>NC_092520.1:209137257-209749507 GCF_037038585.1 Patagioenas fasciata
ACAGTCATAGCGGGCAGGATACATATTACAGAATGTCAAAATAAAGTGAAATGGGAAAAGAGGTCAACCTGTAACAAGCTATGTTAATATTTGCTTTTGCCTTTTTTTTCTGCAGGCTGATGAAGATGCTGATACAGATCATTAATGCTCTTAAACTGTCATCACACTAATGTCAGTAGTAGTGTATGAGCTTGTTTGATCATATCATCGTACAATGCTACTGAAGTGAAGCTAACATCGTAAAGTGCTACCTTTTTTCTCTTTGGATGTCTGGTTTCACCCTTGAACACCTTTGTTCTTTTAGTAAATTATGACAAAGATGAAGTGAGGGAGAATGAAACAAAGTCCAAAGACACACCTACTGCATTGGATCCCTGAAGAGTGTTGAAGAGAAAATTCACGAAGGGTCTTTAGCTGGAAGAAAAAAAAAAGAATACACCAAAGTCCCATAAATAACCCCTTGTTCCCCTTTTCTATCTCTGAAAACAGAAAGTGTTTCCTGAAGAACTTGTTAATCTTTGGTAATGGCATTCCCGGTGATTGACAGGTTTTGCAGACTGCTGCAAGTGCTCCAAGCCTCACCCAAAAAGAAAGAAAAAGGCATCAAGTCAAAAGGTCACTGGCCACAGAGTAGTTGGATGTTGCACTGTGGCTGGAGCAGGAGCCCCTCACACGTTCAGGGAGCGAAGGAGGCAATTCCTGGCATGTGAGAGTGGTTAATGTCAGCGACAGGCTACATCTCTGCTCTCAAGCTGCTCCTGTTAACAGGAAGACAGAGCTCCCTGGGTGAAAAAGAGTGTGTTTGGGAGAGATGCTTCCAGCCATGGTGGCAAGAGGATGACAGTCACAGCAGGGGACAAAAGCGACAGCAGAGGACCACTGGGAAGAGCAGGCTGCAGAAATGATGGAAGGACAGACATACTGAGAAGCAAAGAGCTTCTGTAAATTTTCCAGCAACCCAGAGAGCTACGCTGTTAACTGAAACTACTCCATCTGCAAGACTCATGGTGAGAAATCCCCCTTTTGTTTCCAGTCCGTCTTGTTTCCTCATGCCATTTAAAAGAAACAAACAAACAAAAAAGGCTTTTCATATATTTTCTTACAAAGTATGCCTTTGAATATCAAATTCAAAGTTTTGGGAATGCTTGCTCTACATGGACAACCAGCAGATCCTGATTGACTTGGGCTGACATCAGAGAGGCATCAGCTTACTAGGTGTCTATTGGCTGCCATCACCAGATGCGTTTCACAGGTGTCTGGTTTTGCTCACCCATATCTAAGCAATTTCAAGATTTTAAATCAAAGTTGATTGACTGAAACAAAAAGTTTGAAAAGGTCTCATTTTTCAAGCCTCTTTCAGAAAAACGTCTGGTCTTTTAGGAAGAAACTGGTAATATGCATAAATGATTTTCCCGTTTCAGGAAAAGGTGAAATCTCCAAGTGCTAAGAATTGCTTTTGATGGTCTAGAAGACATCCGTTCTAACACCATACACATAACTGTAAAAGTCTTAATGAGTAAAGCACTGTAATTTCTAATTTTAACCTTCTTTTCCTCATCTCTGAGGTAAGGATGCGAAAAGAACTTCAGTTGGCTTCATCCGATGTCCAGGAATGCTTTTTCTCTACAATGTGCTGTATTACATTTCATGACCATATTCATTCACCATCTCTGAGCTAAAAGGTGGTCACAGCACCCTCAGTAACCCTAGGAAGATCCACATTAAGACACGCATCACTACAATCCAGTCTGAGAAGCCCAGTAATACTGCACATCTGTACATCAACTGTGGTTCCTCAGTCTGCTTAAACAAAGTGTGAATTACTTAAAAAAAAAAATTAAAATATTGCTATGCTTGTAGCACTTTCAGCATCTCTAGAATTGCCATGTAAAGTATATGAAGTACTGCCATAACTTCAAACATCCCATCAGAGAAACATCCAGTCATAACTCAAACCCCAGTTAGTCCTTGCATGCAGCTGACTGGGTAGACATCCTCATCGTATAACTCATCACGGATTATGGGACTATCTGGTATTCAGTACAAAACTGTATGGAGTGTAGAAAACAAAATCTGAAGGAAAACCAAGTAGAAAGAATATCAAATTTCTATTTTTGTGCTACAGGTTCTTTCTAACTGGCTGTGGAGAAGCAAGTGACACCGGCTGGGTGGCAGTTCGCATTAGTTTGACTACTGCTTCATTACTAGTATGGGATGCAGCAAAGTTGGATTAAGTTATTTTCCAGTATTATTTAATTCTGCTACAGAATTTTGCATGCAAATGCTTCGTCTTAACTGTTATGCTCTTAACCACTCTTTCTTCTTCAAAGCTAATGCCATTTCCCAGTTTGTTTCTGACATCGCTCCCATGTCTCCAGCATCTAATTTCATTACTGATTCTTGTGATGTTTCTGCTGCTGACTAGGATTATCCTGGGGAGTTATTTGGCTACAAGAAAGCAAATAAACTTGAATGACAGGTCAAAGGCTAAGACTGACATAAACTGTCTCAGGTAAATGACAAATCTCAACTTCATCTAACTATTTCTCTAGAAATAAGTAGTCATTGCATAGAGAAACCTCATCCACTTGAGTGTACCTTAGGGCATGGCACACCAACTCCTCACAGCAGTCGGGGAACCTCATGCTTGGGCTCTACTTTCTTTCCTTTTCTCTTCTTCCCTTGAAGATCAAGGTTTGCCAGACTACAATAAAAACCACGTTGGGTCTGCTAGCTATGATAACCATAGGGGATCCTGCAGATAAGACCAAACATGAGAAAAGTTAATCAGAAATTAACACTTTGGGGTTGATATTCTGAGAAAAGCAGAAACAAGGCTTGATTTGGATTAAGCTACTCTTCTCTAGATAAATCCTTCCATCTCATTGAAGCAGCCAATGACTAATTCATAATATGCAAAAGTTCCTGTTGCAATGGAGCAAGAGCTTGATCCCTGGCCCAGCCAAGGTGGCTGAAACAAAGGTGAAAGCCACCACACTTGGCAACCAAGAACGTAATTCTTTCTAACTTTCTAACTCAAGCTCAAACTGCTAATTTTACAAAAGCAGAAACAAATATCTTGTTCACACATGATTTTCAGCTGCAGCCAGCAGAAAAAGGTAAATAACACATCAAAACTTTTTGATATATGTCTCTCAGTAAACATGTTTTGCTCTAATATCACTGCTGTTTCCAAAAGCTTTAAGTCTTCCAGCTCCACCACACTGACAGAAGAAATAATGGCTCTCCTCCTAAAGATTTATTCTTTAACCAGTTTAGTTGCTTCCTTCTGTACACTCGAGAACTGTGTTCCCACCATTGACAGTCAAAGAATGACTGTGCTATATAATTGTTGTTTACAGCACACTGTTTCTCAGCAGAGGAATGGGAAATCTTCAGATTTTAAGAATCTCTGCATATTATAGCATCCTATCTGTTTTCTGATCATTTGATAGATGATTATAATGGCTTGTAGGAATATAAAAGATACAATGAAATAAAAGTGCGTGGATGCTAGAATTAACTGCTTGTACACCTTAAGTTTTTAGACATTCATAAAACACTGAACACGACATTATCTGAACATAAATATAGCTTCAGTATACTTTGTTGGAAGTGACAGGCGAGATCAATATTGGAGACCAAATGCCAACAGTAAAAGGGTATGTCAGTCAGTATTTCACTGACTAACTGCCCTTATCTGAAGCTCTCATGCTTCACTGGTTGAAAATACAGCCATTGATCTTAGTGTCACAACTCAAATTCTTCATATATCAACCAGTTTTTTTCCCCCCTTTTCAGTTGAATTTCTGGGCCACTGCTTATTTTTATGATCAATATTTCTATCACTCTCACATGAACTACACTTTTATTATATTAACCTTTAAGTACAATTTTTAACATATCTGTTTGGTGTAATGTCACATGTTTTAAGTCAACATCTCTTTTACAAGTGTCAGAGCTACAGCTGAAGTCCAGGCTTCTTAAAACATTCACTGCAAAACTGCTCTGATTAGTAGATAAATCTATGCAATGCAGCTCTTTTGAGGAGTTCTCCAGGGCTGTGGAGCTGGGTTTTCAAGGATTCAATTTCCCTTTCCAGGAATCCACAGCTCAGCTGTAACAATTTTTCTCAGAAGAACTTATTTTTTTACCAATTGATCTGACTGCTTTACCTGAAAGAATTTAAGTGTTGGCAATTAGCATGACAAAAATCCATCCATGCAAATAGTCCTGTGCTTGTAATTGAAAGAGACTGGTTGTTCTGCTAAACAAATCCGAATACTCAGAGAGAATTTAATGTATATAGCCTATATGGATGAGGTTTCTGGCTTGCTTTATGGTTGTGACTGAGGCACTCGAGCTCTCTGAATTTCACTTTTCCTGTTTGCAAATTGGAGATATGAAGGACAACCTACTTTCATTAGGTCCTTTGGATCTACAGACGAACAAAACCATATTCTAGAAGCAATAAACGTAATTCTCTGATCTACATTAAGTGTTCTGTGAAACTATCCATTAACAAGCTAACTGAAGTTAAATGTTTGGAAATCTTTAAATAAAAAAGCATTAGCTGGACAATAAAAAATATAGAGATGTTGTAAAACATATTACTATCTTAGGGAATAAGTTTTACATAAAGAATTTCAAGGAAATTATAGAAACCACAATAGAACTCCTTTTCTGTTAGCATAATGTAAAGCTGTCTCACTGAGCTCATTTATTTGGTTTAGTGAAAATTACAGAAAATTATTACTCATGTTATATGTCCATCTTGGAACTAAAACAAACAAGGTAATTCCTTGATTATTTGATTAGCAGAGATAGAATCCTTTAGCTGTGTGGTTTTCACTGATCAAGAAACATTTTCAATCCTGCTTTAAGAGCTATCAGAAACAAGAATCAGTGAGACACTAAGTAATGCAGTCAAAGAGTATTTTTTTAATCATTATTATTTAAAGTTTCAGTGTATTACTCTAGGACTACAATTTGAATACAAAAGTTGATGTCTCCCAAAGGAAACCGTTCTACCCCAAAATGTTCCATCAATTATTGCACTGCTCCGTCATTATCCAAATTGTCAAAGCAATTTCATTATAAATCCCACATAAAGTAGCACAAAGGGGTAATGGCAAAGTGGCTTTGGTCCCTGTAGGACAATCTCAAGAAAATATAATTTCAGGCAATGAAGAAACAATGCTTTGTTCTTGTGCTGTGGGAGGGAAGTTTGTCTTTCTTGGCTACGGCTCCACGACAGGAAAAAACGCACACAAATGGGGACTGCTCAACGCTGGGAAAACAGCACGCTATGAACAAGTTAGGCCGTTTAGGCATCCCAGAACAAGAGTTTAATGATAATGGGATTGACTGGAGCGGGGTATGTAATGAGGCTTAATTTCTTCGATACAGAGAGCTCTTCAAGGGAGGAATGCGGTGGGAGGATGGGAGGGGAACAGAGCCCGTGCCCACGCGCCTGCATGCACAGACGGGTAGGACAGTGGCACCTGTTTGTGCACAAACAACCTCTCAGTTACAGCTGAAATCTTCCTCTAGCTGTCAAAAAAATGTATATTTAGCATTAGTGTAAAGTTTTCAGATGGTAAGATGTCAGGGCTGCCTTCTCCAAGGGCAGTTCAAAGGGTATAAGGTCAGGGGATTTCCTTCATAGGAGGAAGAAGTCATGAAAATACTTATTTTTGAACTAATTCTGCAAAATTAGAACACTAATTCCACAACACCCCTGTATATAGATCAAGATCGCAAAATGCATAGACCTTATTTATGCTTAGAAACATCTTCTGGGGAGAGGAGGGGCAGAAAAGGGGGCAAAGTAAAAGGAAATATAAATAAATAAAAGGGGATGAAACACTCTAGAGACCATGAAATACCCACTCATAACTATACTATGCACCAGATCATATAATTCCTAGACATCAAAGAATTCAGAAGAATCTTAAACCATTTCGAATATACAAAGACAATAAGCGATTGCATTTTAACTAGAGGAACACAAAGAAAGTCACTGAAAGGGTCACTGGTTGGGATAATCTAGGTTCTATTTCTGGCTTTTGTAGAACGAAAATTACTTCACTTCCCTGTACCACAACAGAAGAATGTGAAAAATGACTACAGGACTGCATAAGGGAACTTTTGAGGCCTACTTAACCTTTGGTGAAGGGTTTGAGATTCCTCTGTGAACACCACAACAGCAACCAGTAGTATTAAAGAAACCTAGTATTATTAAAGAACAGTCTTGATATGGCTGAATTATGACCTTCATGCAATTAAATTTGACAGATTTCAGGCCATTATTACCAGCTATATATAAAAATTCAGTTTATGGCTGCAGAAAG
The DNA here is from genome assembly GCF_037038585.1 of Patagioenas fasciata. Taxonomy (NCBI): domain Eukaryota; kingdom Metazoa; phylum Chordata; class Aves; order Columbiformes; family Columbidae; genus Patagioenas; species Patagioenas fasciata. Next base: position 209,143,611 of record NC_092520.1, read on the forward strand.
CCTCAAGGTAAAATGAAATTTTAAGTGAGTGGATCAATGAAGAACACTAGATTCTTAAAAGTGTTTGGTGGTTCTGAAATCTCCATGCCTCACCAATTCAGTCTCTCTGTCCTTTTGCTGTATTCATATCCCATGATGGAGACACAGGATTTAAATGTAAGAAGAGGGATAGCACTGTATTCTATGTGTAAAATACCTCAGTGGATACATTAGTGTACCAGGCCATCTTGTCAGTAAGTGTTACATAAATAGCAAAAATTAAATGTGTAAATGGATTAGATATAAACATTAGTCTACTTTTTTTTTTCCCTTCCCCTTCTATATAAAAAATACCTAATATAGAGAGAAGAAAAGACCATGTCATTTGAGAAGGAAACTCATAAACTGTCTTTTCTATTTTGTTGCCCATCTTTGGATGCCAGTAGAGGAAACATCAATGTTTTGACCATACGGTCCCTCTGCCCCTCTTTCTGTCAAAGACAGTGCCACCCCAGCCAGGAATACACAAAAGCTCCCATGGCGTTAAGGACAGTGCGGCTGCATCTTCAAGAGGACCATAAAAGCTCGTCTGTCTTCCATCTGAGGAAGACGTACATTTTGTTTTGGTACAGATATAGATGTTTAAAAAATAAAGGAAAAATATAGACCCAAACCTCTCTTACCCTTCTTTATCCCAGTTGTGCCCAGTCACGCTGTACGGTTCAAGTTCCACTGTCACTGTGCACGGTGACGCTAACCTTCAAGCAGCATCCCTTCCCTTTCAAATTACTATTCCTATTCACGGACAGAAGTATGAAACTAAACCCCAGATGCAAATCTTTTTCTGGACTAGGATGTCAGAACCACATTCAACTTTTTGCAAAGCAGCTTCAGTTCAGCTCTTGTCTTTTTGAATCATCAGGACTTTCCCTTACTGTGCTTAAGACCTTGGTATTTGTTATTGCTGGCTCTACCATAAAAAGGAACAATAATAAAAAACCCCCACAATATGCATTTTAGCTGTAAGCTCCACAAATGGGGAGCAGATTCCTTGTTGGTTAAAAGGGTTTACTATGGACCTGGTACTACACTATCAGTTGGTCCACTCCAAACCACCATGACTTCCATGCTGCTAGAGACGCATCACTAAATCTCTCCAAAAAGTCCTCTGTCCATTGCTCTGGAGCAGCGGAGAACATCAACCACTGGTGATCTCCATCATTTACAGCAGCCAAAGACCACCCTGATAAATAGAATTTATATGTGGGATCCATTGAGGGAGAGAAGGGAAAAAAATACTTTATACCTAACCACTTGACAGTGATCCCTAAAAGCACAATTTTAAATGAAAAAAAGAAGCACATGCAGCAATTAGATACCACGTAGTGTATGGCAGGTCACTAACCAAGAGCAGATTGCAGTGAACCAGGGAGAATAACGAAAGACAGATTACAAAATATCAATAAAACTAACGTGACTGTCATTATTGATGAGATTAACTCTCTCAGCCCAACAGCAGCTGCACAAGGGAAAGCTGGTGTTCTATTTACTGTCAACTTCTCGTCTGTACTTGTCATATGAGATGGTCATTTTGCCAATCTTTTTTTTTGCTGGGAAAAAAAAGTATTTTGAAGAACTAAGAAACAATACTTCAAAGGGAAAAAAATCAATTCTGACAGTGGCAAGGACAGGCCTCTGTCAAAGGTGATAAGAAAAGGATATTAAAAAAATCTAGATATTTATATCACACGACACAAAGCACTTTTATACAGACTTGACCAATCTGAGCTACTTTATTGCACAGTTAAGGTGATGGCATATGTTATCGTTTTTTTCCAAAGAGCAGAAAAGATACTTACATTTCATCCTGTGAAATGTGCTATCACCAAGCAGGTTGGAAGGAACTGTATTCAATTTCTACGACCACATTTTCATGATGCTGCATTTCATGCACCCTAAGCAGAGGGTGAGCACATTGCATTTGAAGGATTTGACATCTCTCACTACAGGTTTTCAAGTTTGCTGAAAAGAAGTCCATAGTGCTGGTGCTAATTTTTGGTCAAGGGGGGCACTGAATTTACAAAATTTTATTTTTAAAGAAATCTGTTTAAAGCCTATTATCGTGCTGATATCTAAGAATACTAGAATGTGGAGAATATTCTCTGTAAATCTATTTCTAAATGCAAAGCATGGAGAAGAAAACGGAAATCCTTTTAATTAGTTCTTAACTTGCTTTTTGAGTAACACATACGCAAGGGTTTCAATTGTATTTTCTCTTATTGTTAGTACTTGTGAACTCTTGTGGTTCATTGACTGAGCCTCATTACCCCTGGAGATTGTTTGTTCATTTGTTTGTCAGGATTTAATTACTGGAGCACAACCACTGACATAAGGATGTTCACGCAGGAGCCTAATATTTTTCTCTTCTCCAGCTCCTAGGTAGGTAGCTTTATTTCCTCTCTAGAAAACTGCTCTTAATCAGCTTGTCACTGTGCAAACCAACAAATTTCATAAGCAAAGGAAAGGTCTAGCAGGGACACGAGTACTGTTCTGCAGCCTTCTCCGAAAATCTGCTTTCTCAACCAAATGGATGAAGGACACAGCAACACCTGACCTTCTCCTCCAAGAAGCAGAAAGGCAATGGTTCTGTTGCACTCACTGATTACAAACTCTGTTTTCCAGCTGTGGCACTGAAGCAGAAAGTCCCTGAAAAATGTAAAGAAACACTATAGGTATCAGAAAGGAATCGCAAGATGACTCCTTGGAGGCAGAAGCAGTGTGTTAGATTGCTCCCTTGCTCTTCATCATGAATACTCCCCAGAGAAGAACCTTTACAAATTTAGGTGACAGAACATTTTCTGTGCAATTCTTGTGTATGTCTTTGACCGCAAAGATGACTCTTGACTGTACCTCTGAATGATACCTTTTTCTGCGTATTCAAATAACCAAGAAATCAAAGGCTCATGGCTTCACCTTTTTTCACCTAGGGAGAAAACCACAGGCTCACATTTCACCTATCTGTCATGCAGCTTGAGTTATTACCTGTAAATATGTATCAGAAAAATGAGGGCAAAAGGTGTAAGATCCTGCAAAATATGGTTCAACTAATGGAACATCTTTAAGGCCTGAATTTTAGATATCAAACACCTCAAAAAAGCTGTTTTCAAATAAGCTTTTCTTCATAAACTTGCAATAAAAAATATTTTATTGTATTAACTTCTTCCCCTTAAACATTCTCAACTAACAAAACCCACTGAACATTAAAAGAAATCATCCTATAGAAAATTAACGATATTTCATTAAGACAAAACTGTTCTTTAGCCACAATTCTGACTGTTTTCAAGGTAGGAAGATCCATTTTTACCATTAGCTAGCACACATTCAAAGCTTAACATAGGAGAGTCAAAGACAGTATTAACACATGTCAACAAGGGAAAGTGAACCTTTAGGTATCCAGAGACGCTATAGTTTTTTCAGCATTTATTGTGGAAACATATCTCTCTCAAACTGAATCCAAACCAGCGTCTAGCCCTTATTTTACAATTGCCATAAATGAGAATGGTCTCCTAGTATTGCTGTATTAATGGCACTACTTAGTAGCATTCAAGGGTGTAGAGTAGGACTCAAGAGGGCGAGAATCCTATTTAAATGCATAATAAAGAAGCATCTGAAGTTGTATTGGGTTTATGATATTGTTTATGGCTATTTCAATAGTAGCTGTTAAATTAATCATCCTAAAAAAACAGAGAAAAGAATAGGTAACATTGACTATTATCACAATTTTAATATGAGTCTAATAATAATGCTATGCTTTATTTTAAAAGCTCTGTTTCTTGAAGTCCTATTTGTATGGGTATCTTGGTTTTCATTTTCATACAAAGCACCCTTTGAATAAAGCTTGGAGTGACATGAATTGTTAAAGTTCAGATATCAATAGGGAACTAAAAAGGATGCACTATTTTAAAAAATTCTCACTTTCTAAGCCTCTGAAAATCTTGCAAAGGCTGATTCATGAATTTCAGAGTGGCTACGCTGTCATCACCACTTCAAAGCTTTCTTTTTTCGCCATGTATCTAGACTACAAAAATTAATTTCCTGAATCTTCTGAGTCATTTCATTTAACAATTTAAGAAGACAAACAATACAGACAGCCCTTCCACTGCCCGCTGCGGCGAGTAAAATTGTGCAGATAAACAAAACAATTATCAGGGCATGCAGGAGGGATAGATTCAAAGAGCTGCCTTTACTAGTTTGTTAAAAACACAATCAAATTAATGACCGAGTAGCTGTCTGCACTACTTGGTCTCACTGGCCATTTGCGAACACAAGGATGCAACGTTATCTTCTGCAACGGGCCAGGCTGATTGATCTCCCCTTCTTCTCCCAGTGTGGAGTGAAGGGCACACAGGACGCTCCCTGCGTGGGCATGGGGGTGAGGGGGCGTGAGGAGATGTCTCAGGGTTATCTTGGATTTATTTTCCATCACGGAGTCAGTAAAGCCGTGGACTGGCAAAGGCTCACTGCAATACCACAGATACGGCCATCCGCATTTAAGAGTCTCGTCTTATTCTTTTCAGGGCTCATTTGTTTTCTTAATAATTCAAGCCACATACTTGTGTTTCTTCCAAAACAAAATGATAGAAACCGAAACATTTTAAAAAAACTCTCATCCACAGCTAATTACTGATGCTGAGGATTAACATTCTGTGGCACTTCAGCTTTAGTTACTCTCCTTAATTAATGTCATATTTGCAAAGATCTATAAAAACACTGTTTAGGTAAATTATGTGCATTCATTAACTATTTAAGGCCCGTGTCTAGTTTTTTTAGAGTATTTGCAATGCCTCTTGCAATACCTACAAATAACCTTTCAAGCCTGAAGGGATCAGTAGGTGCTTAAGAAAAATGCAAAAATTTCATTAAATGTTAGGACAAAAGGTGCTTGTGTCAGGTGTGTGAAAGAGCCCTCGAAATGCATCTGTGTGCGTATTTCTAAACATTTATATGTGCATGCAAGGATCAATTTTGTCAAAGAAAATATTTCTGCTGTGCTACAACATCTAAGTTGCACCATGCGGGAACAACATCCAAGCTGTTATTTATAGGACTGTGTGGCTAAGGGTGGTTTCCGAGTAGGCAGGCAAACCATCTCTGATATTCTTTTCCTGCACGATAGAGCACAGTCCATAAACTGAGGACGTCTTTTCCGGGCATCTTTTTGTAAACTATGCAACACAGAGCAGCATATCTATGGATGAAGGATTTTCTAAAAGCTGAGGCATAAAGACATTGCTATCGCAATGGAATAAGATGTGTTTTTGAAGACTACCTACCCATTTACAGTCCTAGGGTGTGCTTGGCTGATACAGTTTTAGCACGCCAGTAAGCCAGATAAACCACAGGCAACCCCCAGTATTTGTTCTGGCATGTTCAACTCAAAATAAATTTCAACATTTCATTAAATGCTTTGCTTGAGAGGGTTAATAACTGGTATCACAATGGTCCCACTGTGGTTAAGATGTCATTAAGTTTCTACTTCTGTACCCTTTTTGTAGCAACCACATCTTTTTTTGGCCCTGTTTGTTCTAGAAATGCATTTTTACTGCTGCTTAAATAGTTCGGACATGCAAGCGGAGAGGCTGTGCCGGGCATCAGGAAGGTGGTGACAAACTCCAGTTGGGAAACACGCCATCAGGCAGACTGGTTTGGAAGGTTATGGAGATATTGGCTGTGTTTGGGTCATGGAGCTGGGGAGCGACCACAGGCCCATGACGCATACGTGTGCATCGCAAACCTGATCGATGGGTCGTGTTGGGCCTCCACCCAACTGTGCACAACTCACATGCCTGAGTGTACAATACGTTTATTGTATTTGTGAGGTTTTCAGGAGGAAAAGCTATGTGCACTCCCCACCTCTGTCTGGGGCAGGGGGGTATGTGGTCAGAAGAAGGAAGTCACACCAGACAAGTCCCTGTGTCTTCTCGTTGAATTTCTGCCTCATTGTAATGGTAATCAAAAGTCTGTTACTGCTTGGCAAAGAGGCAAATATTTTAAAGACAAAACTCTAGAGCTGATTTCTCAGTCTGGATAGACTGTAACTCCAAGAATAAACCCCAATGCCCTCAGATATATGGTGTGAATTTTGGGGTTGTCCTATGCAGGGACAGGAATTGGACTCGATGATCCTTGTGGGTCCCTTCCTACTCAGGACATTCTATGACTCTATGACTGGACAACGCCACTTAACCCCCTGTGCTACCACCAAAGACAAGAAAACTCTCATGTGATTAGAGAACATCACGCTCCACCTTCCACAGTTTAGAAATTGTAAAAATAAGCATCGCAACAGGATGGCTTGGGAACCAGGAGTTGTGTGTCTTTGTCTTCCCCTATGACTTACTGCATCTCACTTTGTTCATCTGAGGCTCCACCATCATGGCAGCTGGTTTCTGCTGGGGGGCTCAGGTATTGTGAGCAATATTTTTGTGATAACTGAGCTCAGCAGCTCCCCACAGATGAGGAAAGAAGCATCTCAGCTTCCTGAGTGTACTTTGCCATCTGTGCCTGCCCTTGTGTCACTAAGTGCCCCCCTGCTTATTACAACTGACCCATTACAAACAATTCAATGTCAAGGGGCTGCAACCAGTTGCCCCTTCCACCCTTTAGTGCCTTATTCTGACTGTACACCAAGCTGTGTCCCGCAGCAAGTGCACACATTGCTGTATGTAGTATATGTTGCAAAGAAGGTCCTATGAAGACTGCAAAAAGGCAATAGTAAGAAAACCAGTTCTGGTGAGAAAAATAATCACATGCATATTTGTAGGACTGGGTCCCACACAGTGGTAGCTGTAGCTGAAAATTAAAGAAAACTAGTGAAAATATTAATTAATACGAGCGTGCATAATTAAGAACAAGCATACTGTCATCATTTTCAACCTTTGGAATACGTGGAAAATATTCTGTAGAGAATGGGACAATTTAGCACATCATTCGCAATCTTAAATGCTTTCCTAAATAGAAACGAAGGAACACCAATCGTTGAAATCTATTTTAAAAGAATGAGGAGCTTGTGCCTGACCCAAGAAAGCAGGTAGACCCCCACTGCCTGTTAAACAAAGAGAACTGAACGAGGAAAAGGATATCTATAGGAATAAGAGACAGAGACAATGAATAGCTTGAAAGATTAAAAGCAGATCAAATTCAGTTATTACTTTTGCAGAAATATCAAAGCATAATTAATGCCATTTTCACACATCATTATTTGACTTTCTATGGAATTAAAACGAACAGAATAAACAAAAAGTATCCAGATAAAATAGAAGCACGGGAAACCTTTCTACAGCTGCAGCTAAATTGTTGCAGCGCTTTCTATGCCCTCATATATCATTTGTATCTTGAATATATTAACTTTGAGTTAAGCATAAAAAATTGCATAATTATCAGTCACATTATAAAAGCAGACTCTGTACAAACATGTTGGATCACTCTGGCAGATACATATAAGATACTCTGCAAAAATTAAAGTGCAGGATACAGAATAGTATGAAGCACTCTCCACAAAACATTCTCCTCTTGAATGCCATTTAATTATAGCGTCTACTTCGTTTCCTTTTCAATTTCTTTCCTCCTTCCATCTCTTCTAAAACCCTCAGTGCAACACATGGATGTAATGATTTTAGCAGCACGTTAATTGGCTCGGGCCCATTTTCTAATGCGAGTACTCAGCACGCCAAGAGACAGTCTCGTCACACCCGGGAGGTGATGTTCACCTGCTTCAGCAACCTGACAACACCACCGCAGCATTATAAATAATGAACTGCATAGAAACACTCACTCTGATCTTCTGCTTATACCTTCTCCTTGCAGCGGAAAACGCAAACAACACATCTGACCACTAAGCAAGACTTTTGCAAATCAAACAAAGGAATCCTTTTTTAAAAAATAAAAAAAAATTAGATTTACTACAGTCACCTGAGACATAAATGGTCCAAAGGCCTCTTCCAGTATTGTAATTGCTGATTTCTTTAAAATCATTGGGAGATCAGTCTGAGAACTGCAAATATACTTCTGTTTCTTAAAATGACTCACAGAGAGGGGAAAAACACAGAAAGATAAAAGAAAAGAGTTAAACCGACTCTATCTAAACTCCTTGCAAATCTCTAAATACATTTTCTTCTGCTTACTGGTTCTACTTTCAAAAATCTCATTCTACTTTCTACGTTACAATAATACTTTCTTCTTGCCATTAATACTGTGTTCAGTGAAATGCTAATATTTTTCAGTTCACTGTCAGAGAGAACTAAATCTACAGCAAGCTAATCTGCCATAAAGTCATGTTTTATACACATGACTACAAATTGAGTTTTACACTCCATGGAAAGCAATCTTCCATCTTTAAGGGTATCGTGAGACACAGAATTAGATCTATTCTTCTGGCATTACTAAATCATAAGATGAAATATAATTTGACGTGCAAATGATATTGTAAACCCAAGGCAATGAAGCACTGAGAATGTTTTTAGTACTAAACTTACTTGTTTGCTCAGTATTAAGAGTCCTTTCGAGAAAATTAGTCTCTATTTATAATGGAAACAGTATTACATAAACTTTTTTTCCATAACACAGGTCCTAGTCTAGAGATTTAGAGCCTGTATGAATTTATTTCTAAACTGGGCATCTGAGTTTCAACACGTGTTTCTCATCTTTTAAGCTGTGGAGATGTGAGCACTGAGAGTCTGTCACAACTAGAACTTCTATTTCAAATACTCAGAGTAACTTTTTGTTTTGAATCTGGATGTCATTTAGAGCTGCTTTCACTTGTCAAGTTTCTGAACAACTTAAAAATAAGCCAGCTAATGTATATTTCTGTTTACACTGGGAACAGCTTTTTGGTCACTTGATCTCATCAAAGAAAGCACGGGACTATTGGCAAAGTTCTTATGGAGATGTTTTCCCAGTTAAAAGGAGATGCCATTGGAAGAGTCAAATGCTGCCTCCTCACAATACGAGATCTTATATTGGAAAATGGGAATGATCTCTCCAGCAACTGCCTTGACTACTTATTTAGTTGTATTTATAGTCCCATCTCAGCAAGGCCTGGAGAGGGACCAGTTTAACCTGTAACTCTTTATGTACTTCAACTCACATGTTTTAACAGAGTGCTGTCCTCTCTCTTTCCATCATCAGTTAAAGAGACGCAAAGATGTCCCAGTATTCATGTTCTGGCCTTCCTTAACTTTATTCTTTGCCCATTTAGACTGAGTGATCTCAGTTTAAATGAGAAGGGCCAATATCCTCTTTTGTACTGCTACATCAGCATAACAAAAAAAGAACAGAAAGGGCTTTCTAATGCCTTTTCAATATGCAGAAAGAAAAGGCATCAGAAAGAAAAGGTATCAGAGACAGACCTGTTGCTGTTCAAGCAATACAAATGTCCTTCAGGACTTATGTTGTTCAGTGTCACTGCAAACCCTCTTAGTGTTTATTCTTTTTCAACCCAGATGAGGGGCAAGTTACACCAGGTCCACCTTCTACTGTACTGTGCTGTCCTTCTTGAATGCTGCTGTCCTCTTTCATACTTCCAGAAGCAGCTCCACACTTGGAATATGGTTGTTGGTTGATAGCTGGCTGAATACGAATCAGCAGTGTGCCCAGGTGGCCAAGAAGGCCAAGAACATCCTGGCTTGTATCAGAAACAGTGCGGCCAGCAGGAGCAGGGCAGTGACCATCCCTGTGTACTGGGCACTGGTGAGGCTGCACTGTGAATCCTGCGTTCAGTTCACTACAAGAAAGCCCTTGAGGTGCTAGAGCAAGTTCAGAGAAGGGAGCGGAGCTGGGGAAGGGTCTGATGGGGAGCTGCTGAGGGACCTGGTGGGCGTTGAGGGGAGAGGCTGAGGAGGCTGAGGGGAGACCTGCTCACTCTCTGCAACTGCCTGAAATGAGGTTGTAGTGAGGTGGGGGTTGGTCTCTTCTCCCAGGTGAATGTGATAGATTGAGAGGAAATGGCCTCAAGTTGCACCAGGAGAAGTTTAAATCGGATATTAGAAAATATTTCTTCACTGAAAGGGGTATCAAGCATTGGAACAGGCTGCCCAGGGAAGTGGTTGACGTGTAGATGTGGTGCTTAGGGACATGGTTTAGCAGTGGAGTTGGCAGCGTTAGGTTTACGGTTGGACTTGATGACCTTTTCCAACCTAAATGATTCTATGATGCTACAGAGGAAGTAGCACAGTCCACTCTCACAGCATAGCAGACTCCTCACTCAGAGGCCATCACAGAGCCCTGGGGACATCTACAGCCACCCTGTTAGTGTCTTGTAAGCTCAGCTCCATCAACTACACAATAGCTTCCAAATGCAGAGAAGCTCTTCACTACCCATCTGCTTCCTCTTCTTGCCACTGCCTCTTAAAAAAGGACTTCTTCAAGAAGAGGTATGAACTCGTTACTTGCTGCACTGCGTAAATGCAGAAAGCGGACAGTCTGTTGCCACTCTGCATTTCATCAAAGCAAGAAGAGCCACAGAAGTCACCAAGTACATGTGGCTGAGCTGAGACTAGCCAGAGGTAGAAAAATCCAACAAAAAGGGAAAACGTTAAAACATGTGTTAACCCATTTAAGAACATACGTTTTCCACTTGCTTAACCCCTTTTTGTTGGTGGTCAGCTAGTATCAATCATTACCTGTCTTTTTGCATTAACTTCTAAAGAAACAATCCCTACAGTTTGATAATCTCCCCCCAACAAAAGATGAGAATACTCCCATTTTTGGAGGTGATTGCAAGTTGCATTACCTAAAGATGAGTCCAAGCATAAAAACTAGCAAGTAAGCCTTTGGGTCACAACCTGAACTTCAAAACTCAAGCTGCTCTCTAGCAGTAACTCTTGGCTCTTTGGAGGAATCAGCCAGACAGGGCAGTGGAAAGAGACTGATTACAAGTGACTGCACATCACTTTGCATCCATTGGCATGCTAATTTTTTGACAGAATAAGAAATTATGGCTGATGCCAATCACTGTACTTAGTTCTACTGCACACATTGACATTGATGGAATTGTATCACATGGCATCCAGATCACCAAATACATTCTTTTTCACAGAGAAGTGGAAGAGAAAATATTGCTAACTGAGACACAGGAGCACCTTATAGCAGGCTAACACTTGGTACAAACAGGTCTTTGATGTTTATATAATGTATTTCTTAAAGAATAAGCAAGTTCATTCTTTCATTAAGAGTAACGCTTTGAACTTAAAATAATTCCTTTCATCAGAAGACTGTGGAACATTTTACAAAGATGGTGAGGTATTATTAAAATAGTTTTATACAGGGACAAACAGAGACCAAGAGAGATTAAGGGAGTTACTTGAATTTTTCTCAGACAACTAAGAATACAACTCATTTATCCTGATTCTGAAACTGTGATTCAAACTACCAGACTGTGCTGATATCAAAGAAAAATTTCAAAGCAAAGTGCACTACTGTTTGTCACAGTCTTAGAAATTTCTTTGCAGAGGGCTGAATTAAAATGAGTCTAAACACAGAAGCCAAATCTACAGGATCCTGAACCCATCCAATCAAACTCGTAAGATGGTGAACATTTTCAATTTTTTTCTCCCTTTTTTAAAACTTCTTAGAGGCAAGATCCATTCTTTACCTCTGTGCCAGAGGGTATTTTGCCCATGGATATGATTAATGTGTTTGTATTTAGGAGCAGAGACATAATAATGTAGTCTATTAAAGGACTATGATGCTTTAGAGATGTTTCCTTCATTCACATACAAAAGAATTGAAGAAGGAGAATTGCTCAAGTGACGTGCACAGCAGATGTTGGAGAAAGAAATGGATCCAAATCTCAGGTTGTTCTTGGTTTAGCTCTGAGAGATGATACATATGTTCTATTTTCTATTAAATTTTACAGAAAATTAATCTTGAGTACTTGTTATAGAGGGTGGAGGAGGGACAGTGAAAAAGAGGAGGAAACCATTTCTTACATTAGTTCAGTTGTTACTCTTTTTAAATCCTTTCCACTCACACAAAACTGCTATTTTGGAGTCCCAGGTCACGGAGCAAAATCCTGGGGTTTTGAGAGCATTTGGACACATGGAGGGAGAAGAAAGCTGGAAAAATGGCAAAGATGAGGGCAATCAAATCTCATGCTTTATACTGTATAAGAGGAAGGATAGCTGTGAATACAGCTTTATGCTTCTGCAACTTCAATCAGCAGAACTTAAGCATCAGATTAAGGTCACAAGAGTTATGAAGATATAAAAGGTACTGGTCCCCTTCTATGTAAAAAAGAGCTCTTCTGTTTTCCTCCTCACTCAATTTGCTTATCCTTTTTAAATACCAATTGTATTAAAACCAGGATATTTTGCATATTTTTAAAGCTATTGTCTCCTATATTTTCTTTTCTTTGCACAATTATCTTTTAGATAACCATGGTATTTCTGAGCTCAAGCACAGCCTGCAGTTCAATGTCAACTACTGGAATTAAAGCATCTCCGTTATTCTTACTGAAAGGATCATATACACCCTTTCTCTAAATACGATGTCATTTGCAGATCTCTTACGTTATTTAAGTTGCAGTCGAGGAAACCTGATAAACAGGTAAAGACCAAATCAAATCAGCATTGTGGTTTCCTCTGATAACTTGGGTGCTTTTCAAAGGAAGGCTTTAGGAAGACTACAAGAAAAAGAAGGAATCAGTAGCATAAATTATAAATACTAAATTGTTTGAAATCCAGGATATTTCTCAGCGGTTCCTATTTTCCCCTGTTGAAGGCTGCAGCTGCAGACTCCTTTATCTCCCTGGCCAAAACTCTCAGGAAGAAAATCCCATCTACTTCAGGCTATAAATAAATGAATTCCTTGATTCAAATAGAGACATCATAGAGTGTACGTGTGTGGAGGCGGGGGGTGGGGAAACAAACCCAAAACCCAGAAAAGATGTCACCTTCTTTTCACAATAGTATCTGCCCCACTTGTTTCAGTCCAGTTCATTGTTATTCATACCCATTCCTTTTCTATAAATATTTGTCTTACATTTGTCAAGACTTATATTTAAAAAATGAAATTCTATTTGGGGTTATACAGTACGGGAGGCTATTATATATACATTATCCTTATGTGCATGATTGGGGAGAATAGATGATTTGTGAAGTTATCTATTATGGGGAATAATCAAGATTAATGAGCCCTATGGCACTTGCTGAATGCCTCCAGAGATTTATTACTCAGGTTGTTCGTTTTTCTTGTTATGTTGGTGCTGTCAAGAGTCCTATAACAAATGCAAACACAGACGTGTATTAATTGCAAATGCAGAACAAGGCTACGGTGATGTTGCTAAATACTTAGAGCTCCGCTCTTTGTACAGCATCTTCACTGGCTGTTAGATTTATCTGCCAGGTTGCCGGTGGTGTTTTGGTATAAAATGTGTTTTAAAAAAAATGCCTAAAAAGATGAGAGGGCAGGGATTAAAGAGGAAAGGGAATTCTGTGTCCGTCTTACTCTTAATAATGCAGAATCAAGGGACGGAGCCTTGGGCTTTTCCAGAAAGGCTGTGCAGCTGACTCTGGAAGACCTGATTTTATCATAGGCACCTTTCAAAACAAGACTTTAAAAACTCCAATAATTGTGGCATAAAGGAAGTTTTTTAAGAAACACATGAGCTCTGTTTTGCTTTCAAAGCTGTCTAAAGATGCCATTACAACACGAATCTGTCAAGATGCTAATGCTGCTTTCATCGGCTGACATTTCTGCTTTTCCGCAGAGGTGTCAGCTGCCAGCAAACTCCACAGTATCAACAGGAGGATCACTGTGACCCTGAGCCTATTAAGTTATTTACTAAAAGCTCAGTGTGTTCTGGGAAGTTTAGGTAGCTGTACTTTTCTAAATGTAAAAATGTTCAAGAAGAAATCCTTGTTTATTTTAAGCAATTTTATCTCCTCATCAATGCCGTTGAGCTGAGTACAGTTCAGAAGTCACCATGCTTAACATACACTATTCATCCTGAATGGACAAAATTAGAATATTTAAAAAATAAAAAAGTAATTGGAAAATTAAAAAAAACATAAATAAAGGGAAGGATCAACGTTACCTTAAATATCCCCTGTGCTGAATCTTATGTCCGAGCAATGCAACACCGACCTAAATTAATGACAAGTAGCTCATGGATGCTAATGAAATACACAGCATGTGTATCTCAGTGTCACAGCGTCCGTGGCTTTGCTCTCAGACGGAGCAGTCACCCTGCCATTTTTCTCCTTTGTTAACACTGATGTGGACAGACACCTCATCCCTTCCAACCTTCGCTCACGGGATTTGCACAAGGGCCAGTTCCCGACCGCAGACATTCACAGGTCTCTCCGTCGCTCTCTGGTGTGAGTTCAAATTAGAAAGTGTAGAGTTTTCATGTTTACGCATTCATACATAAAACCACATTTCTACCTCCCAGGCAGATGTTTTTTTCTGATTCACCATGCTGGCATAAACACAGAATGTGTGGGATGATGCTAATAGCGCAGCACTATTAATATACGGGAGAGTATAATAAAATGTAGCAGCAAACAGTGACATCATGAAAAAAATATACATGTCTTCACTCTCAAAATAGCACAGAATATGAGAACCTGCAAGGATCCACTGAATTCTTCCCTGGTGGAAAAGAAATCCAGCAAAAGCTATGTGAGGTGCAATTTCTAGGTGCAACTTCAGGCGTGGAAGTCACCATGTTACCGTTTGAAATAGCTGGGAGAGCTTACAGGAAAAAAAGTAATCCCTGAGCACTTTTGCCATTATTTTGTTTATTTTTACTTATACATTTTCTATGAGCTTCTGCGGAAGGCAGGCTGCTAGGTTGGGTGGACATTTACCTTGATCCTGTAAAGCTCTTCATATGCTTTTACCCAGCTAGAGCTGAAGTTTAAATAGATTTCAAAAAGATTTTCTCCTCTTAGTTTTAGTCATATCTTAAGTTAAAAAGGACCATGGTCTAGCTACTGCACATTGCTCCAGGAACAGAAGTCCCCCATCTCTCAACTGGAAAAGAATTTTCTGCAAAACCTCAAATCTCCCTTTTCTCTACCCCCAACTCCTTACTTGCATAACTCTCCAGGTTCAGAAGACAAAGGGTTTTTTTGATAAGAGGTTGTTCTGTTTCCGTGAAATCTGCAAGTATGTGCTTGGGAGGCAATGCAGTATTAGCAAGAGTAACACCCAAAAATGAAAGGTGTAGCAAGTCTTTCCAAAGGACTTGAAAAGATATTATTTTCATTAAGTAATGACATGCACCCATTATTATTATTATTATTATTATTATTATTATTTTTAATCAGAACTAAAATACAGCAGAAGTTTGTTTCTGGGCCCCTCAGTTCCAGAAGGACAGGGAACTGCTGGAGAGAGTCCAGCGCAGGGCAACAAAGATGCTGAAGGGAGTGGAGCATCTCCCGCGTGAGGAAAGGCTGAGGGAGCTGGGGCTCTGGAGCTTGGAGAAGAGGAGACTGAGGGGTGACCTCATTAATGTTTACAGATATCTGAAGGATGAGTGTCAGGAGGATGGAGCCAGGCTCTTGTCGGTGACAACCAATGATAGGACAAGGGGTAATGGGTACAAACTGGAACACAAAAGGTTCCACTCAAATATGAGAAGAAACTTCTTCTCAGTGAGGGTTCCAGAGCCTGGCCCAGGCTGCCCAGGGGGTTGTGGAGTCTCCTTCTCTGCAGACATTCAAACCCACCTGGACACCTTCCTGTGGAACCTCATCTGGGTGTTCCTGCTCCGGCAGGGGGATTGCACTGGATGAGCTTTCGAGGTCCCTTCCAATCCCTAAATTCTATGATTCTGTGATTTAGGTCTGCAGATAGCACCTAAGCAATTTGCCATGCTGGCGGAACAGGATCACGTAGGTTTTAGAAATACAAATTAGAGAGTCACCCCTGACTAACAGTATGGAAATAATAGCACAGACCCAAATGATTTTTTAAAAAATCAACTCAAATAGATGTGTATTTATTGGCAGATAAAAAAGACCAAAACAAAACAAAACAAAACAAAAACAAAAACCATAAAAGCAAAGTGTTATTGGATAGTTAGAAAACACTGATGCAATTCTTTGCCTTTGGCTGCTACTCTTCCTTACAATGAAACAAGTCTTTGTATACTTGCTGCCCAGACTGATAGGTACTGTCTGAACGACAAACAATTTCCCCATTTCCCTAAGTGTTAACCATTCGTAGCAGTAATTTGTATAACTTCAGGCAGTAAGTTAACATGAGACAGCTACTGGAGAGAAAACTCAGACAAAAATGCAAAAATTGAGACAATCATTCTTGGTTTTGCATATGTGAGTGTTAGCAATTGAGGGGGAAAACCTGTTATATCTGCTTAGAAAACGTGGAGCAGAACAAGTCTCACTTCACACTGCCAGTAGATTATGGATGTTCAAAAGACTAAGGCAATGCGCAAAACTTCAGTTATGAGACAAGCAAGATGCCACGCAATGCAGAATGGACTCCCTAAGTGAAAGACTAGAAGGAGAGTCGGAATCCTGTAAATTCACACAACAAGCAGAAATTATATCATGGTTTTAAAAAACATCTTCTTCCAAAGACTTTTCAAAGAGTGAACAACTTCAGACCAACCTTCGGTGATAAAGTTGTATGGGAGTCTTTATCAGTTTAAGAGCTTGGCCCTGGCTCTCAATAGCTTCTCATAAGTATGTGAATGTTCCTCTGAAGCTTTCTCCTCTCCAGGTTGAATGAGACCAAGTCCTTTGCATGGCACAATGGTGGGAAGACAACAAGCAACATGTGTAAGTTAAAAGAATAGTATCTCACTGGATAGAAGGAAAAATATTTTCCCCATGAGGCCAGTCAACGATTGCCCACAGGTTGCCCAGAAACACTATGCAATCCCCATGTTGAGAGGTTTTTCAAAACCCAATGGTATCAAACCCTGAGCAACCTGGTCTGACCTCACAGCTGATCCAACTTGGAGCAGGAGGTTGGACTAGAGACCTCCTGAGGGACCTTCCAACATCAGTTAGCACCTGATCCTGTTCCTACTAGCAGCAGGAACACATAGTAATACTTTACAAAAATGAGAAGTGACAATGGAAAGCCATCACATCATGAAAAGATGAAACTGAAATATCAGTGTATGAAAAAAGTGAATTCTTTTTTTCCAGGGGCAGCATAACCTTATCTCATGCACCACAGCAGCAGCTCAGTCTTAAGTGACAGGATTGTGTGTCAAAGTCTTCTGGTTTTGATGAATTATAAACCACCTACTAGCAGAGAGCAGCTTTCTTGCAGAGGCCAAACATCAGCAGATCATCTGAGATTTCACTCAGAAAACCTGTCCCACTTTGCTACAAATGGTGATTTGTAGCACTTGGGGATTGAGATTTTTGCTCTCTGCATATGGCAACGTACTGGACGTAGGAATGAGTGATGGATATTTTATAATGCCTGATAACCTAGGCATCCTAAGAAAGTAGATACTTGATTTCTCTGTATGTGAAAACAGAAAAGAAAGCTCTATGTAGGTTATATATCATATAGCAACCTCAGCTTGTACTTTAACACAGAAAAGTTACTCTTGTGTTTTCTGGAACAGTAGATATTATATTTACATGACAAAACAATAAAAGAGAAAACTAAAACAAGGTGACGTGCATTTGAAGAGAAAAGCTCCTACACAGTAGCACTTTCTACTCTCTAAGATATGTAATTAAATATGCAAGTATAAAAGTGGAAGTCATCCAGAACATCACAACACAGTGCTTGAAGTTACAGAAAGCTTTTAGCAGTCACTAAGAAAGTGCTGTTAGAGTAATTTGGTATTCAGCGGAGGATCTGTGAGCACCAATGAGGTCGATCTTTCACAGACCCTTTAATTCTGCTTCCATAGGAGAAGTTATGGCAGACAAGCAAAGAAAAACCCCACGAGTGAATGCTAAATGTGTAGTTTATTCCTGCCCAAACAACTTGAAAGACAGAGGCTAACCGACAGACAACCCGAGACATAAGCTACTAACTTGTGCCTGTTGGACAGTTTGAATCCAAAGGTTTAACTCCACATTTTAAGCGTCTTAAAAGCCAGATACGATGGTCAGACACCACCAGACTATCTGTACAATGATGTGCTTCAAAGTCCAGAAAACATCAGTGAACTTACCTTAGCTCAAACTTACAAATCATCTCCAAACTATATGAGTCAAGAGAGTAAAAATGAGGCGTTTTTTATATATATCCTCAATGAGATTTTCCCAACAATCTAATCACCATGATGTTCTCTATCTTTTTGATGATCTTAATATTTTCACTACAATTCAAACCCTATTATTGGGCCACATAGCTGCCAGGATGGACAAAGGAAAATGTGAAACACCTGGCACTGGAAGCACAGAGGACCCATACATGTCAGAAGGGAACTTTGTGTCCTTGCAGAGAAAGACAAATGGATAACACAAAGATGTGGCTTATTCAGACAAGTTTCCTGTCATACAAAGCTCTGAAGTTCAGAAATGTGTTATTTGTTCCAATCTTTTATAAGAATAACTAGTGGTCAATTCAGCAGGTTGGCTAACTGTTGACTTTAATGATGCCAAATAAAGCCACATATGTATATATATATACACATATGTTTTATTTTTCACAGCAATGCAATTAACAAAAGTCAGCAGCTAACAATAGAGAATAGTGACCATGCACAGAGACCTAAATGCTTGCAGATATGCAAATCATAAATAAAGGTCGCTCACCTCTGCTGTGTACTTTAAAATGGGTATTTCCAAGACTGACTGGAAACGTTTAACTGCTTTCTGGAGATGCCTAAGAATAACACCTAAAAATGTGCACAAAGAAATATGACTATGAGACTTCTAGTGCTAATTTAGTTTTCTGTGCTACACTTCCATGCTGTACATTCACAGTTTAGAGTAAACACCACACTGACCGGAATAACACCTTGTCTTTTAACTTTGCCTTCTTTCTCCAGGCATTTTGAACACAGAAGTCATAAGGATCATAACTTCGCTGTGAGACACAACCTGCATTTCACAGATGGGAAAATTAAGGCAGTAATGTGATTTCACTGAGCTACAGAAGCCTGGGTAAGTACTGCATTAGTAACCGAGACATCTACAGTCAATAATGAGAAACAAGGGGACCAGACTGCCCTGCCAAGGATGCCTACCTCTCCCTTGGTATAAGCAAGAATTTTAGGGTAACTGGGTTTCTTTCAGGTTCTGTGAGGAGAGGAGAGCATTAAGCCTATTTTATGTCCTTGCTGCACATGGATGTCTCTATGGAGAGTGGCAGCATCACCCAGACACTTCCACCTACCTAAAATCTGACTCAGGCCCTGCAGGACTTTCTCCACTGGTATATATTAGAACAAAAAGACTATTGAATCTGTAAACACAACCCATAAGAGACAAAGTTCTAGGTCATTAGCAGATACAGGAATAAAAGGAGGACTCAACTCCCAACCTTCAGTTCCAAATGCTAGATCATGTATTTTTAAAATCCTCTTTAGCTTCTCTATTCATCTTCATGCCAAATGGTGCAGTCTGACTGACATTTTTGACCTTTCATGTATAGGAAGCTATACGGAGAGAAATGATGGGAACAGTAATTAAATTCCTGCTTTTTAAAGTTTTGGCTAGAATTGAGATCCAGTATTAAATCAGTTAAATGGGATTCTCAGAAAGAATGAAAACCTGACCAATATTTATTGAAAAATCAGGCCTTTTCTTTGACTTGTTGGGAGCACACATTTTCCTATCTATTCTTGGCTGTTAGTTAAAGGCAGTAAACATAATTCTCAATTTGCTCAACAAAATTTATGATCTCTTTCACAATGTGGATGAAAGGCATTTCTTCTTTCTTTCTTTCTTTCAGGTGGTTCAATAGGCTAAAGAAGAAAAATTCCTAGAAAATGTCTGCCTGCTACTGAAGGAGGAAATAAAACAGTTGTGGGCAATCCAAAGAGAAAGAGAGAACCGTCAAATTGCTGCCCAGTCTTTAAAGGGCAGTAGAAGACTCAGAGCAAGAGCTTTGAGTCTGGTACACACGGGTCAGTCAGTACTATCAGAACTTGACAAAAGTATTTTGGGGGAAGATGAAACAACCGTCTGACGATACTGTGCCAGACACTATCTGTTTCATTAGAGAAAGAGCTGAAAAATGTTTTGATCCAAGTTGTTTCCTTTTTCTACACTTGCTTTAGCTACCAAAACGCAGAACAGAAAGGGAAATAGTCCTGGCTTGCTCAAACCTGCAGCACTACAAAGCCGGCTGGAAGCATTAATAAGTTTTGATGTTTTGGGGTGCTTTTCTGCTATTTGTTTTTCTGTCTATAAGTATAAATACCACCTACACCCACAGGCTATGCTCAGCTTGAATGCAATTCAGCTAAACTCCTTGGGGTAGTAACATTTGGCTCTTATATGTCTTAAAAGTACCACAAAGCACACCACCTCCCCCACAAACATAAATTGAATAATTCTCAGAGAACCTGTAAGGCTTTTACCTCTGTCTGTAAGTAAACTGAGGCACAAACACACAACAAAGTCCTCCCAAAAGCCTTGTGAAATCTGCAGGTGGAGCTGCAGGTAGGACACACCAGGCACTTCTCTCCTCTTCATTATGCTGAAGGCTTCACATTACAGACTGCTTTCCAAAAAGTCATCTTTAAAAACCCAAATTTTCATAGCTTTTATTCATTTTTAGGCCTGGATTCTTTGTATACAATGACCAAGGCAAAAGATAGCCTTGGTAGCCTATCAAACCAAGCACTCACTGGAGCAACAACACAAGAAGTGTTCAAAAGTGGGACATCTGGGAGATGTGGGCCTGAGATGCCGCATCCATCCCAGGGCAGAGTAGAATAGACCCAAAATGCTGGAGATGTTTGGCTTGGTTTTCAGTGCTCCACAAGGTTGGATTATCATGGTCTTTCTCCTCATCACATCCTTTAAATACATACAGTTCAATTCATTGAATACTCTGAACTCTGTGACTTAATTCCTTTTGTCTATGGTGCCCAACAGAACAGGATCTCAACCCCTTGCTGGAGCCCCTTAGAGCTATCATAAAACAACAGCTTTAATCTGTTTTATCCAGTCCTAGTGAGTGAAGCTTTGGAGGGTATTTTTTTGCCTGCTCTGCCAACTAGATACTTCATAAAGTGAAACAGAATCTCTGCTTCCTTCAGGGCACCTGCTTTCAATTACAGGAAACATACGGCACCTTCAGATTTTTCAGCTTTCAACATCTGTGCTTTGCAGGTACAATTTGTTGCATTGAAATTACTGCTAAACCTGCAGACTGCTGTCGAGCTTTTGGGGGCATGCTTGAGAAACGCTAGAGATGGACAGAAGTAATGGCATTTGCAATCGCTTTTTAATGACTGATTAATGACTGTTCTCAACCAAATCCTCTAAGTTGTTTACAAATCTCACCTCGCTCCTCTTGGAAAGTCCATTCAGCCCCAGCTTGATTAGAAATATCGCCTCTACCCTGTAGCAGACGAACATACTGACATTGCCATCCAGCCGAATACACCAGTCTCTCACCCCCTTCTAAAAGATAACACTATAACTAATACCTTTAAAAAGGAAACCAGTTTGTTATAACCAGTCAGCTACATCTGGTCATTATGTTGGGATGAGACAGCGACAGCTACAATTCTGTTTCCTGCATTAGGTTAAATGTGTCAGTCAAGAACCAAAAATGCAAATGGACTTTTACCCTCCAGCCTTTTCCAAACAGCACTGGTCCATATAAAACACACCAGCTCATCTGAGTAACCCCTCAGGACTTCTCCAGGCTGGTGGAGTATGACATAAATCTGAATATCTGTTCCTAGACAGATGTCCAGGAGCATCGATGGCAGAAATCTCAGTTTAACCATCACCGTGATGCTCTCTGTTACTTAGGTTCCTGCTGCTAGCCTATGGGCTTCTTATTTCAGCTGTCACCAGGTCATAGCTGGTGCTTGCCAAATCACATGAGCTAAAATATAGCTTGCTTACTGCTTCTAGTGGGTCTAGCTCAGGAAAAAACTTGCTGGTCTTAGAGAACACAAATCAGCAGTTCCAAGGTCTATTCAGGGGACAGAAAGAGGTGTGGAGAAGCAGCAGAGTGAATGATGAACACTACTGGTACAAGGAAAAACAACAGGGGGAAACATTTTCTAATTCTAGACATGCAAGAATAAATTTTCATGGACAGATGGATGAGAGATCTGTGGCAGAACAGGACTCATAGGAATACAGCCTGGAAGATACTCTCCAGGATCAAATCAAGTTGGTTTCCTATATAGTGATGACTACAAGAGTACTTAGGTATTTACACTCTTTACTATTATGTTTGCATTCTTTTATTAATTATAATGAAATTATATTATTTAATATTTATTTACAAGGATCATCCTTCTGCTTAAGGTGAATTCAGATCCAGTGGTATTTCACTGAGCTGGCTTTAAATCACAGGAGATCTGTTATGGAGGGATCTGCACTGAGTGAGACCTCCTCACCTGTTCACAGTATAATAAGCTGCTAGGGCCATGTATGTGAGAAAAATTAAGAACACAGAAGAAACCAGTTATTATGCTTAGAGAAATCATGCCTTAACAGGAGGTTTTTAGACTCAAACAAACTTGGAAAAGGAAATTAGAAATCAGCTTCTTTAATGTAAGGAAAATCTACAAAATTCGTGTCATAGCAACCTCCATGAGTCCTGCATTCCTTTTCTCTTGGATCACATCATTTTGTGCAAGTTCATGTCACAATAATGAGCAGAACATTGTGGCAGCTACTCTGCTGCTTCACTACACCTTTTAACCCGGATTCAACTCTGGACTCCTGTCTCCTACAGTTTTACTTCAGGAGACTGAAGCAGTAGGATGGGATCCAGGTTCATCTTTGCATTCCAAGCAGGCTACACCTCCTGCGTTTGGTTCAGGACTTTTTCTAATTTAATTATGTTTGCACTGGGATGTAGTTAAGTCACAGCTCAACCATTAACTGTGCTCTGCTATGGCATCCACCCCCCTATATTTGACTTGCTAACTGTCTAATGTTTTGCAGTGAGTCTTTGATAAGTGTGTGTTTGCAGATTTTCATGACAGACTAATAACACCAAAGGAGGCTCCAGGAATGGTTTAAGTAAATATTATGTGTATATTTTCTCAACAGTGTCTGCCTACCAGCACCTTTAGAGCTACATAATCTTATCTAGAATATGTTTGTATTCTGTTTGCACTAACTAGCATGGTCTATACTACTTAACAAACTGTTATTTGATTAAAACATTATGCAGAACGTAACTCTAGGACACACAGTCATGCGGCTCTGAAGAGGCAGCAGTTTCTATTTCTGCCTTGCAAAATTCTGCTTGCCATCATTGGGTATTTCTTCATCAATCATAAAGAAGAATGAGTAGATGCAGGCCTTTACCTGGGCCAGGAATTCTTCAGGTATTTTAAGAAACTATTTGTTCTGCTATCCTTGTCTTCTCCCTTCTCTATTGTTATTCCCTATTTAGGTCTAAAATTCACAAGAGGATGGATGACTGGAATGCGGGTGCAGCTGCAAACGATTCGAATTCGCAAGAACTTCAGAGCAAGCATCTTCTCTTACTGTGTCAGGACACGACAGAACATCAATACAGGGAAGATGCTCGAGCTTGGTGGAGAGCAGATGTTAGGTATCTTAACTTTTCCTGGTAATTTATTAAATTGTCATCTTTTCGCCTGCCACCAGCAGATGGTTTAACAGTTTGGAGTGGCAGCCAAACTGAAAAGAATTGAGTGGTGCCACTGACCGCATTACCCAGACGAGAACTTATTAGGTTATTATCTTCTCACGTGACATATAAGAATAGAGTTCCACGCTCAGCCATAGACTTCCTGGGGACATGTCTAATTTGGGGTATAATAACAGTACAGTCTAAACAATGGCAGTAGCCTATATAGACCATATACAAAATAAATTTAAGCTAAGCTAGTTACTAGTAACAGCTGTGAAAGCACAGGCTCTGAAATTCATCTGCTGCAGACAAATCTCTAATCTCTTTGGCTCAGATTTATTAAATCTATGTGTGCAGGATTTCCTATTTAGTCCGTGAAGAGAAATAATCATTTTAGAGGGCAATTCAGGCTTCAGGTGGACTAAAATACAGGTAGCAATGTCTTTCCATTGACTATCGAGGCATTCTTGGGAAACTGTAGATAAATACTGTCTATCTGTAAAGGAGGATAACAGCTTTTTTCACAGCAATATCATGAAGATGAATAGAATATGTATGGTTTAGAACAATGACAGCAATTATCTACCTCAGTTAAACTTTCTTGTTCTCTATTACACGTCTCTGCTAATAGTACACCAATAAACATCTGCTCTGTGAAAAGCAAACTATTCCCTATCTATTTCAACAGTTTTAGGTGTTGCTAGGAACCTAAGACCAGAAAGGACATCCAGTGTCACCAAGCTTGGTCCCCAGCCAATATGGGTAAACCCAAATAATGATCTCATTTGTCACATTCAAGGGCTGTAGCCCAGTAAACACAGTGTTGCTGGTGCCAGTAATAAGCCACAGACTTTGTGCTGAGTCTGCACGGCCTCGGGACCCAGGCACGTCAGGCTTGCCTACACTTGCATTGCCCAGCCCGGAGCTTCGCTTTAGCTGCAGCAGCAATTTTCCTAATGACCAGGTGGCTACTGCCTAATTTATTTTACTTTTGCTTATCTTCGCATAATGATGTGATTTAAGTGTAATTTTTATACAGACAGTAGTAACAAGTAGTTAAGCTGCACAGGATGAAATATTTATGATGCCAGGGTAATGACAGAATGCAGAGGAACACGGATGTGGTATCATAGCGGAGGCCTCAGAAGAGGCGATGCAGAGGGGCGGAGGCACGAGCCAATATCAGACAGGGCACCGAGTGACACGAGACCCCAGGGCTATAAAAAAATCACCTATTGCTGGCTAAAGAAACGCAAACCTGTGGGTTTAGGGATAAGAAGTATCCAACATATGTAAGACGTTGTATACATACTGAATTCAGGGGTAATGCGGTGTTGCAATTCAATGAATAAAGTAGGTGTAAAGTTGTTTAGAAAACATAAAAATAGCCAGAAGGAGAGCCCAGAGTGAGAAAGAAGAGATCATCAGCAAGTCCTCAAGACAAAGAGGAAGAAACCCCCAGTATGTGAAGCCCTTTATACCTGAAAGCTTGCCGTGACCACTCCCCAGCTCCAAAAACGAAAGTGAACAGCCACACAAGCCATGGAGTTGAACAAAACACCACAGAAAGGAGTACATACTTGGAAATATGTGTACATCCACTTAAAATGTATTATTTTTGAAGCTTCCCCCTCCCAACAATATTCTTCTTTTTTTTTTTTTTCTCATAATAAGTAGATCTGGACTAATAATAATTCTTTGATTAGACCATTAATATTTGAGTTACACTAACAATAAGTTTTTACATTTACACAGAGGCCACATTTTGTCTTGCCCGTACAAAGATTTTGAGTGTAACAACATTCAATATTAAAGTTAGTTATGCCTCTTGCCTTCATTTCTCCTACAAGACAGCCATGCCCAAAACTCATAGATCTGACCACAAAAAACCCGAAACAAACAAATCACTAATAATGTTTTAGCATGAATATGGCCAATTTATATCTATTATTATCTTGTGCTCCTCTGTACTATTCATTCTTTCCACACGTTCCACTGCAGAGGCTCATCAAGAAAAACCCTTTTTAGCTTCATCTTATGGGACAGTCACTGCCCCTCATGTCTTTTCTCACCATAGAAACCCCAGCACAGAAACAGAGATTATTCAGGAAGTTTACATTGAGACCTGATCCATCAGTTAAGAGGAAAAAAACCAGCCACAACAATTTTATGCTAATTTCAAACATTTGGGTTTGCTAGAGTAGTTTTTGAGTAGTAACAAAGCGAGTTGTAAGAATATAACAATCATGATAATATGGTAATAGTTTTAATTCAAGTAATTTCTGTAGACAATAAGAATTATACCCTAATGTGTTAATTAATATGATTAGGAAATGTTGCGAAAATGAGTATGTAAAATGATATAACATGATATTCACAAAAGCATGTTTTACCAGGGATAGTTCCTCCAAGCTCTCCTCGGGGTGAGATTTATGGACGTTAACACACAAGGCTTCGGCAAGGTAAACAGCTGTTTCGATTTTAGTTATAATGAACATTAACTCTGCATCCCCATTTCTGCTTAATTAAACCTCTGACTCGGCAACCAATCAAGAGCAAACAGAAGAGGTAACAGGCACTAATTGGGCCCTGTGCAATTTCAGCCTCAGCTTGCAGAGTGCTCTACCTAAACCACAAAACTCCCCCCAAAAATAAAAGTTACTCTCCTGCTCCTCTCTACCAGCCTACCCAACATTTTATTTGCTCAACAAAGCCAAACGACAAGTGAGCAGCATTAAAAAAATGGATTTTACAAAAGCACTGCAGAATGGATGAAGTAAAAGATTAAATTCAATGCCTTTTTATTCCTGTCCAGGTAGTCACTTCCTTACTATTTCTTATACAACATAAAGCCAAAAAAACTCCCAAACAAAGTAAAACCCTCCTGCTGGACAGCTTGACAGCAAACTCCTGTGCTTCTTGATTAATCTTTACCCTCTCCTAGTGAGGACCATGGCCGTGTCAGCACGGAGTTAAACACCAAACACACACACACCAAAGAGGAAGTAGCACACAACCTGCGTTTTAAATGCACAGATAAAATACACAAGATGCACCTACTGATAGAGAAAACCTTAGAAAAATGTAGTGCCGTGCCCCAAATGTGTTTCGAAGGGCGCACAGGCTCCCTGCACAAAATGTCCCCCCTTCCGCCTCTCGACGCGCGTCAGTCAGCGCCGAAGCGGCTTCATCTGAGAGGAACCGAGGGCTCGATGTGACAGGGTGCAGACTTCTCCTACCGCACTTACAGAGGAGAGGAAAAACAAAAAAGAGGAACTTATGCCCTAGAGGACACAAGATAATTTCGCATTTTTCTGTTAATGAATCTTTAAGACAAGATAGGATAAGAAAATCATTGAAATACCTCACCCCTTAGATCTGGAAGTGACAGCTGCAGCCTCTCTTGAACCGCCTCACTTCACGAGCATGCTCCCAAAGGTTTCTTTCTGACCTACAACCTTTATCTGAGCTTCCTTTGTGGCTTAGTAATACAAAAAGTGTCGCTTAATCGTTACGCTTAAACCATTCGTTCGCTGGTTAACTTCCCCCCCCACCCACCTTGCAGCTGAATGCTGCAAGTTCACCCTTTTGTAAATCTAGTAGGCGAAAACTAGGAAAAGTATCCTGTGGTTCACTACAAATACACAATAACCCTTAAAATAAATACACATATTAACTTGCGGCGCAGTAATATTCAGTTCGGATTTACATGCACAACTAGGTTCATCTGCAAAAAGCACCATTTTGTAGCTCTCTGAAGGAAGTGGTAAATACCGTGCACGCTCTCGCTGCTTCATGGGAGGCTGACTACCTAAGCCCTGAACTGAGAGCAGACCTTAAATATAAATCGCTTAATTGCTCATTTTATTTGATACCCAAGTACTTCATGCTAATAAAGTTCAGCATTAAAGGATTACAATGTGACAAATTATACGCCCAACTCATAAAAGAAATGCTACCGAAACAGAGCTGGATCTGAAAGGCTCTCGATAACGTAGAGCGTACATCTAATTTTAGATGATTCCTCAATCACTGGAGAGTTTGCAGTGTACACAGCCAACCCAGCTCAATCAACTGACTTCTATCTCCATGACTCCAGGTCACATTATCTCATGAATGAACTGTTATGTAGGTCAGTCAGGAGTCATCTTCTAATTGAATGCATGTTTCAGCCTTGGCATTTATGCTCTAGATATCAGGGCTGTAGACAGTTGGGTGAGTCAAAAAAAAATATCGAAGAAGGGGCTGTGATAATTAGGCTTTGTGTCAGACAACAAGCATGGAAACAGATGCCAGCATAAGCTTGTATATAGCTGTTTTCGTTTTAACTGGATTTATACAGGTGGAAAGTGCAGGAGCAACAGGCTCGGTGCAGAGAGGATTTGCTGGGTCACAGATCAGATTTTAGCCATAAATCAAGCGCTGTCCTGCTAACGTACCTTGGCTTGGCTGGGAGGTATATTGGTCTCTGCTGAGGCACAGGCCAAATATGCATCTGCTTACTTGCAGTAACTGATACCACTGACTCTTCATGTAGGCCCCAAACGGCCCCCAAAGGAATATTTTTGGTTGCTCCCAAATCAAGGTGGATGTGAGACAACAGAACCAAAAGTTTCCATTCTTCATTGCCAGTCTCCTGAGTCATATGTGTACTTACACGTTTTAAAGAGCAAGATCTTCAGGGAAACTTCCCCACATGGTTCATGAACTGTTTGTTTAACTTTCCAATCAGGAGGCTCATGTAAAACACATTAGAGTTATAGCCTGGGTAATATTTGGGTAAAATGAAGAATATCAGACTGGAGATGCTTGATGAAACTAAAGCAAGACAGTTATTGCTTTATAGAAATGCTTTTGATCAGACATTTCTTTTCACTTCCTGTTCAATCCAAGCTATTCTAATTTAGATGTAAAAGCAAAATTGCAACTGATTAAAATTGGGTCGGCGGCAGTTCCCATATGAGGAAACACATGGCTCACAATCAGACAAAAACCAAGCTATCTAAATTCGGCACTGCCTGTACTTTATAACTGTGACCCAGCAGCTATTTACTAGTTACTTGTGTACTTTCAGTTCTCAGAAACAACTCTCAAAGGATTTTCTCCTCCTTTGCGCGCCCTCAAATTTAAAAATGGTTTCTGGAGCGTAAAGGGTTAAAACTACCGAAGTGAAAGCAAAACGCCCAAGGCCAAGTTTTCCCCCCCAACCCCCACAGTTGGTTGCATTTTCATCTCCTCTGTCCTGACAGCTGTTATCTTCACGTGTGCTGCGACATGCCCATTGCTGTTCTAGCAGTCCTCTTGTTCAACTCTGAGCTTGGTTTTTAAAGCTTTAAAACCTTGATGTATGGGGGAATGTGGAAGAGGTAAGAATGAAGTAGCACGTATTACGTGGGAAATATCTTTTGCCATCTTGTGCCTCACCTACTTCAAAACAGGAAGTTTTGAAGAGGCACAAAAGTAGCTTTAAAATGAAGAAAAACAAAATCAAAAACTATGACACGATACCCCCAATACCCCCTACCTAAACCTCTTCCCATCTCCAAAAGAGCCTTTGCTCCAGTATTCTTCTCATCTCCAAGCAACAACTGCTTTGCACTCACGTAGTGTGATTCTTAGGAGGATGTGAAAGCAGTTACACACATCTGTTAATTAAGCCTCAATTTGCATGTGAGATGGGTAATATACTAATTTTACAAATGGGTCTGTTAAACCACAGAATGCTGGATAGAGCTGGCCGACACAAGTACCTGAATATCAGCTAGAAGGACAGAAATTGAGTTTCCTTGTTCTGGCTACTATTCTTCTAAATAAAATATAGGCTCTATAAGCATATTCAAGATGTTGACAGTTTTTACTTTGCAAAAGACAAAGTCAGAATAATTTTCCAGGGAATAAACGCAGATATTCATACAAAAAACCACAAACAAGTTATGTAGGAATAAATTGCATCAGGTCCAATTTGCAAGAAAGAGTATTAATGTATTTTTAATGGCTGAACTAAGGGAAGGTCATTATACAATGTTTTAATTCTAGTACATTTGTGTTGCATTTATATGTTAGCAGTTAATGTGATAATGACAAACTCTCCACTAGTTGTGACATCATAAAAAATAAAGGCTGTTTTAGTGTTATTTTGGAAGAAAAAATAATCAGAGCTATTAGTAAGCTCCCCTACTCCAGCCATTGGGAGAATGTTTATCTTGCTATATTAATTTTACATGCAAGAAGAAAACCATAATGGGAAGTCAACAGATGTGAAAAATGTAAATCTTTGCTAAAGTGCACAATCAACAAAGGCAGAGAGGTTTTTGCTGTTGTTGTTTTGAGGGGTTATCTTTTTGCAAATAAAATCATCTTAATGCTCCTTGACCTGTAAATGCCATCTTTAATGGAATGCAGAAAATAAATTAATAGAAGCAGGAAAAAAACAAACAAAAAAAAACCCCAACAAACCAACAACCTGAAAGTCAGCTTGAGAAAACAGCCTCTTCAGCAGAGATGTTAGTTTTTGATTCTTGAAAAGTCACAAGCACCCATCTGACATTCAGTACTGTTACAGTAGCCTGATGCTGCCCAAAGATAATTTTGGGTGGTTCGGGAACAGAATTCAGCGTGTTGGGTCCAGTATGTGGACATTGTGTATATTCACCAACGGTAAAGTATTCTCCCAGGATTAGCACTTACAGAAATTGAAGATCACACCTACACCTTCCTTTATAAGTCTTTTAAATGAAGATGGTTGTTTATCATGCTATTAAATTAGCGGGGTTTTTTTTCATCTTCTTCATTCACTCTCTATAGATTAACATTTAGCAAAATTAAAATTTCCTGAAGGCAATTACCTGGTTGCAACTCAAGGCATTCATAAAAATTACAGTTCCCTTTGACAAGAGGTTGTGCTGGAGGGTTGGGGAGGAGGCACCATCACAGGGCAGTGGATGGGAAATTCGGAGCTTCCCAAGGATGAATGCATCACAGGGCTTTGGCGCAGTCCTTGCTCTGGTTTCCACTATCCTCTTGTTTCCTACAAGCACATTCACATTTGACCTGCGCCGGGGTTTGGTGGAGACCCTGTGTTTTTCAGTAGTTACATGCTGTCTCTTGGATTGATTATTTTTTTGCCCCCAGAGCCATGGCCCATCATCTGCTGCGCAGATGTTACCACACTCTGTGCAGCTTGGCTGTTTGCAAGTCCCGCTGTCTTGGCTGGGGCTCAGCACCTCTGCAGGCACATGGTGGCAATTCTGCAAAACCACATCCTAGTGAAAAAGGGGAAAACAAGCTGCAGGCTTTGCTTCCACTAGTAATCAGGTGGATTTTTTGTTCCACCCCTGACATTTTGTCTTCCCTGCAACTGTGTCACCTCTTCTCAAGTGTTCACCTGATTCACCATTGCAACTATCCCAACCAAAGACAGGTTTGGCTTTGCTGTCCTACAACTAAGCAGTCTGAGCATTTTACCACCGTGCTCAGAGCGGTACAGAGTTGATTACAGGCAAGACTCTCAAACATTCTTGTAGCACAACCATCAGTGACAAAGATCTCACCAAAAAGTGGACCAAGGCAATAGTAGATCACACATGGTTTCCTTCATCTTCAGCTGGCTGCATCTATGGACTTCACCACCAGTGGCCACAGTATCATCTTCTTTTTTCCTTTTATGGCTTCACTATATATGTATATATATATTTTTTTTTTCCCCAAAAACCATGAAGCTATTAATGCAAAACACATCAGTTTACATTAAAGTTTAAATTAGCTTTTACATGATGTGCCTGCCCATCCCCTTTCTCCGTACTGTTAAAAATCTGGCTTACCTCCAGTACAGTAGCTGTGTATACTCGCTTCATCTTTTCAAATACCTCTAAATCTCTTCTTATACTTACTAACTTTCTCTTTTCTGCCAGGTGTGGTACACTTCATAGAGTGAATTTGCATCAGTGTTTTGAGGAATGTTCAAATCTCTGGTCAGTTTATCTGCATAGTTGAATGGAATATTTAAAGGTTTTCTTCTTTTTTAACAGATATACAACACATCCTTTCTTTTAGGCATTGAACCCATGTCCCTAACACGCAGAAAGAGATTACACTAATACTCTTGTCTGAAGAAGTATGTAGGCTTATGCAAAATAAAATACATCAGTAAAGGAGTAGCTGACATCTTCATGGTGCCCACTGAACTATTAACTAAGCGTGCAAATGGACAGTGTATAATAAAAGACCTTCTTTTGGGACAATTTATGCAATTATGAATATGTAAGTTATGTTCTCATATTCCAGTTTGACCTCTGCTTACTGAAATGTTGACAAGGACGTTCATATTCTGACTGTAAGTCATGTTTTTGATGCATGCAAAAACCAAGTACAAATCAAAACTGTAAGAACAGAAGCAGTTAGATTACACCAGATCCTCAGGTTTAACTTTAAAAAACGGACAAAATAAGTTTTCAGTCCACATGACTACAATGAAAAAAAAATAAATAAAATGTGAAACAAGAGTATCCTAGAGGTTTATGGTTCTCAAAGAAATATCTATCTGATTAGGTTTTTACATTCTGTTTTTTTTTCAGAAATCTTGTATTTTTTTGATAAATTTAAAGACTTCTAAAGGCAGGACACTATTTTTAATGACCTGAATTTAGCAGCACCTTACAATTTTGCATCTTGTTTTATCTTACTCTGAGGCCTTTGACCGTTTGAATTCACAGGGAGATATGAATGACATTTTTCTTTGCATGACTCACTGTAGACTGGATCCAATGCAAAGATTAGCACCAAGAACTGTTTCACGTCAAAGTTTGAAGAGGAAGGTGTTCTAGTGGGTATTACTATGGAAGAACTGTTTGTATTTTGCCCAGACTACTTTGTCTAGCTTTTAAGCACTCAGCTTCACAAGGCATTTGAATGGGGATCAAGAAAACATGTAGACAACAGGATATGCTACACAGCACCGCATCTCGCTGCAGACTTTCTCTGGTGTTGAGATAACCAAGATAGTTAATATCACATAAAAGAAATCAGAAAATAAGAGGCTGAAAGGAAGGAGGATGAAAAAATAAAATAAAAAACAACCCCAAAAAAACCCACATTCATCCCTGAGTCTCATCCAAATCCAAGTTGCTCAAGTTTAGTCCTGGCTGCTTTCGCGCTGGAAGTTTTGCTGTTTGTTCAACTGGGGAAAAGGCAGCTTGAAAAGAGATAAGAAAGGCATGAAAATGGAAGGTCTTACGACAACCAAGCTTGGCTTAGAGTAAGGATCACATTACATTGGATAAATCAAGTGTAATGGTATGCGATAGGGGCAGGTAAAGACAGGAGCACTAAGGAGTGCAGCTGTGGTTTAATGCTTTCCTCGGCACGCTGTCAATGGGATTTCGTTATCAACCTCGACTGGTTGACTATCACACACCTAAGCAAAGCGAGAAAAAATTCCATCAACAAATTGGACTAGATGATCTTTTGAGGTCCCTTCCAATCCCTAATATTCTGTGGTTCTGTGTGATTCTGTGAAACAATTACAGGGCGAAAAGGTTAGCGAATATAGAAAAGTGGGACTGAACTCATTGCAGAATGCAGGTGGGAAAAGAAATTTGGAAAAGCTGAAAAGGATGAATTTTGGTGCAGATCAATACTGGAAAGAAGTAAAAAATCACTTGGACTTGAAATTCAAACTGAAAGCGGGAGGTTGCATGAGGACTGCATTATTGAATATCCTATCACAGCCAGCAGTGGAACCATTTAGCAGAACCAGATATTTTAAAAGGTCCTGAGACAAGGAAGAGCATTGGTTACCTCCTGTAAGAAAACTGAAAAAATTAGGTAGGTTTTAAAGATTATAAACAGTATTTTAAAGATCTCTGCATTATCTAGTGAAGGACAAAGATTTTACTGAAGTTTGTAGAGAATTACATTGGTAATTCTTCTGCATAACCGACAAATTACATACAGAACACACAGATCAACTACAATAAAAGGAAAAGATCCACCTTAAAAAAGGGGATATTTGGGATTAGGTACCCACTGGAAATTAGTAAGTTGGCTAAAAAAAAATCCTATTTAATCTTTTACAAGCAGAACTTGTATACAGAGTATTCAAGATTAATATTTTCCAGTTTTAAAGTGAGTTAATAAAAAGAGGGAAACATCACATTTCTTCATTAAGGTGCTTATGTATATGAAATTAATACACAGCACATCTCAAACTCACTTTTCTCTTGAGTCTCCCAATCGTTTCACCTTTTTTCCTTTCTTCTTTGTTTTGTTTTGTTTTAAAGCCTGTGGTCTTACAGTGAAATGAATAAGCAGAAATATATTATCACATTGACAGAAAGAAAAGTTTTAGATGACGAGACTTAGGAAGTTTTACATTCATACTGTAGATCGAAACTAAAAGCTAAAAACATGAAAGCAACTGAAAACTCAGTTTGCTTGCATTTTAATACCTTCTTGCTAGACCTGAAAGTTTTGCATTGGGTAATAGGAATTACCTGAATACTGACAGATGAACCTAAGTTTCAGCACTAATTTTTTAAATTTCCAAATTTACAAATACTTTACATATTGCCAAATTGCCGAGGGGCTACTGTATCAAACTGAGATTTAGGGTCACATGGGAGCGAAAAATCATAGAATTGTAACTGGAGATATGGGATTTATGTAAAAAAGCAAGTATTTCAGGGAAGACTGGAGAAGGATGAGTTGTTCGCAAGTTATTGGATTCCCAACTCTTCGATGCAAAATTTGCCATTTTGCAGAGGTTCTGCAAGACCTTTCCCCCCATGCCACTATAGAGATCTTCTTTTGTAATTTTTGCCCAGCTCTGCAGACCTTAAAGCTCAAAATGAGAACAAACACCCAGGAAGGTACATGCTTAGGGTTGCAAACACCTGTGCACTGTTTCCATGCTCTAACGGATCTTCCTGTGTGAAAGTCATGGCACACAGCAGAATGAGCCACTTGTGACTTACCACCACAACAGCTCCTTTACCCCCTGAAACCTTCACATTGTGGGAAGGAGTCAAAATGTTCCCAATGTATGGTACCCAACCAGCCAAATCCATAAGTTGATCCAACATATTTTCGAGCAAGGTTTTACCCAGGAAAATACCCATTGGTAGTAAACTAAAACTTTCTGAAGGCATGCACTAGGATTTTCCTCCATCTGCCAACACGTTGAGAAGGTCTTGTAAGAGGGAATAGTGCAGGTGTTTTCTAGTTCTTGGTATATTCCTATTATTTCAGCGGGACTTTGAAAAAGATAGTGCCTTTTGCTAGCTGCAAAAGCAAGAAAGTCCTGGCCAGGTCTTTAGGAAAGAAGAAGTCTGCAGTTCATTGAGGTGAAGGCAAGAGCAAGGCTACTTCTTCTAGCCATGCTGCTGCCTTTCCCTGTACTTGACCCTGCTTAATGTTCACATGTACAAGTATGGGAAACCACATCCTAGAAAGAAATGCTGTGAAGGTCTGAAGTGTCACCTCTTCCATTGCATGGTACCATCAGCTCAAAAAACATGAAAAAAAAGACATCTTAAAAACTCTGAAATACAGATGGAAATGGAAAAAAAATAAAAGTATTTATTTTAAAACTCAAGTGTTAGGGCCTAAAGCACCACTCATCTTACCAACTTTTGTCCCATCCAGTTAATGATGAGACAGGCAAGATGAGCTGCCCCTGCCTGCAGATGGAAACCCAGCAAGTCCCCTGGACTGTCCCTTCTCCTCCAGGGTCAGAGACGACAGAGAGGATCCTGCCCCAGGGCCTCATCTGGCTGCCTGTTATCACAAGTTTGTCTGTAGCCTGGGCTCCAACTGAGAACAAGGTGAATAGGAGAAGATGATGCGGGCAAAGTGTTACATTAGGCCTGACACACCAGGCCTTTTGGAGGGGGTAAAAAAGTTAATGGTAAAAAAGTTAACAGTAATATCTAAACAGTAGGTCTGATAACTTCAACATCATGTCCTACCCTTCTTCACACAGTGCTTTTGGACTCCTCTTCACTCAAGAAGTGGCCCTGAATCATAAGGTGTCTTCAGATAGGAAACCTGCCTCATGTCAGCAGCTAATATTGTCTCATCTTAACAAAAAAAGACCCAACCACATGAACATTTTTCTGACACGCATACCTTCCACAAGTACTTAGCTCACACTTGCTATGACTCCAGTTACCTGCTCTGAGTAGTGAGTTTTTGTACAAGCCCAGTCTAATGCATCGTAGAGCAAACCAATTTTTAGCACAAAAGTTCTTCTCCAAATCTGGTCCTTCCAAAGAGTCTTTCCTCCTAAAACTGAACCACCTTGCACACCCACACGTAGATACAACCTCCTGACACAACTTAAATGTTACTGCAAAAAGTTTGGCTACCTCTGCAAAGCACCTACTACACTCATGGTAGCTGATAAATGAGACCGTGCTGCACACGATCCAACAGCAAATCCAGGGACTCTGAGCAAGAACAGCGAACACATTGGGAAAGACAGCAAAGTTGAAAAACAGGGGAAAAAAGTAGCAAGTTTTATATCGAGGACAAAATTTAAAACGTCTGTTTCGTTGAAGTTGCATTAGGTTTACTCAGCAAAACAAATTTATGATGTCAGGAGAGAGTATTTCAACAACTATGTGATTCAGTTTAATTGCAAAAAGTAGGCACAAAAACACAGCGACACAACAGAGAAGAAAATAAAATGTTCCTTGATGAAGTAACCCAGAATATAAAACAAAAGCACCATCCCAAACTGGCTGCTGAACGCTTATCTCAACAGACCCAGACAGCAGCATCTGTCCTTGTCAGGAGCTATCGCGCAATCTGCCTCATCCCGGTCCCTACCTGGAGACAGCGGAGCAGACAAGCGAGGCACGGCAGCCAGCTCTTCACAAGTCGTGCTCAATACCGCTCACTTCCAGCCTCCCAAAACCTCCTTCACCATAGGAAAACAGAAGTACGACACTCACTTCTTCATTTCTTTTTTTTTTTTTTCCCCAATTACAAAATGTAGAACTTCTGCGAAATAGCCAAAATCATGTTGCTTCAGAAAGTGCAAGTAACAAGCAGTATCTTCCAGGCAGCAGGGTCATAAGTTACACCCAGAATCCTATTTAGCAGTTTAGATAATTCACAGTTTCTCTGGTTACATACTTCGTAAAATATGACATCCAGCTGGGAAAGTTGGTCCACTTTATTGTCATATGGCAGTTCCTTGCTTTATATCATCCAAATATCAATTAAAAAGCAAATAAAAAGCTGTAAAGCAGATATATCCATATTTTCATGTCGCGCTTGTATACATGCACAGAAATACTCGCTGTCATTCAAAGAGGAAAAATAACCTTGTCTGAAACATAAACTGACTCTGCAGTGTCAGGCTTAAGTGTAATTTTCAGAAACCTTGAAAAAAGAACAATGAACAGACATGCTTAAATTCTGCGACAGCTATTTTAATGGCGCAGTTTTTCAGATAACTGAAATTTAATCACAATATGCTGTCAGATAACAGATCTACATAATAGAAGCCAACATGATGGTATTTAAAAAAATATTAATACAACATATGGATATAGAGCCTTTGCTGATGCACTTAGTAAATACTAGAAAAATCAAGCAGCATCAAAATCCAAACTCATCAAAATGACTTGATGCCTTGTGTTATTCATTTCTAATTCTAATTGCTTGATTTCATTCATCAGGATTTACATATGCACTGGTACACTACTGAAGCAGTTAAAATTAAATACTTCCCATTTTTTTTCCCAGAAAAGTAATGGACTTTAACAGTCGTTTTATTGCAGTGAGAGATATTAACATGCAATTCTGCTCCTAACTCCAGGTTATAATGTAAGTGGATTCATTGATCACTTGCAAAAGGCAACAAAAATAAAGTTTTGCTTGATGCTGAGAGCAAATCAAATCCTGACCAGATCGTCCATTATTCTCAGTGGAAATCCATCCAGCGTCTAAGTGCTACACAAATGTTTTGCCAACTACTAAGTCAGGCACACAAGAAGTAAAAATATACCAGGAAAGGACACATAATGAATCTATATCTGTGCTGCACCAAACCCATGTTGCTCTATATGAACGTAGCAAATTCACTATGAAGGATTTTAGTTCCCACAAAGCAAGCCAAGCACAAAGAAACCAGAGGAAAAGACACCTATCACAAGTGTTACTTGGGCTTTATAAACTGCTTTTCATGCCTGGCTCTCACAGCAGGTTACAAGTGTAAGTGGAATGATCTGTAACCTACAGATGGAGGGAATAAGGTTAACTAGGGCAGCAGAGAAAGTCAGCAGCTTATTCCACTGGAAGAAACTGCCTCTACCATCGACTGTATTAACAAACTGTAGAATTGCATTTGGAAAAAGTAAATTTCAGACTCATTGCGGGGAGGAGTTTCATCAATTAACAGAGTCTACCACCACATATTTAGTGCATGCAAAACCCTATGGTTTAAATTTGAAGTTACACACATGTACTGTGTACACACAGAAGGCATCACTTAGAGGGTATAAATGGAAATTAGATTGGGAAAAAACAGTTTGCTCCTTAACTCAAGCACTAAACACACTGCAAAAGAGTGACAGCTATGAAATATTTAAGACTCAACAATAATATTATTAGACTTCAAAGGACATCCCCTTCTCAGAACCATCTTCTTGCACTGATCATCTGCAGAATGAGCAGCATCGCATCTGTTTGTTTGCAGAAACTTCTTCCCAACCGCATCAGCTAGAAATGAAACTCTTGAATTCTCTGAAAGCCATAAAATGCCCTTGCAGAGATCTGCTCTGCACCTTCTTGAGTCCACTTCTGGATTTTGCAGGAGCTTTGTAAATAATTTAATATATCCATGGGGAGAATATGAATACTTTTTAAGAACAAGAAGGTATAAAATGCTAACAAGGAGGTAAAAGGCTTTTGAACATGAAAGTTATATATCTACAAAACCTTCTTCCAGTTTTTACATACTCTCTTCTCCATATGTAACCATGACGAGTAGAATTGCAGTAAACATTTAAACTGCATTGCATTATTGTGTGTAATAAGAGCTTGACATTTTTATTTTCTCCAAGGAGAAGCACTGCCTATATGCTCTCTAGTGGAGGAACAGGGTTTTTACAAGGTCCCTCCTCCCCCCTCCTTTAAATGTGATGAAATATGAACTGAAAGGCTTTTATTCTGCCAGAATCCCAGTCCAAGGTTTTGTGTTTCTCTAGCAACAATGACACACTAACAACTGAAGCAGGGCAGAGAGCAGCTTCTCCTTCATCTCCACTGCGTCAGGTACCATCTGTGTCAGGGGAACAGGAACACCACGCAACTTTTGACCCGGTTTGCCAAGGACTAAGGGTAAATGGATTAGTATTATTATTCAAGCCACATTTTGAAGTGTACGTTTGTCACGGGCATCCATTTCTTTCAGAAGCGTTTCCACAATTTCATGAGTAACTGTACCCTTCCAGAAACCAAACATCGAGTCGCTACCATATGAATTCACCGAGGAGGACTTCTTCTCAGGTTCCCCACCTGGCAACCCTCCTGGCTCCACACTTCTCCACTGCCCGTAAGTCCCAGCTGGAAGGAAGGAGGCTGTTTAGAGATTGTATCCTACAAAGACTTTGTTTTCCATGCTGAAAGCATGTTGGAGAGAGATGCAAGGACTCACAAGTTTGACTCAACTAAATGCCACCACAATTTCAGAACAAACTGCACCACCACATAGGCAGCAAAGCAGCCAGTATTTGGCAAATTCATAGTTACAAGCCAAGACTAAGCACTGCTACAAAACATAACCTTTGCTTCAACTGTTTGTAGGTAAAACAAGGGCTTTAGGCTCCAGGGGCTTTTAATCAACACTAAATTTAAACAAGCTACCCTAAAGATTGTCAGGGTTTTCCCATTTTGGTGGAGGAATCCTCTAAGAAAGCCTCTCCCCCTCTCAGACAGCAGGTGCACAGGCTGCAAGAGACCATTTTCCTTTAGATTAGGTGTATGCATCACTTCTTAAAAATTTATAAATCACTTAGCTTTCCAAGAGCCAAATTCCCAGTAGAGTAACCGGGATTACAGCCATGCTAGCAGGAAAGGAGAACAGAGTTTGTTAGAGCTGGCATAATACAGTGAACCATACTATAAATTACTTTAGGAAATGGCTGCTAATGCCCTCTCTGTGCAGGCTCAGGGGATACCAGTCTCCCAGCAGCCCACTTCTGTGGAAATTAAAGAAGTTTAGTCATTTGAACAGAGGATATAGGTTTCAGCTCATCTGAAAGCATTTTTCCCACCTAGAGGGCATAATAACTAATTACATCAAGATAATATAAATTTAATTGTTTTTATTGGCTAATACGGTCTCTGTCAGTGAGGAAACATAATACACTGGAAATTAGTACATTCACAACAAGCAGCTGATCCCTGTGGGATGAGAGACTCCTTGGGACAGTTACTTCGAGCCAACTGACGGAGAGTTCCTGCTTTGACAAATGGTAAAAGAAACAAACCTGAAACAACAAAGCAATCCTTGAAACCTCTCTTTGTTCCCTCTCAACTCACCTTTTCTTTTCTTCTTCCCTTTCCTTCTTGACTCTGATTTTTGAGTTTTCTAAAGTCTTCCAAAATATATATATTTATATACTGCAAATCCTGTACACTGAAAGCCACATATCTCCTCCTTTCTGGCTTTTGAAGTCTGGCATCTTTGTAGACTGCCTTACGATAGGACTTCGATTTTGCTTTGCTTTGAAAATGTTCATTAAAACGACCCATTTTAAAAATGCCTCCCTTTCCTCGTTTCTACTCATGTCCCTAGATATCTCTGCATATCACCTTGTCCCATCTCAGATGTCTGAAGTCCCAATGTCTGAGGCTGTGTAGGTCACGCCATTGGCTCCCTCTCTCATGGATGGACAAAAACTGGTCCTCCAAGGCAATTTGTTTGGTCTGTTGTACACCCATGGCCCAGGAAGAGATGAACATCCCCAGGGTACAATTTCTCCTCTGCTGAAGGGCACAGAAGAACTTGAGATTACAGCCTTAGATTTCAGAGCTGGCTATTTCAGCTAGGGCTGGTAATTCCTATTTTAATCACCTTTCAAGAAAACCTGAGCTGTGTAGTTTATGGCCCACTCTTGTTCAGGGTGGGGAACCACTGCTGTAGCACAACCGAGTACCACACACGGTGAATGCCGACATCACTGCAGGGAGACAGCGTCGCAGCTGGGCGAGACACACCGATGGTACACCGAGTTCTGCTAATTATCACCACGATATGAACTGCGATTGCAAAGAGGCACCAATACCAGTATTCAGCATCACGCACCACTCTGCGGGGCCCTGGCACATGGGTGGTTCACCCTGCGGTCTCTGCCATCATGTCGTCTTTGTTAGTACAAGCCACAGCAGCCAGGATTAAAGCCTACTGGAGGTGTACCACCAAAAGTAGCACAGACACACTCCCAGGTCTATTAAGTGCCAGTACCACCTGCTTTGTATTCCATCCTCTTGCAAATACAACCATCCATCAAGTTTGTCTTTTCCCTGCAGGCATCCCTAAGGGAGAGGAAGAAACATGGATGCTGCAGTGTGACCTCCCCCAAGCTCCAACTTTTTCCCCTCTCTTTTCTTCTCTCCAGCTCTGCTCAGGAGAGGAGTTTGGTGCTGCCCAACCCAAGAGCTGCAACTGAACCTGTGCTGTAGCACCTGTGTGGAGAGTGAATCAGCAGTTTTTCCCCAAAAAAGGCTGCTGGGAGAGCTGGGGCAGTTATGTAAGGCTGCAGCAGCCCCGGGAAGTTGACGTTAGAGAGACAAAGCAAGAGCAGCACTGGAAAGCTCGACAGAAGACATGGATTCCTCTTGCAGAAGACTTGCTAGGTAACCCTTTATGGTGAAATGCACAGCTCAGGCTGAGGGGTAACTCACATTCCTTGGTTCCGTACGGTGGAGGCCAAATGACTGCCAGCCCTACACAAGGTGGTGGAGATGGAGCTGCCTTTTGATTCATGGCCATGCGCTGGAAGCAGGTGCTAATTGTCTATCTGCTCTGGGAAGTTCAAGGAGGAGGACGGGTAACAAAAGAGCTGACAATCCCTCTGAGCCATGTCCTCAGCTCCTCTGCACACTGCCTAAATGGAGGAGATGAAGAGAATCAGGCTACACCTTGCTATAGGAGCCGTGTTACTCCTTAAGCATCCCTGAAGGCATCGTTATATCCATTGTCATTAGGGATCTCACTGCTCTACAGGAAGGGAAAAGGTGACTAATGACTGCCATAGGAGGACATCCAGCTAAGTGCTGCACCTTACCTACCACACTCCAAGGTATAGTTGGATCATTTGGAAACATGTAGACTGTCAGCTCATTATCACATCTAATTTTAATTGACTGCCATTTCAGAAACCTCTTCCAGCTTAGGAGTTTGCATCCTACTTCCACTCTGCAAAGCCAGCACAAATCCTCTTGAGCATTCTCAATTTTTTGTATTACTTCTCCGTTTTTGGATTTTGCATTTATGTTTCCAAAACGTCTCTCAAAGCTCCCCTCAAGGAGGGATGGAATTTGCTACTCAGAAGCACGACATGCATATTTGTATAGTAATACTGACCGCTTTCACAAGGGACTGCTTGTGATCAGCAATACAAAAGAGGAGTCAGGAGGATCCTCCATGTGATTTTTGTGACTTTTTTTGTCTTGGGTTTGACTGAGGTTTTTTTTTGTTTGTTTGGGTTTTTTTTGTCAT
Organism: Patagioenas fasciata; assembly: GCF_037038585.1. Lineage (NCBI taxonomy): Eukaryota > Metazoa > Chordata > Aves > Columbiformes > Columbidae > Patagioenas > Patagioenas fasciata. Next base: position 209,186,074 of record NC_092520.1, read on the forward strand.
TGTGGTTTGTTTGGGTTGGTTGGTTTTGGTTTTGTTTGTTTGTGGGGGTTTTTGTTTTGTTTTTTGTTTGTTTTCTAATCAGGACATAGTAATCACAAACCCTGATTGGACATCTACTGTCTGCATTACTTTCTCTGACACTTCTCTTTTTTGCACCCTAAAACACATCCAGAAGGCCTGTTCTTCAGCGCCTGCCCGGATCTTTCTGCTTCACCACTTAGAGCATGTTCTTCTTTTTTATCAGTCCCACCCCACTCCCACTCATTCGCTTTAGTATTTCTTTCCCAGAACTCTGCAATTTTTCAAACTGGTTCCTTTTGGAGGGCAGCACCTCCTTGACCGGTCTAAAATCCCTCCTGAAAACACATCTGCTGAATCACTTGCAAGAAATTAGTCCTGCAAATTGTGTCTCTCTTTATATGCATCTGCGTGCCTGTTCTCCAAGCCCAGATTCACCTACCCAGGAGCACAGTCACCCCAGACTTCAGCTGAGAACAACAGAGAGGCAGAAACACCTCTGGAGGCTCATTCTGAGCACCTAAGATTTAATGTAATAGAGCTATTAATAATACATAAGAAAAGAATTATCCAGAGCTTTTTAGTCAGAAAAATCTACAGCTCGAGTCCCATCTGAACTGGAGAGATTTTCTGTTCGCTGGGACATGAATTAGTACCAAGTACATAACCTACATTTCCAGTTGAATGTGCAGTGTTGCATACAGCTCTTGCTTTATATTTTAGTTCCTTCTTCCAAGTATAATCATCTTATGCTTGCACTGAAATGCACTTGTCATTTAATGCCCATAATGTCAACTGTCAAGGCTTTTTTTCTTTTTTTAAAAAATCCTGCTCCCTTTTTTGTTGTTCCCAGTCACTAACTTCATCTCCAGTTTGAGTATTTACAGCCCTAAATTGGATGGATAGCTTGTTTTCAGCACAGACACCTAAACTGCAATTGTTGGTATCTCTCGCTCTTCTCTTTTTTAACACTATATGCACAGGGTTGAATTTTCCAAGTGGGAAACAAAGTCCTTAGAACAAAAACCAGACCATGTCCTTAACTGTGGAATCAGTGAGGTCCTATATCAATTAAAATCAGGCTCTTAGGCACTTTTCTGAATCAGTGCCAACACACTTAGACCCTTAAAGCCCTGAGACAGTCTTTAAAAACACATCGAAGTCTCACTCTTATTCACTTCAGTGCGACCTAAAAGTTTCCATCCCATACGAACTTATCTTTACTTTCTCAAATGGTGTCTAATTCAAGCTTCTAATCTGTGGCTTTTTATCTTATTCATTGCTCCCTGAATGTGGAATTCACTATTTTCAAAAGGGAAGTAAGTACAACCACAGTTTCCTAGACAACAGAAGAGCAAAATTAACTCTTCCCCCGCCCCTCCCGAAACAGAGGCAGAAATACTGAATTTTGCTATCCGAACCATATTAAAGAAGAGCTACCACTAAAATGACCGATGTTATAAAGCGACACGTGGAAAAAAAGTCACGTTGCTACATCGTGAAAACACACTTTGCCTTTCAGTCCACAGCCTTTCCCAAACAAAACACAATTAGCCTCAGCTACAAAAGCTACAGACTTATCTTTACTTAGGATAATTAAAGCAAAGATAATTAAAAAAACTCACTGATCTAGAGGGGTTAAAAATCCCTGCTTTTTCAGTGGGACACACAAATAGAAGTTTGCAGTTGATCATCCTTGCATGACATTTTTGTGAGCACGGGTACGACATAAATCTTAGAGTTTGCAAAAAAAAAACCCAAAGTGCAAGTTAATCTGAAGCTATTGCGTTGGTTTTTAGAGTGCTGTGGCACATGGAGGCGTATTCATCCAGTGGGATTACTGGGCTGGCTGAACCGCTCTACCTTTGTAACCCAGAACCCAGGGATGTCTCATGTTGGGGAAGCTGTACATGCTTTTATATGGGTTCCTTGTAAAACTGCTGGACTGCACCACTCTGAGGTGACACTAAAGGGGAGAAAGCAGTCTTAGACACCAATAAAACAAAACTATTTCAACTTATTTTCTAATTCAGTGCTCTACGGTTAGTTTTATAAAGCCTTCAGGATCCTGGGGTCTTTTTGTAGTTGTGTTTTGCAGCCATTTGCCTGGTTTGTGCCCATGCAATGTCAGTGCACAGCCTACAACCCAGAACCAAAGTAATTCCTGAGACACACCATGATAGAAACAGAAATGATTTGGGGACATCATATTCATTTACAACAGATGTGAAGAAGAGATTTGTTTTCTGTGATGGAGAAAACCCCAAAGACACCATACAAGTCCTCTGCAGGTGTGTATCATGCCATAACACAGTCCACAAGCCTGCTACGTCATCATAGCATGGTGTGTCACTCCTGGATGCTTTTAGTGCAAAATCTCTATAGAAAAAAGAGCATTTGCAACATGACTGGAACCACCAACATGAGAACACTCTGAATAGCCACCAAGTTCTCAAATATACAACTATAGAGTACGTACAGGCATCTCTTGGGTTTCCCAGGAGTTGGTGCCTCATGGTGTCCAGTGTGAAGAAGATGACCAATCTCTCCCTTTAATACAGACACTTTTGGGATTTTTTTGTTTCCTTCCCCAGTCCCAGTGTATAGCACAACAATCCATCATGCCTTCATACCTCCAAGCCTTTTTCCCTTCACCAAAAACATCCTTGCTTGTATTGAGTTGCATTGGCAAAGGAAAAAACAAAAACACAATGAAAACAAAACAAAACAACCCAAACAAAGGAAAAAACAGGTGTATATTGTAAAGGAGAGGAGAGAATAAGGATTCTTGATAGTTACCTACTCACACAGTGCTTAAAGACATGTTTGGACACAGAATAGTCACTCATATAAACTGTGTTACAACACTTATACCTACATATGTTCATGCACATTTTCCTCCTTTCCAGGCCATGTGGATCTCCAAGCTGCCCTGAATGTCAGAGACCATCAGGGAGAACTGCAGATAAGAATTTTAGACTTAAGAGCACAAGTCACAAAATGCATTATTTGGCTGTCAAACCAGGACTCGCTAAATTAATGAAGCATTTTAATTCCCAGATCAACAGAAGCAAAGTTAATTTTGTGAAAGTGTGCTAGATTCCAAACCTATTACTATTAAGACTAACTTAAACCTCATCTACATTCTTCAGGGAACAGGAGAGGAGAATAAACAGAGGTGAAATTAAGCACAAATGTGAAGTGGTATTTTTTTTTTTGACTGCAGTAATTTTGATGAAAGAAACTTAGAGGTCTGTTAGTACTAATTCCTAATAGACCGGTCCATTTTCCAGCAAGCCTACCAGACGCAATTTTCTTTATGCACACTTTTTCATTTCTTCTACCCTTCAACAACCAGCAAATACATTTGTTTTTGCAGGGGTTAAGCTTACATTTCCCAAATGATTTTTTGCACTGTAGGAGCTGCTCAGATCTTTCATGGATCAGGGTCTCCGGAATTAGGTTTTGTATAAACACAGTACAAGGAAATGGTCTTTTCTCTGAAGACCTTGCACAGTCTCAAGGTCTCAAATGAATCTGAAATGAGAAGCAAATGTATTCAGTAAAAGAAGTTCAGGACAGAGCTGAGCTCTTGACTGTTAGTGGTCAGTCTGTTGACCATCTTCTATGGATTTTGCACTGCAAAGCAGCATTTGAACTTAATAAATTAATAAATAGTAAGATTACTAATCACCAGAGAAGTGCAGAACTGGATCTAAAGACTTCCTCTATAGGAACGATATTTACTTTAAGGTTAGCAAAGGTCCGTATAGATGAATCGGATGTTCTAAGGCCACCAGCCTTGCTGAGCGGGGCAGTGATGACACGGGATACACTTACACATGAGAATTGCTATGATCTCTACAGGCCAGGAGACATTCAGTTTTGGAGAACAGTTTTCTGTTGCACTATCCTTGTGAGTCCTGAGCTCAGTGGTTTCAAACAGGGGGGGGATGGAAATGCCTTATTCTGTCCACTGTTACACAGGAAAAACACCAAACAACTTGGCAGGCAGGGAACCCAGGTGCTATAAAGACATTGAGGTTCAAGTTTCTCATTCAAATCAGGTCAGTCTAGATAGCTGTCCACTTGGTAGCTTGCTAGCTCATCTAGATCTATCTTCCTTTTTTATCCACTTCCACTCCTGAGGAAAGGACTATTTGTTGACAGAAAGCTGGCGTACGTCTACAAAACCAACTGTGATAACAAAGACTTGACATTTTGCAAAGAGAATATTTTCACTGGAAGTTTCCCAAACCACATAAACCTAAATTTTCATCATCACTTTCAGCATTTGATGAAGAACTGCTGAGACAAGCCTGCATTTGAGATGCTGCTTTTGCTTTCTCTGAGCCTACTTGGTTTGGATGGGGTTGCTGAAAGCAGCTCTAGGGCTCAGCCTGGACAAACAGGTCATATGAGACCAGCCAATTAACACAACAATCTTGTCTCAAATCAAGATGGACCACATAAAGATGAACCTGTTGGAAAAATCTGGTCTCGTTTTTGTGCAACACAAGGGTGTCCCACCAGGCCCTTCAAAGGAAAAGGCTTACTCCTGAGTAAATACTTGAGAAAACGAAGATTAATTGGCTCTGCTTGGGCATTTTATACAGTTTGATCTGTGGTTGTCCCAAGGATAAGAAAAAGCAGGACCTGAAAGGACAAAAGTCCTCCAGGTGACAACGATGGAAGAATCATTATCCTTGTATTTGGCATTAATCCCACAAGAGAAGGTACTCACAAAGGTACTTTTAGACATAGAAATCCAGTGCCCTGGGTTCCCTCTACAGACACCAGAGGAAAAGCTCCTCAAATGGATGATGAAGAACATTGACATTTGGCTCCAAGAGAACATTTCAGAACTGGAGCTTCTCATTCTCCACTGGTTATGGAGGAAGCAGAGAAATATAATCCTCTTCACAAATACCTCCAAAGACACCAGGCTGGGTTAAAAGGGAAGTTGTACATTAAGCTGAGAACACAGACTCAACTTCACTGTGTTCCAACAGCAAATTTTCTTTACCAAGACATTGACATATTTCATAAAAACGTTCAGAGCTCCTCAGAGAAAAAAGCACTAAGTTAGAACTAAACCAACATTACTTCCATAGAGAATGAGTATGAGGCTTCACAATACATTTCTGTGCTTGCAAAAATGGGAAGGGAGACTAAAATAATTGGCCTGATTTTCAGTGTCTAACTTTAGATACCCAAATTTGAAGATTTAGGTCATGTGACAATCTATACTATTTAAATCTCATATCCTGGATTACTGCATCAAGAAGCCACCTTGTCTTGTTCATTTAGTTGTGATTTTAAAATGAAAACTGTTCAGAATAAGAAGTAGATCTCTTCTGTATTAAAATATTCCCAAAACTACATCATCCTATTAATCAGCAGTAGGGAATACAGCAACTTTAAACTCAGTGCATTTTATTTTAAAGAATTAACCATTAAGAAAGGTCTCTGCATGCCTGGAAATACAGAACTTTTGCCAAGTTTATCAATACACAGAGGCAAAATTGCTGTCAACCTGACCTGGACAATTGCAAAGGGTTCATTATTCACGCTCATTCAATTTCTGGCTGTTTTGCTGAGACCAGGATGTTACTCAGTGCCAACTGAGATGGTGGTTTTGAGATGGACACTTTCCCACTATGAACTGGACCATATCCACTGGCTTATTTCATGCACTGAACAGCTGTTGCAAGAAAAAAAACATCCTGATCCAAACCAGCATCCCAGAGGTAAAAGATCCTGTAAAGAGAAACGGTATTCAGATGTAATGTTTATAAAATTATGTTTCAATTTAAATGTCGATTCAGGAATATAGAATTACAAAGTCTCCTCTTAACCGTTTGCTTCCTAGTTTTGAAAATAGCCAAGCTAATACAATTTCAATTAAAAAAAATCCCAAACAAACCTCAAACCGCTTTCTGACACAGTTTGCTTTGCAAAGTTTTAAGCAAAGGAGAGACTTTTCTGAGTGTGTAATTAAGAAACAAGGATAAGAAGGAAAAGTTTGTTAAGAACATCCCATAATATATAGCCGATTTTAAGAGGGTCTGCCATTGCTGCATGAACCTGTTGTCAACTATTTTCTATTGATGACATGATAAAGATATGTGACAGATTCTTGCAAACATTTGCATTCATTACTTTCCACCATTATTTAGGTCAAGCATCTTTATTACTAAAGCTGTAGAATAAACCTTACTTATTTTCGTTTGTCTGTTTACTCCCTAGGGAGAAAATGGCACACACAATTAGAAATTTTTTAAAACCTATTTTGCTTGCACTTTCTATGCATATTTAGAGAACTTCCCAAGAACACAGCAGCCTGAAAATGGGAGAAAACATATTTCCTTTGAATTATTTATGTAGTTCTACGCCTTGAACATAAACATTTCTTCTTCCCTCATTCTTATTTACATAATAGACCACCTGTTCTACTACAACAGCATCACAATGCTTTCCAGAAGTCCAGTAATGTCAGAGACAAAGGATTACAACAATCCAATGCTTGCCTGCTCACTGTGATTTTAGAAAGCTAAGTATCCACGATGGCAGTGGAAAATGCCTTACGTGAGTACTGTCATGTTTGAAAACACCTCTCCCATTATGTACAGCTTCTTACCTCTTCGGTTTTTATATGCTTAGCTGGCCACACATGTACAACTGCTGTGGTAAGACCTGCTCTAAAATTATAGCTAAGGTTTTGTCTTTTTTTGTGGACTTTAGGGTTAAAAAACACTTGAGCAGCTGATCTGCAGGAGGACTTTCTTTGAAAATGTCTTAGAAAACTAGGATTTGCTAAAAGTAACCAATACTTAGAAGCCAGGATGGGCTTGGGTCTCCTACGTGGTTTCTGGGCTTCAGGAAGCACAACCTTAACCTAACTGGTCACATATAGTTGTTACTTTCGGTGCCACTTTGCAAGGGAAAGCTATGCAAGAATGCTTTAATTACCCATATAGCATATTGCACACTTATCTTAATGATGCCTTTACATCTGCAATGCAAAAACAGGAGGCGCGGGGAGGTTTACAAATGCTGTGGGATTTCATATCACAGGATCAACCTGACAACACTGTGATTTCTGAACAGAACAGTCAGCAGCTCCTCAAAAAAACACCCCTTGGTGGTGTCCAAAACCCATCTGAAAGGCTGCTACCCCTTCTGAACTCAGACCCATATGTGACATACTTTTGAAATGGAGGGGAAAAAAAACCCAACAAACAACCAAAAAACATAACAAAACAAAACAAAAAAAACCAAACACAAACCACGAAAGTAATTCCCTTCCCCAGCATCTGTCAGTTTGTTTATCTGCCTGTGCTTAAGCTCCTTGGCAGAAAGTAGCTGCAAAATACGTGGCATATAGCTAATGCTATCACAAACAAACCGAAATCCAAGACCATTGAGAGGGCACAGAACCAGGGGACAGGGAACCAGGCATCTCCTGGCCTCTGCCAATGCCATCCAGTGAGTCTGGACACACCTCTTGTAATTCAGGTGTGCTCCCATTTTGTTTTTCACATTCCAACCATTTTTCTTCCTGTTGCTTAGGCTGTGTGCTTGTTAAGACAGGGACTTGTCCATCTCTGTAGTTCGTCTGGACAGGGTGAAAAGGAGATTATAGGCATCATGTGCCTACCCACATTCAAAAATATTAGCAGCCAGTTCAGTGCTTCTCAATATTCCAGCCCACCATCTCTAAGCAAGGATAAGTATCAGAAAATTAAAAGAAGAAAACTTCTGCTCTTGGCCATGGCTGTACAGCAATCGCTGAAAACAAAAACAAGCATATAAGGACACTTCTGTATGTTGCCTTTCGGATGCTCAAAGTGACAGCTATTAGTAAACTGAATGAGAGAAAAGCCAGCACAACACAAGGAGTAACAGATGCACAGGAACAGTTGAAATGTAGATGTTATTGGCAGAATTATCTTTAGGTCTCATACATAGTCAGCTCAAAAGGAATACATCTTCCACAAATGTAAATACTCTCTTGCAATGCTATACTTGTTTAACATCTACTGCTGTATATTAGTCATTCACCACCTATTATAATGACACAGTGCAGTTAAGTAAACACCACTGCTGCATGAGAGAGGTTCAGTTTTAATATGAGCAAATGAATTAAACTAGACATAAGCAGGTTATGAAACAATGAGAGAGTTGCCAAGAATCAAAGAAGAGATTGAATTTAACCATTATTAAAATGACAAAACTTGAGATCACCAACTGTAAACAATTTTCATCACCTAATTAAACAGCCCATTAGTGTTTTCAAAAGAGATGGCTGGTGGTGGCCACTCATAAAAACTGTTGACTTTGCGATGGTTTGTGCTCTGAGTTAATGGAGTTGATTTCAAACAAGCACTTCCCCCGTGCAATTCATTACAATCACATCAAATCCTTTGTGTAATGCTGTTCGCTTTGGAATCGAAACACGAGCCCATATTGCCCGGCACGTGGGGCAGAATCCTGATGCTGTGCAGCACCCACCACCCCGGGCATGCACAGAACAGAGGGAGGAGCTGAAAACAGGGCAGTGCTCATAACCTGAACAACCTTGCTGGATTAGGATTACTTAGCGTGCAGAGTAATTAAAAAAAAAAATTAAATAAACAAAACAAAACAGGCTGGGGATAGGGGCAGGGCCTGAGCAGGCGAAGAAACAAGGAGCCACCACTATAAATGTAATTTTGTTTTCATTCTTACATTGAATTAAACCATACACCTGTAAATGACAAAGCAGAACCTACAGCATGTGTTTTAAAGATGCATTGCCAATGAAAAATAAAAATCCCTACAGAAAAGTTCATTGTCGTGAAGATTTTGATGCATGCTGAGTCCGCGCTGGCAGGGCATTGCGTAATTGTGAAGAACTCTACTGCCCAAAGTTTCTCAGAGGTCTCTAACCACACATTGACATCAACTTCTAGTGATGGGGCTTGACCAAGTCTCCACAAGCATCTGTACAACCCCAGTCACCTGCTGAAGTGATTTGCCAAGCGCTTCACAGAATCACAGAATGTCAGGGATTGGAAGGGACCTCGAAAGCTCATCCAGTCCAATCCCCCTGCTGGAGCAGGAACACCCAGATGAGGTTCCACAGGAAGGTGTCCAGGCGGGTTTGAATGTCTGCAGAGAAGGAGACTCCACAACCTCCCTGGGCAGCCTGGTCCAGGCTCTGGCACCCTCACTGAGAAGAGGTTTCTTCTCAAATTTAAGTGGAACCTTTTGTGTTCCAGTTTGAACCCATTACCCCTTGTCCTATCATTGGTTGCCACCGAGAAGAGCCTGGCTCCATCCTCATGACACTCACCCTTTATATATCTGTAAACATTAATGAGGTCACCCCTCAGTCTCCTGTTCTCCAAGCTCCAGAGCCCCAGCTCCCTCAGCCTTTCCTCACACGGGAGATGCTCCACTCCCTTCATCATCTTTGTTGCCCTGCGCTGGACTCTCTCCAGCAGTTCCCTGTCCTTCTGGAACTGAGGGGCCCAGAACTGGACACAATATTCCAGATGTTCAGAACAATCTGCAACAGAAAACTCAAATGCTGAGATTTCCTTTGTGCCACCAGACAAGTCGGGAAAGCTGAGCAGAGCAAGACCCGCCTGCAGCTTGAACAAGGTATTGTAAAGGTTCCCCAGCTATCCACAGAAAACGAAAAATTAAAGAGGGTGAAGATTTGTTGAACTGTTCTAAATCATTGTGAGTCATTGTTTAGAACAAGCTCCTTCCCGTCTTTATCTCTCTTAAATAGAACTGTATCTGAAAATATATTTGTTTATGCAAATTGGACATCCTTCTCCTATTTGAATTAGCACTATAAGTACATTCTGTATCAGTGCCGACATACTCGATGTATTTAATGTCAACACTGCTAGCAACGATGGAGATTGGAAATATTGCTCTGCTTGTTGGCCATGGAATAAATTTGCCAAACAGAATCAGTGTAGCTCTAGAGTTTAAATTAATGCAAGCAACACTGTTATCAGTAGTCTTTAGCCTGCCACTCTTAGCTTCTAACAGAAACATTTAGGAATAGGAAGCATTACATCTGGCTACAGCTGCATATTACATGGTCCATTGAGACTTAGATGCTGATGGCTGAACTGAATAACAAACAGCTGGGTATAAATGCAAAGATCAGGGAATCATAAGAAAATGCTTGTATAGTATCTCTGAAGCCTCAAACACAATGATACTGTATTAGCGCTATTAGCATTACAGAATAAAATAGCCTGAGGATTGGCGTTCAACTCCTCAGTGCGGGGAAGCAGCGACTCTAACGCAGGTAGCAGCAAACTCTTTTCTGACTACTGTAATATTGATATTCAAGCGGTGTATTTTATTAAAAAGTTGGTTGTGAAACTAACATCAATCCTGTCCACAGCAGCCTGCCTGAGGAGTTATGGGACATACTTCCTCTCCATCCTTGGGAACATGCTGAAAATCTTCTAAAATTAACGAAGGTGACATTCTCAGCGCCATGGGAAATTTAAGACACAAAGATCTGAAATGAGACTTTGTTTCACTCCCTCACTGGTCTAAAGGTTGCCACGAAGTAAAAAAAAAAACAAATACCAGAGTACTGGTGTGGTCACAGTGGCTTTTCAACCACTCTCGGGTGTTCACAGAAACACAAGCTGCCATGCAATCCTTGCAATTTAGCAGCTTCCACTGAACAAAGAATTCCTTTTTAAGAAGAAGAAAAAAAAAGAGTGTTATTCTGTTTAATTTACTATACAGATTGCATGTTGCTAGGACTGACACTAGACATGATTACCTGGTCTTTGAAGCAACAATACGGAAAGCATCAAAAGTCTTCTCTAAGCCAACTGAAGGACAAAGAACAAAAACCTGAGTGTGGCAGAAGAGAACACCTAAAAACCTTCACTAATTGGCATAAGGGAAGAAAGTAGCTCCTTTTATAAAAAAAGATTGTTTGTTCAGTAAGTAAATGTGAGTGGTCTGGACCTGTAAAACCTAGAAAACCATTTTCCTGTCTGCTTTGAACTCTCCATACGTACCTACCTAACTGGCCATCCTACAGTTCTAGGGGCACTTTGTTAATTCTCATCCATCTATACCATGATTGTCTGTGAGAGTAATGCCTGGGGAAGGAGATAACTACACAAGCTGAATTAATATGGGTACATGATAAGAAAACTGAAGAGCAGCTCATCTTGTGGTCTACTCAATAGAGCCCGTATCTCCCTGTATTGAACGTCTTCAAATCTACTGAAGGTTCCTGCCTCAGTAAGATGGGCACCCGCATTTCTGAAGTAGCTTAAAGACCAGAGACCTCCCCAAAAATGTCCTGAAGGCTTGAGGAGAAAGAGTTTTGATTCACCCAACAAGAAAGACCAAACAGGCTTGCGATTGCTTTTTTGGACTCCTATGGAGAGACAAATATTCAGGAGGATGGTGGAGAAGATTTGTTGAGCAAATGCAACGCTGGGTGGTGTTGCAAGCAGAAAACACATTTCTAGCCTGCCAGAGTTAACAGATGAGGAAGAAAGAAAGAAAGAAAACAATGATTCTTGAAAGAGAAACAGTTAGCTATATAGCCATTTTATAGTTCTTGAGCCTCAGGAGCTGACAGAAACATAGACATATAGAGCACCACGCATAAGAAGCGGGCAGAAACACAGAACCTTGCATCTTGACAGAAATTCATTCATAAAAATAAAATCAAAGGTGGGTTATCTTCACTAATCGGCATACCACCGCCCTTCTGTCTGTCTGCGTCTCAGTATTGTTACACAAGAAGCTATTTCTACCACTATGCTAAGACCAAAGTGGGTTTAACTTCTGCAAAGAAAGTTTCTTCAGTTTCTCTGCTGGAAATACAGCCTCTGCCGATGTTGAAGATAGCTCTGAGAATTCAGGGGCATTAAAGAGGCTAATGTACTTGAGCTTTGTTCTAATTACTTTTCTTAATAAGTTTTGCTGGACCACTAAGAATAGATGCTGTCCTGGGAACTTCAGCACTCATTCACCATGGTGTTCCTGTGCATAACTTGCAGCAATCAGGCAGCAGAACTTGGAGGCAGAATTACCAACTTGGGCAGCAATTGCATCAAGCACACGGATCTAATTGCCCCTGTTGTCACCTGACTGCAATATGAAGTTTCCCAGAGCCCCTTCCACAGAAAGCTAGATGTTCATAAACAAATGTGTAATAAGACTCGTATTATTGAATCCAAATGATTTTTAAAATTGCTTTTAAGAAAACCTGTGAACCTATGAAAAGCATCCAAATTATTTCTCTCTTTAGAACAAGAAAAAACAACCAGATTGAAAGGAAAACAGTGGACACACTAATTTCAGTCCAGACTATTTGTGCCAGTAGCAATAAATTAATTGACCTACATACATGCACTTATTAATTGCTCATGGATGTATAGGCATTCAGTACTACCCCTTATTTATTTATTAGCATTCATATGATCATTCAGCACCTCTGCCCACACTCCTCACTGCAGTACATCAGAGAACCAATAACTACATGTGCCTTTCTCATCAAATACAACTATCAGCTATCTCCCCAGGAACATCCCTGTAGGATCAAATTCCACTTCCAGAACGTATTCAAATGCCCCACTTTGGGGAAAACAAACAAAACAAACAAACAAATGCAACAAAAAAAAACCCCAAACACAACCACTGAAAACTAAAGCTCATGAGAAGAAAAGAACGTATGGGTGGTATGAACAGGTGAGTAATATACTATGATTCTACAATTTTTACTCCAAAAAGCATATTATAAAAGTTCAGGATTAGCTGTCACCATCAACCATGAACGAAATCTCAAATCCATGAAAATAATATTATAAATAAGCAAAACCAGAGTAATTACTCTGATTTTTATTTATACTGATCTCAATAACAAATTTTAGTTCCATTAGTTTCAATGGCAAACTATTGGAAATAACAGCAATAGCTTTATCATCAAAAGGCCATAATTTTCAGCAAAAAATTCTCTAACACAGGATAACGGTGCTGGTTTCCTGTATCTGAAAGCTATGGTAGTGGGCCTTATAGTTTGATTTTTATAAGCCTTATAATGAGGGTGGAGAGGATATACATTCCATTCTTCAGCTGCATTTTTGTCCCACAAAGACTGCAATTTTCATTCTCTTGAAAATGTAATTATAGATAATGTTTGCATCAGTGGCAAGAACACAATGAGCACATGGGGCATGAAAACTCCACTCAAATCACACCCTCTTAGGTTATGAAGCTTGTCTTGTGCCAAGAGTGGCGGCATTTCAACAAGATAATGTTCACTATGACAAAGATGGGGGTTTAAACTGACCCATACGTACATTCTGCTTTTACTCTGCTTTAATGAAGATTAAGTGAAGTTACTTTGAAAGTCTGATGTCTATAAAATATTTAAAATACATTAACTAAAAATATAGAGGTATATCAGTACACCTTGCTCAAATGGCCATGCATTTTGCGGTTGCAAAAGCAAACCAAATTCAAACCAAAAAAGTGAAAATGTATCAATGCTGCAAGGGGGTAAGTCACTTTGAGACAAACTAATCAGGTTCAGGTTAGAAGCAAGACCGAAGACTACTTCAAAACTAACATGATCAGGACTTTGAGGAAGAGAAATCAAACATTTAATTTGGTCAGAAGATCCACCCAGAGTAAATTATTTTAGGGTGAAATAAAATGTATGTATCTGATATTGAAAAATTAATCTATATCAGAGGAGGTCTGCTTCATGTAAGTTAATCATATGCTAAGTAAAAGTGATTCATGCTTCTATATTCATAGTAACTACTTGTCCGCCTCAGTAGTAAACCAGAATCAGCCTGAGGCACAACTGATCTGGATGCTGCTTTGGTGCTACTTTCAACATATCCATCCCTTAGAGCACACTGGGCTCCTTGACTAAGAAAATTAACCTGCTTTCTAAAGAAGATAGAGATTCACACACAGAAAGAATAGGATGCGTATTCGCATATCAGAACAAAGAACCATACGCTATCCCAAAATCTCACAGGCAATTAGGCATGAGAGGTAGGCAGACCCAGAGCTTGATGCCACAAATTGTTCCCCAACCAGCATGAAGGGGTGAGAACCAAGGGCAGTCAGCAAGCAGAGAACCTCATCTCATTAAAGCCCACAGCTGTACTGCAAGTATTTTGATACTGTTAATCTTACTGCCCTGCAAGATAAAGATGACTTTATTTTTTAAGATCAAAAAAAGAAATAAAAGAACCCAAAACCAAACAGAGGATAAATTCCTTACATCTCTGAAGGCAAATGAGGATAACCCCAAAATATATTGTCATCAACCATAATTTTCCCTCAATTTCATAGAGCTTTGTGATTCTCAGCACAGAGAGCCAGCATTTGCACTAATTGGGAATCCTAGCATGCAGCTACCAAAATACTTGTCTTCCAGCAACCCTGGGAAGAAGCACACAGTTGTGTTTCATAAGCAAAGAGGAGAATCAGACTTAAGCTCTTGTCACACTGAATATGTTCAATCAACATAAATTCTTTGTCTTTATTTGTTTGCAGTGCATTTGGATCACAGATACAGAGTGCTTTGAAATCAAAGGGACACTGCCCATCAACTCCAGCCTTGGATTCAGTCCTTAATTTATTCATAAAAACCAGTCTTTCTGGAATCTGAATCTGAGCTGATTCTAAACCACACCTGTTAATTGAGTTTTACCACCAGTTGCACTGGACATAGAGTCAAGCTCTTAAAGAAAGGATTATAATGTACTGATCATATGTCTTCCTGCTGCATCATCTAACTTGCAACTGCATATACCTACTGTATAGAGGAATGCTGTTCCCATTAATGATAAAAGTTTCACCTACACACCCCAATACTGAAGCAACTGCTCACACACAAAGTCTGTCAAAGCTATAATTTGGGAGAACTGCTTAAAATTTGATTAAATTTAAGTCCTACTGAGTTTAACCAGGTCTTCTTTCAATGCTCAGTATTCCAGGCTGAAACTCCCAGCTTATCACACAGAATTAACAGATGCCCTTGAGAAAGACATATTACGTAGATCCACAGTGATTTGCATTGAGTAAGTAGGGCAACTTGTGGTTGTGGAAAAAAAAAAGCCAACGAAACATGATACTATCATATTTGGTTCACAACTGTAGTACGAGACTATTTAAAAAATGGAGATGAGAGAACCTAATAAAGCCTTCACTACAAAGATGTGAGAAAACCTGCTGTATTCTGTCAAATAACATTTTTATTAGACAACAGATCCCCAAAAGACCTAACAAGTCTTAGGCAGGGCCGATAATTGCAGTATGCTGGGTCAGTGAGCACAGACCAAAAATGATGGCGATATTTCCAGGAAGTTCTGAGACATGAGCCACCAGCTGGCTACTAAGAATATAGAATCATTGTATAATAGGTAGTTCTCCAATAGCTTTCTCTTACGTATTCTACCAAGAAAGGAGGAAAATAAAATACATGTTTTGCAGATATTTATAGGAACTTCTTCCACCAGATTAGCTGAGAAAGAATCACAGAAGTTTGAATATTGAGTGGACCCAATAGTCGAAACAACCTTTCAGTGGTGGCCAAATGGAGACAGCAGAGCAGGGTAGTTCCTACCTGGTGAGGCAGGAGAGGGGGGAACACAATGTGGTAGGTACACAACGTGGAGCAAAGCACACTGAAGGCTCCCAGCATTTTAAACAGATATAAGCAGGGCAAACTGTATATGTCAAGGACAGAGAACAATGTGACATGAAGTGGTAAGAGACTGGAAAATGAGTTTTAGCTATGTTGATGGATTTTTAAAGTGCTAGATGCTAAGCTTCTTCGCTGATTAAAAAAAGAAAAAGTTTTTCAGCTAGATCTAGGAGGGTTTTCATTATTTACAGCATATTATAGGACTGGATAAAAGGGCTTTGTTTGCTGGTTCTTGGCAATGTAATTATTTGCTGTTAAATATTTACAGATTATTTTTTTTATCCCAAAGATTTTTTGGGAAGGGGAGGGAACTTGATTCATTTCTTTCTAAGTTTTCATGAAGCCTTCCAGGTTCACACTCTAGAAATTATCAACAGCAATTTTGCATTTTCTGGGATTTGAGGCTTTGCTGGGCTTAAAAATGAAACCTTCATTCCTGTTAACACAAACGATGCTCCACTTTTTAAACATAACATTAATTTTAAATGGTTATTTTCTCTGCTAAGTGATCCTGATTTTGCATCTTTTATGAAAGTCTGCCTAAATACATACCTTTCTCCTCCTGTTTTCTTCTGCATATCTCCCTGCCACAATATTCATCTTACCCAGGGGTCTGGCATCTCTTAACTCCAAATTCATTCCATATCTGTGGCTTCAAACCAAACAGAAAAATCAGACTTGACTGGCTCGAGTCAGCAGCAGTCGTCTCCTTTTCCTTTCCCACTTGAGTAGAAATAGAGAGCCTAGGGAAGCTCAGAGACCTTCAAATCCTCTACAGGCCAGCGAAGTAAAGTCTAAGTGTCCCCTGATGTGGAGGTGAGGACAGAGAGAGCAAAGAGCCACAGAAACAGTCAAAACCTCTCTAGTTCCTGCAGAGCATCCAGGTAGCAATATGGGCATCTTAGCAAGCTGAAAATTGTTCCTTTCTGAATCCCGGTGTGTACCTCCTGCTACAAATATCCTGCTGTTCCTCGACAAGGACACACAGGCAACAATGTCGGACCTTTTCCCAAATCCGATAAACTGTACACGCAGGGGGAAGACGAAATGACCTAAAGGAGCCTGGAATAATACTTTGAAAACACAAGGATCAGGCAGTGCTGACGAAGACTGCTTGGGCCAAACCAAGCCCGGTGAACAATACTGATGGTTGGAAAATAGATTTCACTCTATGAATTACTGCATGTTTGTTCCAAAGAAGGGTTTGCATAGGACATTGAAGAGTTGCTTCTGTCTTACTTTACAATGACAGCTAGGAACCCTGCATCAACATTAACAGGGCCATGTTATAATGGCTGTTGCAGGAAAAAAGCTCAAAAATACACAATCTGCCCCTAAGTCATTATGCACTACAATACATAATAAAGCATGCAAAGCTCCATTCCAGTGAAATACCCCAGGAACAACACCGACACTGAGAATGGTAAGAAGATATTAAAACTCTGAGGTTTTCTTCATTGTACACAGTCTTGAAGATAAATAAATGTGGTCTAGCACATGAGATACAAGGCTACACTTAAACAATAATGAAATCAGGCAAACACAACTGTTTTAAAAATCTGTAAGATACTGCTGCACTTTGACTACATCTGAGCTCTGTTATGAAGCTACTGCATTTACTCTTTTCTCCACAGACAGCAAACCAACTTAAAAGGAAAAGTCGTACTCTGTCTTCTGCAGCCAAATGATAAAGATGTATGTTGGTGAAAGCTGAGAGCCCTCAGGCATTGACGTGAATCCTCCTCTCTAGGAAAAGAGAAAAGGTTCCTCGAGAACAAAAGAAACCCCCTGCCCCAACCTGAGGTGAGTGAACGTCCCTCAAAAGAAGACGTGGCAGATTAAAATCAACTTATCTTCCACTCCATCATCAAACTAGCAGCTCACTCTGCTAGGACGTAGAATAGTATTTGAAAGGTTAGCTGCCTCGTGTTTCCATGTTGAAGCTCACTCTGAAGAGAGCAACCAAAAAAAGACTGCAAAAAACCTTTATACAATTGCAATTCATGGTTCGGAGTTGGACAGCCTTGAATGGGACACAAAACCCAGCATTATGCATTCCTCATTCAAGCCAAGTTCCCATTGGAAGTTTGGCTTGAACATGAACTGAAGACTATAGTTGATAAAAAATATCAGATAATAGTGCTTTACGTGTCCAGAGACGTTCTCTTTTTCTACCAATTGCCTCACTTGTTTTTCAACAACCTGCAGAATTAAATGCTAATTTTACTTCTTCCTCTTCTCCTCCCTCCGGCAACTCCGAACCTGTCAGAGAAAGCCAGTGCTCACTTTGCAGTCCTAAAATTTCAGTCCTTCAAGAAACAAGTTGCATTACATGGGTCAGATTAGGACAAGGGGAAGGATGTTTGCAATTTTTTCCTTGGAGAGATCATCTCAACTTGTGGCTACCCCTTAATGAGGCATTTATATTTTTGACAGTAAAATGTCTGAAGCAGCTCCCAATCACAATATTTTCAAGAATCAATTGTAAAGACTAAACAATTCAAAAGAACTAGGAGTTTACAGAAGAGAATCCATACTTGAAGTAACAGTCTGAACTTTAAAAAAAAAAAAAAAGAATGTTTATTTACTGACTAATTAAATGATGAAGTTTTCTGTATGCTTATACTGAAACATTATAAATAAAATTATAGATTATTTTTTTCCCTTTGTCCTGGTTTTGTTAAAAAACAAGTTTCTCTTCTAGTGGATTTGCCTGTCAGCTAAAGCCTTCATATTAGCTGCATTTTCCTGGAGAACCAGATACATGGTTTGGTAAACATAGCAATGGAATGCAAAGTTATTGATAAGGACAGACTGACATGTAACAAGAGGGGCAACGAGAAACCGGTGACCAAGAAACTGATCAATTGTGTATAACATCCCATTCACGTGAATACTTCATATAAAAGTGGGAGATCACAAGGATCTCATGCCTTTTTTCCCTTCTTTTCATCCCTTTTGCTTATGGCCGACATTAGGAGAGGACCTTGCTAGTCATCCCTGAGAACTGAGGCCTAGTGACAGACTGAATCCAGCTCCGGTTGGCTGTAGAATCCAGTCCAGGACATTGGGTGCCGGCTCTGCAGTTGCTGAGACTTTCAAGATTGGTTTTGTATATTTTGTATTATTTTCTCTGTTCTTATCAGTAGCATTAGTAAAACATTTTTCATTTTTCCAACTCTCTTCTCTCTGTCCTTCTTTCCCTCCCGATCGCCTGTCCTGAGTGGGAAAGGGGGAGAAAGAGGGGCAAAAGGGAGAAGTGGGGGAGAGAGGAGGTTAACAATACATCTGCCAGGGTTTTATTGTCACTCCGCAATCTGAACCCTTTACACCCTTCAATGATGTGACACAGGGATGAAGTTTACTAAAATGCATGGCAAAAATCAAGCAAAACTGCAGCCATCTATCTTGCGATTTCTACAGTGTTTGTATGAAAAGCAGGTACAAAATAGGATTTTCTTTAAGAGATAGCCACTGGGCATGGAGTGTGCTTGACAACATTTCAGACTCTTAATGCTTGTTCTATGATCCATCTGTGGTAAAATATTAAAAAAAATAAAAGCGTTTATTGATAAAGGGCATAGCCAGATGTCTCTCTCAACAGCAATGAATTGCAGGCGAAGGCTGACAGATCTCAGCAACCGAGTGAGCCAGGATAAAAAGAAAAAATAAAGACAGGAAAGGAATAGATGGCTTGATTTTGTAGATTTTCAAATACAATTATCACAGAATCACAGAATG
Source organism: Patagioenas fasciata (assembly GCF_037038585.1). Taxonomy (NCBI): domain Eukaryota; kingdom Metazoa; phylum Chordata; class Aves; order Columbiformes; family Columbidae; genus Patagioenas; species Patagioenas fasciata. The sequence continues at coordinate 209,205,551 of NC_092520.1, forward strand.
TCAGGAATTGGAAGGGACCTGGAAAGCTCATCCAATCCAATCCCCCGCTGGAGCAGGAACACCCAGATGAGGTTCCACAGGAAGGTGTCCAGGTGGGTTTGAATGTCTGCAGAGAAGGAGACTCCACAACCTCCCTGGGCAGCCTGGGCCAGGCTCTGTCACCCTCACTGAGAAGAAGTTTCTTCTCAAATTTAAGTGGAACCTTCTGTGTTCCAGTTTGAACCCATTACCCCTTGTCCTATCATTGGCTGTCACCGAGAAGAGCCTGGCTCCATCCTCCTGACACTCATCCTTTATGTATCTGTAAACATTAATGAGGTCACCCCTCAGTCTCCTCCAAGCTAAAGAGCCCCAGCTCCCTCAGCCTTTCCTCACACAGGAGATGCTCCACTCCCTTCAGCATCTTATCCTCTGCCAGAAGTTAATAACTTTCGACTACTTGGGCCTATTTCAGGCACACCAGGCCAGGCACCGTCAGGACCACTGGACTAAGTGCCAGCGAGGTCTGGAGTCAACGACACAACAAGTGGTGGGTCAAGCAAGTTGTGGATTTCTTTTTGTTTTTCATCTCTGAGCAAGTCAGTGATGTGAAGCCATCAAGAACCAAGAAGAGGGAGGAGTGCGTGTGTATCAAATGAAAAGATAGCGTCATGCCTTCGGATTAAGAGGATGAAGGATCTTCATTATTTTCCAGGGTTATGAAACAAAAGATAGCTCTTGTCAGCTGTGACTTGCAATCAGACGGGAACTGCTTCAAAGGATATAGGATGCAGAGCTCAAGAAAAAGCGCAATATAGTCTGGGGCAGAAAGGGTCATAGCTGGTTCCACAGGAACTGCCTGTCCTCCTATCCAGGAGATGCACACCTACAGGAGGGGTGGTGTAGCTGGACATCTCCTGTCTCTTACCCACATGTCAGCTCCACTGGTGTCTGAGGGTCAGTACATTTGAACGACAAGAAGCTGAAAAAGTTGTAAATCAGCATTGCAATGAATTTCCACCACTGCTGGGAGACAGTCAGTGTTAAGCCTTTCTATCAGGGCTGTATTTGCTTTATGATGCTAACCTGCACAGAAAAAGGAAAATAATAATAATAAATCAGTAGATCACTAATGCCATTTTAATGGAAGATCAATGGCTGCATCTCTCAAATTACTGTGGTTGTAAACTTTAAAACCCCAGAGTAAGATCCACAGAACGACCTAAGAAATCAAGAGTGATGTGAAAAATTATAAAACAAAATACTCAGGTTGTTGCTGTTGTTTTCCTGGCAAACCCGAAGTGGCTCAACTCGCAGAGGCTGACGGGGAAAGGACAGAGACCAATTCCCTGCAAATTCCTTCGGAGAGGATGAGTGCATCCCCGGTGGCAGTGAGGAGAGGGCTGAACTGGGCACAGCTGGACACAACTGCCCCCTTCCCGAGTAACCTGGGCACAGCTGGACACGTTTATCTTCTTCTAGGCTAACTTGGGCAGAGCTGGACATTGTGACATCCCTTCCAGACTAATCGAAGGCAGAAGGGCTGGCGTATTTACAGGCAGGGTGTAAGTCGCACCCCAGTCCTAAGCCACAACTCCTTCCTTCAGGTGTGAGAATTTCCTCCTCCTGATAGTAAGCGATAGGTAAATTCAAAAAATAACACTCAGGTGGCTGACGTGGAGTCTTTCCTGCTGCTCTTGTGCCAATGTTTCTTTTGTGGCATTGCTTTTGAACTTGGCTTCAAGCATTGCCACTGTTTGATGGACAAGGGAGAGGCTGTCCCAAGGCAGAGACCAGACTCAGTTGAGTTCTAAAAGGTCAGAGAACATAGCTGTCCTCTTCAATATAAACTGCGTTTTATATTTGTGTAAACCCACAGGAAGACAAAAAAGAACGAACCAAAAAAGCACCAAACAGGCACCATTGGTACAGTAGGCAACTCCTTTGTGAATTGGCTCATTTAAGCATTCATTTAAATACAGTAATTAAGATTTAACACAAAACAGAGCTGCTTTCAGATGTCATTTTGAAGGCCAGATGATCTCCTCTTTATTAATATTATAATTTTAAACTATTGTCAGCTGATTTTTCAAGGATCAAGCTGTGAGTGAAGAGAATACACTGCTGAAGTGTGTCCTATTTATGTAACACAGTCAATGAAAATGAGAGATTGATTATAAATCTGTGATACAGAGGATGGATAAACTGCAAAACTAAATCTCAAGGTGCTTCACCTGGACGATGGGAGAGAATTTATAGTTTCAGCATCTGCCATTCACCTTTTCTTTTTAACACCATATGGAAGAACACAATAGTGTTTAGGACAACATATTTCTGAAAACCTTTTTGGAAAAGCCAGCAGCTTAGTGCAAATGAAAAATGAAATCCTGGAGGGAACACAAGTGCTTCTCTTCCTTTCCATAGGCATGCGGAACGCAGGAATGCGGGGGAAAGCAATTAAAGTATGATGATTCTAAAGGGGAATAATTATTTCACAATTACTTGAGAACATTACATTTATTGCTCTAATTAGTTTTTATTTTCCAAATAGGCATTCTTGTTCCTGCATTTTTCTTGCACCTATGAAGGTTTGTTTCCTGCTTTCCCACTTCTTTGGCAAGGGAAGCTCAGCCTCGCTCTCTCTGTGTATTCTGTTTTGTGACTTTAGCCTCTGGTTAACCTTGCCCTGTCACCAGTTTGTATTAATCAAAGGAAACCATGTCAGGAGATGCAATATACTTGGGCAATTATATGAACACACGAGAAATAATCTGCTATAGAAACACAGTCTGTAGAAATGAAGAGAAAAAAAATCATCTCACTGCTTTCAAAGGAAAGAGGTTTTTACGTGCTTAACTACAAAACAATTATTTTTCTCTAGAGGGTTTCTTGTCAAAGTGTATTATCTTCATTCCAGGAGCTTTTAAAAACTAAAAGATTTTGCACGCTGTTCCCCTATATCGGTTGGGTCAAATATTTCTATATTAATCTATGAATTACTTATGAAATGTGAATAGTCCAAATGCTCACAAGATATCAAACACCCTAAAATGCCAATGAAATATTTAGAGTTGTCAAAGTTTTTTAAAGCGATCACAACTGATGATTAATTTGGATGATGAATACATGTGGAGGAGGCTTCAAAACTTGTAAGATCATAGCATAGGAAGTGGAGGATATATTTAAATATTGTAGGTTAATACTGAATGGGGTTCTAGGCAGCCACTAGAAAAGATGATGGGGAGGACATCATGAAATAGTAATTACTGAATGGATATAAAAAGATTTATTTTCCTTTCTGAAGTTCTTTATCAACAATCAAGAATTTTCTTCTTCTTTTGCTTCACTTTCCCTCAGTAGTGGCCCAAGGAATCTGTCATGCAAGTAACTGAAGTAAAACATCATGACACTTAAAATTAACCTATTACTAAATAAAAGTTAGAATAAAATGCCAGTATAAGGATGAGGGTATGGACTTAAACAGCTGATACCCAGCTATTCATTTTCAGTTAGCAATTCATGATCTGATATTCTACATATAAAAACACCCAAATAGTTGAAAAAAAAATTATCAGTATGTTGAATTTTCCCTGTGGTGAAGTTTGGTTTTTTTTGATTATTATCTCTAGTTTATGATGGAAAAAGTCCTATTTTGCAAGTGTAGTGCAGAAAGGGAAGGTTTGTTTTTTCCAAGTATTAGCACGGCCTGTGAATGATAATATCCCTTATTTATTAAACAATAAATACAAACAAACAAAAAGCATTGAAAATTGATCTCCACTGCCTTTCTAATTAGTATATTGCACATATATCTGATTTTGATTCATCTTGGATTAAAAGAGGCAGGAATTCGAATGCTAAATGCTTTTACACCTAAGTGCCATGGAACCCGTGCAGTTGCATGTGGCCTGCTTTAAGCATCATGTAATTTATTAGCATTGTACCGAGCTATCAAAAATTAAAGTCAAATTTGAGTTTGTCTTGGTAGCAACAAACACTATTACTCATTTACATTAAGGGCCATCCCAGGCAGCGGAATGTGTACCGTGGAACAGAAAATCTTTGGTGATATTGCAGAAACCAACGTGGGGGGTTACTATGATGAGTATTTAATCCTCGAAGCAACAACTTTACAACCATCCAGTTGGCGTGTACATGTAAGTCAGTGAAATTACTAAGCAAATTACATTGAACTCACATTTTATAACTGCACTTAGTAACCATTAACCCTCTCCTACCCTGCCTAAATATACACACGCTATTTCCACCTACATCTTTTCTTCAAAATTGCTTCTTCCACACACTTAACACACACAGGCCACACGTAACATCAGCCAAACAATCTCTGATCCTTTAAGTAGAGCACTAAGCAAGCAGTCTCTTTGCAAGCATTTACGATGACTAGAGCATCCAGCTTGCCATCTGCCCTGAAGAACAAAAGCTCATGCATCTTTACGCTTCATATCCTGGAGTATCTATTTTCCGAAGCCATTTCATTAATTAATTCTTGTTAATAAAATTGCCATTCGGTTACTAACCAGGTACACTGATGCCATGCCTACAATTTAATTATACTAAATAATCATACTCAAAGTATCTGATGTTCTATTTTACTTAATAGCAGTAAAAATTGGGAGGAAGCAACATTTAAGAGCAATTAACAGTCTCGCAGAGGTAAGAGCGTTTTAAGTTTGATAATTATCAAACTGGAAGTTAACCTTCACAAAAGGTATGCGCTGAAAGTTATTCCTTGAAAATTCTCCTTCGCTGTTGCTTGTTGAAAGAATGGATGATTCTGAAAAGAATTCCCTTTAGAAAGAATTTTTAAATGTGTAAAGAATGGGAAGTGTAAGTGACACAGTATGGTTTTCCTAAAACATCTGATACGCCACCGGCATAAGAAAAAAGAAATCCAGTTCTGCATATTTTCACCGTGAAAGAGAAGAGTTTTACATATATCTTGCTAATTGCCTCACTCTAAAATAGGAAATTCCTTTCTGCCAAAGCCTGAACTAAGCGATACTCAATGGCTAGACCAGATGGCGAGGTTAGAAGTTTTGTGCAGCATCGTAACTCGGAGCACGCTCTGCGACGCCCCGCGCCACCCCCTGAACGCTGCCGGCCTCTCACTGCACGGCTGGGGTGAGCCGGCTCAAGGGTGAGGTGCATACGTGCCCATGACCCCTTACGCGTAATCAAACTGCATTCTCGTCAGCACTGATTAGTCCAGAGAGCTGGGGACTTGCAAATAAATGTATGTTACTACTTGGCTAGAAGAAGGAAATAAGGATGTTTTCAATAGTGAAAGGCAGAGTAGCAAACCTTCCACAGACAGCATTTACTTTCAAGATATTTTTTTTTATTATTATTATTATTATTTTTAGGACTAGAAGCTCCCTTAGTAAACAGCAGTTTAGCCTTGATATTAATCTGTATGCACGACACATCATCCCTTGAAATCCTACTTCTTCACAATTAACTTAGAGCAGCAGCAAAGCAAAGCTCGTTTAATACAAGGAAGCACATCACCACACAACCGCTGATGATGCAGGAGGTAAACTTCTTTCTTCAAGAGATTAGGAAATCCCTCCCCAATATATGAGGGACCAGCACCAAATCCTACAAGGACGTGTGTATTTGACAATTCCATTATTAAACTTCTGTATTTTGAGATCCACTTAGAAGCTGACATATCTCTAGAGTAATTTTTGTTTCTTTGGACACACATTATGACCTGCGTCTGATGAACACTGACTGTGTTTCAAGCTGTGTTAAAATACATTATGGATGCCTCCCAAAGAAGAGGAGTATAAAGATAGCCATGCAGAAGGAAGAGTTTGACATGGAACTTTCACCTCAAGGGGTAAGTTGGAGATAAAGTTATATAAGCCTAAGTGACAACAAGGCATCATCAGCCACAGTTAATAGTGCCTTTGAGCTTGGAGATGTTTGTTAACAGCATCTTTTCTGGCTGCCTGGAAGGACAGCAGGTAAAAAGCCTAATCAAAGCTGAGATGATGAAAACAAGGGAAAGCTCGGCTGTGGCAAGTCCCCACAGAGGAAGCGATACAAATGTTCGGCTGTGACTTTATATCCTAATAGTCAAATTTATGCAATTTATGTAAAAGGGGAGAAATACAGCACCTTTTCCACAACTGACTGCTGCCAATGAAAACAGGGATCTCACAATGGGAAAACAAAACACAGCAGAGAACTCGTTTGAATTTAAGATCACGAAATTGAGATAACGTGCAGCATTTACGCAAACACTGTGCAGTCCTTCAAGGACTGTAAAAGTACTATAAGTCATCCACACCAAGTAGGTTCTCCCCCTGCCTCTTTCCCCCCTCCCACACACTCGTTAAATCTCAGCTGCCTGAACAACTGGCCAGTACTGAATATCTCCACGCAGAACACTGCTGGTGCAAGGGAAAGCACTTCAACTTAGGAGAAAGTTTGCTTGCCAGTAAAGAAGGTAATAAAAGTCTGAATAGTCTTAGATGGGGGCACAGTATGCAACCTGATTTGTGCAAATCACAGGTGACAGTCTCTGCTGCACACACGGGTTTATTTACACTTGTAACTTAAGTGCTGCCTCAACCGGAATAGCTCCAGTACAGAGTCAATGCCAAAGCCTCTCGCTTCATTCTAATGTAACTCAAATCACATTTGTCATCCTGATGAAAGAAGAAAAAGCAACAAAATAAAAGACATTTTGGATACTGTAAAAACGCAGCACAGTCCTCAGCTTTCGTATATTTCAGCAAGTGGCTATTTCCTCGCTTCTAGCTTTTATCTTTTCATATAACACTTGGGTTACCTGAAAATCCCTGTCAGTTGGCAATGCCCAAGAGGATGATAATAGAAACTTTCAGATTGAGATTAACGGAGCAGAGTTGGGCTAGGGGAATACTTCTCTTTCTGAAATTCCGGCATTCGGCACCTTCCGATAAACCTCATCCCCAGTTCAACTGCGTGTAAAACAATCATCCTCACCCTAATTAACACTCTCCATACCAGGAAGCTGTCGAGAACAGGTTTAACAAAAAAAGGAGAAAAATCCTTGCTTTCTGCCTGGTGCTATTCTCAGTGGATGCCCAGGATTTCATTCGAATTTACAAACTGAGGAAGCTGCTTCAAGCAGATTTTCATCCTGCTGGGGAAGGGCAGAGGTAGCACGGGTGGGTCCGGGCTGGGTGCAGGGGACAAGCGGCTGTGCAGGAATTCCCGCTGGGCACGGAGGGGAGCGCACGCAGTTCTGCGCGATCGCTGCGCGTTTCTCCACGTTGCATCAGCAGCGGATAAACACCCCCCCTCCCCAACCCTCACCCGGCCGCTCCTCGCCCGCCTTTACCGACCTGCCGGAATACTAAACACCCAGCTGCCGCCCTTTCGGGAGAGGCGGGGGACACAACGCGGAGACCACCAAGTGACTTGAGAAGGGGGTGGGAAAATGAAAGGGGAGGGAAGATCCCCCCTTCTCCTCCCGCGGAGGGGCGGAGGGTGCGGGAGGGGACCCGGCCAAAGCCCCGCGCCCGGCGGCGGGGGGTACCCGGTGTCGGGGGATGGGGGTACCCGCCGGTAACCCCGCCACCACTTACATTCTATCAGAGACCAGCAAGCGGCCGTCGACCATCATCTCCGGAAGGAAATCCAGCTTGAACGAAGAAGTCATGCTGGGCTCCGGGGGCGCCGCGGCGGTCTGGAGGGAGGATGCGGCGGGGCTCGGCGGATCCCACAACTGCGCCGGGCGGCGGAGAGGCAGGCACAGGTGCGGAGGCCTCCCCGCGGCAGCCGCCAGCCCCGGCAGTTGTCACATTTCTCTCCCCCTCTTTGGTTTTTTCCGCCAATCCCCTCCGAAATCGACTGCTGAGGCAACTGTCGGTGGAGCGCCAGGTGCTGAGCGGGGAGGCGGAGCCATCTCCCCGCTGCGGCTCCCGGTTAACCCCTGAGCCCCCGGCGGGGCCCGCCGCCCCGGGGAGAGGCCTAGAATAGGCACCGGGGATCGGGGACACGCCGCCCGGGGCTCCCCGCGGTGGAGGGGTCGGGTCGCCGCTTCCCCCGCGGGCAGCGCCCGGCCAAAGTTTGCGGGCAGCGGGGTGGGAGGGAGGGAAGAGCCGCCCCAGCCCCAGCGCCCGCCCGGCTGCCTCAGCAGCGCTCCCCGCTGCCCCACGGTCGCGTTTCGGGGGGTGCACCCACGGCGTTATCAAGGCGGGAGCCTTGCCCCCGTGGAGTGGGCAGCCGGGCACCCCCTGCTTCAATTTCTACCAGCACACGCGAGCAGTTCGCACAGACCCAATTCTTCCCAGTATGCTATGAAGGCACAGTGGCCACTGCCAAACTGGGAGCGCTGGGGACATTTAGGCAGAGTGCTCAGTCCACGCTCTCTCTACTCGAAATCCTGCCATTCAGACCTTGGCACCCATGAAACGCTCCAAGTGGTGTTACTGGCTTGCAAGAGACTGAGTAGCAACTCTGTCTTCACTGATCAAAAATAGGGATTTAAATAAGTAACGATGGCAAATCCTTCCTCATGGCTGTAACCTGCCAAAAGCCCATTCCCAACCCCGCTGCACTCGGAGTTGGCCGCAGCCAGCACACAGAAGCGACACCACCAAGACTCACACAAAATTCCACACATACAAATAGCTGGAGCCACCCCCCCACGCTACCGCCCCCTGAAAATCTGTATAAATTTTCCTTTGCATCTCCAAAGCCTACTTGCTTCAATACAAAGCAGCTCCAGGCAAAAGAATATTAACATATTTACGAAGATTACTGGATGATCTGAGCAGTCTAGACAGACAAAACGTTTCTCTGCATTGCGTGTGCTTCTCCTTCTGAATCTCTCCAGGTTTTATGATTTCATTTGTTCTACATAATCAATGCTTGAACAAAGTAACAAATGCGAATTAAAAACTGCTACACTTAAAGTTTTCGGAGAGTATTATAAAATAAAATGAAGTTGACCAATAAATAAATATGCCATCAATCAAGCCAAGTGTTATTTAAATTTTGACCAATATTGATTTGATACTAAAAATACAGACGAGGCAAATTTTCAGAGTCCAGCTTATTGCACTAAGAGATTTTTCCATTTAAAACAGTTAAAAGGAAGAAAAACCCCTCAGGCTGCTAATTTTTTTGCCTACTTTGCAAGACTAAAGAAAGAAGAAGTTCACTTGGCCCTCAGCTTAATCCTTGCAGGACAGCTGCAATCCTGAACAGATATCTATAGCGTTATTAATCTGCTCAGTTCTATATGTTCACATACTGTCCTCATCACCATGGCACGTAAATGTCTATGTAGACGTGCACAAAGCAAAGCTGTGGCTTTTTATTCAATTAATGGCAGTTCCTCTACGTCACCCATCCATTGCTGCGTAGGACTATAGAGCAGATAACAAATAAGTACCAAGTCGAAATAAAAGGAGAAACCAGCCCAACTTTCCCCAGCTGGATGCAGCCACCTGGGTTTTGATCTGAGGCCTCCATGGTGGTTAATCCAGCCCAGAGCAGAGATGGATTAACTTTCGATTTCAAAATCTTGCCACTGTAGAAGAGGCAGGTTTTAGCTCGGGAGAAATACAGGCAGCTCAGTGAGGATGAAGATACTCTTTTAAGTAAGAAGTCGCCACCCTAATTTCACCCTGTCCAGCTGGATCTGTACCTCCTCTTCATCAGTTTTTTTGGTACGTGCTAAATCTAAGGGACTTCAGTCTCGCTTAGGACCACAGTCCCATTGCTACTGACTGAAAAGTAAATCCACGCCTTGCACAGGATGCAAAGGGGGGGAGGAGGAGAGAGTCACAAATAATTTTGCTGAAAATCTGCATATGGAATAGTGAGATCTTTATAAATTTGTCCCATTTCACAAGGTGTAAGTGCTTAAAAATGCTTCATTAAAACGTATGTTCTTTTGAAATATTTATTTTCCTTTTAATTACATGTGAATTAGCTGGAAGAGGCTGTAGGGAAGCCCTCTTACTGACTTAAGCCTTCTCAGCAGTTTGTTAAATTCTAGCCTCAAATCCCTTGAGGGAATAGTGGATTCAAAGCAGCTTTTAATCATACTATAAGGAGGGTGAAGTAGTATGTAAGTAGGTCATAGAGAAAGCATTACAAGTGCATAGGTTATTGCTTTATTTAACAACTACAGTGTAACACACTTTTCAAAGCACATTTGCTTTTGCCATTTAAAAGTTCGAGGCAGGAACAGCGACAAATGCAAAAAGAAACCCACTCTATAAAAGATACCGAGATACGATTCAAGGAGAGCTTATAAGGAGAAACTGCATTTGAATAATTAGTTTCTCAAACATAAATTACGTAGTGTCTGTGTATGAATTAACTCTTGAATGCAGAGGGTAAGTGGTGAAAAAAGAATGTTTCACACTGTTACAGGCTCAGCTGTTATTTGTAACATTAATACCAGTTTCTAGACCTGCACGTGTGCGCTAAATAGTGATTTTTATTAAAAATGCAGGAAAAATGGAAGATTTGGTCTTTTACTATAGTACAGAGGCAAATGGGGAAAGGGAATGGCAAATGAAGCTACATTAATTTTCAAAGCATAAATCAGACAATAGATGTAAACACTGACTTAGAGGAGCTGCATTATTGCTGTGCTATCGCTGCCCGCCGATATTAAGCTTTTTCAGCTGGTGGAGCATATGGCAGTTTTGAGGAAGGAACCTGGAATTTGGAATCAGCAATTCTCAGGCTTTAATCCTAGTCCAGCTACAAGTGTTGCCTCCTATCCATCCTCCCCTCGTTTCAGAGGCCCAGACCCTGCTTGCCCCCGCAGTTGCATCATTTACTCTTTGTGCCTCGGTTTCTCCACATGTTAAAGCATTACAGGTGAAACAATTCCACCTCACGTTTGCAGACTAGTCACAGTTCAAGCGGCTTTTCAAACACAGAGCTATATGCAATTTCTCCGAATAACTCAACCTTTGAAAACCGAACAGCTCTTCAGAGGAAAGAAAATAAAAAGAGCACAAAAAGTTTAGGTTGGAGTAAGCCAGGGGTTGGTTGAGTGGTGGGTTGGTGTCGAGCGTTATGATCTCACTCTGACATCACTGCTGGTGGTTTTCATTCGGTGAGTGACAAAGAGATCAGACAGCCCCTTCCCTCCCAGATCCTATAGCCAAATGCACGCCATGTCCCCTTTCCAGACCCCTCCTCACCCTTTCCTTAATTGCCAGTCTTTTAATCAACTTGCCCCCACCCCCAGTATTGGGCCAAGGAAGTGCTACTGTTGGAAGCACTTCAAGGGAAAGTTTCCAAATGACTTCACTCTCTCCCAAGCCTGCAAGGCAGTATGAAGACAGTTCAAATCCTCTGCTTTATTCCCCCCTAAGCCAATGAACATGCTTGGGATTCAGCTTATCTCTGGCATCAAAGCAAGTTTCTAACAGAGGCAGCAGAGGCAGAGCTCAGCGACGGCGGTGTAAATTTGGAGCGGGCTCAAATGACTTCGGTGGAATCACTCGAGAGCTTCCACTAATGCGAGGGGAAAAAGAAATCTGGTCCAGATAGTGTTAGTGAATGCAAATGAGGTGTTCACTATCTGTCACAAAGAAATAACCTTCCAGGCAAACCATCAGCCCGAAAGCAGTAGCATGGCTAAGGGCAGAAAACACAGCATTTGGGTTTGTGCGGCAGGACGTGAGCCTACCTGCCTATAAGGGAAAGAGGAAGCCCATCAGCTTAACTTTTATTAGCAGACTTCTGGAGGGACAAGAAAGGTAAAAGATAAAACAGGAAAGCAAAACACATGAGCACAAGTCACACAAAGCATTCAGACAGAGCTAAAGAATGTGTAAGCACCATAAACAATTAAAGCACAAAGTAGTGTATTTGAGTGGAAAATAATAATGGACCCGATTCTGAACTGTTTTACAATTTGTGAAGATTTTGATTATTTATAATAAATCCATCTTTGCCAGTTAGATCTAACGTTGGAGTAAAGTTTTGCATTATGAAGCCTTAACCTCTCATTAAGGATTTTTTATTTCTGAAACCAAACACACATCAGTCTTCCCTTCATCTTATTTTGAGAAATAAAACAATTTTACGTAACCAAAACCCTTATAAAGCAAATTTAATTATTGATTAAAGCTGATGAATGAATTTTAGGTATTGAAATCTAGCCACTTGTGATGGTCGTCCCCCCACACCTTCTGTAGGTTATTGTAGCTGATCGCTAATTTTCAGAAATAACGTCATTTTAAAATCAGCCCTGTGAAAAGTTACCTCAAATTAAGCATTTCTAGAGCTTTCACTTGAAGCACATTGATATTATATAAACTTGGTTGCTATAGTAAAACTTCCCACTCACTACTATTTTTTTTTCCTTCCTATTTTATACCACTGAAGAGGTGATTTCATCCCACTGTGGGTATAAGGCCTTTGTTCCATTTTGTAGGTAATAACTCAATCTTTCTGAAAACAATTAGGCAAGATTTTATGGTACAAGGCAGATGCTACATGTGATGGAGAGCTGCAAAGAAAGGCCTTTAATTTGGAGGAACACTCTAGAGAAGAGCCTGCAAATGCTTGGGCTACTCAATCATGACCCTCAGGTCCCATCCTGCATGGTGCTGGTGCTGAGCAGGATCTGGCCAGTACCATTTCCACCGGTTGATCCGTTCACAGCGCTCAGCACTGTATTTAGCAAATACTGAAGTAGTAACAAGTAAATATTTGCCAGACCAAGTCTTACCATCCTGTTATTTATTTACAGCCCTATTGAAGAGCATCACTATTGATCTGTAGGTGTTGCCTTTATGTGGTACCTTGTGCATATAGACACAAGACCAAGGCTTTTGTTAAGCTAGTCCTATCTGAACTTGACAACAGGCATTGACCGTTTTTCCCCTTTTTCTTCTCTACATTTATATTTTTTCTTATTTTTAACAAAATATCTCTTTTTTTATGAAGCATCTTATCTTCTCACCTGCTGACTGATCCTATCAACAACCACTACCCAACCTGGACAGAAACTGGGGTACTGCACACAGTGGGGAGACCTGATTTCCTACTAGGCATCAGTCATATTATTTATGGTTAAAAAAAAAAGGCACCTGTCCAAATAACCCTGGAAGTGGGAACTTGATATTGTTGTATTTGGCTATTGTATTATCTTCATATGAAAAAATGTGATCTTGTATTGCTCAGGACAGGAGGAATCACACACCTGGTGCTCTTATCTGTGTTGCTCCATCCTCACAATGTGCAAGAACCCCAGTTATGCTTTCACAGCGCAGGAGAAAAACCCCACTATAACAAAAAAGCCTCCTCCTGCCCCATCTAAACCCACAGAAACGACTACTAGTAGACACAAAATCCTCCCTTATTTTACATAAATCTGAGATTTCTGAAGATTTTTGCCCAGTAGGGAGACTGGTTACTGTGAGAGGTACAGGATCAGGGAAGCGGATGGTGAAGATGGGCTGAATAGAGCACAATTTGGCAGATCCAACTCCAAAAGTAATGGGCAAAGGCAAGTGTGGGGTTCTAATGTGGCATAAGCAAAGCAAGACGTTGGGTAAGGACAATCAAAAGGGGCTGGAAGCCAAAAGTTCACTTATTCTTAGAAACAAAATGTAAAGAAATCTGCTAAGATAATTACAATGTCTTAATTATCCTCTTGTGCTCCACTTCTAACAGCAGGACCTTCATAAGGTTAGGACCTATAAGATTAACTGCTGTCTTTCCTTCTCATTCAGTTCTACCATGTGCTTTTTTTTAGCTGCAAACAATTGGATCTCACCTTGCACTAAAATTGTAGCATCTTTATGGCAGGAAATTTCACAAGTCTCTTTTTCACTTGTTCATCAAGCGCCTAGCATACATCTTGGTCCTCAAAACTAACAAACAATCACCCTGATAATATGTAAAGTAACTATCTTTGTTTGGCATCGTTATTTCCTCCAGACAGAACCCATTAAACCTCAGACACAAAGGACAGAGAGAAAAGGCTCCTGCAGTAACTGTAAGGCATTCAGACATGCAGAAAACAGCGCTATGCCTGGTCTGGGTTATTATTTCCCCTTGAATGGACGTTGTAAGGATTGCCACATAGGTCAGACCAAAAGGTCCACCCAGTCCATGACCCTGCCTCTGATAATGGCTTGTAATGGATGCAAAGAGAAAGAGCATGAGTAGGCAAGTGTGTTGAGATCCTGCCCACCTTTAGGCTGAGGGACTTCCTAGAGTCAAGGACTACGTCCAACCTAAGACATTTAGCAGGCTCAAAATCACTGATTCAGTTTTTCCCCCCAAAGTCTCCCTCTGAAAGGAACATTAATGAAGTCATGTGTTTATTAGTCCCAGAGCTGCCTGTTAAATGGGCTGTTCTAAACAGTTTCGGAGCTTCGGGCCTCAGTACAGCCAATAGGAACGCTGGCTTTCTTTTCTGAAACAAAACATTAAAACCGACTTAGTGATTAACGTGAAATGTTTCACTTCAGCAGAGTCACAATAATTCAGCTGCAACTTTTTTTTTTTAAAAAAAACAACCCATTGATAACACAGTTTTCTAAGAGGAAAAATGCTGAAACCATGAGGTTCCTAGAGCAGGCATCTAGTTCAGCATCCTTTTGTGAGAAAGGCTCTTTAGGAAAAATTCTGGTCACTTTGTGTCGCTATAATTGGGGGTGGGGGGGTTAACTAAGTTAAATGTATGTTCATCAGCCATGCATAGACAAATCTCCATATGATTCATTGGAGCAGCACTGCAGAACACCTGATGTTGCCGATGCAGTTCTGTTAGTGTTTTGTTATTTTTAAAGGGGGTTATATAACTCTCTCATTAAAATTAAATGTGGGCTGAAATGATGCAGGCAAATTCTCAAGCTTTACAGTGAGCTTATTCCTTGCAGTTTAGCTGAAAATAGACCATTTTTTAGGCAGAAGAGAAAGAAAACGAAACCAAAAGGTTGTTACAGTTGAAAAATTGAGTCTCTAAGAAGTTAAGTTTTCTGATAATTCACCGTTTCCTTTCTAGAGGGCCTCAATTCTTCAGATGCTGACCTGCAGCTTCCAGGGATAGCAGGTGCAGGATTTGAATCTAAATTTCACTCTGTAGCACAGCTATCGCATCATCCACAGTTATCTACACTTGCAAGGTTCTATTTCTAGATCTATGTCCGGGTGCCCTTGCTTTTCTCTTCACTTCTCCATTTGTCTGAAAGGGATAGTAAATTCCTCTATCCAATCTCTGATTTTCTATCAGTTCCGCCCCCCCCCCACTCCAATCCTCTGCTCTATCCCCTTCCCAACATCCTCAAAGGCTGCTCTTGAAGATGACCTGCTGATTTGCTGCCATGGGAACTCCAGAGCAAGGACAGCATTTACCCCTCGCACACCAAAGGGCACAAGCAACAGTTCCCGATGCCACCCCTCTCGCCGGTAAAAGTTTGCCCTCCTCTTATTTCAGAAGCCTTGCAGGGACATTGGAAGGCTGTGCCTTAAATAACACGAGTGCTGCAGCCTCTCCAGCATCCAGCAGCAGCCACTGCTGAATTATTTGGAGGGAGGTGAAAAAAATCTAATAGCATATGTGAGCACGCAAATTGCTTTTCAAAACTAGTGGAGAAAAAGCTTAGGCAGCAAAGCGTAAGACTTGAGGAAAAACCCTCTCTAATGTAATGGCAGAAAGCGTTATCTTTGTGTAAGTGCCGTATTTAAAACTTCCTAAGCAATTTTATTGGTAACCCTATTCTTTTGAATGAGAGAGAGTTAATTTAAAATTAGGTTATTGTACCTGAATAAGGGAAATGGCCTGACACATCAGCCACCGAGTCTGCTACAAGGAGAGACAAGAGAGTTATTATCTCCCTTCCCCACCCCCAAACACAATTTGGGGTGTTTTAATTGAAATAGAAGGATCATTTTTGCTTGGCTGCGTTTTGCAGGGCAGCTTGTGATCCACACTATGTCAGTCTTGTCAGTGCACTGGCAGCTTTACAGACCTACGATACTTTCCTACAAGCACCGACTCATAAGAACCTAATCCGGTAATGTGGGCTTAATGCGTAATATAATTTCACGAACCACCTAGAAACTGAGTGCAAACTTGAGAGTTGATGCTTTCCAGAAATATAATGTTAGCCATTCACTGAGAAACCCCGAGGATGGATCTGTCATACTAGCCTGCGAAGTGGTCAGCGATCCTTAGAATATCAGAGAAAATAAAGTTGTGTGCGAGAACACCTAAAATCCTTTCTATATCCTGCTTGAGCTGATTACAAGTTATGCTATCTCAGTCTCAAGACTGGAGTGAGAGATGAGAAAATTAGGGTCCAGGTCAGATTTACCCCAAATTTGGGAAAATTCCTGCCCCCTTCCATCCACTAAGGATAGTTAACCTTCAGTGCATCATTAACTTGCCAAGAACAGTATTAAAGTGACTTCTGCTGCAGTGTGAAATAACACAAAAGCAAAACAAAACCTAAAAAAAAAAAAGCAGCTTTTTGCCACGGCAAGAGGAAAAACAAAACCACCCCGTTTTTATTTCCTCTGTGAGGATGCCAGCAGTCCTGTTTCATAAACTCCAGTGATTCATCACCATCCCAGGCAGCCAATCATTCGCCAGGTCAAGTCGAAATGGGCTGTAGAGCCAGCAACTCCTGCTGCCCCGATAATGCCTGTCATTCCAGGCATGGCGACATGCTTTCTCAACAGCTGCCATTTTCAGTTACCTTTTCTATGGCTGACATACAAGGAAATGTGTTGGAAGCAGTAAAACAGTCATAGGAAAGCAGTTGCGAAGATAAATAGCACCTGCAAGTGATAATCTCTAATGTCATTAGAGAGGAAAGAAGGATGCGTTTGGAAATAGAATTTCTTTCTTCTGAAAGCACCGCTTGACTTGGGGGGGTTTATGTGGGGGGGTGTGTGTGGCTGAGAGCTGGGGGTTTGTGTTATCTTTTCTTTCTCGAATAAACATCCAGACATTCACCATTACTATAACCTGAAGAGATATAACTATGGGAAAAGGGGAAAAAAGAAAAACAACAATCAAAACCACAACCAAACGACAGCACATCCAGCATCAAATAAAAGGATCTTATTGAATTCACTTGTGAGAAAAGATTTTGTACAGCTAGATTTTGCTTTAATTCAGTCATACTCACTTGCAGAAACACAACTGCTGTAATTAAGGGAAAAGAAAAGGATTTTCTTCAGCCTTCTCAGTCTTTATTCCGTAGCATCTAACTTAAATGTCATGAACTACTTGTTCAATGGATTATATGGGGTTGAATACTTTTTTGCAGATGGGAACTGAGTGGGAGTTTTGAGGGCACAGGACTAAAGAAATAAACACCCGCAATGAAAAAATGTTTAAACTTATGCGCACATGTGTATATGCGCCCACATGCACACACATATATACCTGCATATTTGATATGGAGCATGCGTAATTTATGTATGTATATGGTGTAAAGACCCTGTGTCTGCACACAAATGGTAAAATAAACCCAAGAAACAAAAACCAAACAAACAAGACCCCCAAAACCTGCTCCCAATAACACTGCTGGAACAAAATTTCAAATGCATAAGATTATCCATATTAATTTATGGTAATCTACAAATGAATGCTGCAGGGACTGTACAGGTTATCCAAAATGGTACTTGCATCTAATGAGAAACTACCACAAAATATCTTCAAGACAGAGTTAGTTGCATCTTCTAATACCTCCTGAATTAATATCATGCAAAACATAAAGTACGAGCTATGTTTCCCCTTTGGAGCAACTGGCTCTTGAAATACCAAAGGAAAGCCAAGCTTTTCTCTCCACACAAAGTCCTCTTAGACGTCTTGCTTTCAGATTTCATCAACTTAGGTGTTTTCAGGGCTGTGAGCAGTGAACTTTCCATCAGCAGCATCTTCAGCTAATTAACCCTCCTGATTACAATAATTAGTATTGATTCACTCCTGAATGACTTCTTAAGTATTCAAGCACAATCTACACTTGCAGTAAAACTTCTAGATATGAATATTAATTGAATGCTCTCCTTTGTTTTTCAGCCCCAAAGGTATAGTTTGCAATCTTATATACTTAAATTTGATAACAGAAACCCTTCAGTTTTATTCTCATTTCACAAAGAGAATATTAACATGTTGATGTTAGAGATTGTGGTTCACGAATCTGAAAAAAAAAATAAATAGATAAGGACTACAGGCTAATAAATAAATATCATTCACTTCCATTTCCTATGGCAACATGGAAAGCCAGTTCCCAGGTTAAGACCTACCCAGCCCTTGCTCTGACAAGTAGGACTGGGCACGGTGTTTCTTTTTGACATTACACTTGGTCATTTCAAGAACAAATAACAACTCATGCAGAGTCTGAATTAGCTCTCTTAGCACTGTTGTGGAAACAGATGTTGCCAAGTTTGACAACTGCAAGGCACCACATTGCTTTGTGAATGGGTGAGATTCAAAACAGGTAACTCAAAGGACACCTGGGATGTTCATGCATAAGATCTTTAAACCTATACTGTCTCCCAAAACCTGACACTTTTGTTAAAGCATGCTAAGAAGTGACTTGTGTTACAGATTTTCCTAACCTTCTTTGATGTTAATAATAATTTTTATGGCTCAAAAAGCAATATTTCACTAAATATGCATAGAAAGAATTTTTATTTTTGGGGTAGGGTTCATACAGAATAATTCAAAAATTAGTCTTTGATGTGAACGCAATGTCAGAAAATACCCTTAGAAAAGAACAAAGCAATTGGCAATCCAAGACAAAAACCTGTAGTTTAAGTATTTTATGCAGCGTTTTGTTTGAAAACATTAGGAACTACTGCAAGTTTAGCATGAACTCACCTGTGAGAAGAGCGCTTAGGAAACAGTTTTAGTATTGAATAGTCCTTAAAAGTGGTGGATGGGTCTGCTGCCCAGGTGTCTGGTGGTGGCTGCTGCAACAGAGCATTCACCCTACTCTGGGCAGTCACTAAAGGGGCATTTCCATGGAACTGGGATTCACTTTATTGCCATTCACAAAGGGCAGCAGCTGCTGGAAAGCCCAGGCTGAAGGAAGAAAACTTGACTAAAAAATACCCGCTCCGTCCAGCTCTGGCAGAGCAGAGCAGTTGTGAACGAGTTAATGTTTGTCTCGAAAGAAGTTCTTCCAAGAAAGTGAATTGTAGCGTGGTCCCATTATATTAAACAGCATCCTTGCTTTCTTCATGTTTATGCATAACACACAGCATGCAAGCACTACCTGATAATCCATAACCTCTAGGCTTCTGGTGTATTTTATGTGCTATTACCTTTTTGTTCACGTGAACTCTATTGATCTGTACCATTTTAACACACAGGGGAAAGAGATGCAACAGCAACAAAAACAAATTAAAAAAAACAGAGCAAGTAGTCAGAGTCTCCCCATAAAACATTTTTTTGTTGTTGAAATTACATGTTTTAGAGAGCTATGACCCCTACCAATATGTATTTATTTATTTATTTTTAATTAGAGGGTCCTAGAGACCCCTCAACCCATATAAATAATGCACTAGAATCCAGTTTAAAAAAGTCACAAACCCCCTACAATTACTTGATGTAGGCAAAAAATAAAAGCCACTAATAAGTATCACTCTTTTCTCTCAGAAAATTATTACAATTATTACTAAAAGTAATATCTTTACTTAACATGTGAAGTATTTAAAGACTCGAACAGTTTCAGAAAGTCCACAGACTGATGACAATTCATTTTATTTAAGACACGAGCTGCTGTCCTAGTAGTAACTCCAAAATTTTCAAAAGCTTTTTAACAATTTCTTAATGCATAAGGTACATGAATATTTTGCCAAATTCAAACTCAAAATTGTTAGCTGCTCTAATGTTAAGCTATGGCTGTCTAAACAGAAAGATAATTCATGAAATGTCATATGAATAATTTGTTAGATTTTGGGATAGGAATCATCCAGGTAAATTATTCTGCCTGACCTTAAAAATTCTAACGTATGCTAATAGCTGGATTATAAAAATGGAAAGTAGCATTCGCTCCCACTTTGAGATCTGATTTATCATTTTAATTGCATTTTCATTACCTAAACAAAATTAGAAACAGTATCTTCAAAACAGCAGTTAAAGTTGATATGATCAGGCGTAAAATCAGGCAAGGGCACATTTGGCAACTATGTATTTGCTAGATTGACAGCAGTATTGTAAGCTTTCAGAATCAATAACTTTTCTCGACGCAGTTAAAGGAGAGGTTTGTAATAAATCTCCAACTTAACGCAATAGGAATAATTGCAAGATGCAAACCTCCCCCTCCCTGCACTATTAGCGGCAGATATTAAAATAAAACAACCATCACAAAATAGGCAACGCACTTCATAGTCTCTCGTACATACAAAAAGATTAAGGGAAATGAAAAAGGGGCTGAGAAAAGGAAAGAAAAAAACCCAGAAACAACAAACCACCCATCGCCAGACATACATTAAGCTACTTTGACAGCACCATTGTTCAGCTGTCCCATTGTCAGACCAAAAGATGTATTCAATGCTACAATGTCTGCTAGCAAATAAACAAAAGACTACATTTTTCAAAGCGGGGTGCCAATTCTAGCATAATTCTGTGTATATGTGCGTGTGTGTCTGAAAAGAGTAGTCGATGCTGGCCCCTCGCTAAACCTTGGAACATTAAGAATATATGTGTAATCCCACGTATGGGAGTATTTAGATGTTTTTAAAACACCTTCAAGTGGTAAAGACTAGGTAGAGAATTAGTAACTATTTACATAGGCTAAGTGAAAATTAAAGTGGTATTTAGGGCACTAGCTCTAATATGGAGTCTCCCTGAGCTTTTCCCATGATTTTTCCATGTCCTATGCATAATAATGAATCAGGCAGAAATATTGCAAAGGAGGTGATAAAAGAAATAGAAGCTCTCATTTAGGGGGTGGGGGGAAGAAATCTTTTCTTTCTTTTTTTCTTTTCCCTCCTTGCCCTCGCCGTACATTTGTCATCACACACGAAATGTGCAATTTTAACTCGTGGAAAATGCTACTTGCACACGGCAACGCCTGTGTTTTCCTTTAAATAAGGAAACTACTTAATACACAGCACGGTTATAGTTGCGGCGGGCCCAGGCAACTCGAAAGCACGCGTTAAAACAAAGGAGACAACATACCTTAAAAGCAGCTCCTCATTTCTCATAGTAACAGCGGATTTGGGACAGCGCATGCTTTCTGCACCGATATTCTCAACAAAAGCCAGTTCAGAAGTGCGCTCAAACATCAATGCCACAGTAGCTACTCACTAATGGCTACTCTTTCTCTCTTTCTCTCTCTAGTCAGACGCTGAGTGGTGGAGCAAAGGGGCCCCTGCAGATTCACTAAGCAGAAATAATCCTCTCTGACAAGTTATGTTGTCTGGGCATATTTTACATTAATGCACTGTGCTGCCTATAGGGGTCTTGTTTGCGTTCACTCTAGCCTAGCTGGTGTTAGCTCTCTTAATTACCATTCAAAAAAAATAAATTAGCAACATCTTCCCCCCACACTTCTGAAAAAACAATAATAAAATATATATAACTGAAAGAAAAAGAGGGAAAACCTATGGGCGAATGAGGAAAGGCTTTCCCCCTCTGGAATGATACATGCTTGATATGGATCTTTTGTTTGCCCTGCGAACTCGGTGAATACAGTGGCAAAGGGATGCTGGGGCTGGCGAGGCTTGTGCGCTTTAAGGGAATTGGGTTGGAGGCTCTTTCTGGGGCTCTGGAGTCGCAGCTGGAGCTTTTGCTTTCGCCCTCCTTCCCTTCCACGTTCAAGGCTGAGTGGCTTTATGGGACCTGCCAGCTCACATCAGAGAGACTGGGGAGTATTAATGCTGGCATCTGGGGATCTTCTGCAGGTTTTCGGCTTTTCTTGGCAATTTTAACCCCTCAAAAACACAAGTCCAAAATCCCTTCAATTTTAACCCCACCAAAACACAACTCAGTTAACAAGCACCTGAATTTGCTTTAACCCAGACCCTTAGGCTTGGCTTTGGCAGAGTTCTTGCAGACAGGAAAGGGTGCTGCATTATTCTCTGTTTTACTCACTTCCTATGTATGAAAGGAACTATAGTGTGACACTGAAACAGCCAAATGGCCTCTTTGGCCCTACTTGGGAGATCTGCCATGTAATTTGTACAAACAGGTTGTAGTCTTCCCAGTTGCTAAGGTAGCCAAAGAAAGGTTTATTTTCACAACTTGGTTTCAGCTTCTGCTGGGTAAATCTTTAAACCACACAGCTGCTTTTGAAGCAGGACAATGGTTGTGGGTTTTTTGTTTGGTTGGTTTGTTTTGTTTGTTTGTTTTGAAATCTACATCAGATATTTGACTAAGTGCTTATTTAGTAGATCGAAGAAATGAACAAGACCTTGATGCTTTTTTCAGTCAAAGGCTTCTCTGCAGAATTGCAGCAGTAAAATGCATCTTAAAAATTATTATAATTTCCTCTGAGGTACTATTAATATAAGAACATGCAAAATTCAGTGAACACAAGTTGTCCAAAACCAAGAACCAGTCAAAAATCCCAGGAGGAGTCAAATACCCTCCAGTAGAAACAGATCTGGACCTCAAAACTGGAACTCAAACTTCTGCAGACTTTCAGCTGTACCTGCGGTTGATCTGAACCTCTTCTCCTACATTATATCTTACTTCCTTGAAATTTACTTCTACAATATCCTGATGCAGTGCTACTGCTTCTAATTCCTAGACAGGAGCTGGCATTTAGGGGCTTGAGTATTTCGGTAAACTTGAGTCTGGAAATGAGGGGAAGGAGGGAGCAATGACCAGGATAAATGTACTGATAGCCGGATCTTGTCTTCCTGATAGCAGCTGTAAACTTCTATTAAGGTCATAAATTGTTTGCAACAAAAACGATGCTTTTGTTCTACACTTCTCGCTGAGCACTGTGAGACCCTGGGATTAGTTTCAGTCATTCTGATATAATATTTTCTGAATGACCACAAGACAAGTTAAAAAACAAACCAAGGCATAATCTCTTCTTAATGATGTAGAGAAAGAGCTGAAGATCGTAGTTTAGGAAACATGGATATCACGAAGGACTGTAAGTAAGGAGAAGACAGGTTTCAATTTGCTTCCCTTTTCATCTGCGAAACATGACTGGGATTCTAGTTGCTCTTGGAATAAAAAATAATAAATCATTTTAATGATTAGCAATTCAAACCAATTCCATGTTAAAATGTCATGCTCCAAGGTCAACTGAGACAACATAGCTTGTACTTCATGCTAAAAATATCTGAACAGTCATGGAAGGTGGCCAGGAAAATACTCAGCCAACATGACAAATCCCATACCTCCTGCCCCAAATACTAAATCTATTACTACCATATCAGGCATGGCCACCAGCACTCCAGATTCCTTCTCCTTCACTGTTTGCATCCAAACAACTTGTGCCCTGTGTAACTCACGGTGATGCTTGGGCTGCTCCAGACCAGCCTTGCGCTCGTGAGGCTGATGTATGAGAAGAGGCAAACACCAGAGTATACAGAATATACAGCTGAACGGGAAGTGTCAAACACTGATAAACTGCTACAGTTTTCCAAAAATATGGCAAGGATCAGCATCTTAAGACACTACCAGCTGAGGGAACAAAGCTTTCTTTTCAGGCTGCAGTAGAATGGATCACACAGAGCTCTTTGGTGGGGAATCAATGGGCTTCTGTTGGGCAGCTTCACGCAGTTGCAAGTTCTTGATCGTTTTCTGCACTTAGAAAGAAGGCGAAGCAGCAGCAACAGGAAATAAAGCGAAGTATTATGGAAGGGCTCATCTACAGCCAAAGGAATAAATAAAGAAAAAGAAAATAAAATCCACAAAGCGGTAATGCAGACAGACAAAAAGACCCTACGCTTTCTATCACACATAATGAAATGTCTGACAGAACAACATCTTCAGAGGGATCACAGCTGCTGAGAGTGAGAGGGAATATGAGTATTATTTTTCAATTGCAAGATGTACTAAGCAGGAGTGCTTTTAAAAGTATATGGCTAAAGGGAAGATTAAACCAGATGCACAGGGCTATCTGGCTTCTTTCAAGATGGAAGTCCAGCTGTGGAGTTTAAATTTAACATTTAACATGAAGATTGATTGTAGATTCGTAACTGATACGTATATATTGCAAAATGTTCAGCACAAATGACATACAGTGGAAATCTAATAGTTTCATTGCCCTGTATTTAATGTAAACCCAAACCTTCTACATATGATCTATGAGCTTGCTAAACTAATTAGGTGATATTGCAAATCCTTGAAAGACCACAGGACTACCAATCATTTACAGAGGCAAAATGATCAAAGCTTCTGTGGCAAACTGCAACAATGAGTGATTTACAGCCGTTAAAAGTACGCCTTCAGCTCTCTACTTCTACCTCAGGTTATTCTTTGAGCATTCTATTTACTTACCGTGTTTTCAGAATATTCAGAAGCCCAAAACATAATGGCATTTTACTACACAATACCACCAGCCAAGTAATGAACTACATTTAATGACAGAGAAATGTTGGACGAGTGGCCAGGACAACAGCCCAAAAATCATGAGTGCAATCATGAGAGGAATAGAAAGCCTTGATTCATTTTCCTGTTTTACCACATGTCCCCATGTCAGATCTTATGCAAGCCAATTAACCTCTTGCTCACATCTACATCTATAAAATGGAAAAACCCAATAAACTCCAGAGCATTGTGACAATAACACAGAACGCTAAAAGCTATATAAAACAAAGTACTAGTGTGCATCACACAAACATTTAAAACACGTCTTCTCACAAGAGGGACTTGCAGTGGAAGTCTCGGTTATCTGCTGTTCTGTGTAGTTATTTAGGCTGAAATCACATTTGTTTTATATGTGTGAAAAGCTACTCTTTAATCAGATAACATTTTACTGTTTTAGACGGCTAAATCCCACCTTTGAAGTTGAGCAATTAGTCTAAGCTAGTCATCTAGGGTTTCTCTGTTGTCAGCATGGAGAGATTAGTTATACTAAAGAGCATTACCACCTCTCTCCATTGACAACAAAGGGATTAAATTCCTAACTTTTAGATACGTATATTAGGCAAGATGAATCGCACCTACATGCCAAAAGCGAAGGTGAGAAATCCCCTGTTTCTGTTTCTTCATTGCCCGTGCATGTCCCTGTGCTCCATGGTACTTTGAGAGTGCTGGGCCTGCTGGGACCGCTGTGCAAGTGCAGCTCAGATACCTAGGGCATGTCTGACGCTTCCAGATGTAGCTGTAACCTGCCTGCAGGATGTCTACAGCAATCAAGTTGTAGATAGGCAAGAATTCCAGGTCTGAAGCAGAATACTGCGCCTCAAATCCTCTGTTCACTTTTGTGTCTCTCACTACCAGAAAGACCTTGAGGTGCTGGAGCAAGTTCAGGAAAAGGAACGGAGCTGGTGAAGGATCTGGAACACAAGTCTGATGAGGAATAGCGGAGGGATCTGGGGTTGTGTAGCCTGGAAAAAAAGGAGGCTGAGGGGACACCTTCCTGCTCTCTACAACTACCTGAAAAGAGCTTGTAGCAAGATGAGGGGTCAGTCTCTTCTCCCAAGTAACAAGTGATAGAACAAGAGGAAATGGTTTCCAGTTGCACCAGGGGAGGTTTAGATAGGATATTAGGAAAAACTTATTCATGGAAAGGGTTGTCAGACATTGAAACAGGCTGCCCAGGAATGTGGTTGAGTCACCATCCCTGAAGGTATTTAAAAGATGCATAGATGAAGTTCCTAGGGACACAGTTTAGTACTAGTGTTTGGTTAATGATTGGACTCCATGATCTCAAGAGTCTCTTCCAACCACAATGATTCTATGGTTCTATACAATACAACCTATTCAAAGCTTGAAGTAGAGAGGAAATCAGCCTCAGCTTCAGAAATGGAGCAAGTGAAGGCTTTCCAGCATGCTTTGAGAAAGCTGGCAGTTCATTTAGGTATCTCCTCCTAAACTCTCCTAGAAAAAATGAGCAACTCATTGCCTGGAGCTCTTATGTTATCAGAAACTGTGGAACATGAGACCAAGTATTGCTAGAACCAGAGTACTCTGGACCACTTCACTGGTGAATGCGAGTAGCAAGAAATGGCCTATAACTCAAAACGCTGTACCTCATTAGGTTTTACCTCTGCTCTTATTGAAATTTTTGTGCGTTTTTAGGTAAAACACATTGTCATATATTTATCTCTGTTTCTCCTGTTGATGTATTTTTTGTTTATACAACCTTTAAGATAACCGTAAGTGGGAAATTTAATTTGGTACCAAACTCCAACACTCTGACATCTAAGATAATATTTTTATCAGAAAAGCGCTAACTACATGGTATTAGACAGTGCTGCGTTTTCTATTTGTATGATGCATGTACATACAAGTAGAGAAGTTTCTTGACTGTTACAGGCTATGAAAACACAAAACACAGAGACATAGCTCCTCACCATTAAGTATCTTAATACAATTTCAGGGGAAAATCATATTGATCAGCTGCAGAGGCAGGTGCACATTTGCAGACCGTGCTCTCTTCAGGACAGATACTAACTCTGTATGTGTTGTATGTTAATCATACCCACAGTATCTGTGGGTCTCATCTCTCTGTGCAGGAAAAAGCAAATTATTTTCAAGCTCCTGCAGTAGAGAGGCAACAAATAATAGTTTTTAGTCTAAGAGGGAACAAAAACAGCCTAATATTTGTCCACATCTGTTTTGGTCTATCTTTCAGATTATATGACTAGCTTTCCTATCTGAGTCATGGGGCTAGGGATTATTAACACTTGCAGACCTACAGGTAGGCCTGGGTGTTGCGAGAGGTCTTTTGTAGCCTTGCTTTTCCACCCGGGAGCATCCAAGGAGCACCGTAAAAACTAAATAGCACAGACAGAAAACACAGAAATACAAAATTTTGCATAAGTGGTGAAGATTAATATTTGGGCAGCAGGAGAATAAAAAGTTTCATATTTAAAGCATGCAGGTATTTAAAGCACGACTGGTATCGGCTGCTTCTCTCTGTTAGAAAAGGTGTGCACAGCCTCCCTCTAGCATTCAACAGCGCTGACTCCACATCTCAGCATCTGGAAGACAGAGACACCAGAAGGAATAACCCCCCCCTCTTTACTTAAACACATGCTCTGGTGCTTCCTCCACCCTTGATAGGAAAAGGGTAGAAATTGCAGCTTGTGCAAATCACAAATTATGACACGTAAACACACATCAACGTGTTCTTCAAAGACAATACATCACTTGAAAGTGCTTACAACTGGCCGGGTTGCGATTGCAGACATGGCTACTCTACAAAGCAAATAATTTATTTGGAAAGATCTACATGTCATAAGAACATCTGGCCTGCAACTGAAGAAAAGGAGGAGAAAGTGGATCAAAAGAGCAAAGAGGAACAGAGGAGGCAACAGACCACCAGATCTGAGAGAAAGAGAGAGAAAAGAAGGAAGGGAGAGAACAAACAGCTGGTTATAGAATCATTTATTTTCTGCTTTAATTTTAAGTCTTTTTAAGGTATAAGTAGAACCTGCTCTAAAACAGGAAAATCTTTATTTTAGACTTGTAGTAATGCCAAGATCATAACTTTTGATGTGCCATGTGGAATATCAAAGACTTTGTGTTCTTGTGAACACAGCCTAAAGTGAACATGCACAACATACACAAATGCACAAACTGTGTGTATTAACACATATGATGAATGTGAAAAATGTTGCTACTTACAGATGAGAATTTAATGGCTACTCATCATCTTAGATTAAAGTTAGAAATAGAACCACATTTAACAGTTCTATTGAGCCTATTTTAAAATGATCTGATGGTGCTCTATTGAGAAGGTTCATTTCACATGTCCATGAAGCGTGTCCAACACTAGGGATGGATGTAGATATTTAAAAACAAGATATCACCAGAGAGAGTGATGTTCAACAGAAATTCACATACAAGGGAAAATGAGGAAGAAGTTTGTATTCTTTGATCTGGGATCTAGATGAGTGGACGCATCTACCAAGAGAACCTTTAGCAATGAATGTGATGTGATAAGTGGGCCTTACTCCTACACTATCTGACATGACATATAGGCTTATTGGAACAACTCATCATCCATCAATTTGTCTGAAAAGGTAGATAATACAGCATCGTCCTATACGTAAGTGAAACAAACAAAGTCATATAATTTGAATTAGATGGAGTGATCTTCGTTTGCAAATGCTGGTTGAGAACTTTTGATTCATTATCTGATAATAAGTCAGACTTTGAAGAAAGGACTCTTTACAGAATATATATTTCCTTTTACATGTGCTCTGAAGGGAAGGGAATGGATCAATTTCTATATAGTTGCCATAAAAATAAAACTAGTAACTACAAAATAATTTTCATTATTTTATAAATGAATTAGTACAAACACTTGTTTCAGCAGCATTTACCCTAATTAACTTCATTACATCAGAGAAAAAAAAAATCATGTCACTCATTTAGTACTTTAAAATCTCTACTTAACTTTTCTTTTCCAAATGATACTCTTTCTTTCTCTCTTCCCCTTCTTTGTCTTTAAAAATCTATTAGCATTGATTAAAAAGAAAGAGCTTGGATATAAATCTTCTGTTAGATTTACTACACAATATATCATTCTTTGACCTTTCTCATGTCATCCAGCACTGGACAATTTTGTGCAAGATGTTAAAAAATGACTAGTGGTTTTTGGTAGTTCTAGTGCTAAAACTCAAAGAGTTTCATAGGACTTGTAGTTCAAGTTAGGATGTTAATTAGTGGGAGGAAGAAATAAATTGGACCCTGTGAAATCACCCAGGAGATAGATGCATTCGAAAATCCTTGATGAAAAATCTGACCTGAGTTTCTAGGCTATGGGATTCCTTAAAGTGTCAAAGCACAATTTTTGAAGTGAAAGGTGTCTTTAGCAATGACCTGGACAAGGGGATCAAGTGCACCCTCAGTAAGTTTGCAAAAACCATCACATTGGGTAGGAGCGTTCATCTGCTCAAAGGTAAGAAGGTTCTACAGATAGATCTTGACCAGCTGGATCATTGGGATGGTGACTGCACCACTTCCCTGGGCAGCCTGTTCCAATGCCTCACAAACCTTTCTGTGAATATTTTTTTTTCCTAATAACCCATCTAAACCTCCCCTGGTGCAACTAGAGACCATTTCCTCTTGTCCTCTCATCTTCTATCTCCTTACCATAGTCAAACACCACTGCACTCCTCAGAATCTCATTTCCCATAGCAGGGGAGGGAAAGGCTGGAGGGACAAAGGGATGCACAAGAAAATGAGTAAAATCTGCCTAAATTCTTCCAACTTCAGAGCTCAGTAATGTAATACTGTGGAGCTGCACAGAGATCCCTGCTTTTGGGATATCTGTCTGTGTTCTTCAATCATTTGGCGCAACATGTGGTCAGTGCACAACAGCCTTGTCCGACCCCATCCACGTTCATCCAGATACAGCCCTTCAGTTCTAGTCGTGTGTTCAATGCTCCAGCAAAACCTACGCTCCGATCTTTACAAGTGCCAAGAAGTCTGTTAAAGCATTTACATATTGCAACATTAAATGCTTGGTAAATCGCCACATTATTTTGTGCTTTCCGTGTTCCCAAATCCACATCATCCATCTTTCTTCTGCAAGGCCAAACCCTGCAAATCTTGCTGAATGCACTTAACTCCAAATTAACACCTTGTAAAAACAGTTCCTTCTTTCTTCTCATATACTGTTATATGCAAAATCTACATGTGAAGTTAATTTCTTGCTGACCTTGTGCTGATTAATGCAAATTAAATTACATGCTAATTGCCCCAAATTGTTTGCATGCAGCCCAGAAATCAGTTCTTTTTGGTGGTGTAAAACACATTTATGATTTTCTTTACACAATGGTTACATTAAATTGCATTATTAGTCTTGCAGCTTCTTCAAAAATCAGGCGTTTTTGTACCACCTTTTAGAAAACAAGAAAAAAGAGCCTAAAAAACCCACTATTAAGTTCTGATCCAGTCTTGCAGAAACCTCACTTCTACCTCATGGGAGGAATTTTATGGCTCGTTCAGAGCTCAAGCTCCAAGATGCATTTTACAAAACCTTGAGCCAGTTTTGTTAAACCCGTCACTCCCTAATCCCCTTGTGCTTCTCAGCAGAGTACACAGGCACTTGATTTCGCATGTCTGATTTGATAAGGGGGTGGGGGAAGAAGGGAGGGAAACAGGGACTGCTATTTTAGAGAGATCCTACAAAATTCTTGCAATTCAAGAGAGAACAAGGAATTAATTCAAACACTGACACTGAGCAGAGAAGCTCTTAGGGGCTGCTTATTGTGTTCCAGGATATCAGCGTTGTTTTGGCACTGAATCTGAATCCCAGTCATTAGATCTGATATATGATGGTTTGCTTGGGCTCTGGTTGGTGATTGGCATGAGGATCAAATGCAATAGCAAGTAGTGCTTAGCTCTTCAGCAGTCCCTGGAGTGGCTGACATTTACAGTACAAATGCATTTTGAATTTATGTCCAGCAGTGGGGATGAAATTTGATTTATGTCATGAGAAAGCTAGGGAAAAAAAAAAGAACCCCAAACCCAGTATTTTGCAAGAGAACAGTGGTTTCTTCTTCACAGGCTCTGCTGCAGTAAATAGTCACAGTTCGCTCCATACTTATTCCAAAGGACATAAACAACATTAAGTCCATTTCATAGAAGATGTAGCAGCACAGAAAAGTTAAGTGAATTGGCCAAATTTACACATGCAGCATGAGGTAGAGCTGAAAACAGATTTTGCTGAGAGAAAAGCAACACGTTCAAATATTACTCCCACCCAAGCACTCCAGTCTAGAGAGGATCTGAGTCCCTTCTGCCCCATTAATGGACAATAAATGATCAAACCCAAAGGCACAAACCAACTACTCCACAGGCTCCCAACCACACAAAACATCATTATTCCAACAAGAAAACATGAGACCTGACAGCAAACAGCCCAACTTCTGCAATATATAAGGCTATAAACTTTAGACCATAGAGAGGACAAGGGAGGTTGAATTCACATGCCATGGTCATTCCTATTCTAGTCATCCAAAGACTGATCAAACAGGGTGAACTGTTAACAAGATGAATTGTATATGGTAACCCTTATCCGTCTCAATATCTAAGAAAAGTTCATTGTGGTTTGTTTTGCTTTTTTAATAGTCTTTTCCATTATTGCTCCAATCTTGATGCAATTTCTCCCTTCCCTCATATGCATGTCTTTGTCCTGATTTTGGTAGAAGACTTTATTTCTTAGATATTCCTGACTTTGACTTCTACTATAAGTTGAAGCTGCCAAAATCCCAGCCCCCCTTGCACTACAGATAGTGCAATTCACTCGGTTTTAAACATGAGTTCAAAGTCGGTGTTCAGGAAACTTAATAACTGATAGCTGAATGAATAAATCTCCTCAATTCAGAGACAAAAGTGTGACCACCGCCAGCATGAGTTCTGCTCCACAACACCAACCCTAAGGGGCCTGTGCTGTTGAGTAATAAAAGTATTTCCCCTCCGAAGTATCTCCTGAGTGGAGATTGTCATGTCACACTCTGTTAAATTATGTGTGATGGGTCTGTCGTTAGGATTACTCTGTAGAAGAGACAGCTTGCAGGCTGCCAGATTCATTAAACATCTTCAGTGGGACTTCATGGGGGCCTTTCACTTACCCTGAACAAACAACAAACACACCCTTTGTGCTCAAGAACAAAGGGAGTTTTTGCACTTTTGTTTGATGTCAGTCACAACTGGAGATTAAAGCTTCTGCTCTGTGGATTTCAAAGTTGTCTCCCCCCTCCAAAGCTGCTCCTCTCACTGTTTGCTAGACACTTCAAAAAGGTTTACAGCTAAAAAACCCCAAACAGGACAATATTAATAACAATCAGCTTCAGAAGTGCTATGTATTTTTGGCATTTGAATGCATTTCACTCGTAGATATGACTGAAGAAACAAAGTGCAGGAGTAACATATGCGGGGAATTTTGTTTTATTTAATCGCTTTGCAGCAGGGACTGGAATTTCTGTGTTAAGATTGAAGCACAGCACACTCCGACCCACTGAAAAAGATGTAGCTCAGCCCAATTGAATCTGGAGCTGGAGAAGAACAGTTTCTGGTTTCCAAGCAAAGAATGCAAATGGGGGAGCTTGTATTAAACCCACAGAAAAAACGAGTCATGACTTCTGTTGCAGTCTCCTTACACTGATGTGAGTGAGAGATGGAAATTCATTAATATATATATACACCACACAATGGGTTTGGTTAACTTTTCTGAAATTGGTAGTAAAGGCATCCAAAACTCATCAGGTTGGTGTCTAGGGGAAGGTTACACCTCTTGTCATCTCAGGAACAGCCCAACACACATTCCCAAGTAACAGGGCAACCTGGTAGGAGTCCACCTCCCTCACATATCTATTCAGGGTATCTAAAGGGAAACAAGATGAGCTGCTATAAAAGCTGCAAAAAATAAGAATGGGCATTGTCCGATTCAAGAAAGAAGCAAATGACTACCCCGAAATCAAAAGAGCTCTCTTGAATGTGGCAAGGAGCACCCAAACTTAATGCTTTAAATGTATGGGAACCTCTTTCTCCCCTCTTCTCTGTAGGGTCTAACAATTTAAAGTCTCATCCATGTAGCAGAGTTTAGCAACTACCTGTCCTCTCAAAACAGCCTGACTCGATTACATGTAGCAGCTTGATATAGCCTGACAATTCTAAACATGTGAAAACAGGTTTTTGCTTTGCTGAATTGTCCTTCTCCACACCCCCCAGCTACAGAAGTGATTAGACAGAAAACAGCATATAAACTAAATGAAGGGTCGTATTATGCTACCTAAATCCTCCAGTGCTGTCAAAGGGTGGATAGGACCACTCTGAATATGAGTCATCCCCTTCAACCAAGATGTCAAACATCAGATGGCAGAAGATGAAGGTGAGAAGGAACCACAAGAGTGAGTGATTAATGCAAAGTGTATTTCAAAGCAAAGTATTTCTACAGTCTCCCTGCGCAAGATGGTGAAGATTTTTGTACTGCTGCGTATAACTCTCTTTAGATGGCTGCATGAGTCTGAATTTATGTTTCTTACAATTACATCATAATCCACAGTAGAAAAAAATGTTTGCTTTCCACTTAAAATAATACACGTTGTATAATAATCATCATCTTTCTATACTGCATCTTCTAGATGTTTCTCACATTGACACCGCACATTTCATATATTTATTTCTTAGACTTGGTACATACTTTCAACCAAATGCTAGAGCATGGCTGAATGGAGTGCATATGGATTTAACGTGTGCCAAACTAGAGGTTAACAAAAGCACACGTGTGTGGATTTGATTTCTCATTTAAAGCCTTTTCTGTTCCAGTCATGTTTAGAAATGTTGAAACCGTCAGCAAATTGTGATATTTGGAATGTAACACAGCTCTTACCCAATTATTTCAAGAAATACCATAAACCCAAGCAATTTAAGGTGGGGCAAATCCTGTGATTTGGACATGATTTCTGCTTACCAGTTCCTGTAGTGGTCCATTTGATGGCACCCAAGTGTCTTATTTAAAGCACCTGGGTTGTCTGATAAAGCTAGATAAAGAGCAGGCTGTGAAACATTTCAAGTTCTTTATGTCTGACCAGTTTCAAAGAAGACTGTAAATTTAACAGTTACTCAGAAGCTCACTTTGCTATACTTGCTTAGTAGTTCCAGTATGAAATGATCTAATTATTGCAAACAGCAGTAAACATGGTTAAATCCTCAATTTTGTGTCAGCATCATCTCCTTTGGATATAAATTATGCAGAAAGCCTCACCAAAAGTTACGCACTGATGTGTATTGGTAGCACAGTGCTTTAATGCACAGCAGCCCCAGCATTAATATTAGGTTTACTTTAAATAATGAAACACAAATGAAAGTGTTTCCCAGAGGGTATAAACTGTAGAGATGTAAAGTCATAGTATGGGCAAGAAAACAAGTTGTGTGTTTCAGAACATCTTCATAAGCGTTGAGCAAGAAGCCAGAGGATGTACTCAAGGGGTTTCCATTCCACAGAGTTTGCCATTCACTTCCTCAGTGTAGTTCGATGTTACAGTTGATCATGTCGAAGCTCATCACTACAATATAGGGTAGTATTACGATATGCAGATCACTCACGAGCTGCAGAGTTCTTACTGTACCAAAATGTCTCCCTCTCCTTGTTTCCACTTGGAGAAGCTACACCAGGAGGAAAAAAGGGAAAAATCCTGCTTAAAAACTTCCTTAAAGCAGCTGTTACAGGTATTGCGCTCAGAAATGTGCCTAAACCTGAGTTGCCCACTGATGGCGATCCAGGGAAAAGAGATGGTAAGTGGAAGAAAATAATGAGAACAAATACGATGTGGGTCATATTCTGACGAAGCCAGGAAGCAGCCAAGGGGAGCAGACAGATTTGGTAGGAAGGAAATGCTCTGAGACCCCAACATTTAGATGCTTACTGGGGTGAAAGTACAGCAGTACCAGTAGAGACGTTTTGCAAGAAGTTTTCCACGACCATGTATGATTTCTCTCATTAGCTTCGTCAGCTCTCATTGCTTCTGTCCCACTGCACTGCTGACGCATGAGCGCGTGATACTCACACAAAATAGATGAAAGCTGACACTCAAACCCAAATTCTTCCTATCACCAATGCTTGGGTAGCCTTCAAACCGGGCCAGGTGACACTCGTGTGTT
The DNA here is from genome assembly GCF_037038585.1 of Patagioenas fasciata. Lineage (NCBI taxonomy): Eukaryota > Metazoa > Chordata > Aves > Columbiformes > Columbidae > Patagioenas > Patagioenas fasciata. Next base: position 209,240,250 of record NC_092520.1, read on the forward strand.
GAAATGTCTACAGCTAGAGGGCATCCAACTGCTCTCTACTTTACCAGCTCCCAAGGCTGAAAAGAAAATCTTGCCAAGTTTAAGTGCCAGGACTGAGGCACTGTGCAAGGAAATTTGTAGACAAAAGCACAGCACGGAAAGTCCAGTGCTTGGCTTCTGTGCCAGGCAGAATAAAAGACATCCTATGCTTTTCCAGAGCCTAAAATTCATACACCATGAATCAATTGGAGAAGTCAAAGGGTCCTGGCCTCAAGGAAAGGGTTATCTAACATTTTATAATAGTAAAGAATCTATTCCATATTCTGCCCCTCACAGTTCAACTTCACTTCACTGCAAAGTTCTTTGAAGCCCTTGATCTCTACTTTCTGAAACAGAAGAAGAGTAGGAAAACAGAAGTTCAAAACAGATTATGATATTCAGCTGCTCCTAGAAAATTCTCCATGCAGCACCAGTAGATCAAATTATTTTCATTATATCATTTGGTCACAAAGAATAGCGACATAATTAGGGAGCTAAATAGCAACAGTTTCCTTCTGGTAAATTTGCTGTAGCTAATTTTGTTAATAAGACTGATAATTGTTTTACGCTCATTCAATATGTTAAGTTTACCTAATACTAAAACCAATCAGAACCTTTAAATTAATTTTTGTTTCATTTCTAAAGGAATCAATGTCATTATTAATCATAAAAGGAGTGCCGAGTCAGAGGATGATAAATCTCCTTTGGGCTTATTTGACTTTCATATTTATGGCTTGGATAAGGTTATTATGAAGGCATTTTCACAAAATGATTGAGGAGGAAAGGGAGGATAGTGAGCTAAGAAATACTATGCTTGAATGCTGTGCTACTATTGACTTCAGCAGGATGTATGAAAACAGTTTGATTTCTTAAAGTTCCGCAGACTTAAGTGTGGTGAAATGGTTCAAAATAAAACAAACTACTCACACTGCCAGACTACAGAGCCCTAAGATGTACAATTTCCAAACCAATATGTTTGAGAGTGGATTTGCAAAAAAACAGGAGAGGAGAAGATCTGGAGCATAGAGCTGACAGAAGTTTGCATGCCTAGCACTGGTGGATTTGCTTTTAAACCATTAGAAAAACACATTCACTCAGATTACAGTTTCCTTTGTTGCATTTCTAGCTTCACCACAAAAAAAACCATTACAATACAGCAGCTATTTTAGCTACACTTCTAAAACTCGATATACGGTAATGTGGTGAAATGTCCTAGGTAAATGTGTCCAATTTTCACAAAGCCATTGTTCCCCACATCACTTTTTACATGCTTTGACAGGATAAGGTCAATGCCCATTGGCTGTGCAAGGAAAAGAGAATGTCATCAGTGTTGCTATTGTCTTAGTAACGTCAAAACTCAGCTTTGAGACAGGGCAGTCCTTGGTCACCACACTGAGGAGCCTCAGTTTACACACTGACCATTAATTCTGTATCTTAACAGACAGGACAAACAGTGCTTTCAGTTTAAGTGCAGTGCTATATTTCACTATCGTCCTGAAAAGGAAAATGCATGGTAGGTTGTGCTGAGATGTTGGCAATCAGAGTGCTTGTTCCTAGAACTTATCATACCTTCTGCTAAAGAGGATTTTAATAAAACCTGAAAGCCAAACATGCTTGGATGTGCCTGTATCTTCCTTCAGTTGCTAAAGTAGTCTCCCAAACTTGGAGATCCATGAAGCGCGTAGCAGATTTTCTTTTGTATGCATCCTGCCTGACCACTGTACCCACAGAAACAGATCAACAAAAGCCAGACACCCCCTCAACACAGGCCCTTAAAACTGCCCACCAAACACCAAATAAATTTTTTTGGACATATATGACAAAACGCATTTCACTGATAAAATACACAAAATGTGAACAACTGAAACAGATATAACTTCAATATAAGTCTTCCAAAGGCATCCTTTGTCTTTTCTTGTATCTTTTAAGAGACAAATGTATGAAAGGAAAATGTTATGATAATGTATTACCATGCTGAGTTAATTGTCAATTGTAAGTTACTTAAGTGTACTTTAATGATATGTTTAAAGCCTTATTTTCAACTCTAATAGCTATTAATGGTAGGAAGAGAAAATGAAACCAATTTTCCCTAACTTAAAGTGGAGCTCCATTAAGCATAAGTGAACAAAATTCTAAATATAACAAATTCTTTAGGTACTTCAGCTAATGGGAACCCACACTGTCCATATTTCAGTCTAGCTACATATTATTATACTTTCCAGACAGCACTTATATAAGATCACACAGTATCAAGTATGTCAGTGTTAGAGAAGTTGGATTCAGTTTTTCAAATGGTATTAAATCATCCCCAAAGACTGAGATGGCTGAACTGAAGGGAAATGACATGAAAAACCAAAGGGACATGAAACCTGGTTTTCAAAGATTCCTGTCTCCATAGGTCGAGAACAATGCTTCTCTAGATCGTTGACCCTATGGCCACAGATCCAAATAGAGGTTAAAAATTTCTAATAACATTCATAACATCTACAGTTAATCTCAAGAAAATATTTTTGAGTGACAGAAATTTCATCCTCAAATAATTTTCATTTATTTCAATTGCTCTTCTACACTCTTCAACACTTATCTGTTCCCCCTCCATTCAAATTAGTGGATTTTGCCAGTCTTCTGTGTTTTAAAAGAATATTATAGTCTTGATTCATCTATTGTCTCATAAGTCAAGCAGTATGACCAATTTAAGATAGAAAAATCATTAACCTATTGGTACTGTCTGTCCTGGAGATGCCATGAATGTGAACAACTAATTGCAAGGTGTTGTCACAGGTCATTCTAGAAAAGACCTTTCCTAACTCATAAATCAAAATAAATAAGATTGAAACTCTTAAGGGGAACAGCACAAATGACAGCATGATATCTTCCACACTCTCCCATGCTGGTCTTTTAAACCTGATAATTTCATTAAGGTATTTAAGTGTCAAATAATTTCATAATAAAGTGCACAGAGAAAATTGATAGTAATGTGAAAATCGGCCATTGTCTGTCATTACAGGTTCAGTAACTTTCCTTTACATGAGGAAAAAAAAATCTGTAGTTTCATTACTGATTTGCTTCTTGCATTAGCACTTCTGAAACAGGCCTATGAAACCTAATTCCTTCCTATTCCACTTTCATTAAGAAAAAAAATTGCAAGTCATCTTGTCTGCCTTGGGAGCAAGGTACTCGTTAGGAAAAGCTGTTTCACTCAATCATCAGGTTTCAATACGCTTAAATTAAGTACTTCTAAATCTTACAACTATATACTTCAGCAAAGTCACTCGAAAGAGGGAGATTTTTTTAATGCCAGAGATGCTACAGTGTTAAATTTCCTTTGTGACTATTTTGTTGTGCAGGATCCCAAAAATGGGGTGTGAACCTGCCAAATGTCAGCACGTGTTCTTGTTTATGGGTTTTTAAGGCTATTTTATTTTTCTTTTGTGGCATTTAAAAGCAACCTTCCTATAGCATCAGATAAACTTTATAACCAAATGTCTCTACATCTACACATCTGAAAGAACATATGTTTAGTTGTTTGTTTCTGCCCTCTAAACAAACAACACAAATAGAAACCTATGGTAGACTCTCTTATTTTTTCCAAAAGAACTTCCAAAGAGAAGCTAAACTCTCCTGAACTTGAACAATCCTACCACATTCACATGCTGGAGGCAATGATGCCTGCATAAAACAGTAAATAATGAATGCGATTGCTAGAAGTAGGGACATATCCAGGGGGGTGGGATAAGACTCTTGTGCTGACTATTCGTCTCATGTAAAATATGACAATATTCCCAGTACATACAGTCCCAGTATTCATTCAGATGAATGGAGTAGACAGTAGTCAAGCACAAGTCTTTCAACATTAGCTCCTAAGTTGCCCTCTGCTTTGTAAGGAAGGTCTCACTTGAGCAGGAATTTGAAACTTGGATGTTGATGTTAAAAATCTGTTGAGTTTGTTAACCAATCTTTCCAGGTCCATTTGGACTCTCACTGGGGTGAGGCTGCAAAAAATGGGTCAAAACTCAAATCCCCCTTCCTGAAGGAGCCTTTAGTAAAAAAAGTGTAATTAATACAATCTGAAGAGAAAGTAGGACTTCAAATAATTGGTGTTATTGCCTTTAAGACTTTGCCAAAAAAAAGCTGCAGATTTTCACTCATGGAGTGAAAGAACAGAAGACAGGAAGAGAGATATTTTATGCTATGTAAACAAATACTCTACCTGAAGGGGAATAAAAAACTCGCCAAAACTGCAGTCAAATATTTACACTTGAGAAGATTCAAGTAAAACATCAAATCAAGCTGCATCGTTAAGAGCCCCGTTCTCTTCTCTTTATTCTTTTTTCTTTGCTTACTTCTGTATGTGCTCTTCTGCTGCTTGTCTCTGCATTGACAGCTGCGGCTACAAAGACAGATCATCTACAAAGCCAAGATGGAGTTGGTGGCTGCCTGGCCGGGGACCCAAGGATGTCCAAGGATCATCTTTATGGAAGGGGCTACACCAAGCATGCTGAAGCCTCTGTGAAATTCATGCATGTTCCTAAACACAGATCCAGAGTCTTTGGAACTCTAGTGTTTTTTGTTTTGTTTTGATTTTTGTTTGTTTGTTTTGGGCTTTTTTGGTTGGTTGGTTGGTTGTTCTTTTGTTTTGTTTTGGGGTTTGTTTTTTGTTTTGTTTTTTCTTCTATGTTTTATAAAGTGATTTAAGTATTTGGAAAGCCCCATCATTCCTTCAGTTATTCAAGAAAACACTATACAAGGCCCTCAGACACGTGGTGTGAACTGTGGGGTTGTCATATGCAGGGGCAGGAGTTGGACTTGATGAGTCTTGTGGGTCCCTTCCAATTCAGGACATTCTATGAGTCTATGATTAAAATAAATACCTTGTAAGAGTTAGTGGTGGACTTGCCAGTATTGGCTTAACAGTTGAACTTGATCTTAAAAGTCTTTTCCAACCTAAATGATTCTATGATTCTAAGATGAGATAGATTTTTTTCATTGAGTTTTGGTTTTGTGTGGAAAATTAATTCCCAAATCTTTGAAGGTCCAGCAGATTGCATTTCAACTAGACAGTTACTGCAGAAAATATCTGGAAAGAAGGTGATCAAAATCAGAGTTGTCCTAAGCTCATTCTGTGTAGTATCTGTGTGTCTGGTAACCACAGTAAGACAAACACTTTCCTGCCTGAGTCTATGTCTACCACCTAACTTCATAGTAATTGCTCCACAGTTGAGGACAAACTGAAGCAAACATGCTATTATTATTATTATTTTAAATCAAAGGCACTAATATCAATATTTCATAATAACAGTATCAAATAATTCTTGACAGAGGGTCATGCTCTCCTTGACCAAAACAGCAGTATTATTTTAAAATTGCCAAAATAATTTGTTCTGGACATATTTTGGGAAATAAAAAAGTAAACAAGTATTTTCCGTTGTTTTCTATCACAATGTATTTCTTTTCCTTACCACGGCTACTCTTAAAAACATCAACAAATAATTAAAACTCTCAAAAGAATATATTTAGAAGATTGTCACATAAGAAGATGACATCTTGCAGAAAGGGACTTCTCTGTATATTTAGCTAATTGATAGTTTCCATACCACCAAGCCTGTCTGTGTTTTATTCTGAAACAAAACGTAATTTCATAATAAGCAGCTAGGGCTAGAAATGAGTTTCAGTGGGTCACACTTAATCCCTTTTCATCTCTCACAAAATCAATCACTTGATTCGAAAAATACTTAATTGCCAAAACAAAACAATTAACAATATCAAACAAAGCATTTTCTTTCCACACTCTCCCTCTGGTTCATCAACATTCATCCGTCTGCCTCACAGATTTTCAGATGCCCTGACCGTCCACTCCTGTTAAAGATTAATGAAGGCAACAATCACTCAGAAGATCTGAAAAATCAGGCCCAATTGGGCAGCCCTAATTAGTGGATACTTCTGAAATATCAGGCATTTCAAAAGAGTTTCACAGGAACCATGTGCTGCACAGTTGCCACACCTAAAATAATTGAAGATGTTTATTTTTTCTCTTTACTTCTAGTAAAGGAGAAACAACAGCTTTATCCACACTAGAGAAGCAAGGGATGAAATAGCTATCAAAATGCTGCTCTGGGTATAAGAGCTGCAGACACATACTGATCTATTTTTTTTCTTTTGTAACAAAAGAGATGGGATTTTCCACAGAGCCCCCATAGGCATTAAAGAAAAAAGGGCCCAGTGACACCAGCTGCCCTACATGGCACACACAAGTGGTCCCAGCAGATATTTTGCCTGATCCACGTTACCTTGTCCCGATCCAAGTCCTTCCCCCGCAGCATCCTCAGATGCACCTGCAGGTAGCTCAACACCCCAGATTTCTCTTTGCGGAGCTGAATAACTTGCAAGAATAAAGAGAGGTCACCTCCCCTCCTCTGTCTGCAGTAGGGACAAGGTTATCTAGCAACGGCAGTAGTGCAATTTGGGGGTTGCACGGGCAAAATCCTGGGCACAAGCTTTCCTGTGAGTGTTTCAGCACCGAGATGTGTTAATGATACACATGAGCCTTGTTCCACTCACACACGTATCCCCTCTATGTTGGAGATGTATGCAGGGAACTGAATATTGGTGTAAATTCTTTCCTACAGCTGCTTTATATTCCAGAGGGACATAAAAAAAGCTTTAATATAAAAGATAATCATCCTTCTCATTCCTACACTTGCGTGCCTATTATGTGAACAACCTCCTGAGAAAAAATGTGATGTGGATGTTTTATGTGTTGATCAGCTTTACTCTTACCCATAAAACAGCTTTACACCAGTATCAGTGATTTTCTTAGATATATTAGATTTATTATTGCAGCCTCCATTGGCCCTACTCATGCACAAGGATCACCTCAAAGACCAAAGGGCCTACAATCTTCCCTAATTATATCAGTATAAATGAGATCAGAATTTAGTTCTGTTGCTTCATTTCCCAGCACACAGTTAGTGTCAGTTCAGGTAACTTTTCAAGCAAGCGATTCTTCTGCAATGAAATTCAATGGATTTATTTAAGTTCAATAGATTTTAATATTATACTTTCAAGGAAAAGAGCTAGTCTTTTTCTTCTGATGCGTTTTATTTTATAGTAAATGGGCTGCCACACATCAATTACACCAATGAAATCAATGTAATCTTTTCACCTTCATCTTCTCACCTTCACCAAATAAGCATCTGCCTTCCTGAAAGCTCAGTTCCCCAACACAAACCCAGGTTCACCCAGTTATTCAAGGTTTACCCAGGTATCCAGAGACTTCACTATCCATGAAACCTAGGGGAAATTATAGAGTGATTGACTTCACACTTATTGCAATTTGGCATTGTGCTTTTCAACCTCAAGGGTCTCAATTCTTACTTGAATGATACAGATTAAGTATAAAGGCACTAATGAAATCACTGCCAGCTTATGGAGGTTTAAAACTGAGAACAGATTCTGCCCCAAAATTTAGGATGAAACCTGACTATCAGAGGAGGCTGAGCCTCTTTCTTTACGCTGTTAGTATTTGGTAGACTAAACTGCTTTCAGATTGCAAAACCCCTGTTTTTAATCTTACTAATTTAGATTGATATAAACCTTTAGGCTATAAAAAGAGAAATGTGTCATCAAATATTCTCTGATTGCTTAAAATCAGATTGAGAAGGTGCATTAGGTCTTTTGAAGCTATTCTTAAATGAAATAAGAATAATATATGTAATGCATCATCACACCTGATGGTATACATAATGCAGTTAGTCATTATTTCAGATTTTCATGCAGTTAAAGAAAAAAAAACAACCCACAGTCTCCCTTTTTCACTACCAACCTTAATTGCTTAATACTTTCAATAGTCATTCCCTAGATCTTCTCATTCCTACCTGTAGCAATAAGAAGTAAGGCAGTTTGTATTAATCTCATTCAGGCATCACTTACTGCCACTTATATAATTGCATTCTAGACAAGCAAAAGGGTTTTGGAGTCTGAAAGTCATCAATATCTCATTTTTATCTGTGCTCCAGACATGAGTAGCATCACTATGCAGGGCTAAGAATAAAACCAGCATTAGAAATAACAATTTGGTCTTTGGTCTGTTACAAACCCTTCTCTACTGAAAGGTCTGATTTTTGCTGTAACTCTCAAAATAGTTCCCTGAAGCATGAACCCCAATTAAATAGCTATTTTGTAGTGAGCTGGGTTTTTTTTGAAGCTACTGCAGATTATTGCAGGTAGTTTAGGAATAAATCCAGCACCGAGAGACTGCAATTCTAGCATAATCACAGCTGGATTAGTTTACTACATCTCTCCTTGGATTCTGATGAAAATGACACAATGAAGTTCCTAAAACTTGCAGAATCAAAAAACTTAATACATTAAAAACTCGCGAGCGAGGGAGGAGTCCCATGTATTGTGACTGACTTAGTAAAGTCTTACTTTCCCCTGATGTGTGTTGACTTCACTCACTATGTTGTACTCCCTGGGCTTTGATCCTGACAGCATCTCTCAGAACCAGCCTCCCTAATTTCACCAGATCTATGCATACATTCGTCTTCAAACTCTTGATAAAGTACATGACTGTTGTCTGAATCTGATCTTAGATCTGTGACTTGTTTGTAGGGCAGGTTCATATTATAATCATGCAGAGCACCTTAGAAACAGTGTTTTGAAGAAAGATTTTTCAATAATTAATTCTGTCTTTATAACTTCCCCTACATCACTTGGAAAAACAGCATAATAATTACCACTGTTTGTGGCAGTTTTACAGGAACAACAGCTTTTTCTGCTTGGCCTCTCTTACGACAAGCACTAGTAGGAAAACCTCATGTCTCTCTACATCCCTCTGTCCTGTGATTGCACCCTCGGAACAGCTGACAATTTTGTTTTAGAAAACCACAGCATTGGAAAAGCAATACAATGAAATTCAGTGCTCAGTTAATAACTGGTAAAGATTCACCAGAGTTTAGTCATATTATTCTTATGCCTACACCTGCATCTAAACAGTAAGAGTTACCTGAAAGACACTGTCAGAATGTAAACTGGTTAGATGCTAAATCAAAAATAGCTTTTATTAACTGTCATTTCAGAAGGATACCATTTCAGCTGCAAGGACCCTTATGCTTATGCATGTACTACAAAACCCTGAAACAACTTATGCTTATTTATGTCCACAAGTTGCTATGAACAAAAAAATTACTTATAAGACATAACACTGCAACTACTTTTCTCCAGAAGCCTTCAAAAATCCCCAGCATTTTAATTGAAGATGCTTTTTTGTCCGTTTTTTTTATTTTAAAGATGTATATACAATTATCTCTGTAGAGTGGCATGAATGCAAGAAAAAGAAGTTGAAGGCAAAATGTTTGCTTAGTTCAAACAGCATCACATGATGCTACATTCAGGATGGCATGCCTTTGAAAAGGCACCGTCAAAAATCTGAAGGCTTCAGTATATTCTTCATCTAATATCTGTTTTGGATAGGACTTACAAAAGACACTCTGCGCTTTGATCAGGGAGTTATATTTAGAAAGGACTACATGAACCAAATGATTTTTCCAACAGATTCATGCCTTGTTTTCTGTCCACTGACTATCCAAATAGGTCCCTGGATGGTGATAAATGAAAGCACTTGTTTTAAAAAGAAAAAAAAATGCATAACCCACCACTAATCAGATAAAACAAGATATATTATTTATACTGAGGATGGACTGTTTTCACATAACTTCAGAGGGCTCGGTTTCTCAAAATACTGTGCTCATCTGTAAAGTCAGTGAGACTTAAACGCTGACATGCTTTGCTGAAACATGGCATTGAACCAACATTCAAATTAAAAGAAGGAAAAAAAAGAGTGCAGAAGACACCAGGCACCCTTTGAGTTTTATTCCTACTTAATGGACAGACAGGCAGAGGAATAGAAAAGATACGAGATTGGAACATGCAAGGTATTGGGAATATGAACCAGAAGATCTGGTTCCAACTTCTTTTGCAATGCTACTGGGCTACACTATTTTTAAAAAGAAAATATGTAAATCTATTACGTTAAGTAATGAATTTTGTCACACTGCAATGAATTCTCACAGAAATCAAAGGACCATGTCTTACAGTTTTAATCCAATTGTATATGGTCAAGCTATCATGTTATCCTGTTCTCCATTGCCTGAAATTTTGCAGAATATCTTGACTGCTGAACTTCTTGCTGTCTGCACTTACATTGCTGACCCTGGTAGAATAGAAGGAGGAATTTCAACATGACAGCAATGATGACAAGGTAGTCATCTAAGACAAGGTCTTCAGAGAAGTCAGTGTTGGTTTCTACTAAACAAAATGTTAACATTTCCTATCTACTTCAATGCAAACATAATTCAACTTGTCTTAAGACTATTGTAGAGACTTGGTTCAGCCCATGAATCTTTGGATATATTTTTATTTTGCTGTCTCTCCTTGCTCTTCTAATTCCGTTAATTTCTACAAAGACAGCTTTACAAGTTTTGAGGTTTAGTTTTGTTTGTTTTTATTTAAACCTTACTTTTTAATAACTGTACTTAGTAAAATGAACAAGCCCCTAGAAACTTGTCTAAATGACACATTAAAACATATGTCAGAAATGTAAAAGGTAATTACAAATAGTGCCTAAAAGAAAAATTAAAAATTTCAAAGTCTGTGTTACAATAAAAATTGAGAGCAATTTCACAGCATATCTGGCACTGAAATATGGCAGCAATTAATATATACAAATAACTTTTTAGTTATTCTGAAAATCAAATTATATTAAAATTATTTCTAAGTTTTACATCAATTTCTCGGCAGACAGAAATCACTGAAACTATTTATTTTAGTGGAGCAGCAACACTCTACAGCAGCCCGAGGATGTGACAGGTACGAGGTCTATTATTTCACTTGGATTTAACCAGATAGAACAGCTTTCAAAGTGCATTACTGATAAGGGATAGTTTGATATGAACAGCCTAACTTTATTAGAGGCTTAGCTGATTCAGAGGCCCAGAAACAAGGTAGCTGAAAATCCCCCCAGTTCTTTGATAACTTCAACACTGTATAAGAAGAGGAGACTGATGAGATGCTGATATAAATATCAACCAGCATTAGAGGAAGGAAATCAGTTATGTATATTGTCACAAACAGATTTTCCAGCTTTTCAATACGAGAATATTAACTTGCTGAACGTACGCAGACTTGAAAGCCCAAAGCAAGGAAAACTTTAATATTTACAAGTGCTATAATCTTGATATGGTATTGAAAACAGGAACAGGTCACTCCCTGTTTTTCTAAAGTATTTTCAAGCTGTTATAGCAGACCAGCTGAGAAGTTTCTTACCTTGTTCTCTTCACTGCACGAACTTCGAAGCTCAAGTGGATACGGTTATTAAATAGTTCCCGGTCTTTAACAGTCAAAACTCAAAAGACCCATTAAGCAGATGAAGTTAAAGATGACAACGTCTAGTGTGAAACATTTAAAAAAAAAAAAAAAGTTGCACTCTTGACTAAAACAGAGTTACTTACAAGGAAGGCTAATCCATCTGACCTGCTAAAGCTATATTTCACATTTGATTAAAAACATGCCAGTCTAAGTACACAGAAAGGGCTGGAGCATGACTGAGTCAGGCCACTCCTGCTCTAGCCAGTATTTCTGTGAACTTGTGGGGAACTGGCAGAAACATTAATCTTCTTTCCATCCCCTCTCTCCCCCCGTTAAATCCACTGCTAGTAAAACACTCTCTTGTGAAGCCCATGGGGAAGATGTCCCTGCTGAGACAGGATAAAAGACTCTTACATGACTCTTACTAGCCTGTATGGGTCTATCAGTGGCTCATATCCAGGAAAGTGATCTTATAGTCTGTTGATCTGTGAAAGAGCCCTCTACAGATTGTGAGCGACAAGCGAGCCCCGTCTAGTTCCCCTTATAAACACGCTTTTGCAAAATAAACATGCTACTGGCTTTTTGTGGCTCTAGTTTACTGGATTCTGTTATCACTGCAATCGCAAGAGCTAAGAAGATAAAAAGGACTGTGGAGAAAAATATATCTTTTTTTTTTTTTTTTTTGATGACGTGTACATTCTTAATTCTCTTTTCAAACCCCTGGTGTTGTAGGACGCTAAATGCACTGGAAATTTAAATTGGCATCCAGCATCCAAATCACTGAAAGGAGAAGTGCAGCAGACTAGAAAATGAAAGAAGAAGCCAAAAGGCAAAAAAGTCTAAGCACAGCTGCTGGCATATTTCCCTTTTCTCTTCCCCTGTTTTGCAAGTCACACTATTTTCTAATTTGCAAGGAAAGAAATTAACCTGTAACAGAATGTCACTGTCTCTGCTACACGACAGGGGTTTACAGAATTTAAGCCTCAGTAAAAATTAATCCTAACTTGTAAATAAGAAGTGGATTCTCTTACTGATATAATGGGGCCAGATCCTTTTCTTGTGTTAAGTCTCTTGAGCGATGGAATCTATTTTACAACCACTAAAGAATCTTCTCCCAACATTTTAAATAGTGTGGTTTTTTTTTTTTTTTCTTATATTAATGGAGAGCATCTGGGCCACTTTATAATTTAAACCCTTGTTGCATTTCTAAGATTTCACATCCTTTGATCTGGTATAGTAGAAGATGTGTTTATTACTGGATAGTGCTGTTTTGAATAGAAAAGAGAGTCATCAGTGTAGCTTTAGGACAGAGAGTGTATCTCAAAATCAAGACAAGTTTTGCATTCATTTGGCCTATATTGGCAATGTCAAAAAAAACCCAATCCAAGATCTCAGCAGGCTATGGAGATTGCCTTGTCCTGAGAGACAATGCACCTGGTTTGAAATTGAGTTTGTAAGACGCTTTGAAAACATGAATTGTCTATATACACCTAATTGTCTCCAATGTCTCCATGCTGATGTTTCTCTGAATGGGCAAGATTCTACCATTATATATGTGTTTCTTTTTTAACAATGATACTGGGAATTTGTATGAGTAGGTACAACTTCTCCCCACCTGGCACCCCCAAAACCCCAAACCATATTAAAAAAAAACCCAAAAACAACAAAGAAGAAAAACCCCAAAAGCCCTGACACAAGAGAACAAAATTCAAAGGAAAGGATTGCGTGGTCATCCCGTGCTACTTCAGAAGAACCCTGAATTTTTGCAGGCTCTCAGAGCTGGAGTAATCTAGCCTACGGCAGAATCATCCTCAACCTCACTCTGTTATTTATTTAAGCAAACGTTAACAAAGGGACCAAAGAAAGCAGTGCTTGGGGAATCTCAAATATGTAAACCATATCACAACTGCAAATATGTCTGTTGCAGAGCTCCACAATACAACTAGAAGGGTAAAGCCTTCCTATGAAACCACCGTGAATAAAAGCTTATCTGTGAGGACTTCTTTTGTGCATGTCTCTAATGTTTAAAAAGTGTTTAAGGATCTCTTTGACCTAAAGTTGTCACCTCTCAAAGGGATCAATGACAGAGAAATGGGGCAAATTTCATGAAACTAATAATGAGATCTTCTGGAGTTCTATGTTTTTGTCTCTACTGTTCACTACAAAGATCTTAATTCCAGTATGTAGCCCCCAAGAAACATAAGATCTTGCCTTTATTCTGTAAAAAAATTAAATGCTTGTGATTCATCTATGAGATTCAGTGAGCAAGAGATAGACTTTTGAAAAGCACTTGGGTTGCTAAATCTTCTGGGACCTAGAAATTTATTGGTAGTGACTGATATGAGCCCCTAAACGCTAAAACGTTTTTCTGCTATTAAACTAAGTTGTTTTGAAAACTACTAAATCCAGTGCTTTCCCTTCCTTCTGTGAAATGTAATTGCTACAGGCTCACTGAAGAGATTATATTTACTGGGCCACAGTTTAGTAAAGCTTATCTGCACAAACACATAGGTAAATGAAGGCAGTTTGACCTGGAAAATAAACACTGCATTTCAGTGTAAGTATCTTTAAAAGCTCTTTTGTCATGACACTTACAAATAGAAGATGCAGCGCAACACTGCAGGATCAAGTCGGTCAAAACAGTGTTTTATTTCAAAGGTATGGCAAGGTAAAAAAGTAACGTAAAGAGAAACTGAGGACCAAAATAGCAGAGCGGGAAATGATTCATTTTGATTTGCAGCAGTATTTCTGATGGGACAAATTCAGTAGACCACATCCTATTCTTGTGTTTTTTCATTTTACAAGGATGAGTAAAGAGTGAAGCTTTGCATCCTGCTCAGGTCAATTCTATACCACTTGCATTCACAGCATCAATATGTAAAGTTTCATTAATACATGCTATGAGACAAAAGATAGCCTTATATATTCCCCAATCTACTTAGACTGTGTTTATAAAATCCCAGCATCATCACTTACCCATGCATGCTATATTGCAATATCTGAAATATTATTTGGTCTTTCTATGTAGCTTTTGTTGCTCAACGATCATTTTCCTCTAGCTTGTAAAGATTACCTATGCTTTCATACTCCATAATTCTACCTTTCAGAGCTATAAGGAGTTTAATTTTGATTTCTCTGAAATCAACTTCATGAAAAGCATTTGACCATAAAAGCTAATTAGTAAAGACTCTCAGTGTTAATCATGTTCAGTAGATTATGGCTGGAGGATGCAAAAAGACCATTTCTTTCATAATAACTGCCGCATTTCATCATCTTAAGCTACACAGCAATGCAAAGGTAATGACATTTTTATTTTATCTTTTCATGATGGGACTCATCAATACCTTTATCCATTTTCAGTTTTTTTCTAACATCTGCTTGCAATATCCAAGCAAATCTCTGGAGAACCACACAATCATCTTCAGATGTTAGTACACTGAAAATGAGGATTTTGAGATCGCAAGAAGCATTAGTACAGTGCAGCCGAATAATACAAACACTAGCTCTGCCTTTGACTTACTCACATTACAATCAGTTTAAAAGACCTGCTAAAAATGGTGCAAGACAAAGCAGTTGGCTCTGTTCTTTGAGGCAAGGGAACTTCTCTGTTCTACAATATGTGTGGCCTCTGAACAGCCAACTTTCTAGGAATATTCAGGGAAGAAAAGCCTGAGTAGGGCATCTGATACAACTCTCATCCTCAGGGACAAAAAAATTTAAGCAGGAAATGGTAATTTGATTCCTGGCTGAGTTTTCTTGAAAGAAAAAACAAAGAATAATGTTGTATCGATCACAATCCTTCTGTGGCTTGTATGACACTTGGTGACATAAGGAAATAAAATCATCTAATGGTAGTTGACTTGAAACTGCCCTATAAGCGCAGTTCAAATCTGGAAGCTTTGGTGGCTGACTTAGTACTGGGTAAGGAAAATTCTGAGAAGCTTCACTAACCATCATGCAATTCATATGTTGCTTGAAATCAATTCTTCTTATTGTTTGATATTTGCAAAGTACCAACAGTGTTCTGCACCAGCAGGTAAAGGCATGGAGAAAAGTTTCTTGTCACAAAGAGATTGCCATTTAGATACACTGTGTACTGACAAAGGAGAGTGTAATGGGAAGCAAAGAGTGAGCAGAGTAATTGAATGATGCATTTAAGCATACATTTTGATATCTCCGTGGGGTTTTATGTTTGTTTTCTTCTTGACTTATTGAATTCGGTGTTCATACTTTTCAATCATTCATTAGCTAAACAGTTCTCTTGTGGTTTGCCTAGATTAGGAAATGAGGACTGGGACAAGCTAAAACTAGGAAAATGGTGAGTATTTTGTCAAGCGGAGGCAACTCACATCACTTCTGGAACACCTCTTGCTACTTACTCATTAGCATTTACCAGAGAACTGCCTGATGGAGGTTATACTCCACAGAATTAGTTTATTCTTCACACCAGTC
Organism: Patagioenas fasciata; assembly: GCF_037038585.1. Taxonomy (NCBI): domain Eukaryota; kingdom Metazoa; phylum Chordata; class Aves; order Columbiformes; family Columbidae; genus Patagioenas; species Patagioenas fasciata. The sequence continues at coordinate 209,256,084 of NC_092520.1, forward strand.
AGTGAAGCCTTTACAGACAAGACGGTTTGCTGCAGACGCTGCATGTTGTCCAGCCAAAATTCAGGCAACCAAATCACTGGGATTTGAAACATAAAAATAATTAACTTGACAGATTGTAGAAAAAGGTTGATCTCTTTTTGCATCTGGCAGTCCATTAGAAGTTATTCTATGAGACGGCATAATGGAAAGGATTTATGGAAGGATTTTCTTTTTTCTTCCCCATAAAGAGTCAGCGGAGAAGTTGGTACAAACCATTTCACGTGACTTTAGACCTCTTTGGAGAAGGTGTCCACACCTGAACCACTGACTCAGATTCCCTGTGTAGTAATGCCTGTTCTTCTCCATCGAGTAAGAAGCAATCCATACAACCTATTTTAAACAGCTACTTTAGGAAAAGTTGTTTGAAAAAGTGCCTACTTTTCTCTAGCGGCCATAAAGAAAGCATGGAATGGCCAGCCCAGATGAGTACACCTGCAGAGCTGATACCAAGAACATTTTGTTTAGGATTAATCTAATATCTCAATGAATACTCCATGGGAAACACAGATCAGAAAATGTTACAAGCCTAACAAATGCCAAATCTGCAAAGATGCTTTCCAGTGGAGGTATCCGTCCCTTTGCCAGTAAGTATCCACTAGGAACCTAGTGATGATAGGTTATCCAAAATTTGAAATGTTAAGAAAGCAGGTAAAATTAAACACACATAAAACATTTAGAATGTTCTGAGTATTTAAAGTGGGTAAATTTAGAGGGAAACTCTATGTGATGTTATCCTCATTTAAAGGAAGCTAACAATAAAGTGACAAACTTGAGCACACAGAGCTAAGATGACGTGTCCGTTTCCCAGCTAGGTCAAGAAAACATTTAGGTGATTTTATCCCATTTTCTCACAACAACATAAGCAAGGCAAGAAAAGACTGGTTGTTGTATGGCACTTTCCGTCAACATGAAATGCAGAAAAAAAATCTATTAGGAAATCTTGGAGGGATATCCTTAATTAGTTGATAAAGTTGTGCTTGTGACTATGGATATTATAATCTCTTGGGGCAATAATGACATCTTCCTGTGTGCTTGTCCCTTACTGGGAATAAAAATATCCCAACCCACCAGCCTGACTCTAATTGATTTTCACCACCCCATTACTGGAATATTATTGCTAATGAAAATAAAATCTAAATTCTAAAAATAAAACCACAGTGTATATTCAAATTGTCCAAAAACAGACTGAGATCTTGTTAGTCGATATTATTCCTTCCTGTTGGAGCAGAATTCTGAATAATTCTTAATGTCCCTAGAAATGTCAACTCAGGTTCAGTTCTGACTTTTAAACACTGGTGTTGCCTAAGTTACCCTTTCACATTACATTCAAGATGCAAAAAGTTTTCAGGACAGTACAGGTGATTTAGATACAGCTTAAAATGGAAGACTATGATGTCACCTACATTTATATTCGATGTTGATGTAAACCACAGTATATAACATTTCCAGATACTACATACAAATCTGTCTGGACATTTTGTGGACTCTCTTGGCCATACTTTGTTTCAGGAGCCAGTTACAACCAGCAAGGTGATTTTCATCTTACGTGAGGAGGTCCTTAACTAGTGCATTAGACTGTATAAATGGAAAAACATTTTTTAAAAAAAAAAATCTTACACATTCTTATTTAGGAAAAACAGTGTCCTTCTAACTATCATTGCAAAATTTTATTTCAGCTACACCCAGAAGTAAATCAGAAACCACAGCTTTGAGAACACGCTTATCCAATAGGTCTAAGCCCCTTCTTGGAGAATCAGTTTAATTAAGTGTGGGGGATTTTTTAATCTCATTTGATAACACTTTGTCTTTTATGAAGACGAAAAAAATAACTTGCAAAACAAGTATCCCACATTCTGAAAGATCTCATTGGAACATATGGTCTTATCCTTCCAAAATTATGAGTTCTCTTGACACAGGCTGTGACAATCAAGTTGCATATGAAGTATTTCTATATTATAATGACTCAGTTATGCCAGGCTTTTCAAGAAAACTTTCCCAGAAGTTCCTGTCACTCAATTTTGAATGTGCATTCAGAGATTTGAAGCTTTAATGAGCCTTGATCGAGATAAGTAAAGGCCCCACCCAGCCTATGAAGACAATCTCTGCTAGCTATGCTGAGTGTCTTGGCAATAATTAGTCACAGGCAATGAATATCAAATCTCAGGCAACTTCCAGCGAACTCAGAAAGCTTCAAACTAGAAACAGAGTGTCCCATGAAAATGACATCAACACACTCATCTCCCGGGAACAGATGGATCCATCACATAATGCTTTGTGAAACGAGAAACGAGCCAGGCTGGAAGTGTGGTACCATATCACAAACTCTGCTTGCATTTCCTCAACACCTTCCTATAAAAAGATTCATTATTGACATTATGCTATTATATTTCATGGGGGTCAGCTGATAGTCTCTTAACTTAATAATGAAGTGCATTTGGCTGGTGTATTAGCTGGTGTCCACGCGACTTGCATTTTAAATCTCAGTCTAATTTAGTCTGGATGGAATTTGCATCTCTTCCAGATCAATTCTGCAAACTCCATATTTTAAAGAGCTGTGCCCAGTCACTTTTCAGTGAAGTGTGCAGTTTCTGATTTTGTCAGCTCTCTCTTTGCCAGTTCTTTTCTAAAATCCAAAGCTTCCTCTCCCAAAGATGCATAGAAAAACTAAATTTACAGCGATAAGTTCCAACAGCTCACTTCAGCACAGAAAACAGAACTGCATAAAGCCTATGTATCACCCTAGCAAAATGCAAATACACTTTAGGGCTGGGCATATTAAGAATATGCCTCTTTTCATAGACTATTACCTGGCCCATGGGCTTTAGCTGCAGAAAATGGCAAAATCATTAGTTACCCAGCCGACACCATTGCAGCAAGGTGGATCCACAGATGGAAGCTCTTCATGGGTCTGCAGCCTCCAAATCTCCCGCTCCACAGTATGCAAGTAGATCCTCTGAACACACCAAGCAGATTAGCACAGAAATAATTCCAGCCTGTGGCCAGATATTTGTTCTGGGGATCTGCCAGACTTTCCACTCAGCCAATCCATTTTTAAAGACAGCACCTTATTAGCGCCTTACAGTTCTTGAATTACTTTGCTGAGTCTTTCTAATGAGACAGCAATCTGTCCAAGAGTATTAAGAGAAGTAAATGATAGGTCTTTACTTTCTGATTTGATTACACAGGTGTATTCAAAGGTTGGGGGATGACAGCAGACTGGAACACAGTAAATTTTACATTGAGCTGTTGTAAGCTACAGCACATGCATGAACAGCCATGCAAATACTGTTTCTTTTGGCTTTTCAGAGAATAATGATATTTTCTTCTACCTCCCCAAACAGGTAACAACCACAGTACACTCACCTTTCCCTTTGAGTGAAACCAAGTATAACCTTCAGCCCTACATTATAGAACTTTCTGTATTAATACCCAGTTTAAACAAACTCAAAACATCTGGATCAGCTCTTTTTCTCCCATCGAGATTTTACTGACCTCCAATTAAAATGGTACAGCAAGGTGCAATTTTTAAAAGCATTTTTCTAGTTCTGCTTCCCAACATCCAAGCAGTATCAAGAAATGACAGTCACTCCTAGAAAGATAATTAAGTATATTTTTCTAGCTCAAATGTATTAATTAACATCTAATGCTTAAAACCACACAACTCATTCTCACTTTACTATGGTCTTTAATCCATCAGTCTAACTTGTGTGGTTTGCCAAATGGTATCACACAGTGGGACATGTACATCACTCCTGTTGCTCCCTGCCATGTGTTATTTCAACAAAATGAGAATTGTAACCCCAGTCTCATTGAAATGATGGCAAAGACAACAGTGAAGTTTTTCCCCTGTAACTTTACCTGTCTCCAACACGGACTTTTCCATGGGAACCTGTTGCGTAGGTGTCCTTGAAGTCAACAGCGAAAACTGGCAGAAATGATTCATCTCACTCCAATATGGATCTGTAAAGGACTGTGGGATGAATCCCTTCACCTGAGAGGGTGGGGAACCTTTTCAAAGCCAAATGGGAATAACACAAACACCAGCAATGAGTCATGCAAGTGAGGAACCACATGGAAACTCAACATGTCTCCAATGGAAATGAGGCAGAGGCAGTTTGGATTTTCACTTTCCCACCAAAAAGTTTAGATTTCTATATAAATTTTTTGTTAGATGCATTTCCCAACTTTTTTTTTTTTTTCCTGTTAACACCTCCCATAGACATACATAGTCAGAAACCTCCTTTCATAGATGCTCTGCAAAGAAAAAAAACATCTTCAATGCAAATCTATTTTATAAGGTGTAACTAAAAGTATACACTGAAACAGAGAAACTTCTACTAGAAGAGCACGGGCAGGACCATTTCACCTCTCCTGTACAGTTTGGGCTGATATGAACCAGCTTCAAGGTCTGCGTCCCACCTGCATGGATTATCCACTTTGGTCATGCCCAAGAGGCATCTTAGCTAAAGCAGCACAGCCTGCCCGAGTTGCTGCTGGTTGAAGGGATGGTTGGGAGTCACACAAGAGCATCCTGGTCCTCCCACAGCCTCCCTGAGGCATAGCACACAGCTAGGTTCCTTCAGCCTATGGATACAGTGATTTGTGAAAAAAAGACCATAAAAATAATCCCTGCACTCCTAGTTGACACTTCTCCTCTGCCATCAAAAGTGCACTCGACATGCAAAAATTAAATGTGCTTTATTTCTACTTATTTTTTTGCTTTTCAGCATAAAACTATGCCTTTCCTGAACTCAAGCACTTTCCCAGCCTTAGTAAACTCCTGCCAGCTGAACACTGTCACATGCCTGCTTCTCGTTTCACCCTGATCATGGGAATGCAAGTCACAGGTTATAGTATTAATCCATGCAACCTCTGCCCAAATCTACAACATCCGCACAAGCTCTGGAAGAAAGAAACCACTTCAAAGCAGAGAAAAATCTCTGTGCCACATCCCTTTGATGACCTCCAGCAAACCAGCAACATTTAGATGATAACGTATTGCATGCAGTCACAGAAGAACATACTTTAAATAGTAGTCTTGTTGCAAATTCGTAAACATAGCTAAGAAGCAATAATACCTCCCTTCATGCTTACTTTTGGAAAAGCTGCTGTCACTGTTGCAGACCATCTGCCGATAGGAAGGTAGGTGAGCAAACACCTCCAAAATCCCTATGCTTAATGAGTAAGTAAGTAGTGACAATCCAAACCAGACCTGCAGCAAAGAGACACTTCTATGTTCCCACACTTCTAGCTTTTAGGACTAATTTCAAGTTCTTGTTGATGAACTGGACCTGGGTTGGTTGACACTGAACCACTAAAGTCAATGCTGCTGAGAACTGCCCTGCCACTTGCGAAAGCATTTCCATAAGCACCAGAGAGATGTATTCTAGCTCAACCACTCTCTCTTTATTCTTTAAAATAGGTTTGGTTTTATTTTTAAATATAAAGATCAGTCATCTACTCCATCTGATCATAACTCTCAGAAGATCTGAATTCACTGCTCGGCTTACTACCGAGCTTTCCTGAGTTTGGAAACAAAGTTCACCCTCTGGATTTTGATGCAGGGCAAGACATCCTGATGGTTTCATGGGGAATTTGGCACAGACAAGCTCAAGGAAAGGAAAGGGCTGGGATGTGTAGAAAAGTGCTTGTTGTATGGGCAGCAGGAGGCAGCTCCATGTGTAGGAGGTGAGAGAAGGCAGCACGCTGGGAGTGGGAGAAGGCTACAAAGAAAGTCAGCTCTGAGAGAGGAGAGTGAGGAACATAAGGAATATCACAGTGTGTGGGATGAGATGAGAACAGAGATGTAGGTTTTTAGAGAACTTTAAAACAATTATAGGTTTTTACCATGGGAGGTTCTGTTTGACTAGATCAGAGCACTTGCTTCCTTGTTACGTGCCTGGAATTGAAGCTTTCTTTGAAAAAGCTTGCTAACACTATTCCATACTTTCAATTAACATTTTATTTAAATGCTTTAGGATAGTTTCTAGATATATTAAAGACTTACTGATGAAATCTTGAATAAAATTTCCATATCTAAGTCACATTTGCATTCAATAACAAGACAGCTTTCCAGTATGGAGCATGCCATCAACAGCCCCCTTTACTATTAGCATCTTGCTGAATTTCCCTAGCTACAGCATTCGCTTCAAATTTAAAAGGCTACGGATTTAGTTGAAAAAAGAGACAGTGGTATCATCAGTGATCAGGTATATTTTCCAAATTTTAGTCTGATGCGTTGCAGAGTACCATATCAACGTGTGTACATCATTCAGCCACCACTTGGACATATCTCCAGGAGTTTTACAAGAGACACAAGACTATTATTTAATATTCTTTCCTGTTTGAAAGAAAGGGAGAAATTGCTCATATCCTTCCTACAAATAAAGCACAGAGTGCCAGTATCTTTCCACAGCACGTCTACATGCTTCCCTCGGGGATTTTTCATTACAAAATCATATCTCAGTTATCAAGTCTCAGCACCGTAAACCACATATGAGATATGTGATATAAGCACCACCCCCCCCGCTCCTTTTTTATTTTCCAATCAGGAAATACCAGTGAGAGCGTCTGGTGGTTGGAGAAGATTTTTTTTTTATGAAAGCACATTTTGAGAATTTTTGAAAGTAAAGTAGAGTGAAAAAGATGGTGAGAGAAGCAGAAGGTGACTGATGCATCACATGCCGGAGAGCAGCAGCCCACTGGTGAGCCTTGCAAAGGCATTACTGGGTGCAGGAAAATCACATGCAACTGCCTCTAGTTACTCTGACAAGTTCTCACACAGGCAGAATAATATCAAAGATAGGCTTGGTGGAGATTTTGGGGTTTTAATTTTGTTTGTGTGTCTTTTTGCTTTGGACAGTTTGATTTTTCTTATATTAGAGTTGATGATTCACTGTAAGATTTATAGAGAACCTAAATCTTACAAGCCTCCAGAAGGTCAGAAGAATACAAGGGGTGGGGGTGAAGGAAAAAAAATGTGGGGCTTTTCCTTATATATTGGTAATCCTTATTTCCGTATTGTTTTTGCAAACTCTAGCCATAATTCTTTAAAGCTGTGCCTTGTCTCACAGAATGAAGTTAATCCAAAGTTGAATTTACAAAAGGAAAAATGCTTTTGGTTTTGGCTCATCCAAAGAAAGCATCAGAGCTGAAAATGAAGAAAAAACCCCAGTTATCTGTATGTCTTGAAAAGGCAGAATATCAGAAGTTAAAGTCCTAAAATCCATAGAAAACAAGGTATAAAGCATCTTAGTGCTGTGAAAAGCGGTTTGGCTAGGGACTGGGAAGGTTTTCCTGTAGATATTTCTTTCCATAGCTGCCTCTCCTTGACTTTGCCAGTCTGCCTTTCAGCGCTAGGTAATAATCTGATGAACCACTGACTTCTGCTGAAATCTTATGCTGCTGTAAAGATAAACAGCTCCTGCGACACGTTTTCCCTTATCCAGCACTACCAAGGCCCCACAGCACTCCACAAGTTAATGAATTATCACCTACTTAAGATCAAAATTTGAAAACCTGCACTGGAATAACAAGCCAAATTGGCTGCCAGATTTTCAACATCTGCCTGAGCTCTGAATTTTTTCAAATGGGTGAATATCTAAAAATGTCTGTTATGTCCCTGGCACTGTGAGACAAATTCATGATGGGAGTTTATTTCCCATTTATGTCACATTATGTGATGGAGCTGCTGAAGAGAGTCAATCACTCACATGGTAAAACTGAAGGCAGAAGAAATGAGGTAGAGTCTCTCACTGCCTTGCTCTGACTATATAGCACTACAAGAAAGTATAGCTGACAAAATTTTGCCTATTCCTTAAAGTAAGTTTTTATTTATTTATTTTTTAATCACTTCAGGTACTTGCCATTCATCAGACTCACTGTTTTTATGGCAAAACTTCAAGCAATCAATCCAAACCCCTTACATTAATTCTAAGAGGTTCAGAGACTGGAGAAGTACTGGGGTTGTGGTATGAGTTCACGCATAGGTCAGCCAAATCAATATCTCCTTTAAACCACATCACTCGTTTTCACCTTACAACTTTTGAAATAGAGATATAAGTTGCTACTTTAACTGAAAGCTTTTCTTATGTGATTTTTTTTTGCCCATTTCTGCATGTGCAGTGTTATCCTGAGGGATACTGCATTTTTTTTCTTGCTCCAGCTACTGAACTGTTATTTCCACAGGCATTCTCCATAACAGAAAGGAAAAACATCACCACTGCGTGACTTCTATAAGAGAAAGCTAACGTGAAATGCCAATTAAAAGTTTCTGCTACTGTACACTCATAGCGGATCGAATACTTGCATTGCAAGCAGGAGGTAGCTACCAAACACAGCTCTGTCCGCAGTTGTGCAGCTTGTCTAAAGTACAGGTCACACGGGGGGAAAATCAATAAAGTACCTTCATCATTAATCATTTTCTGAATTTTTAAATCAACCAGAGCATTTACAAGTTGTATGTCAAATCTCTTTGGTCGCCACCTTTTTCCTCGTCTTTCCACCACTCAGCACGCAGCCCATGCTTTGGTTGCACAAGTTTCTGCTGATGCCAGGGCCGGTGGCTGCACCGAGCCCGGAGCTCCTCCAGGGTCAGAGACGGAATATCTATTCTGTTATTAGAGAAATTACTGAGTACAATTTCACAGTTCAGCAAAACAGACTTATTGCTTGGATGCACTGTTTGTGCGTGCCTTAACAAGCACTTAAAGTTTTCATACTTCTGTTCCTTCATGGAAACATCAGTCTTCAACAGCTCTGGAAATGCTAGCGAGCATGGTTTCTTTTTCTGCTTAACTTTAAGAAGGAATTGCTACCTTGCATGTAATAAGGTTTCTAAAAGACAGGACTTTTCTGTCTCTGCTATAAATTCAGAAACAAAAAAAGTGAACCCCATGCTTTAGATAAAACCTGAAGAAAGTAACAGGTGGCTTTTTAGTAACATGGTTACTTTTATTATTACATTCTGAATATTCAACGTTAGCAGCAACCATCTCTTTTTGTGAATACCTTTCCAAATTCAATTGCTTTATCCAAATTTTTTGTGTCTGTTTCTTCAGGGGCAGGACTGGGGAAAAGCAATGCTATTTCTGCAATGTTTTGTTTTATTTACTTTCAATGAAAATGAGAAGGTCTTTTTTACAGCTGCACAGCCTGTAATGTCAGCTCCAAGCAATCAGCTAAAAAAAACAAAAAAAAAAAAACCAAAAACCAAACCATAGTCACTTTTCAGGTTTAAAAAAAGAAGAAAAAAGAATAAAGAGAAAGACTAAATCAATTCACGTTGTCACAGTCTATCTAGAGTCATATTGTCCCCAGCCATTGATATAGAATGAGAACATCTGGGGATTCAATTACGCATGACATGAATAATAATATTTCATTTCTGTTAAATAAAACTTTTGCAGGAACGTCTGCTTAATTCACCATATGATCCTGGAATGAAAGTTTCCAGTGACTGAGCCATGGCAAGCCACAGTATCTTTGGCACCCATGAGCATACTGGTGCAGGTGCATCTGTGAACCCTAACAGAAAATCTTAATAAAGAAAATAATTTTTGAACATCTATTTCAAACTTGGGCTCCAAGTCCTAGCAGATTTCCTAAATGTCATTCCATCTTTTAGGAACTTTAATTAATAGCCTGATTCAGAAAAGTGAACTTGCCTTTTGAACTAAAGTCAGTGTCACCTGCAGTTGGCGAATACTTTTGATCAAACTAAACCATACATCTAAATGGTATTAGATGTCATTTAGGCCCTTATTTTAGGCTTCCACTTCATGATTCTCAGTTCGTGTTTCAAGAGGGCAATACCAAAACCAAGTTTGTATGTGTATATTCGTCTTTCTTAACGAAGTAGAGCTGTCTATAGTCTTGGTGACAAAGACAGGATCAAATCAGATTATATTCATTTTACAGCAATGAGTAAGCAGCTAAAATTGCACTTTACGCAATTACTTTGATATCAGCAGGACTATTCTCCACAGTTAAGCACGTGAACCATTGTGAGATGAGCATCTAAAAGTTCAGAAGCAAAAGAATCAGAAAGGGCTGAAAGTCAGTTCTCTTTTTTTTTTGCATGTGTTAGGTGAAGCCTGGTATCTTGTTTTCCCTCCTTCTTTCTCCATGGATATTCATTAAGGTTAGATTACAGCAAACAGACGTGATTTCCATCCACTGTACAACATCATGACTTTGCTGAGGCTTAAATGTTCCCTGCAGACAATGGTTTGAAAGCTCTAAAAATTACAAGGGTCTGAATGAATAATATTTTCCATTATAGCCCAGCTAAGAGAAGCGCCACGCCGGCACTTTGCTGTTGTAGAAGTGCTGCGTAAGGCACAACTTGCAAAATACATTGGGAGAACATACACAGAAAGTAGGGTAGGTCCTCAGTGGCTCCAAACAGGCAAATCATCATCACTAATAAGAGAGTTACAGCACCGCTATGAGACACTGATCTGAACACTGATCTGACTTGAGGCCTCACGGTTGTCTTCTGCTGACCACAGAAAAACTTTGAGGGCTCCCTGCTTCTAATGGCAAAGTGCAGATGGGAAAACCTGCATCGTCTCACAGGAGGAATCTCAATTCAGCACCCTCATAAAATAAAAAGAGCCACCAATTACTGCTTGCAGGTCTTGTGTCTGGCTTTATGCAATGTTATTTAGTCCCACTGTGATCATTGCCTTTTAAAAATGTTTAACATTTACGAACTCCAGTAAAAATGTTTTTAATATAATGTAGATGAAGTATAAACTGTTAACCTTGAACATCAGGGAACGTATTAGGTTCTTGGGGTTTCTTTAACCTCTTTAAATAATTTACTAAGAACTGCCAAAGATTTGCTTGCGTTTCATAGCAAATGTTTTAGAATCATTAAAATAGTTTCAATTTTTGTAAGTGTTAGAATAGCTATTATTTCATAATTTAAAGTGATGGTCAGAAGGCAGACAACATTGAAGTGAGCACTAAAACTAAGTCTCTGCTGTCCTAGGAGACCTAGTGTGGGTTTCCTAACACTATTCCATGGATGTATCTTACTGCAGTTTTTCTGGGACCAACGGTAAGAGTGACACACAAAGAAAACCCCCATATATCAGAAGTTAATTTCTAACTATTAATATGTATAAAGCTTATGATATAATACCCTGTATTATAATATACATATAACAACATACGTCTTGCCTATGTCGTAGCAAAGGTACAAAGAGAAAGCTTCTCAGCTCTGCCATGTTAACAAAGCCCTCCTTGACCTCAGTTGCTGGGGTCTTTCTCCATAAGCAGGTGTGTATAAATGTTTTTTTCCCCCTCAAATGCATATTTACATCTGAAGTTATTCCCACAAATTTCATCCTTTGCACTGACTTTCTAAGGAACATTGTTCTGATAATCTGAAATAAATTCTGAAACAAAGGACACACACAAATTACTACCTTGGAGCACAGGTATTTCAAATGAGTTGGGAAACAAAGTGTGTAGGGAAAAAAGAAAAAGGCTTTGTATTTAAAGGTGGTTTCCTTTGCTGTTTCTTACACTTGAATGGTCTCTCAAAATCCACATCTAATGGTCCCTTTATCTTCATTCAAACTGCTGTTCAAATGCTGATTTTTTGAACAAAACCACGAAATACCATTCCTGTGTCAGTCAAAAGTTATCCTCAGACCACTGTAAATTTAACTTAAACCAGTAAAATATTGCAGCACTATTAAGTGGAACAGATAACGAACCTAAATAACTGCTCAATCTTATTAGTGTAGCCCTCATATACTTTCCGTTTTCCTTCAAGCCCTGCTGCTTAGCATTCAGACTGCCTGATTTGAGACTGAAATTCGATTATAGGAAGGCGTGCATTTTACAAGAGGTCTTTTATTTGTTCTATAAAGTATTTAGCACTCTTTAGGCACTGTATAAATAAAAATAATCACGATCTTGGAATTCACCTTCAGGAATGGAAATTATCTGAGTCCTTTCATTTCTGCTGCACGTTATCCTCATTGGGCACCTTTGGATGGCAATGCTTTGTAAGACAAGTTAAAAAGATGCTTGGAAGTCTGTTAAAGGTGAATAATGGGAGGGGGGGGGGGAGGAAGAGGAGAACATGTCTATAGTTCTAGAGTTTACAACAGGGAATAAAAATAAAAGCCCTACCAGACTTTTAAGATAAATGTCTGCTGTCAAATTCATTAGCGTTTGTGAGAGGTGTTAACAATTGCTGGTGAAAAAAAATGGTTGTGGGTTCAAAACCCAGACTACTGAGTAAAATCACTGACGATAATTTTAAGATTCAAATGCTATGTGTAATTAGGAGCTGTTTCAACACTACGAGCTGTGATTTTGGAGAACTTCACACTGTGAGAAGAGTTACTGCCTTCTAGGTCAGAGCCATATCAAGTCCAACAGTCATTTTTGTCTGACTTTCCACCCTCCTTCCCAGGGTCTATATTTAGGACTTAAGTACCAAATATCGAAAGTTTTTTTGAGGTTAAGGATGCTAATGTCCTCAAAATTCCAGTAGGCATCAGCTGATGTCACTTGGCACTTTTAACAGTTATAAAACTCAGGTTGCTAAGACTCACCTTAAATTATAGAAATCATCAGGTGAAACATCTAGTCTATGCTATTCCCCCAGGCTCTACTTTCAGGCAGTGGAGAAAGAAAAACAATTCCCCAAGGAATTTCTCATCATTTCTCCCCTGGTTCATTAGGTTGAGGACTTCTGTGATAGCTAAATGTAGGCAATGTGAATCCTGTCATTGGTATCTTAGTAATTTTTGAATGCAACTCATCAGTAAGCACATATGGATAATCACCTCGATGCTCCTCAGGTTCCTCTTAAGATTTTAAAAATATCTCTTCAGAAAGGGATCAGATTGCACATAAGTGTGTTTTAAGATTAACAGTAGCTGTAAAAAACATATTTCAAAATGGATGTAAAAAATCCCTCCAAAATGCTGACAGGTACTAGAATGAATAACTCCATCTCACATTTTAATGATATTGAAGCTTTACTTAGAAAAAAAAAAAGAATCAGAATAGTGAAGAGACAACTTGTGTATTATTTCCTCAGAAACCCAGATTCACTTAACATCAAACCCATTACTATCCCAATAATTACTGTAATTTACACTACAGAACCTCAGAAAGACCAAACAACATCAGGGCATTCCTATACAGCACATACAATGGGTAATAGGCAGTCCTGCTTGCAGTACAGAAAAACAGCTCAAAGGTTAGACGAAAGAAAATATTATTTAGAAATAAGTATCTGAGACACAGAAAAGGTCAAACAAGATTCTTTTTTTTAGGGAGTGATTAGTTAAATTCAAGTCTCAATTTAAAATAATGATTTTCTTCAGAAAATGGCAGGCATCCAAATTATGGAAAACCTGCTCTTTATGACAGCTGACTTGAGAACATTTAAATATCGAGGTCTGGAATCTTTTTCTTTTTAATGATGTGGTTTCAGAAAAATTACAAGATGATATCATTTCCAGAGACTAACTCTGGTTAGCTGCATATAGTTTGACATTCAAGAGATTTTGATGTTATCAGCTACCACTGCCTGCCACCCAGGATGAACAACATTTTCTTGACCTATTATTTATATGCCTCTAAATGAAAGTGAGTTTTGAGAAGGGATTTGGAGGTGGCAAGGAGAACTTCTCAGTTAGAAGAGAGGGTCACAAATGGAATATGCCCAATCCCTGCTTAATTTAAGGGAGAATAAAACTTCCGTAAATATTATACCAAGGAAAGGAAAATTGTGGAGTAAATTGGCAGAGACACATGTATGGCATAGGTGGATGGGATGGGTGTTCAAGCCAGACATGACTGGCAAAGCAGCACCAGTGATATGAGAGGACATCCACAATATATGAAATATGAGTCGGGGAAAGGTATAACCCAGTTTTCTCAGAGAAATTGTTTGGTAGAAGACCTCAACTGGAAGTGGACCAGAAGAACAAACACAGAAGCTAATCCCAGCTCCTACCACCCCAGCAAAACCAGTGAAGACAGCAACTGAGATGTCAAGTAGGTCTTCAGTCCATGCCCCTGTTACTGCTGGGAAAAGATCCTGTGCATTTTATAGTAATTAAAATGCTTATAGATGTTTTATTAACTCTCTACAGAGCCACATAGATTTTATAATTCATCCACACACTTACAAGTAGTTACTTGGGTTAGGCTGTCAAGACAGAAATGATTCAAGACGTTGTGTACTTAGCTCCTTGGAAGACATATCATTCCCTAACACAATGGTATCAGAAAGACTGCTGACAGTTAGTGATCAAGAGATTTCATTTTGCTTGTCATATGGTGGGTTGTCAATTCTTCTTTTCCCTTTGGATAAAAGCTTCGTTGCATTAGATTTAAATAATGGTGAAGTTGCAGGTTAACATTTTTCAGAAGTACCAAAGTGACTTCAGTACTTAAACTCTATTTTCAAAATGCTGTAGACATTCCAGAACATAAGTCTCTACAGTAAATGGAACTTAGACATTATTAGAGAAATTTATGGAAAGGTGGAGAATAAAACCCCAATTCAGTCAGAAGGGCTTAAAATCTGTAACCTACTCCAGACCACTAATTTAAAATATATAAAATTTGCAAATTATTAGAATTCTAAGAAAAACTACGGATTTAAATTTCCATTTGGAAGATACTTGATTGTTTTCACATCAATATATCCATACTGTTATATTTTATTGCATACTTTCTCCTACATGTCTAAAAAAAACCCTTCTAAATGACAGTTTTAAGATGGCCTTTACCTCAAAATAGAAGTTTTCCTGAATTACGTCCAAGATTTCTGGAGGGGTTGCAGAGATCTTTCTACAACTTTTCTACGAAAAATAACTATGCAAATTATTCTCTTGGATTTATTTGACAGTAGATAAGAATGACTTCAAGGAGGAAGTGACCATTTAAACTTTAGTACCCCACCAAGTGAAATGTAAAATTGAGCCACTACATAAAAGTGGAATAGTAACCTAAATTTTACTTCTGTTATCATTACTAACCTAGTATTAAGCAAATAAATAATCCATGTGGTTAATCTATATTTAAAATATTTGTTCTTCTTTAAATATAAAGTAACTTTCACAGAAACAAACAGAAGTGGCTAGAGACTGAAATCATTCCTTTGATATTGAAGCTGAGTATTTTCTCATTTAAGCTCCAAATATCATCTCTGTTTTGCCCACGGGGCTTCGCACTGTTCTGAGCACTCCACCTCGCTAATTTACCATCCTCTCAACCACTTAGATGTTGGTCTATGAAAGGGTGGTTACAGGCTTAGGTACCATGAGATTTTAGGAGCTTATCTTCATTCATTAATTGTTTTGTATCATGCTTAAAATGGTGGATTTCTCAAGTTAAGCTGTATTTCTTTTAGTTTGGTTGGTTAACACAGGTATTGTCTATGTAATGTTGAGAGCAAATACAGTTTGAAATAGGACTGCCATAGCAGCTATAGAACATCTAAAAGGGAAAATAAAATAGGCCAGACCGTTATTAAATTTTAAAGTATGTCTTCGCTACACTCTTGTAAAGATCCAAATAGGGTATTCAAATCTCTAGAGATCACCAGTATAATTTCTTTATCATGTTCCATTTAAAATTTAATTATGTAGTCTACAACAAGAAGTATCTGAGTACTCTAAATAGGTCATGCAATGAACAACTTAATATTATTATAAAGTTTTCCTTGTGAAGATCTGTTCTTTGATGTGCTGTTGCACACAGAAAGCCTTTCTTCGAAAAAACAATATACATTTATAGATATAAGAATGTCATTTAATAAAAAAATTGTAAAGCTTCTTTATCATATTTTAAGTTTAAATTTTCAATTCCTTCTCTAGCCTGAGCTTCCCAAAATCATCAGAAATAACTGGTAAATTAGAACTGACACAATATAGTCATGCTGAATATTTTTATATCTTTCTACAGGCAAAGTTAATCTATTAGGTTTCCTTCTAAACGACATGCACCAACTTAGATTTTTCTACTTTAACCTATCAGTGATACATATTCTTCAGTGGCACAATGTAGGGTAATTTCTTCTTCCTCTTAAATATAATCATTAGAGATCAGTCAGCAGTATTTAATGGAAAATGACTACATTAAAAAGTCACCATTTATCAAGACACTTTTTTATGTTTGCTTTTTTAAAAATGCATGAAAGTAACCTCTCTTGGTTACGATAGGAAGAGAGAAGATATGAAAAACATAATGTTATTTTCCATAACTTCTTACTGTTTACAGGGCTTTCTAGCAATAAATCCCCCATTTCCCTACTTTAATTCAACCATGAAAAATTCAGAAGGGTTTTTTGGGATTTTTTTTATCTTTTTTTTTTTTTTTAAATGACAACCAAAAATTAGTGGTACCAGTGCCTGAATCCTTCTGACAGTCAGACAAAATGTTCCAAGTACAGACACATCTGCTCACACTTTGCTTGCAAAGAAAACCCTTTCACCAGGTTTACAAATGCTTGAAAAGAATTTCATCGGTCCTGGCCACAAATATATCCAGGAGAAAAGACATCGTGTTTGCCTGCCCAAATGAGGATTAGACTTCTAGCATTCTAGAGGGCACAGTGGCTATGGGAAAGTGGTTATTAGTTTCATCTTTCCAAGGTGCTCCACCTAAAATTTTATTTGATATAAAGTGGTTACAGGGTGAAGGTGGAAGAAGATGTGGTCTTGCTGGGGAAATTAGACTATTTCACACTTATGAATTAATAATAGCAAAAGGGTTCACTTGAAGTTTGAAAGTGGAACAAAAAATATTAGATGAATACATCACCACATAAGATTAAAAACCCCGAGGAACTGCTTGTTTAGAGAAATGCAGGAACAGGTGAATCCCCAAGAAGGCTGGAGGACTAGAGAAGCTGCACATAGCTGTGTATGTTTGTTTTAAATCAAGACAAGATCATTGGTTTTAATATTTATAACACAATTACAATGCCTTGCGCACATTGTTTGTATAATCCGATTTTCACTTGTGACATCTTGCCACAGTTGAAGTTAAAGCCTTGTGGTAATAATTCAAAAAACACATTTAGGCAATCATTAATGGCAAGTATGAAACTGGATGTTTATTCAAGCACCTGTATCTCTCACTTTTAATTTAAAGTGGAATTCATTTCTGCAGTACAAGGACTTCATGTTTTCAGTATATTAGTCATATAATACCTAACCAATTAAGGGCATGCAAACAAATTGGAAATATTTTAGCAGTAAAACCAATAAAAGATACAGCTAAGCAGTGCTATTCCTAATCAAGGAATTTTTGTATGTATAAAAAACTGTAATTCCTTTGCAATGAAGATGACTAAAATCTTTCATGTGTCAGGTAGGCCTGATCATTGGTCAGCACTTGAAATGCTTGGGTAAATGTCACCAACATGTTTGCTTCCACAACTGAGGATATCAAGTGATGGTAAGTCATAAGAAGAAAGGTACCTATTAAATGAACATCTGATACAAATTACACAAGTTTTTACCTACAAAACAAGGTGATACATTACAAAGGGGAAAAAAAAATCCCACACAGTGAAAATCTATATTTTTACAGCTTAATAACACAGTCAAGCCAACCAATATGCACCACAAAGAAAGGTAGACATTTTTTCTTTGCCGCAGAAATAACTTCTATGTATTACTGTGGCTAAAGAAAACAGAATTATTTTGTTGAAATATCCTTTCGACTTTATATATCGCATGAACTACAACACTGATATTAATCAGAGGACAACAACCCCCCAAACCACAATCTCACTGAAAACCTCTGCACCTCGAAGAACAAAACTGGTGGCAGAAGATGCAAGAGGACTGAGAGCACCTTTTTCTTTGCTCACCAGATATCTCTGCTAAGTAACAGGTTACCATATCAGATTTTTTTGTTTCCCTTCACTCAACACTCTATCTGCATGATTACAGAATTTTATTCTATCCTCTGACAATATGTAGGCAGTTCTTCCTTCAAAAACCTCTAGTGCACCTTGAGAGACTTGTCTAGTTCTATTATTTTATGAAAAGCTCTCTCAGCATAGAAAAACTTGGTCTAAGCTGCTTTCCAAACGAAAATGCCTTAAGATAACAGTGTTTTTCTCCTCCTACCTCCAAGTTTCCCTCCCCTCGTCCCTCAGGTGAAATTTAAAGCAAAAGCCAAGCCACCCGCAATGGGTATAATTGCACAGCTGGATGAAAGCCACATCTGGGATTTTTCTCATCAGGTGCACAACTGTGCTAAGCCTCAAAGCAACTTCAACATGTCGCTTTGAGCTGTTTAGTTTTGATTGTGCCAGTATTTCACAGTTATTTGTCTGTCTGAGGTATGCAGCGTGTGTTCTCCTCTCTACACCTTCAGTTCTCAATATCCCAGCAGTTTTCCTTAGGAAAAAGCTCATGTTCTGGCTCAAAAGGTTGTGCTTCTTTCAGCACCTTCAAGACACTGATACACAGACGCAGTTTAGGGCAACTTGCTTACCTTGGTAGTGTTCCAGGTAACTCTGTGGCAGTCTCTCTGAAAGACAGAAAAGCGAGGAAAAATTAACTTGTGTTTTTAGAGATGCTTTAAAACTTGAAAGATGTCTTTATCCTGTTTGTATTTTTTAGGAGTGCGGGCACACATACACAACTTTATATGCAAACTTGTCCTTTGCGGATGTAATCTCCACATGATCATATACACAAAAATGTGAAGAACAGATGATGAAATGTGATCTAAGGATTTCAGCAGAATAAAGTTCTCAATGGTTCAATTACTCATTTTTTAGGCATAAAATTATCGCTGTTTCAAATGCCAACACTACATGATCCTACATAGCCAAAATGTAGTACTGGGCCAGTTTTCCAGTGGAAAAAGTTCTCTTTTTTCAGTACTGCAGCAAAAGCAAGACATTAGACAGATTTATAACCACGTCATACACTGAAAAAAAAAGTATGATGTGAATGTTCAATCTTCTTATATTGGGTTTTAGGAAGTAGTTATTTTCCAAATATGTAATTTTTGATCCAATTTACTTGTTTGAATCTGTTCTGTGGGTTAGCAATTTGAGGGAAACTGAGTGTGAGACAGTGGAAGTGGGCTACTGTGACCAGTATGTCACATTAAAGCACAATTAAATACATTATCATTAGCTATGTGCACAATCCTTAAAACGCATCCCAGATCTACCACCACTGCATGTCTTTGCTCCCCTCCCCAGCATATTTGCTTATACCTTATCCAAATATCAGGAAAACATCTGGATAGCTCCATATCTCCTTTTTCTCTCATGTATAAGACCTTAAAAATACAGCAAGGAGGCATAAGGGGTCTTGTTGTCCTAGACTTGACCAGAGGTCCATCTCATTTCACACTTTGCTTGTCCAGTAATGAAATCTCTGTCCTATGTTTAAGTTGACTGCATGAAAGACGGCTGGTTAATTCACACCCTATTTGCTTCAGCTGAGATCCAGACTGCAAAATTTCACACATGTAGCTTTGAACATGTGTTATGGGACAATTCTCAACGTAGTATTCTCTTCTCCTTTTTTACAGCTGAAGAGCAGAAAAACCTTCCTTCCACTTTTGCATAGGGGGGGGCGAGGGGGGTGAAATAAATCTGATTTTTTTTGGGGGGTGGTGGTAATTAAAACAGATCCCCAAATCCTCCTTGTCTTAACAGTTCTCAAAACCATCAATCTAGTGGTGTCTAAGTATGGAACCAAGCTTACATATTTTTTGTTGTGAGGGTATAAACCTTATAAATACACATTGAACATTCAAGCCTAATTTATTCCTAAATTAAAAAAAAAAAAGAACATATTTTTGAAGGTTCTCGTAGAGCTTTACCATGTTCTGAAACCACTTTTTTCGATGCACTACCTACCAAATTATTATACTAAACCCATAATAATTCAGAACTCCTTTATCATTTTAGACCGCCCATGCTTTTTGGCACTATATGAAATATGAAGACGTACAAGGATCTTTTTGTTTTGATTTTGTTATTGTTGTTTTGGTTGGTTGGTTGGTTTTTTGACCACCCCACCGTGCCGCCCAGGCTTCTTCCTTAATGGTTACACTGGCAGTTGTAGACTCCATTACAGTGTCAGAGAAGATAAAATGGTCCTGCTAAACATGCATGGCTTTGCATTTTCACTGAGTCTCTATCTTCAAACTGTGCAGTTTGCTGGTCACAGAAGGTTGCCTTAAACCTCCCAGTGTTTTGCTTCAAAAGGCACAGAGCAGAAGTGTGTTTGGTGGTTGCAAAGAGGAATAAGCAAAACATAAATAGGTGGCTCACACTCTTTTCTTGCATCCTCCATTCAACAACAGACCAACAGATATAATCCTTCTCAGAAAAGCCAGTTCCCACTCCAGCAAAGGCAGACACATATGCATTTAACAAGTACCTGCGATGAACAAAGTCCATAATATAAATTACATCAAAGTTGAGAGCCAGGAGCAAGGAGAAGAGAATGGAAAAAGATAAGAAAATGACATTAGAGTGGAGCAATACAGATTTGGTTTCTATGAGGTAATTTGATACAGCTGTACATTTTAGATATTTTATTTTCATTAAACTCCTTCACATTGGTATCATATCACCTTATTTTCCAAGCCTTACTCACAACTTATACAGTTCAAAGAATTAACATGATATTTCCCGTAACCTATCAAAGAACTGGAACACTAAATGGTTCCAATCGTCTCCCTTCCACCACTAATCACAGGCATCATCTACTTTCATTTAAATGCTTTTTTTGGGAAAGAACCTGGATGACAAAGTGAGACTGGGCATTTCTACTCCCTAGCCTTTAGCTACCTATTATCACTCTAATAACGGAATAGCACAAACCTTATTGCTTTAGGGTATAGGAGCACACTTTATGAAATAGCAGTTGCTCATCCAGCTTAAAGATACAACCAGGCAAATCACAGGTGGATACTGCAGGAAGCCTGAAGAAGCATAAGAAGCTATGTTTAAAAAAGAATGATAAGCTGGAAACACAGCTTCTGTGTTTTAATTTTTGTTAAATAAGCCTCTCTATAAGACATGATGACCTTATAAACACAATTATTAAATAGTTGATATAATGGTAAAAAAATCTGAATGTGATTGGAATCTTAAAGACATTGTGGGCCTTTAGCATATGTATTTTTAATGTAATTAATTCTGTTGCCAGTTTCAAGCTTGATCAGATCAAATTCCAATTTTAAACAAAAATATGTAAGCTAATGATTTTTGAAATACAGATCGAACTGAAATAAGACTCAGACTCACAAGTAAAAGAGAAGTCAGATTACTTCCCAGCTATCCAAAAAAATCACACTTTCTCATGAACTGAATAAACATCTAAACCATTAAAAAAACCCCAAAACAAACTGCCTTTAGAGTATTAAACTAAAAATATTATTTTCCTAGAAAACAAACACAATTATCCCTGCAATGTCACTGGAAATAAATGGTACATGGACTGCTGAAGATAGCTTACGTCCACTGTAAGTGTCCTATAAATATCAGGAATTGAAACACTGCTCTATAAATATATTTCATGGGAGTTTAAAAAAAGAAAATCTTATGGAGCAAATTACTCATCAAGAAAACCCTTAAAGTTTATTTAAAGATAATGGATACTCACTCTGCAGTATTTCAAGAAACTGAAGCTAGACTTATACAACCAATTTTCCAATCCCTAGTCCTCCCAAATGAGACATACAATAAACATATCTCAGGATTTACTGTATCTACAGAAAAAAATATATATTTTTTCATGGGTAAAAACAAGAGAAGGATTTTACTAATAGGGAAAATGAATATAAGACTATGTGTCTTCACATCCTACCTATGATATGACCTTGAAAAAGAGTGAGAATGGAAAGCTAAATACTTTGTCAAGGCTGTCCCGAATTCCACTAAAATCTGTGCCAACGCAAATCGGAGAAGCCACAGCACAGCAATGCTGAGGACAGAAGAGGACAAGGCTAAAGACCCTGAAAAAGCTTTTAGGTGGATGGTGAAGTTACAAAGAGCAGTCACAGCATTTCCAGGAAGGTCATTTACAATTGCCAAACATTTTGTGTTCAGCCGGGCAGGGCGGATCTGGGGCAGCAGAGCCTGTACATAAGGAAATTGAAGGTGCTGTTGAAGACAGGGGAGTGCTGGGTGGGAGGTCTGCATCCCAAAATGCTACCTCATCTTCCAAAAAGATCAAAATTCAGCTTTACAAATTGTTCACTAGACCTATGAGGAGCTTTGACCTATTGAAGAGGCTCTGTACCCTCCAGAGAGAACTACCTAACTATTCTCAGAACCCAGAAAGCTGGTATGGACAAACCAAGCATCACATACACATTTTACCATTTCTCTCTACAGGCTGAGGAATCCTTCCTGTAGGATCAGAGTAGGATGTGTACCAAAGCAGAAAAGTATAAATATTTTAGTCAAAACTTCATAGTGAAGTGGAAGTGGGAAGATCTGCATAAAGATCAGCAAACAGACTTTACTGCCTATTAGTTTTGTTTAAAGAAAGTTGTTGAGGAATGCTCTTCAGAATATTTGGAAAGTGTGGTGTTTGTATTAAATGTTTTGTTCACTGAGAAATCAGATGGTGCTCTTCTCTCAGAGGCTGACTGGCAGCTGTTGGTACCCACCTACATGCAGGGTTTGGCACAACACAGCTATGAGGTTTGACTGTGCAATATTTTTATCCAGTTTAATGTTCTTCTGCAGAGATGTAAACTGAGGCACAAGAGACAGGGCAGGGTTTCAAAGGGTGACTGAGATAGACTCGTGTATACTCTGCTAGATGCATGTGAGAAAACTTAGCAAGAACAGTCAGAACTATGCTTAGAAACAATTTTTGCTTGTGCAGGATTCATGGTCTTCAGTGATCTGACAAGCCTTAGGTCTCTAACGAGAATAATTTTTGTTCTGAAAAGAAAAGCATATGGATTCAAACTAAGCAATCTATCAGGATTCTGGGGAAGATGGAAAAAGAAAGGCAGCAACACATTCCTGCTGTTGTGTCACCATTCTTCCTTCTTCTATCTCACACTTTGGGGAGAGGATAAAGCCCACATATGGTAGATAAGGCATGTGAGGATAAGGACATGAGGATAAGGATGAAGCTGAAGAAGGGATCTGTATGGTGTACTATTAAGAAAGCAGCACAAATGCAAGCAAAAAATACCCAAGATGCAGAATATGGGAGTCTTCCAGCTGGTGAAGAGAAGTATCCAAACCCTGGGGTCATGATTGTAGCCATCAGGGTCAGCAGCTGTTGTTTCACCCAGGAGAGTTAGAAGGTCCTCTCTTCTCCATGACAAGTGACCACAATCCCTTTGGTTCCCTGGGACATGTAGCAGCAGTTCTATCATTTATGCTCATTTTCCATGAACCACAAAATACCCCCAAAGGTTAAGCTGATATTTCTGGTTTGGGTGAAACATTCAACCCTTGAATAAGCAGGGTTCTACACCTGGCAGAAGCGTTAATCATATCAGAAGGGATATATTTGTGAACAGGAATAACTACAATTTGAAGAGAAATGAGGTGTTTGAGAGAATTACTTGAAAAGTCTTTTTCCAGGAATATCCACTGTGGGCATAACTGGATATGCCAAGTGTGCTTTGATAAGGTGTGTGTAACAAATTGCAATGATATTGATAACGAGGAAGACCTACTTTGAAATATTTCCAAATACTGCATAACTGTGAAGTTATTCATTGTTTTGCCCCATGGGCAAATCTGGCTTGCCAGAACAAACAGTGCACCTGATGTTTTCGACCACTCTTTCCTGACAGTGAGCAGAAACCCAACCACCAACAGTGGCTCCACACTACACTTGAGCAACACAAGAAAATCAGGGTAGAAAAGGCTTCAAAGCATGCAGCTGGGCAACATCTCTCAGCTACAGTGCCAGTGGCTCCTGTGACAACCAACTCAAAGGGATATGTCCCATTAATTTCAGTGTCTTTTAACCAGACCATCAATAAACAGCTTTCTAAATTGTTCAGGTCCATGCTTGCACATGTGCTCACTGCATTGACACGCATCAGTGATGTGGCAAGAGACAAGGCGGCTACTAATTGTCACTATAAAGCAGAACTAAGTAAAAGTTTACAAAGGGAAATGAAGGATTTTCCACTTAAAGCAGGGGAGAACAGCTGAAGAGGAACATTGAATTAGTTCTAAAAGGAAGGTTGTATCAGGAGGAATACAATTACTTAGTTGGAATTTCACCAAGACTTGGGAGTCAATGCCTCTACTCTTGCAGAAAAGAGCCACGGGATTTTTAATGACCACAAATGGTCAGGACATTGATTTCACATTTCAGCTGAAAAATGGCACCT
The DNA here is from genome assembly GCF_037038585.1 of Patagioenas fasciata. Taxonomy (NCBI): domain Eukaryota; kingdom Metazoa; phylum Chordata; class Aves; order Columbiformes; family Columbidae; genus Patagioenas; species Patagioenas fasciata. The sequence continues at coordinate 209,280,477 of NC_092520.1, forward strand.
CCAAAGATATGTTGTTGTTCTTGCTCTTCCTAAAATCACATAGGCTATTATGTCTGAGTTGACTTAGAAGAATTAATAGTGTGCATTGAGATACCATTGTGAGACACAAAATATTTCACTGGCCTTAAATTGGATAGTTTCTTCATTTGTTAGAGTGCAACAAAACAAACAAGCTACATTTGGGTAAAATATGGAGTTTAAATTTTGAATTCGGTTTTGCTAAGGCTAGTGTGACACGTTCCACAGAAGCTTTTGTTTTCTCCATATCACATGCTTTTAGCATATCTTTTTTAAGAACTGTGCTCTATCACCACTAAAGATCAAAATGGTAAAAAACAAATTTAACCTTTTAAGCAAATTAAGATATTAAAAAAAATAATAATCAAGATTTCAAACTGTTCTTCTTTAAGTATTTTATCTTTCACACAGTAAGATGCAAATAAATACATTGCAGTTTAAAAACTTCACACAGAGCTTAGCTACCTAACAAGGATCATACATTTGCAGTAGAAAAACTGCATAAACAGGCTCTGAATGTGCTATTTAAGTACAAGCTAAACACTCTTTTTTTAGGAAGTGATGTAACAAGTTCATATGTAAAAATCTATTTCTATACAAGCTGACATTCTGCAAGATTAGCTGCCTGAGATAAAGGACATGAGGAAACATGCTTGTTGTTTTCTCCCATAATTATTTTTAAAAGCTGCATTTTACACTGTTCTAAATTTGCTACTTCTGAATTTTCTATTCCTCCTTAGGTAAGGAGGAAGTGAATCTCTGTGTATTCAGTGAGAAGTGCTTGCCACAGAAACAGTGTAAGTCCAGGGCACATCCAATGTACAAATAGTACCCCAAATAAAACATACCCTCTTCATTGTGATTATTTTAAATATTTCGCTAAAACTTAAGTTTTGTTTTAAACCACTACCCAACATCTTTGAAGACAGTAATATTATAAATTACAAGTTAAAGCGTAATTCAGGCCAAATCCTTACACCTTGCAATTTACTTACAAATCCCAGCTAAGATCTTGGCCTCTTATCTAAGTGACTGTCAAGGACATCAGGTGAAAGCTCCTCTCTTACATCCTTTTGCTCTGGTATTAAAAAGCAGGATAAAAATTAATAGGTGGAAGAAACACAGCAATGTGTTCATTTTATAGACTGGTAACGGGGGCACAGATAGGATGCAATTTAGCCAGGTTAATCAGGGGGAAAAGCCAGGGCATAGAGAAGAAATGAAGAAACATCCTTCTTTGGTGCTTTGCTCCAAGGTCATTCCCTGCCATTGTGGATGTGCAAATATGGCTGTTGCAGCACTGGGACTGCTCTTGCTGTGTGTTTTCTCAGGGAAGCGCTGTATTTTGAAAGCTAATGACTCAGAAATGAAGGAAGGAAGCACTATGGGTAGAGGATTTGACTGTCTGGGGCACAGCAAGTAGCAGGTAGAACATGCAGAAGAATCCACTGTGATACCAACTCCTATACCCTCACCCTATCAGTACAGGGAGAGAAAGAAGTGATGCACAGTCTCCTTCCTCAGGAGCTGTATGACTTCAGTGGGAGGAAAATACCCTTTGTCTCTCTCCAAAATGAGAAGATCATCCAAAACAGAGCAGATGTTCCTCCCCATATGCTCATTAAACCTACTGTAACCTCCCTGGGTAGAAAATTTTTGCGCACTTGGTGTTTGACTGACCTGTAGCTCATGCTGCTGTTTCTGTTGGTTGCAGTGTTATAATTTCCCACCATCTCTTCTCTACATAGGAAAGGAGGGTAATCACGTCTGACATCTCAGCAAAAGTTTGAGGTCAAACTTACGTACTTGTACAAATGTAGAACTGAAGGAGAACTCTGGGTCATGTGTTGATTCGACAGAAGAAGCCATATAATCACAAGGATGATGAAAACATAGAAATTGTTCAAGTATTATAGATGTTGATGGCATAGATTCTTTGCTTAGTTTCTAGGATGTTGTACAGGGCTACAGTAAATATCTTCTGATATTTAAGACTTTCTCATATTTATGTGGTGTGTGGGGAGCAGATATATGTACCGTCTACACAAGGAGCTTTTATGATATAGCAGCTGTTGATCGGGTCAAAAAGTCATGTCTTCAGTTTAATAATGAATGTAAAAAAAAAAAGAAAACCAACAACTGTTTTTCATTGAATCACCACACTCCTCTCTTCCCAGCCCACTCCCAGATTTCACATGATAACAGTTGAAAACCTTGGTATTCCCTGGTGTTGCATGTTTTCACTAATATAGACAGACTTGAAGCCACTCAAAGAATTTGTAGGCTTTATTTAAACTTATTTCAGACGAACTCTTGACTCTCCACCACGAAATGCTAAGCTTGGCAATGGCATCTCATCCTGGTCTCAAAATACTTTACTAAATCAGAACAACTTGGATACTTCAGCTATTATGTATTCAAATACTTATTTTCTTACTCAAGGCAGACCAGGCAGAGACATGCATTTGGGCATCTCTGAAGTTTTGTGAAGCTCAGGAACCTCTGGAACAAAGTGAGATTCTAAACTATAGGCATCTTAGAAGAACTAACATTAGTTAGGAAGGAAATGGCCTTCCTTGCTCAGTTCAATATGCAAACAACTTGTTTTCTACAGGAACTGTACTGGTGGCTACCAGGTAAAACCAAACCAAACCAAACAAACCCTGAAAAACCTTTTGGGGTCTTCCTACTTCCAGTTTTGAGAGCCGTGAACTCTCATGGTATTTTTTTTGTGCAGAAAAAGGCAGCAAATACCAGAAATCTCACAAGGTCAACTCTTGCTGAAGTGTCATGCAGTAGGAGGGATGCTGGCCTTGGCCACATGCTGTACCACAGGCAGATGCAAACTCCTCTGTTTACACTCCCAGTTACGGAAACATGAACCAGCTTCAATAAATGCTGCACCTACCTTACTTAACCCCGTGCTGAGGAAGCATTTGATGACTTTGGAGAAGTCTGCCTACATTTTGGAAGCTTATCTTTAACAGAGGATTACTTGGGTGCACACAAGAACAACTGAAAACAGCTCATCTCTACTGAACACCAGTTTTGCCAACAGCTCCTTCAGGCATCTGCCCCTAATCTACTTGCTGAAATAGTTACTGTCTTTTTCTCTACTGTTTACTCAAGGATAAAGTCACTGCTTAGCTCCTTTCTGTCCTGACAGTTCCTCCTTGTGATCCAAAAAGCAACAGTGCCAGGTTGAAACACGGGATGGAATAGCAAAAATGCAGAAAGGCCTCTGTGAACAAGCCTGCCAGCCAGCAACCTGTGTGCCATTAGCTGTGGTTCAAAACATCCCTTATACTATTTCCATAAATACTCCAGTATCTTCTGGAGCATCCCAACACAAACCGCAACAGATGTTGGATGCTGTTATTTCTTCATTCTTATCCATCTGTTAATTTTTATTTTTCTTTTCCCCTTTTCTCCTCTTACCACCTGCTCGTGCACAAATCATAAGTGTTTAAAAAAACCCTATAGTCAACCTCTTTACTTTCTGATCCATCTACTGCTGCCCAAAATTAACAGGACAAGAGAATGCAGGAGATAAAGATCTAATTCACTGTCTTATTTTTTAACCTTAAAAGGATGGATTGAATTTATTTTTGACAACACTAAGCAAACAGACTAAACCTGCTGAGCTAGCCACCTCAGAAGCTGAAATACACAATTACCACCATTCTCTAACAAGTTCATTAATGTTACTGCACAATTTATTGATGACATTGTGAAATTATTATAAAAAGTATTTTAAGGTGCAAATTACCAGTGATATAAATCTACAAGCAAGTCCTTTTATCCCCAACCACATTCAAACCAGAAGATGTTAAGATAGTCCTTTAATGGCAAAAACTATTAGGCTGCAATATATAGCAGGTACATTTATTAATCATCAGACCATTTATGTTCTGTAATTCTACCACAGTTAAATAACATGGACTACTAAGTACCTGAATCAGCTATTAGCAGACATTCCTGCTCATTAAAACTCACTTATTTAGACTTTAGCAATGGTAAATGTAACCAGCCCTGGAGGAGTGTCACAGTGCTTGGAAATGGCACATTAAGCTTCATTTACCCAGCTACACTCATAGGCAGAGGGGGAAGGGAAAAAATACAGTGACGGTCCATAACGGAGCTCAGAAGCTTTTTGAAGCTGCATTAAGAAAATGACAAATCTTACAAAGAGAGCCATAAAGCTTCCTCAAGTACAACAGTTCTGCAAGGAGCTATTTATCATAGTTTGTTGAAAAGACTCCTACGCTTAATACTATTGGACTGTGAGAGCTGATTATTAAATGTAATTACAGAAGTAGCAGAGAAATAATAGTTTATTGCCAAGCATAAGCAACACTGTATTAACAAAGAGGAGTGCGGAACATGTTCAGCATTCAGAATCATATCATTAGCTTTTCTGGCAAAAGATACACAAATGTATATACATTTAATTCCTCATTAACTTCTACTAACCAGAACATCCTTCGTGAATTTCTGATCAGGGTCAATGTATCCATCTATACTTGGACGAAGAAAACAATAGCCAAAATAGGGTTACTATTAGGGTTTCAGCTTTTATTCTTTTTCTATTTAACACAGATTTATTAAAAAACACCCACAGCCTGCTGTCAAAAATATTGCTCGCATTTACTTATTAGCAGCTCTGTAATAGACAGATTTTTTGCTATGGTGCTGCCATTTGAAGCAAATGCTTTATTTAGAACATGCCAGTTATCAGGAGATTCTCCATGCAGTAAATCTTTTGAAACAACAAGTTTTGATTGCTCATGGCTACCTGCAAGAATGAGCTTTAACTTCTGTTGTATCTACATCTTTGCATGCTTGCTTGTGTAACTAGCCATCCATTTTACTTCTTTTTGCTGAGAGTGATTTCTCACAATTTCTTCCTGCTGCTTCTTACTCTCAGAAATGTGCCACTCACTTCTTGTGCATCACTGTCCTTCTTGGTGAACCCCCTTTTTCAAACCATATGGTTCTTTTGTAAAACCTTCTCTACTGCTTTGGAGTAGGCATTCACACTTTTCCAAAACTACAAAGCTGAACAAACTTGGAAGTACATCTCCTTACAACCGAGGCTACTGTTTGTGCCAGCAATCAGGACAAAAATCAAACCCTGTCCCGGAAGCCTAAAAGATTGCTTCTGGTCCGCAAAGTTTAGGTTGAATCAACTCTGCTGCCAGTCCAAGACTGAAACATTTTGCAAAACTATGATTTGGAAGGAAGGCATTCAGTGACAGATGGATTTTATTTATTTTTGGGTAAAAGAAACAGCTTAAAACAGGTTGGGAACACAGGGGAGGATCCTGGCACATCAAGACAAAGTCTGAATGCATCTGAAGTACTCAAGAGATGCAGAAATTACCATCACAAGATGCACATATTCATCAGTAATATGATGCCCACTGACCCTAACTCTTTCAGCAGAGGTCTGTTTCGCAGTAGAAAATACAAGCAGTAGTTCTGAAGCTCAAAAGCCTCCTTTAAGCATCTGGATTCCCTCTTTGGCTCACTATGTAACAACCGCTTAATGTTTTACAGGTAAAATTGCACTTGAAGACAGGAGCTGTGTGCACGCAGCTGAAAAAAAAAGGTAGACTGGAAATCAGGTGCAAAGAGAAGAAATCAGAGTCTACCTCCAGGCATTCATATCCCTGGATTTTGTTCAAAGCAGCATTTTCACATGGGCTAAAGACTCATGGGTTACATTTTTGAGGGGTTTCAATCGAAAGGAAACTTGTGGATGGATTGTTAACAAAGATTTTCAACCACACTGTAAAATCCTTGGGAGTTCAGTGCTGATTATATTGAGATGCTTAAAAAAATTCTTGCTAGCCATCTATCTGCATCAGTAGATACACAAGGGCATTTGAGAATAAAGTCTCTCCTGATCACACCACATCGCTGGTGTAAAAGAAAACAAGTTTTCCTTTTGAAGGTTTTTGACTCGTTTGGAACAGATAAATCAATGCAGCAGCACCTTCCAACTGACAATTATCTTGCCACAATAGCCATAAAAAATAAAATAAAATCAACACGGATGGAATCCAAAGCAGGAGACCTAAATTATACATAACTATATTCATAAAACTACACCTCTCAAAGTTGCTCTGCACGTTGCACATTTGCCGGGATCTCTTAATCTGCTGCTGATGTGCTGCATATTGTGGTCGTGTGGAATTACAGTTAGCTATAATTAAGAACAATTACAGCTTTTATTTCTCCACTTGTTCTTTAAAAAGCACAGTTGTAATAAAACTTTTTCCCCTCCCTCTTTCTCTCTCACTTTTTTTTTTTTTAAGGTGAATATAATTATACATCCTTAAAACATCTCCAATAATTAGTTTGACTCAAATTTCTTGTGGAACAATTTTCATTTTAACTGTCAGATCTGCCATCTATAGTCAATAGAACACACTGTAAAAAAAATTCTATCATTAACCTTTATTCACCCCATAAATCTACAAAAGAACTTGAAGAAATTGAAGAATTCATTGCTTAAACATATAAAGGCCAAATTCAACTAACACCCCTTCCCTAGCAATACCTTCTTAATTACACTGAAACATTATTATTATACTAACTGTAACAATAATAAATTAAAGCTGCATATATAAGACATTTGGCATCTCTCTATATTTTATAGCCTGTTTTCTAGCCTTATTCTCATAAAATAACCTCTCTACTGTATCTTTGTTTAGAATCTACCCACGATTACTAACCATACAGACTGGAGGGAAAAGTAATTAAGTTTAATAGAAGACACCCTCATTTTTGAAGCTGCCCTCAATTTAAGCCATAGAAGGAGAGTAATTAAATTTAATGCATACCACAGCTTTCAAATGAAGATATGCCATGTAAAATTCCCTCACTCTGTAATGTATCCTTTCCAAACACTGCAAAATAAGTGTTGTGATGTAAAAAGATAGCAAGCTACAAAATCATATTAGGTTTTCTTTTTCTACTGGTCATGTGTTCCAAGGGGTGAGGCTGTTGTATAGATTAGGAACAGCATAATCTAAATCGTGAGAATTGGGAAACTTGGAGTAGCATCACAGCTGAACTGTTTCCTGATCCACCCTTTGCCCACGTTATCTCCTTTGATTAAGTTTAGAAGAAGGTTTTGTGGCAAGACCCATCTTTTACGTGTTTTAAACAGATGCATCAGGTTTTTAACTACAGCCACAAATCTCTATAGCACAGGCATTGAACACCAAAAGCCTCCCCCAAAGAAGCTGAACCAGCAGCAGGGACTAGAGAAATACATTTTGAGACATGGTCACAAATGTCCCAGGTATGTCTTCAGTCTTCAAGTCATCAGAATTAAAAATAGTGAAATTATTCAAGGTTCAGCAATTTTGCCAAGCAATAGCCTTGCTACTTCTACACATAAAGTACAAATTGTGGCTAATGAGGGTATTTCACTCTTGCAAAGATGAACGTAATGAATGAGGAGATCTGAGACAGAAAGAGAGGCATTTCTCTTTTCCAGCTCTGTAGAGAAGCAGCGGGATCTCTGTATTTATAAACTCTTCCTTGCAGAGAATCACCAAGTTTCACCAACTGATTTAAACTAAAGCAGGAATTCAAAGGCTTGAATTACCTTGTAAAAAGGAAGAAGACTTGTCACTATTCGTTCAGAAGTTTAGACCAAGGTACTAAACTCACAACTAGTTCAGAAAAGTGCTCTGAAAAATCTGAGGCTCACAGCATACTTTCAAGCAGCCTCCTCTCTGGAACAAGATTGTTCCTACTGTTAAGGTGAAGCAGAACTTATGCTCTGAAACTGAGATCAGAACTGAAAAGGCAAAACCTGGGACAGAATGTCAAACACCTTTGGCCCAAAGGCTGCCCCAAAAACCAAGACTGAGAAAAAAGGAGACAAAACCAAACCAAACCACACAATAGGAAAAAAGACAAGGAAAAAGAAGTGTGGAGATAATAAATGTAATAGATCCTTTATTTCAGTTTTAGAGCCCACCACAAACCTGCCACGTATTTCCCCAAGAGAGGGGCTGAATACCCCATTTTAGCAACACGGGGAGCAGACAACTGTATCCCTGGTGTACACCCTGCATTGCAGGAACCTGTGTGCACAGCAAGGAGATTCACAGATGTTTAATCTTGCTTTCATCTCTTTACAACATTTTAAAAAATGAACATTCTTAATAATAAACAAGAGGCATCCAGGGTTTCACATCTGGCTGTGTCCCTGACAAAGCCCACAATCTTATATCCATCAGTTCAGGGATTATTCAACAGGCAGATCCATAGTTTGAATCTTGAAGCCACCGCTAATATAAATTGCAAGCAGTTTGGGAAAGAGAACGCATCTGTAGTTATTTTTGGTTTCGCAAAAGAAAGAAGATATTTGTTTATAGATATCATGACAAAAAAGTTGGATTTCTGGTTTTAAAGTAGTAAAATAGGGACAAAATTGCTGTTTAAATTATAATTTTTACTCAATTATATTTTAAACTGATCCTACCAGATGCTGGAACTAAAGTGACATGATTTTGCTATATTTATAACTAAGCTGTAAAACATTTCAACATTTACAAAGAGAATAAATCTCTCTGCTAATGCCAGGAGAAGAATAAGCGCAAATGTTATTGCACATGGTGGCTCTTAATAGTTGGCATGAGAAGAGATGTCTCTATAACAGTATGAAGAAAACTTGCATTGCAAATATCACATCATCAGAACAAGGAATGGGGAAAAAAAAAAAGATTTGTGGAGAGTATTAACATGAAGATATGCTCCCATATAGTCTGGATGGATGAAAACCAAGACAAACCATGGTCTCTTCTCTCCTTGTCCTTAAGCCAAAATCCTTCTTCCCATTCAAACCACCCGCTGTTCATGCCTTCTGCTTCCTCTTTGGAAGCAGGATCCTTTTCTCACACCTTTCCCAATCAATACTTTGGCCCTTCTGCTGTTGGCTACCAACAAGAGAACCCCCACTGTTCCCTAATGCTCCTTCATACCTTCCCAAAGGGGCTTCAGCAGAAATGGAGGTCATGGACTGGCTGTCCAGAAGCTTATGGGAAAATATTAAACCGAATGCAAAATAAAATCTTCAGAAGCTGCTCCCCTCAGTTACCACCTGCAGTGATTTCTAGGCTTACACTGCAACCTTCATCCCTCATCTTATCCTCTTTTTGGGGGCTGTGGATCCTGTAGGGACTTATCACAATTGTCAAGCGCTCCAAGTATTGGTGGGATGCAATTCAGCTTGCAATGGCTGGAGCAGCAAGACTCCCCCAGGGCACCAGCACACACCACTCAACCGGTTAAAAATTGAAACAGAGCAAACGGGGAGTTTTTGAACAAATGCTTAGAGATTATGGAGCGCACGTTACAGCTGTAACCACCCACAGTTCCCTCCTACAGAACAGAAACACTGAAAGCAAAAACCATTCACTTCAGAAGTTGAAAAATAAGAAAAAAATGCAGCAGTAAGTATGAAATAAAAGCCTACGGGTATTTCCTGTAAGAAGTTGTGCAAAGAAAGAGGGGAAGTTTGCAGGACACAACAGAGTGAGAATACACAGCCTTGGTTTACAAGTTAATGAGAAGTGTCAGGATGGGTGCACAGGACTGCAGTAGTTATTATGCTCATCACTCATTTCTCACTCATGAAGGAAATTATATTTTACAGTAAAAAGGTGCCATAGTGGGCGGGATGGGAAGGAGAGCCTTATCTTTCCATTATTAAAAATAACTAAACTAGACAAAACCCTAGATAACCTCGGTTTTAAAATGTTCTGAGTCTCTGAGAACAGCAGAGAGAAGAGCAAGAATTCAACGTGCCATTCAGCAGGGAAAAGGGCTGAGTGCTCTGAAGCACTCTTGGAAAAGGAAAATAAAAAAGATAAAATAAAAGCAAAACCACATGCTTTCCACCATGGAACTGATTTTTTGTGTTCACTACTTGCAGTGATCATTCAGCTCTATGGATCAAAAAATCCTACTGATACCAATGTGCATGGTCAATCAGCAGGATATTCTCTTTCAAATACGAGATCTGAAGTTGTTTCTTTGATTTTTTTTCAGAAGTGCAACAGAATTTTCCACTTCTCCCAGTGCCAATCATGTTCAGGTAAATGTTACAGCTTCTGCAAGTGCAAATTAAAGACAATTATAACCTGGTTGACCTACCTCATCATTAAAATGCCTGGCACAACTAATTTGCCCAGAGAGTGGGAATTTGCTGCTACCACATTCACTTGAGTAGGGAAATACCCATATTCAGATGCTATGGGCGTGCTCATCGCTCTGATCAAAGAAGGCAACAATGGAGGTGTCTGTTTGCCCCTCTAGGAAGGAACGCTGCAATATAGGTGGAAGAACATATTGTCATGCCAGTCGATAACACCATTTGGGCAAACAGCTTCCAATAGCATCATAATGCAAGTGTGTTTAGGAAAATTGAAGATTTATCATGCTGTAGCAACTGCTCGGAGCAACCACATCAACTGCACAAGGGAAAAAGTAGGACCAGCGAATGAAAGTGTTAAGGGTCTTAATACATACACCTTAGGGGGTGCTGTATTTCAAACCGCTGTTAAAGTCTCCTTATGTGTGAGATCCAACTTAAGTCATCGCACCTCCAAGACAGATGGAAATTGGGTGCAACTACAACAGCTGTAAACAAATCAATGCCAAAGAGAAAAATACTAAGAAGTATAAAAATAGCTATCAGCAGAAATCCTTTAAAAGCAGTCTCGAATGTAGAAAAAAATACCCAGAATCCTCTTGTCCACATTAGAGATATCTACAACAGTTTATTTCTAGCTGGGGAGCCCATATTAGTGAGAACTCCCTCTAGTTGCATTGTAATGTATAGAGTACATTGTCTTTGAGCCAGAAGCAAATGTTTTGTTGCATTTCCAGACAGCACAGAGGACAGCTAGGGCTTTGAGGTGATGCCATATGTGTTTCAATAGAAAAAAAAACCCCAACAAACAACAAACAAACAAATAAAACCCACAAAAAACAAAACAAAACAAAAGCAAAACCAAACAAGAATATTTCAACACAAGAAAGAATTTCCTTGTTGAAGTTTTATCCCAATTAAAATCCTTACTTGTTTAGGTTTAAAACTTTATAGCAGGGACAAAAGAAGAGTTTTCTCAACCAGGCAGAATCTCAGCATTTTCCCCCAGCTGAAGCCCTTGACACAGAGGGGTATTGGAGCACCTCTGCTGTCCTGTTGAGAGGTGCAAAGCTTTCTTGGACATTTTTAGTTTATGAAGCCATGGGCAAGGCTTTTGAAATACAGAGGGTGTGGGAGGTGTGGAGTGAACTTACATATTCATACAACCGAGACATATCAGATGAATGAGTTGTAACCACCTGAAATCCTTACAAAAGCCCTGTTATTCAAGGGTTGGCCACATTCACTTACATTTGTGCACCAGGTTGCCACAGTGAAATTCAAGGCAGAAGACAAATCCCACAGACAAAAACCCCACTTCTTTTTCTTTGAAATATGACCTTTTCATTTCACGAAATGTGTGTCAACTTAAATCTTGTCAGTCTGACCCCAATCCGTCCTATTCCCCGAACCCACAGAGCTCTTTGCAAAAACCATTCCCACCCCGGGCTATGGTCTCGTCAGATCTCATAAGTGAAATGGGGCCAGGTCTGGCTGGGACTGTGGGAGACACCTCTCAGGGAACCCCAGGTGCTTCAGAAAGTTCTTGGTGGAGATTCTCACAGGTAACCCTCCTTGAGGTAACCACAAATCCATCCCCCACAGTGACGCTAATGCTACTGAGCTCCTAAAAGCTTTGTATTTTGAGTAGGCAGGACTAAAAAGACCTAAAAACTCTGGGGACATTTTCCCCCATGTGACAGTCACATCATCTGTCAGCTGCTGAAGTTCTCCCCTCATACTCCAATACTTTTAACATGCACAAGATTTTGCCCATCTTTTATAAAAAAGTGACAAAAGCCAGCAAAATGACTGACATTCTTGCTTTTCCCCTTCCACTGCTGAAGTTTATGCCCGTACTTCCATGTGTGTTCCTGGCAAAAGTTTCATTGTTGGTTCTTTATTTCACTGCCAGTAATGTGTCTTTTTAACTTCTTCTATTTTTAAATATCTTCTAGACTGGTTTACTCCCAGTATTAAGTTCACAGTCACCTTCTCTTGCTTTTCACTCCCCTTTTACGTCATCTTCTTCTATCTTAGGTTGCTTTATTCTAGAAATTCTGATCTGTCTGTATTTCTGGAGGCAAGGCTATACAGCCTCCAATTTCATCCCCCCTACCATCAATCAATGAAATCCAAACCCAAGTATTTTATCAATTACACAAAAACTTTTTAGTACATCAGGCCTGTTCATAGGCCAAATTTCCCCCCAAACCACGTAGAACAGTGAACCTGGAATATACAAAACAACTCAGTGCATAAGTTACCTATACATTGCAATACTCAGCTAAAGCAAATTGCCTTTTCAGTCACGTCTTTACACATTTATGTTTGCGTTTATGCGCCACAGACTGCTTAGATATAAGTTATTTTGACCTATAAAGCACCTTCCCTCCTATTTAACAAGTGACAGAAACACAATGTCCCAGAAAATAAGACTAAGCATGAAGTTGGTACATAAGGCTTGGTTGGTAATTTTATGTAACAGCCTTTGTTATTGAGTTAATACAAGCATTAGCTATGTCTTTAATTGCACTAAACTTTCAGTGATATTTACCTGAAAAGTTCTCACTGTACTGACTTACACAGGGTGGGGAAAAAAGGTTAAGCTGGCTAGTGAAACAGGTCTTGCACCTTACAAAAGAGCTTTCAGTAGAAAAAAAAGGAAAAACATTGGAAAAAGACTGATTTTCAAAGTGAGCCATGGAAATAATAAATTCATGCGCTCTGCTTTAAAGTGTTTTCTACGCCAGCAAAGACAGAGATCTGTCTTGTTGAGCCATATAAAGAAAACCAGTCCATGTGAATGGTAGCTTTTTTAGCTATCGCTATATAAGCTCTACTTGTTAGGTTTCTAATTGCAGGCTTTCCGCTATTTTCTTTGGTTATTATGTGAGATGCATTCACAGGGATCTCAAAGAACAGTTGGAGCACTACCGATACAGAACATGTGTTCTCTGAACTTTCATTATGTATAGATTAACACCTCCAAGCAGGCGCCATCTCACAGAACGGCAGCCAGAAGTAGAGAACAACAAAAAAGCAAATCCACAGATTTCAGACTGAAAAATTTCCTTAGCTTCAGTTCATTTTTTGGGTTGTATTCGCATACATGAAGAATTTATACCTTCAAAGATTTGAGACCTTTTTTTTTGAAACAAGGTATAGATCATTCTTCTGCCTATTATTTCCCTGAAAATAAATAGAGATTTTTACCCAGAGATTAGGAACTGAAGAGACACACAAAAGCATATCGTACCATCAGCAACCTGCTGTGTTTTCACTGGGCAAAATCACCTAGAAGTTCAAAAACTTCCACTTGCACTTTGCCAGGAGGCTGCAAAAGCCAAAAAATAACTTATCAAATGACAATATTAACATTCACAGGCAGCCTCAGAAATTACATATACACACAGAACATTATTTAACTGCACATCCTTTCATTTCCTCTGGATGAAATTGCTACCAAACTACCAAAAAATGTAATTAATCAGCACCACAAAGGCACACAGACACACACAGGCAGCACCAGCCTGCCTGACCCACGCCTGTGCTCAACCACTTAAATGCACAGACCACTTAAGTGGGGCCATTTCCTTGCCCTCCCCAGCTCAGAAGTCCATCCAGAAATAGTAAGTCAATCTGAATTTAGCTTCCCCAACTGCCTTTTACATTCAATGTAGCACTATTACAGCTCACATTCATCTTATGTCACCCCACAGTGTTCATAGAGAATTATGCTGTATCTGCTCCTAATGGTTCAACTAAATGGAGAGGTGGGAGGAAGACAAGGGGTTTGGTGAGCGGTGGAACTGAAGGGGCCTCGTTGTCTATTGATTTATGTCTCAAAGTTGCCCTCCCACGCGAATTTTTGAATACCTAATGAAGGCTGATCTCCTGACTTTACCTTATGCAGACTACTTTTTCTCCTCTGTAATGCCTGCTATTTTCATGAAACTGGCAGAAATTAAATATATCTGAGACCTCTGTGCCTGTCAAATTTGGTTAAAATGTATTCACCGGCGTAAAATGCCAAAGAGACAGAGGAGTAAAAATAGGGGCTGACAGACAATTCAACTATATAATCCTTGCTTCTTAAGTGAAACGGAGAGGAGGAAGAAAAGGAAAAAGGGAAAAAAAAAAGGAGCTGCATTCTTAGCCCCCATAATATGGCAGGAATAACCACACACCACATTTTTCCTGCGGTCTGTTGTTTACGAGCAAACACTTCATTGCAAGTCTCAAAGGATGCAGAACATCTTACAGGGAGCAAGAGCAACAAAACCAACCCAAATATGAGAAGGAGGGCCAAACCAAACCAAAACTGGATTTCAAATGCCACAGGAAAACCCAAAACTCTTCAATGGCCGACAGCCAACATGCTTTGGGTCAAGATGGCCACCAGTCAGATTATGATCAATGCTTCAGGAAGACTATGCAGAGTATATCACCAAGTAAAAAACTTTAAAGCAGCTACTGCAGGTTAACTGTGAACTTTGCACATCCAATATGGTCCAGTAATTTCACCTGGGGACTCCAGAGCCCCAAACAATTGCAGGTGCCAAAACTCTGCTGACAGTCCTTAATTTCTGATCATTTGTGCTGGAAATGACAGTCAGACTTGCTGGATTTCACCTCTGATTGAGCAAAGCTCTTAAGCATGTGTTTAACTTTCAGCACATGGTGAACGCAAATGAAGGGGGAAAAATAAAATGCTCGTGCTCTCAAAAACCTCATGATGTGTTAATCTTGCTGCTGCCTCTGGGCCTTTGTGAGGGGGAAAAATAACTGAGGGGAATAAAAAAAACCCACCAGTTTTAATTCTGAGCTTCTTTATGAGTATAAAAGTTGGTTACTTTGAATTTGGCCATAAAATATTATGTTAAGTGTATAAAACATACAGCAGGTGAACACATCGCTTTATTCCCTCCACTTGCCACAGATTTAAGCGAAGGATCCACTCTGAGCACAGAGGTAACACACAAAACTTCCCACCAGCACCGTTTTTTAATCACAGCGGACCAGCAGGACTGTGAAAGTCCTTTGCTGATGTTATACAATAATAAAAAATAATCCCACTATTTGAAATCCAGGCTAGATCACAGAAAGCTGCAAGAATTTGCCCCAGTTTCAAAGAGATTTGCCAAACAGGCTGGTCGTGCCTCAATTCGGCTTCGCACGCCTCGGCTGGGCCAAGACTCGCCGTCTGGTCCCCAGCAGTGTTTGCTGGAGTCCGTGGGAGTTCTGTCTCCAAAGTGGCAGCGTGATGTGGCACGTCGTCCTCTACAAAGCTAATGCCTACGCTTTTAATGGATGTCATTTCAGGCAGGCATTTGAGGTAAAAAAGAGAAAAAAAAAAAGAAAAGACAAGAACGCACTAAGTGAATGTAGTGCTGAGGATTTGATCTGTGTTCATTAGTCACCAGAGTTCCCAAAGGCAAAAAGATTATCCCCATTACCGCACAGCAATTTTGACATGAGCTCTTATGTCTGCTTCAACTTAGTGGGTGCAACCCCCTCTTCCATTCACTGATAAAGGGGAAAAGTCAATTTAGACAGATTTGTAAACCAAAAGATTTAAGATGTGCGGCTCTATCATCCAACTGCACACTTTATAAATAATCTACAAATACTTAAGCTCACTAGAAAACTTCCAGACAATGTATTTCTTACTTCTTTATTTCCAGGTAAATCTCTCAGAAGGAGAAGGTTAGCCCATACAAACATGTATCTACCCAATACAAACACACATGCTATTCTCTGATTAGAGTGATTTCTAAGTCTGTTTGAACAATGTAAAATATTTCACCAAAGTATACATTGTTGCAAAACATATTATGGGATTTGCTGTATACCTAAATCCAGCCTCGGGACAAAATGCCTTGTGTGTTCCTGCTTAGACACTTGAAGTTAAGCTCTCTTTTTCTTTTATTTTTACAATTTTTAAATATATGCTTTGCCATATTCATTACTGCATCCCATCATTGCAGCTGACATTGGTTGTTACATTACATATGCCAGCAGACAGACTCCTATGTCTTTATAGACTTCTGCCTACATATTACAACTCCTTATTACTCTCCATGTGCAAAGTGTCTGTTAAATCAATAGTTCAAAAGCCTTGTTCAATTCAAATGGACTTTACAAAGTACTGCACTGTAATAAACACATGCTAGCAGAACGTTTCCCCAATTGCTTACATGACACAACTCTCATCGCATAAAGCAATACAATCACCACATATTTCTTACTATGCAGAGTCCCAGTTAAGTCAAGAATGAAATTATCTTATTAATCACAGATGAACAGGGTTTACTGCAATGACAGAGTAAATAAAGTGATAAAAGAGAAACACAGTGACAAAAATCCTCAGAGAGATCACTCTTGATGCATTAGGCACTATGGCAATTTGGACCAGTCTCCACTTCTTACTTGGCAAAATTTCCCCACATAAATGGTTTTAGAGGTTTAGGTTGTTTAAAGAGGCATCAAGATAAAAACATCTACTAAATTACAATGAAAACAATAAATATGCTTCTGCTATACCCAGGAGGACAGTTAGGTCTCCTCTGTACCCCCAATAACGTTCCTTGTTCACGCAAACTCTGCTGTCGACTTACATGATGTTTTACTGAACTAAGAGTAGGACCAAAGATATGCAGCAACAGGATAAGCACTCACATGAATGGAAACAAGAAGCCAGGCAAAAGGGTGACACTTAAAATGTGACCAGCAATTTGGCCAGTAGGGCTTATTTATACAAAGATGATGAAAGGTCTTAAACTTTTGCTCAAAATCTTTCTACATCATTCTCTGAGCTTAATCCAAGTCCCAGCCCAGCTAAATGTTTGAAGTAAAATGGATCACCCAGATCCTTAAAACTCGAGCATTTGCTCAAATTTATTCAGGCTTTATTAAAATTCCATGCACAATAAGAACAGTAATTACCACAGGACAATTTATCCTACTTTCTTTTTCCCACTCTATTAGCAGAAATCAGTCAAAACAGACTCCAGCTCTCTTAAAAAAGGTGGCAAAAGAGTTATCAGCCAATGATGGTATTGTAAGTACCAGCCTGCCCACTTTCTATCAATCAGATACTACTGGCAGAGCAATAAAGAAAGAGTGAGATAAGAAGGAAACATCTGTCAAGCAACATCCTAGACAGGCGAGAATAGAAGGAAAGTAGTCTGGGAAAAGAAGAGGATAACAACAAAAAATTACCAGCAAGTAATTTTCCCCAGTGTTGTACATTCCTTTTCTCCCACCCTATGAATAGAAATTGGTCAGATAGCCCAGGTAGTGGATTTCCTATTTGCAGCTTCTAGCTGAAAGGATTTTTTAGTGACAGATCGTGTCTGAGAAGCAACATTTTTGCTGGTTTGACAGCTTTCAAGGCAGTTTCCCAGCACTTGAACCACTTGAAGGATTCATGACACTTCACATTTACAACTTACATGTTTGATAGCAGTAGCCAAGCTGATGTGTATGAACCACAGCGGTCTTCCCGCTAAGGAGAAAAATGGACTTCAAGGCTTGGGTCACTCCTTTGGGTGCTTAAGGGACAAGAACAATTACACCTTCATTCAAAACTGAACACAACAAATGTGACGTTTGGAGGCTTAACAGTTGTATGGAATTAAAGCTTATTTTGTTGAGGTTGTTGCGGATCGCCATTGGAGGAGGAGCCTGTTGAATGCAGACGTTAGTTAGGGGGGCAGTGGAAGCAGAGACTGAGTTGTCCAACCACAGAAATTAAACATTGAGAGATTAAGGAAAGAAAGACAAACTTCATTTTGACATCTGTGACAAAGATAAACATGACAGAGAGCTATGTCATCTTCCAAGTGGTGAGCACTAATATTTTTGCTTTATCAAGCTCATGTTACTCAAGTTGATTTGTTGCACAAGAGGTTGTATAGGAATGATCTTGCCACAGCACAGGAAAGGTGGGTCTGATAGATTCAGAGGACTGTGCTTGCTGCCTTTTCTTTCTTCTTTTGTCACTACTCTCAACTATTTAGGAGTTAATAGATTAAAAGTTAAAAAAATAATAAAAAAAAATGTTAAGAGATAATGCATTAAGTCATTGTTGTCTGCTAAACTGAAGATAACATTAAATTCATGTCCCTTGCAGTGTCTTCCTTCTATCACTGATGCTGCCTTAAACCAACATTAAGCAATCACCAAAACAAGACTCTACCCTGTCCATTGGTCCATTGCTGTATTTTCTCCAAATTCATTTTGAGTTAGGATAAACTTAGGCTGAAGTCTCTTACAAGTATCACTCTGACCACTTATGCATATAAATAGACCAAAATAAGGATGCACTACACAGAACTCTTTTTTTTTTTCCAGGTTTTAAGGAAACACTTTTATGATCTTGGTAAATATAAGAAGATACTCTTATTTCAAGATGGTAGAATAACCCCCACACAACAAAACATGAAGTATACCTAAAGTTGAACTGTCAGCTCACCCATACTGCAGTTTAAAAGATGAAACCTCTAAGAGTTTCAAGCTAGGGTTGAGTAAGTTTTCATGCTTACCCGAGTCAAAGTCATAAAATTCTCAAATGTATGTTTTGGAAAGATGGGATACAGTATTATCAGCTCCTTCACTTTTATTGCTAGACCCACGGTAGCACTTTTCTTAGCAGGATGCTTTTTTAGTTTGGTTGTTTTACAAGTAAGTTTCCTTGTCTCACATTAATAGAGAGAAAACAAACCACAACTAACTAACAACTGTAGAGCTTTGTATACCTTTGAGCATTTGAAAGACCATCTTCCTAGTTTCTTCTGAGGGCCCATGCCATAATGTTTTGATGAGCATCTCTGAAATACCTTGTTAGCAGTGCTGGGATGATTTGATTCCTGTCCTTATCCAGGTAACGCCTGTTTCACTCATCTCCATTTTTGCTGTGCCATCACTTTCGTGAAAAGAGGTGCTTTTTTTAGACATTGAAGGAAAGACAGCAGCTGGTTTAGAATGTGACAGTGGCTTGGGTGCACCCCTGGCTGTGAAACCACCAGCCCTGGGTCTGAGACATGAAGTATCTGAGTCCTACACTGCTTGTAGGAATTCAATCTCTTCCAGCATCTGTTTGCTGCTTGCTTAAGAGTTTGGGAGTGCAGCAAACCACAATTTTGCCCGTTAAAACACTCCTTCCTATGAGTACTATGGAGACATTCAAAACCCGCCTGGACGCCTTCCTGTGTAACCTCATCTGGGTGTTCCTGCTCTGGCAGGGGGATTGGACTAGGTGATCTTTCGAGGTCCCTTCCAATCCCTGACATTCTGTGATTCTGTTTTCTGGATATGGATTGCTCCAACGTTTTCCATATCAGGGATTTGCTTGTTTTGATCTGTTTCAACCGAAAGGCAGCAGCTGGGAAATAAAGCATCCTTTTTGCCCCACTCCAACCCCTCACCTCTCCCTGGGAAACAGCATGGAAGCTGAGAAAGGCCAGTGTCCATGGGTCCTTCCTCCCATGTTCAGCTGCATTATGGCAAGTGACAGTGTTTATTTTCCATTAAGAGGAAGTGAATTGCTGTGCATAGAAGGAATTAATTGCTTTCATTTGATTACCGAAAGGCTGACCACCTGTGGGTACAATCAGCATTGTTTTCCTCTCTTGATGTAAACAAGAAAGTAATTGAAAACCTAATGTGCACCCAACAGCAAAAAAAAAAAAAGGGGTCAGCCCTGTAGCAGTGCACTTTAACCAGTCTTATACTTTCCAGTTACTAGAGATAAAGGATTTAACATTTTGAAACAAAGGAGAAATTTTCTCACAAATTGAGGCGGTCTCAGCTACCAATTTGGCATTATGTTCTTGGATCTCTCAGAATAAATTCATCATTCTCAGATCGAGAGACACATTTAACTGTAGGCAAGTTGCAAAAAAATACTTCAAAGCTCAGCTCAGACTCTTGCTCACTTGCAGCTCAGGCAGGTTAAGGAGACTCATGCCTGTACCTGATAAAAGGTAAGAACACAAGCTTTTCAAAACTTTTATCAAATTTTTACAAAGGAAATTATATTAAGGCCCTAATGAATTGTAAATTTTACAGGGACTGTTGTGGGGTGTTAGCCATGAAACCTGTGTAAGCTGACAACAAAGCATGCTCCCTGCCATAAAAAGAGCAAGATGGTAAGGTGAGCAACCCAGCTCTATTTCCTTCTTGGCCCCAATCACATAACTTATTGCCCAGTCAAATTAAATGGTAAATTTAAATGGCTGTTTCATGTCATAATCTGAGAGAAGGAAACCCATTAATGAAAAAAATATGGATTTTGCACAAAACCCCAGAAATATTTATTATTTATTTGTTCATGCAGCTTATCTTATATAGATACAGTATCTCAGGACTGCCCTCCTGTTTGCTGGACAATAAATTTTCAGTGCAATGGCAGAACCATGAGAAAAATCTCACATGGAGGTTTCTCGGGAAAAGGCAGTGCATCTGGATATGCAGATAACGTCTGAGTGAAGACTGGGTAACAGCAAAAGAACTTGAAAACTCGAACCACTCTTCTTTTATTGTCTCATGAGTCAGCCAGATGTATAAGATCTGCCAACATTTCCTGTTTTGGATAAGCATTTTGAGCCTTTCCTGTATCAACAGGGTCAGCTTCCAAAACATAGGTTACAGCCACATGATTCAAAGTTTTGCAATACAGCAAATTCAACAAGAAAACAAAGATATTTTATCATCCAACTGCACAATATTTATTTGTTTCGATACAACCTAGATTGACCAGGCTGAGGGAGTTCTTTCTGATGCTTTGTCTTCAAAGGAATATACGAAGTTGTGAAGGGAGGGATGGAGAAACCACCTTGATCACAGGAAAGATAAGCGCAAAGTCAGTGTCACCACATTTACATAGTCTAGCGGGAAATGAGAATTTTTGTTCCACAAAAGTACCTTTTAACACAACACACTCTACTCAGTGTTGCTGAGGTATCAGGCACCAAATTACCACAAAGTTATGAGACAACTGGAAAGAGCCCAGAGGAGAGTAACAAGAGTGGCCAAAGTTCCAGATGCTATGACCTACAAGCAGCAAATAGAGGGAAGAACTGGGGTTGCTGGGATGATCTGGAGAGCAGATGGCTAATGAAGCTTCAACATCTTCAAATAGAGAAAAGGTTGCTGCAAAAAGAGGAGAATAATGTGTTCTCTATGTCCAGAGTGAGAGGAATGGAGAATTCACATAACCAGACATATTTAATGGCAGATGTCTGACTTGCATTTTTTAAGTGTCATAGGTAAGCATAGAGGGCAGATCACAGTAAACACTGACTTTCCTTATGGTCCTTTACCATACAGTGCCTCCTGTAGCTTTACTTCATATGTAGAAGTGTGAAGTCAAATCCTACAGTCCAAGGAAAGGCTGCTGTACCATAAAAGAGGAACAGTACCATCGGAAGAAGGCAGTGTCTGGATTTTATGGCTTAGTAGATGTAGGAAGACATCTTTGATACAGGCAGACTCCATGGGGAAGGGAAGGAGTAATCACTCAACTGCAGCTCAAAGATTTTCGTATTTTATAGGACATGATTCAGAAGCAGGTGACAAGAGACAGTAGGTACTAATACCTTTTGGCTTATGTGGGCATGGACTTTTTTCCCATTAGAAAACTAACAAACCTGGAACCTGGATCTCTACAAAGCTGCAAACAGTCTACAAACTTCATAGATCACAATATAAATTAAAAGCAGTAGTAAGAGGAATGCATGGTACCCAAGTGATGACTGAGATCCTAACATGCTGCCAGATACACAAGGCATTAAAATTACAGGTCAAAAATAAGTAAGTTTTTCTTCTTCCTTTATTATTAAGGTGGATTGCTTATCAATTTGTAACACAGACAAATGAAGGGTCTGATCTGAAAAGCTTTTCGTGGCTGCTAAAGTAGTAACTGTGGACAGGACAACTGTGTTATTGCACATGTTATGGCAAGTACATACGTCATATTTCACCTAGCGTGATTGTTCACAGTTCCATTCAATACTGCTCTCCTGCCAACTTTTATTTTTTGCTAGTTATTTTTCCTCAGCTGGTTTATTCACCCCAAAGTCAGATCCTTTAGCTAAAGCAGAATCAAAGTGAAGTAATCTGCTTCTTCTGTTTCAACAGCTGTACATTGCAGTTTTGCCTGGGAAGGAGGAGAGAAAAAAAACCCTGCCATTATCTGCTAAAGGCAAGACACCTTACAGATAAGAAACACCTTCAACAAGCATGGGTAAGACCCTTATACTTTCTGGAAAACAATCTAGTGACAGGTCAGTGAATCAATTTTTTCCTCATGGAGGTCAATACCAAGCAGTGTAGGATTCGTGTAGGCAATCAGGTAGTTGATTAAATGCAGTGGTGATCACTAATGCTTAAGCTATTTACCTTTGAGTGACTGGTTAAGGAGAGTTGCAAGTCTTTTCCTGTTGGAAGCAATCCTAGCATAATTTTTTTAAAAAATATCCTTTTGACACCCTACACTTGAAACTTTGAATAAAAATATTGTATATATTTTATGCTTGAAATGCCAAGATGAAACAGATTTTAATTTGCCTCTGGACCAGGAATTCAGAGAGACAGAGAAATGTAATATTTTAATAGACCAAAGTGATTGGAAGAAAAAAATGGCATAAGTTATGTGAACATAGTCAAGGTTTACCTTACTTATAACCCTATAGAGTAGCAAGGTTGTAGGAATCGCTGATTAATAAACAAAGCAAATGTGTAGGTGTAAGTGGCACCCTCCAAAACAGGTCTGTGTTGCAGCTGCATTCAAAAATGCACACATTGAGGCAAAGGAAATTAAATTATTCTGCACAGGTCACTGGCACTGTTGTGACACCTGACATGCAAACCTGACCTCCAGTGCTGGCCTGGGAACACAAGCCAACAATATAAGAAGGGATTGGCGAAGTTCTTAGCACACAGGCTCTCACATGAAAGGACCTCTTCACCTTCAGGGGAGAATTACAGTTTTTGGTAATGCGTGTGTCCAATTTCTTCTGAAGTCTGTTATGCACAAATAAATGACCCCTTTAGTTCCACACACAGACTGGAAAGAGTTTAAAATTAAAAAAAAAAATGTGTTGATGGAAGGAAGAGGAGACAAAGGTCATCTTGTGGCACAAGGAAACAGAACAATTAAGTTTTACAAGCTACTTTTTCCCCTGCACCCCCCCCACCATGATTAATGGAGGTGCTTTACTTTCCTTAAGGAGTGGGCACAAGGCTTGTGTATCAGTTTTTACAATCTGTTTTTAACGTGGAAAGATAATAACTGTGCAAAATGGAGCAGACTGTATAAAAATTCTCTCTGCAAATGTGATTACACATAAAACCCATAAAAATTGTACAAAGCGATAGATGAACCAAAACTGAACAGCTGTAGTTTTTCATTATTTTGGAACTGAGCAGAAAGAGTGTATGTATAGAGAATGACTTCAGTTTTTTTAATCTTCTGGACTTAATTGAATTATACATCTGCTGGGAATTTAAAATTTCAGAAGGAATATCACATTTCTGCTAAATTGAATTCTATATTGCTGAAATGAAGAACTGTCTGTGAAATATTAGCAATAAGGTTGATATATTTCAATAAACCCCTAGCAGTACAGTTCAAAATAATGTGGCACAGTTATATATATGTATATGTATATATATATATAACAAAAGTTATTACAACTAAGATCACTGGTAATCTCAAGATATTTTTAGCCCAGAGCACAAATTAAATAAAGAACCATGGCTCTTATGTTTACTTTAGGGATGATTTTAGACAAATAAATTAATGACTTAACCACTTTATAGCTGCAGCAGAACCACTTCTTGCTGTGGCCTGTCTTGTGAAATATTTTTATTTCCGAAGAAGCCAAAAAACCCCTAAACAACTAAACCATGAAGTGCTCCAGTTTTAATGCAGTTGGAGAGTTCAATATGGTCTAGGGGGAAGAACAGAAATAAAATACCCTTAAGCAATTCTCAACTGGTACAGCACATGGATGAAAATGAAAGGATGGGTTTTACAGACTACACATCGTTTTGGATATGGCATTAAGTGCTGTTACAAAAGCTTTTTTTTGATAGTCAGATGTATTTTATTTTATGGTGTGAACAAGTCACCTTAAAACCACTTAGTTTTAAATAAAAGAGAAAGAACGTGAAAAAAAAAGGAGAACAAAAATTGAAGCCACAGTGAGAGAGTAACCACTTAATTCAGGTGGCAGAAGTAATCTCATGGATCCACTGGAATCAAACACTGCATCTACTGCTGAAACAGGCTCTGGCCTTTGGCAGGTCTTCATCACAACCAGCCCCTTGGATATTATGAAGACCTGCAAGCTAATGGTTTTCACTCAGTCTTAAGACCAAGCTGAGCTGTAGAGGTTTTACTCAAAATTCTGTTGCTAAACCATTCAACCCTGCAGAGAACATTTGGGTTTGGGAACTGAAAAAGCACAACATGGTGTTGCAGGCCTCAGGGAGAGCATCGCCAACATGGGCATGTCCATGCCTGGGGCCAAAGCGCTGCCCCTTTGGGGCAATTCAGTATGTGGCCTGATTCAACAGATACACCAAGAAACACATCAATTTAACTGAAGTTCTTGTGATGTTACAGGTATCAGCTAAATAAATTCAGCTCTTGCCCTGCACATGTTGTCTGCAACCCCCATGAACATGTAGGAAACCAGGTTAAAACAACAACTAAAAAAAAGCAACACCCTTGCAAATGCTAGATTATCTGCAGTGCGTCAGTATAGCTGCTACAAACAGCCTGAATTGCAACACATCTGATTAAACACCTTGGCCAAATCCCAGTTCTCTTATCATGTAGTGTTTAAATAGAAGATGTCACTAAAAGAGTTGTGTCTACTTGTTGAAGAAAAAGCAAATAAGTGATGCAAGATGTTGCCAACACTATTGTTAAACACGCCATTTTTTTTTTAAAGGGTCAAAAAAGCTTGCTAAATTCTCCCTGAAGAGACACATACCACCAAAAAGAAGAAATTGCTATTGCAACAGAACTACTTAATTAATAAACATTGATTGTGCTCATTGACTGCTGCAAATTGTATTAAATATTAACAACAACATTTTGTATATTTTATATTACTCATGAAAGTTTTATACTTTTGCCCTACAGCAGCCATAGATTTTATGTAAGCTTGCAACAAAAGTGACAAACTATAAAGCAGTATGGAGCACTTCTATAAATATTAGCTGCACATTATTATATGCAGATATAATGCCTTTAGTTATATCTAGCTGTACAAGAAGGTTATTTTCAAAACTAACAGACTTCAAATCAAGAGTTGCTGCCTTGCAACAGTAGTGATAGCAAATTCCGAAACTCTCAGGTCATGAAATAAGGGAGTCATTGGGCAGTGGTACTGTCACCAGGTACTGTGACACCAGCTCTGGCTTGCTTTGTCTGGTACGATTATGTCTTTATTGGTCAGGGTTATGGCAAACCATTTTGTGTGATGGCTACACATGTGGATACACCCTGGGGACAGTCACCTTTTGCTCACTTTGCAGGAAGGCACTGCACTGTCCTTGGATGGAGGGCAAACACAAATGGGACACATGGATTGTTGAAAGACTCAAGACCACCCATTCAAAACAGTAGAATATCTTCATTGACCTTTGAATAGAGACGATTTCCAACAAAATATGGCATGGCTACTACCTCAAGATTTTTCATTAAAAAGCACCCAAAGTATTTTTGCAAACAGTAGCACAGCTTAGTGCATCTGCTTCTAGAGATGACAGTAACAGCTGTTTAACAGTGCACAACCACATGATACAGGAGTTTAGAACAGCAAGAGTAGAAAAACACTGTATCTAATCCAAACTGTCAGAGAATTGAGACAGAAAAATCATTATCCATTTGGGAACATTGCCAGCACATTGCAAGCACATGCATGTGTGTGTGTGTGTCAGTGTGTTAAACATCCACCATCTTACCAAAATAAAGATAAAATTTACTGATTACACATGATCAGGCCTTAAAACATTCACATCTTGGAGACTTACAGTTGAATGGAGTGTTCTTGTTTGTATAATTTTAGCTTTTTTAAGTGTCAGCAATTGGAGAAGTTGTGCTGTCAACATGATTTTTAGCATCTGCTGTTCCAAAGCAGCAGTGTTAATGGAGAAATAGTGGTATCCAGATCTTGTTAATTATTCTAGAAAATAAAGTTAGATGGGACATCTGCAGATGATGATACCTCAATGTAATACTTCCTTTGCTAAAGGAAAGTTTATTTCTTCTCTCCCCTCTAATATATCCCATCCCTAAAAATTGGTTTTGTCTCTTTTTTTGGTATAGACTAAAGAATTCAAAACATGCTAATTGGAGGAGGAAATAATATCAGTTACAGTTTTATCTAATGAGTGCAGATCAGAGTCAAAAGCATTTTGTTTTTCTTCAAACAGAAAGCAATATATAAGCTTTGAAAAATCAGACATGAATGATTTTGAAAGGCTCAGCTAATTAGTCAATGGACATGACTGAGTTTGGAATATTGTGTCCAGCTCTGGGCTCCTCAGTTCAAGAAGGACAGGGAACTGCTGGAGAGAGTCCAGTGTAGGGCAACCAAGATGATGAAGGAAGTGAAGCATCTCCCATGTGAGGAAAGGCTGAGGGAGCTGGGGCTCTTTAGTTTGAAGAAGAGGAGGCTGACGGGTGACCTTATTAATGTTTACAAATATACAAAGGATGAGTGTCACGAGGATGGAGCCAGGCTCTTCTTGGCGACAAACAATGCTAGGACAAGGGGTAATGGGTTTAAACTGGAACATAAGAGTTCCCACTTAAATTTGAGAAGAAACTTCTTCTCAGTGAGGGTGCCAGAGCCTGGCCCAGGCTGCCCAGAGAGGTTGTGGAGTCTCCTTCTCTGCAGCCATTCAAACCCGCCTGGACACCTTCCTGTGGAACCTCAGCTGGGTGTTCCTGCTCCGGCAGGGGGGTTGGACTGAATGAGCTTTTGAGGTCCCTTCCAATCCCTAGCATTCTATGATTCTATGATCTGGACTTTAAGTAAAATATGAACTAGTCTCTTGTTTCAATCGCACTCCTTATCATGGACCTAATTCTGCAAAAAGCAGGTTTTATGTGACATCCTAATTCAAGATGTTACAAACCTATGCCTTGGTGATGGGAAGCAGCCCCCTGAGCACTTCTGGAAGCCCAGATTTGGTATGAAGCAACTGGCTGGTCCTCAGCATCTCAGCTCAAAAGGCCACTGCCACAGCAAGCTGCAGGCCACATACATCTGCTTGCTTGTTTATGGTGACTATTTTGAGTTTTGATTTTCCTGCGTTTCATTTCACAACCTGAACATTACATCAGGGAGCATTTCAGCCCTATTGTCTACTACCTTCAGAATTTTGGCAGAGGCAATCACATATCACCTCTCCAATTAGGGTATATCGTTTTACAAAAGCACAGAGATAAAAAAAATTCATACCGTGCTCTCCCCTGCAAACAAACAAAACCCCAAACCAAAACAAAAAACACACTACCAAAAAACTCATAAACCCAAACCCTGGGTCCATTTCTGCTGCTATATGTATGATTCATTATGTCTTTTACCTGCTTCCACAAAAGTATTGGAAAATATATTACTCCCTACTGCTTGAGAACTGAAGGGGAACTGTTTCATATAAGCACATGTAGCAGACCAGAGGGCATGCTCATTCCTGGCAGAGAATTTGACAAGTTCAGTAAACTATTTATGTACCCACACACAACACCTCAAGACACAGACAGCGAACTGAACGGATTCGACCATCTTTACTTCTGGCCTGTAAGTAAATTAAATCTGCATCTTGGCCATGTTGCCTGGAAGAGGTTATTCAATTATTTACAGGGCAATAACAGGTAACTGCACTTTACAGCAGTTTGTAGACAGCTACTGTACAGTTTTGAACAAAGAAAATATAGACTCTGGTACTCAGGATATATTAAAAAGAAGGAAAAAATAAAAAAATCCTGCAAAGCAGAAGTATTTCTAACCATGTATTTCTCTAAGGCTCCTCAAGTCCCTGTGTTATAACTATCCTTGTCATATATTCAGGAAAATATGTAGCTTCTGAAAACAGGTTATTGCCAGAATACCAACTGATCTCAGAATTTGAAGTTTGCCCAGTTTTATTCCTCAACGACCAATTTCAAGACCTCAGGTTACCGCCCTGTCTCCACCTAACACTAATTTCCTTTTTAGGCTGTTGAATATATTCTTAGTTTTAAGTGTCAAGAAACATTGGTGTATACAGTACAGAGAAACTGAAATCCTGACCAGGTCAGGAATTTAAGAGTCTGAAAGAATTTGGCAGGAAAGTCACTTCAGATTGTCCTTTAGCCACCTGGAGAAGTCCCCTTGGATACTCTTGCTTTCTCAATTCTCCACCTTCCTTAGACCACAGTCAATAAACCAAATGTTTCCTTGTACATTCCATACTCTCCCACACCTGCTTAGCTCTAAAATAGTATTTATCATTGGAAGACACTTTGCGATACAGTTTGCATGAAAAATTTCAAGTGTTGGTGAGGCAGAGAGTTGTCCATAAGTAGACATCTGAATCACGGTGTGTCTACAGCAGCCAGCTGGAACTGGTCATGCAGGGATTTGCAAAGTGCTTTGAAGAATTAACACGCTGGTACGGGATGCAAGAATTGCTCACATATTAGGGCAATGGAAACTGAGAAAGCCCAAAGCCAGGGGAGGAGCCGAAGGTCCCTGCTGGCTTTCAGCCCGGGATTCAGAGCATGGAACTGAATCACATTAAACACAATTAGCGCAGCCCTCACTGACAAGCATGGGCTCTTTTTACTTGTTAGGAGTTGTTGAATAGCAAGTTGAAAGCAAATTGGGGGTTCAGACATGGCTTTGGACTTTGTTAATTAGATGTACCCTTTGCTATATGTGACCACTAGCGTGTTAACAGGATGCTATACGGACCAGCTTGTGCATATAGCTGAGAGTTAGCCTGTGCTTGGCTTTCACCAGCTAGCTCTGTAGTGAGCCATTATGGGCTTTGGCTTTTTTACCTTCAATTTTGCAGCTTTATGTTCCTAAAAGTGCCACTGGCTGGTGTGAACTGCGTCTCTAATTCTGATCACAGCAGAGTCTCAGTCCTGCACGTCAAGTCACCTGCAATCTCTGTATAGTGCGTTTAATTAAGGAGCATTGTGTGAAAGTAAAAGCTGGAAAAAAATAAGTTGAATTTGCCCTAATTGCACATCAAAATAAAAAATTATGCTCATTGAAAGAAATCAATGTAAAAGCCCTTTCTCTGAAGAGTGAACATGGGGCTAAATCTTTGGGCTCATTTATTTCAATCAGGAAGAGAAATGATTGTTAAACAAAGTTCCTGAAGTTCAATTTTTTCACTTCCAGATAATAACATTTTCTTATTGATAGATGAAGTCGTGTGGAGGGCTTGTGCTTTTCCATATTACGTTTCTTGGAAGGTTCATTTGCCATTCAGAGAAAATTATCATTTGCAAGAAACAGTTTACTCTTTGGGAAAATGCTTCAGGAGTTTGCAGGGTGAGTTAGGCCCTCTGCTCTCACTGACCACACAGGAAACATCACCCTAATAGTAGAACTACAGCTTTACATACCTAAATTGTCATGTGCTTGGCCTTTCTATATGTATTAGTGACATCCAGGCTGTTTTTCAGAATTTGAAGCGGTATTTCAAGGACTTTAAATAGTACACATTTTCCTTTCCTTTGGAAAAAAGCACCATCCCCTTAGATCATATAAACCTCTCTCCCCTGTCAGTAGAAAAATCTTTCTGATCAGTGTTTTCTTTGACAACTGAACACATATTTTAATGACTGTCCTGGTGCAGTAGCTCGAAACTAACTGCAATTGAGACTCATTTAGCAGCTTCCATTGTGACCAATTGACTGCAACTTTGCCCAACTCCAGCTGTTTGCGTTTATAGTAACACTCCTTGGTTAAATCAACTCTTTTTGGAGCAACCCACGGAGTTATAAATTCAAACTTTGTAACTCTAGAAAAAGAATGCTGAAGTTTTACCTGGTATTTTATGTACCCTAATCACAAAACAAGGCAAAGCTAAAAGATATGGTGAAGGCTTCAACATAAAACATACACTTCTGCCCTTTTGCCTCTCCAAAACTGTAATGTTAAGTCAAAACATCTAAAGCCCTTGAAGGGCTTTATTTGGAAAAACTATAAAATCACACAACAGTTAGTGAAATTATTAAATAATACCAGGTATTGTCATATATTTTCCTTCGGCATAAGGTAATTGAAGGTATTTAAGCAACCCTCTACACTGATAGAAATAATCTCTTTTATTTAGTAAGATATTCCTGCTACTCAGGCAAGATCGTCTACAGTGAGACATATCTCATTTTAGACTATTTGGATATGATATTAATATATGATAAATAAGTGCTGAAAGCACAGTAATAGATTGGGCATGGAAGGTAAAAGACAATGCACAACCACTAGACTAGAATTTACTATTTTTGAAATAAAATAGTTTTATCTTCCTGGATTCACAGGACTTGGTTAAGAGACAGGCTGGCTTACAGGTGTTAAACTAGCCACTGGCAGGCTATCATGGCTCCTTCAAATGCAGCAGAAATATTTTATTACTTCACAGCAGGAGCTGCATTCAAGACAAAAATCTCATGCAAATTGGATATATCTGACTTTACTTTTCTTCTTCAGTGAAGCTGTGGAAAGATTATGATCAAGCAAACACTTTCCTCCTACATTTTCATTCCAAATTGTTTCCATGGGCTCAAGTCTCAAATGACATGTGCCTTTTTTGGCTGGTCTAATGTTGGAGTAAGTAGATCTGTGCATCCCTCTCCACTCCCTGAAATACTAAAATTAGGTTTCAGGGCTTGAGATTGTCTGGATGACTTAGATTCCACTCCAGCGTCACTTTTGCACAGATAACTGTGATAATGTTCTTTTCTAGGATGAACTTGCTACTTTGAGTTCCTAAGACTCATCACAGAAGGGAAAGTGAACCTTTACTTTGAGTCCAGGAAAGAAGAGTTCAGAGAAAAAGAATAAAACAACATTTGTCTTCAGATTGTTTGGGACCTGCCACTGCAATTCCATTTAAGAGAGTGGACAAAAAAGAAGCAGCCTCACGAGTTGCAACACATTTTAAACTATTTGCCCTGTGGCCTGTTCATAGATG
This sequence comes from Patagioenas fasciata, assembly GCF_037038585.1. Classification (NCBI taxonomy): domain Eukaryota; kingdom Metazoa; phylum Chordata; class Aves; order Columbiformes; family Columbidae; genus Patagioenas; species Patagioenas fasciata. Next base: position 209,311,891 of record NC_092520.1, read on the forward strand.
CTTGATGTTATAAATGTAGCTGCACAAGACAGCTCTGATAAACAGAGGCTGCAAGCCTGCTGATGTCTGTCTCTGCAAGCAACTTAAATAGATCTAACTTTGCTTTTCCAACATATCAATACTGACTAAAGCAGACCTAAAACAACAACAAAAACTAATAAGGAATTTAGTTTTCCTCACTTAAACATAGATGACTATGAATCCCCTTCTGAACAGAAAATAAGCTGCATGTAAAAAGTAAAAAAGGATTTGCTATAAATGAACGCTACATGAAAGTACTCTCCCTTTTAACAGCCTCTCCCCCCCACCAAGAGTAAGGTTTTGTACGTACTAAAAAACCTTTTACCTGAAGAATATAAACAACAAAATATTATGAATTAGTGGATTTTTACAAGTGAGATGTGAATACTTCAGTTCGGGAAATGAGAGCAAATAATATTTAATATATAAAAACTCCTGTGCTGCTTAATGACTAAAACCCAGCTCTAGTCCTCACTTTCATGTTAAAGCATCATATACAGTCTCTGTCAGAAGTGGTGTTCATCACTCATTTACCTCACATATAGGTAGCACAGTATCCTGCTTCTTCAAAATTGAGTATCTGCCTCAAATCAGTCCTCCAGGAAGGAACATAACTACCTGTAACAGATTAACTGGACTCTTTTTATACCCAGCTCACATTCTTAGGAAACTCCTTCCAGCTAACAAAATCCCTCCTGAAACACCACTTCTGATGTGGGAACTATCACTTCTTATTTGGAAGGTGTTAGCAGCTTCCTAACCTACTTATATTTACTTAAAGACCTGAAGCCCCCTACTTGTGCTGAAAGTGCTTCAAAGTGACAAATATGATTAATCTCCAAAGACTTTCGCCTTTTGCTTTGCAATTATTTCCTTATACTCATTGTAGTTTATTTTAATTAAATTGTAATATGGGCTGAATTTAGCTGCTTTTGCACAGAGCCTACCATAGTGGCAGATAGGTCTGTCTGGCTTTTCTGAGTCTAGAAGTTTACACAAAAAATTATAGAAGAGATATCCCGTTTATATTCCTCTCTACTATTTTTCTGAAGTATCCTTAAGCAAAAAAAACCCCAACAACTTCAAACAAAACACCACACACAACAAAAAACAAACAACAAAATAAATATCTAATTTAAAAAACAAACAAAAAACATTTGACGGAACACACAACAGCCAAATCAGCCTCTTTGTATTAAGTTGTCTTCAGGGAACGGATTTTTGTGACTGTGAATTACTGTTTTTAATAAAGAAACATAATCGTGTTAGTTATTTGTACAAAGTAATTTAGCTCGCATGATACACTGTTTCATTCAATCCAAGTACAGCATCTTTCATTTCCAAAAGCCTTTTGCTCCTACCTCATCAACGGAACTGTCTTAACCATGGAAAACAACCAAATAATCAAACAAACCCCTCACACTTAATCTGTTCTTATCCTTAAAGCACACAGAACTGGACTCAGGAGTACTTTGGAGGGTAGACTAGATTTTAACTAAGTCCAGTCTAGCTGTGAAGACCACATCAGGAATGTGTTTTGATCTTTGCAATGCCTGAGCCCCATGCAAGTGTTAATGAGTTATATCTTCATAATACTTACATCAGTAACATCCTGTTTTTCTAATACTGAATAGAGACCACCTAGATTTTAAACAGTTTCTCCAGGGTCATGTAAGACATCTGCTGTCAACCTGGGATGGGAACCCCAATTCCTATGGGCTCCAAGTCCTATGTCTTGACTTTGTTTGATCTATTTGTTAACCATGTACCTTTGTCTTTTTATTAAGCAGATAAGCAATTAAGCTGTGGTCCTTACAATGCAAGGAGCTGAATACAATTCAAAACCAATCGAACCAGCCAAACCTATTTGTTTATTGCTTTTGATGCTTGTTCTGGAGGACTGATGAAAGCCAGAAACTGTAAAAGGAAGGTCTGGGACAACCCTTCTCTGCCATGTTAAATGTTGTGCCAGGCCACACATCAGCACATACAGAAGGAACCCTTAACAACCACACAAAAAGAAATTATATGGCATTGGCTCATTTTCGCTCAGTAGAAACATAACAATCAATAAAACCAAAACTAAACAAAAACAACAAGCAAGTAGGCTGCATCAAAGGAGTTTATGTAAACAGGCTTGATTCTTCTTGAGTGCAGCATTTGGGAGAGTTTTCTCTGTCGTTAACAGGTTTCTTTTATTTGTCTGTGCTTGTTTTGCATCAAGCGAAATGCTAAAAACAAAACAATAGCATTGACCCTGATTAATATTAATATCAGTTTTATTTTGATACCCTTGCAAATCTCAGTGGTTAACAAAGGTCTTTCCTGCGTAGCTGGTTTCTCCTGTACTGTTTCACAAAGCTATAATGCATCATGTCTAATCAGCGCAGAGATTAGACATCACTGTGTTTTAGTTACTGTAGGGTTTTTTGTTTATTTGTATCTAAACATAACAGTTAAGAGCAATTGCTGCCAGCAATCCAAAGAAAGAGAAAAACCCTCAGATTTTGGAAGCCCCAGGTCAGACCCGAGGAAAGACTAATAGCTTCTACAGAAGAAGTAGCAGCCAAGTTGAAAGCTAATATTTGAAATAGATTCTTTCTTTAGATTAAATAAGTTTGATTTAGTTCTTGTACAGGCTCCAGATAGGTACCGCAAAGGCATACTTTCCATTTTCTTTCTGTTTCATCCAAAGTCAAAAGAACTCTATTCGTGTTGTGAGAAAATCTCCAAAGCAAGTAGACATGGGCTCCTGTCAAGAGATGTCTCCTTGTACCTTTGCTTGGCTTTTACCTTGCAAAATTTAGATACATCCTTTCTAATCAATTTTCTCTGGCTTTGCATATATGCTATGGACAGACCAAGGCACTTGGCAAAACATGGGTCAAGTTCACCTAACACTTCCATGTCTAACTTAGGGCAATAAGAGGCATCCAAAAAAGAGCTGTTCATTTAGTCATATTTTAAAATTCTTTCCCAAGTGGTAGAGACTCTTCAATGCTTTTGTTTGCCGTCTAACAATAGCCAAAATGACATGTTAGCCACAAGGCTAAGCAAATGTGAAGTGATGTGAATAGCTTTTCAATTGTTCATTTTCTGAATAACTGCTTGATACAGCAGAACTGCAATTATAGTTGGAATTTTGGTCCGTGTCCTTTGCCTACATTTTTGTCACCATGCCCTGTTTGATCTGAACGCTTTGAGCGTTCATGCTCTGGGATTTCTGGATTCCTACCCTTAATCACTTATAACTTCATGGAAGTCAGAAAGAATTGTGTTTGGCAGAGGGAGAGTAACTTCTGAAAGGAGACAGGCAAGCCCAGCAAAATGGGACCCTGCTTGTGACCCTTCTTCATTTCCTTCTTCCACATCACTCACAAAGCTTTGTCCTAACCACTGAAAAACAGCACTGACATCTGCCTACTTCTCAGCTGTGGCAGAAGCCATCAAAAATAGCCTGCATAGCTATGGAGAAGTCCTGGCTTTATTTTAAACTTGAATTTGAACTGTTGTCAGACTGACAGCTCTACAGCTGGAAGTTACTGATGAAGTCCATCACTGGTACATCACAGGCAAGCAACAGAAAAATGTCCACACTTCACAAATAGCTAAAAGCCCTGACTTTTGGAGTAACTCATCCTTGGTCTCTCTTCTGAAATAGAGAAACTTTTTTTGTGATTATCAAGCCTCAGGACAGGGCTGAGACATGACATATTTCACAAGGGCATTACATCCAGTCTGAGCTGTCACCACCCAGCCTACGGGAAATCATAGAATAGTTTGGGTTGGATGGGACCTTTAAAGGTCACCTAGTCCAACTTCCCTGCCATGAGCAGGGACATCTTCACCCCGATCAGGTTGTTCAGAGCCCTGTCCAGCCTGGCCTGGGATGGCTTCAGGGATGGGGCATCCATCACCTCTCTGAGCAACCTGTTCCCTTATTTATCTCAGATCCATCAGCTTGTGAAACCTGTGATCGTTAAATCTCTCCATCAGGTGTGACTTGTGCTAGATGCAAAGGAGGGCTGAATTAAAACACCTTTTGCTATCACTCTCCCCAAACATCAAAATGCGACTGTACACTATTTTTCAAAATGTTACTATTGGACTGTTAATGGTTTGACACCGAATGTTTAATAGCTCCTACTGATAAAATTCTGTTTTCATCCATCTCTGATAATTTCTTCCACCAGTATTTAGCACTTGTATGGTTTCCTCATATGGTGAGAAAGACAACTCAACATAGAATACTTACTGCATTTAACTTTGCACCATGTTTTGTGAAGTTTCTAATTAGCTAAAGCCTGCCTTTAGTGGAGCCTTCTAAGCAATCTGAAATGTAGTAGTCCCATTAAATTATTTTCAGAGTCTGTTCTACCAGGATGATCTCCTGGCAGCAACCAATAAAGCAGCAATGTCTCGCTGTCTCCAGATTCTGACGCTGACAACTGGAATCAAGTCACCTTCAGCTGGCCGACTTCCAAATCATCCCAAAATACAAGTGGGATGAACAACAGCACATTCTCATGCTGAGAAGAGGGTAAAGCAAGGGAATCACTGAGCCAACACAGCAGTAGCACTGCAACATTGGGGTCAAAACATAAATATTTACCAAAAGACATGAACACTGCCTCCTTGCTGGTGATCCAGTTCTCATGGTGGCACAGGTGCCAAGGGGCTACATACAGACATCCTGAGCTGTATCACAGAAGGTGCTGTTTCAACTGTGGGAAGTCCATCCTATGTGACAGCCATGTCACTTCTGCACCACTTGCCTCTTTACACCTGATCACACTTGTTGACACGTGTGCCAACACAGAGCATTTAAACAGCTGACAAAAGGAAGAGGCCGAGCGCCTGTATAAATGAGTCTGCCAAACTGACATGCTGCATTACAGCAGGGGATCACGAAGTCTTTCATTATGAGTGTCCCAAGGATAAATAAAAAATATATATATATGCAGTGCAACTGTTGACATGTATCACACTCACGTGCCTGGCTGAGAACGGTACTGTCAAAGGTGGGGATCACCTGGCACCAAAAGAACAAATGAGAAGCCAAGAGCCCCCAGATCTTATTAAGCCAATTTGCTTTCATAGCGATGTCAGACGAAAAGCAACCAAAAATGGATAACATCATTTCCCTCAAGACATCCCTCTCTGTGCATTACCTGCAGTGGGTGACAGACACTCTGCCAAGGCTAATAAGAGAGTGTCTTGTGCATTTTCCCTGTCATTGTTTGTAGGATGGTAGCTTCCCAAATACCTGGTTCTTATGCGTTTATTAACAGTGAGCAAGACAAGAGCATTGCCTTTAGACAGAGAAGATCATTGCTATGGATCACCCAGTTTTGCCCATTTGGGTAGACTTGCAGAAACATGACTGTTCACAACGTTTACCCCAAAATATATCATAGTGATCTTTTATGTTGATTTTTTCTTCAAGCCCAAGCAGTATGTGCCCTTTTAAAGATGGACAAGCCAACCACCAGGTTGGTATTAACTAATACATTCAGCTTGTTTTTTTGCTGGTGGCAGATTCCTCAGTTTTTCCGAATTTCTCCATAAAAAATGAAACAGAAGGAAGAATTCAAAAGAAATTAACTAAAAATCCATGGGCCTAGCATACTCAAGTTACAACAGCCAAAAATTTGAACCAACAATAAGTCATTTACTATCTCTTTCTCCTGAGCTTGACAGAAGACCTTTTTATTCTGCCACCCAAATTATTGGAAATGTAAAACTAAGTTAAAGCAATGTTTCTTCCTTCCTTCCCCTGGATAAACACATTTTCAGAAAACTAACTTTTAAAGGTTACTAGTCTTCACCTAATGGCAGTCCTACAGATAGGATTTAATATGTAGATAGATTTTGTTAACATTAAAAAACTAAAACAAAAAACAAATTCACAGTCTTTTAGTGCACAGGCAAAAAATCATACTTCTGTACCGCAGATCTTGTTATTATAGAGAATTATATTATATACGATTCTGTGTATATAATCACATAATATGTCATTATATAGAATCGTCACTCAAAACAGGAGTTTTGGAACTAGAAAGCCACCCTGACCAAAGAAGTATATTTTGCACAGTAGCTCCATGTTATTCACCCTTGAGTGTGAAGAGAGCTATAAAATTCCACATGTTCAAGAAATAACATCAAGCGGGAACATGTTTGGGACGCAAACACCTACAGGTCTAAAATGGGAATGAGATCTGATTGTGCTGAATGCTGCATAAAACACACTGCAGTTGTGTCTCCATCCTTTGTGATTTCAATGGAAAAGAAGCAAAAATGTGGACAGTCCCCCCCACCCCCCCAAAAAAAAAAGAGGGGAATTACTGCGTGACACATACTGGGCAGTTGCTAAATCCTGACTAGATGGAGTAAAAGCAGCTGGGATTTTAAATCATCTATATTTATTAGATCCTATATTGCTAAGATTACTGTCTCATGGGAAGAAGAGGTGAGAGACATAATAACACCAATGATGATAAAAAAAAATCCAGCTTGATGTTCAGAGCTGGGAGTTAAAATAGGAACCTGGTGTTCCTTTACACCCTTAAATTCTCGCAATAGCACAGTAAGAAGTTTGAGTCATACTACTTCATAGCTTCAAAAGCCTCACATAACTGTATTTTCCAGACACTAATATGGTAGCATCACAAAAAATTTAGTGTATGTGCAAACTACAAGGTGTTCCTGCAGAGTAACTTGTCATAAAACATTTAAATAAGATATTTAATTTGACCATCGTTAAAGAGGTTAATCCTTCACATCCTGAAACACAACCTAATAAAACCTGTAGTTTTGGTGACCCCACTAATAAACAGAAATGTATCCTCTCTATGTATCTAAAATGAAAGTTTGAAAGTAAACTTATTTTTCCTATGGGATCTCTTCCTAGCACAACACAGAATTGTACACAGAATGAATATCCACGATTTAGCTAATTTTCTAGTACTGTTTTCCTTACTGTACTGCAGATATTAACTAGAACCAATCCCAGACACTTGACTTAAATCCAGATTGAATTTAAGCCCATCCCTCTTGAAAATCGAAAAATAAAAAACCAAACATTTTCAGCTTGTTTTCAGAACATTATAAAAATAGATTAAGAGATCAAATAAAAAGGGCTTTTCCCCTAAAATGTACTTAACGGGGCAATTTTATAGAGAAAGGAAATTAGTTTTACTCACAAGGATTTAATCCAAGCATATATGCACAATATGTAGCAGGAAACTGCAATCTTCTGATACATGACACACCTATAGAAATTCCCCCCAATGCAAAGGCCTGGTTGGGATAGCATGATTGAGTGTTGCAATGTATCAATATGTCCCAAAAGCCCAGAATGTTTACTTTAAAATACTCACAATTGGCTATAAAGTTCATCTTTAAAAGATGTCACCAATAAGCCACAAAAATAACAACGTGGCTTGGTATTACTTTAATTTTGATTTAACAATGTGCAGCTTGGCACAAAACCTCATTCTGATTTCACATCAGTAGTGCAGAATTTGTCATCAGATCCCCTTCTAATCTTACTTCAATAAAATATGCTTGACATCAAGATCCATATATGTTGCTTTCAATACTGCCTATAAACATGTCTCTCTGCTTTGCTTTAAATGGAACCTCAGGGTACAAAGTAATACAACACAAAAATAATTGTGCCATTTTATGGTTGTGAAAGCCATGCAACTTTAAAAGCACAGCTCAACAAATTGGAATGATAAAAAAATCTTTATTACATGCAATTTTAAGATATATGTATATTTTTAAATTCATGTTCTCATGATGAAAGAGCTAATGAAGAGATGAAAGGAAAACAGAAGTTATTTTCAGAGAATTAAAATGCTCAGCACGGCCCAGAGACAGCAATAATATAAAAATGTATGTCTAGGGACTTAGTAAATTCACCTAAACAGGCTGGCATCTGCATGAATGGAAACACAATTGCTTTTAATATCAAGCCGTCAGCCTGTTGCATTTCATAACGACAAAGGAAATTCAAACAAAACAAGAGAGTTGCTTTGTAACTGCAGGGGAAACACAAGAAAACGCTGCCTCCATTTTATTCAGTGCGAAATTGCTGGAGTTTCATTTTCCATCCTAAACAAGTTAAAATAATAATTAAAAAAATAATTATAGTAAAAACACCAAAAAGCCTCACAACATAAGATAGACCTTTGAACTAAATGCCAGTGAGAGGCAGTAGTTCTACACATTGCCCATGGTTGGAAGCTCAGAGTTACTAATCTTTTTTGTCCAAGCACCTTTTATTTTTTTCAATGTTACTAGAGGTAAAACCAAAGCCCGCAGCCCTAGAAGAGAGGGCTTAGCTGGAAAGCAGCAGGTAGAAGAGGGAGTATAACTTAGTGTTTATTGCAACAGGCTTTTCTCCACAAGACCTGGATTACCATTTTCATTTTTGACATTTCCATGTCACCTTGGGCAAAGCACCTAATTACACTCATCCATATCATGGTAACAACTCTTCCCTTTCTTGTTTACCTCCTCCAGCCAAATGCTTTCACAGAAAAGCATGTGCTAGAGCATGCGTGTAAGCTGCACCAAGCACAACAAATCCCATTGTCCAACTCCAATGTCAAGTTTTTGGTCAGCACCTCACATCTGTGTGTGTGCTCAGGACTCGTCGGGACAACTGCAGAAATATGTGTTAGATAAACTTCTTCCTGTGTTTTTTTTTTTTTCAGTTTATTCTGTGTTATTCCTCCCCCCCTTTTTTTTTTTTTTTTACTAGTTTGTTAGAATGAAGAAATAAAACTAAATTAAAACAAAACAAACAACAACAACCACAAAACCCAAGCAACCACAAAAAAGGCAAAACCAAAAATAACAAACCATCCTTCTGAACATTTCAGCCATGGTGTCCAGTCATTAGTCTCAGGTCTGGACTCTACCGTATATATATAACGTCAGTCCTCTCGATATCTGCTAGGGCTGATTAGACCATATCCCAGCCCAGCACTGTGGAGTTCTATGATCCTGGACTCATCTGTTTGTACCCACCAAACTCCCTCCAAGTGGGATGTTTTCCCTCATTCACTTGCTGCAATGTAAAAGCATCTTACATATATGGTCGATTCCACTATAAAAGATAACTATGAAACTTCTTAGAAAAAAAAATATCAGAAACTCAAAAAATTGAAAGTTTGAGGCAAGATGACATTTTGTCCCTTCCTGTCTTGGGCTAGACTTTCTTCGACTTAACCAAACTCCAGACTCTTATCTTCTTTCCTTTTCACAGCCCATTTAAGTCCAACAGATTACATGCAAATTGTCTGTGACTTTTAAATGGGCAAATCTCTGATTATGCAACCATCCTTTGAAGCACAAAGGAGCTGTGTTTGCATCCAGCACCACCCAGAACTCTCATGAGTCCATGGAACCACCCACCCCGTATCTTCACAGATCCTACCCTATTTATCAATAATTTGTATCCTGTTACACAGAAGATCCTGGTTTCCCTTATCCCATTTGGGACAAAACAGTTCAAGAAACACTGATCAAATGTAGATGCGATAAAAGAAGCGACTTTGCCTTTTTTATCACAATCCTCTGTACTGTTTAAATTGAAATAACTCAGATTTTCCATCTCACTTTTTCTTTTTTTTTTTTTTTTTGAGAGAAAGCAGCAAGAGAATCATTGTTTTGGCCTCAAGGCATTCATCACACCCTCTCATTTCTTTCTTGAGCTCAGCAGAGTAGCCACTTTATCTGGTGTGTGATTGGGTAGATTTTTTTTTTCCCCAGGAAGATACTTCATTTTAGTGTATACGGAAGGTATATTGCACATAGAAACCAGGGGAATAGAGTAGCAAGACACTAAATCTATCTGCTAAAGAACATTTATTCAAAGACAACCACAAGGCTCAATCTAATTGACAATTTCTGCTCGGGGCCCATGATTAAAATACGAAGGCTGCTGCAGGTAAGAACAGGGAAAAACTAGCACTGCCATCAGCAAGAAACTGCACAATAGCTGTCATGACCCACAGTTATCACCAATTTGCTTTTAGCACCTAGTATTAATCAAGATGTGACAAAAAAAGTCTTCAACTCGACAGCAGGGTGAAGCCCAGGGGAGGAAGGGGTTAGGGAGAGGGCACATTGGGTTTTTCTTACAAGTATCCTCTGGAATTTGTGTAGGATATCCCAAATATGCATGTGTAAATTGCTGGGTTTTACAACACATTTTAAGCACACTAACCCATACATTCTCTCTGTTACTGTTCCGTATAACCTTACCAATTCAATGAGACTCTTCATAAAGGTTTTTTTCCCTTTGTGTCACCTCTGTACAAAGGAGAAACAGTACCCAGAAGAGTTAAGAGTCCATTTCTGTTTCTGAAGATCCCTCTATCAATTAACACCAGCAGACAATAACTATTTATGCATCTGGTGTGACTCACCACGTGAAGCATATTGTGAACTCAGCAGCTGAGGCAGCAAAAATATACATATACATATATATATATATATATACACACACACATATATATTTTTTTTCCAGCCAACAATCAGTGGAAAGGAGTTTTGGTACAACCACCACACGGCTATAAGAAGCTTCAAACACTTCACGTCTGCACCAATTTCATACTCTAGTAGAAAAAACCTTGCGTGCAGCACATTGTTTCTTACATGTGCATCTCTGAGTGGTCTACCTTAGTGAAAACGCTTGTGGCCCACCAGTTTATTAATGCATCTATCTGGACATCATCCCTGTCAAACTTTTTATATGTAAATAGCTGCAGCACAGATACTAAAGATACGCCCTATCCTTTAGTCCTTTGTGAGCTGGGTCTAACTTATTTAGACTTGAATGCACCCAATTTACTTTAAAACATATAACATTATATATATTTATGTAATTATTTAAGCAGTGAAGAGCTGAACCTTGACAAACTACTCAAGTATTTGCCAGGGTTTCTGGCAGATTTTGAGAGCCACACTGTGGGGCAACTGTCTGCTGGGTACCTCTCTAATATCACTGTAAATCAAAGAAAAAAAAAGTAAATTAAATTGTTCTTGTATTTTTGTATTCATTTGACAGAAATAAATTGCAGCCAAGTGTTCGACCAGCAATTACATGAGTACGAATCTCTAAGACAGACACTTTGTATAAAGAAAAAAACCACACAAAACAAAACCCAACTAATATTGCACGAGAGCCATGCTTGTAGCTAAGGAGTAGCTTCACTTAACATAATTTAAAAGGTCTTTGTTGATAGACACATCTACGTACTTTAAAAATCTAACCTGAGCTTATACTCATAGCCAATGTTGATCTACTTTTAATAGCAGCATAGGTCTAGGAGTTAGGTGTCTCAGTCACCACTAGAATTTAACTACAGATGATCCAAACTTTTTCAACTCCAACTAGAAGTATCTGAAGCTATAACAATTTGTGACTGTCTTTATACAGTAGTTTGAGAGTTCACTGTGCTTGACTAGAGACCAAACATTACTGCTCAGTGCCCAAATTGTCTTCATAAGACTGGTGTCTCTCCTTTGCTTGGGCTAATATATTCAAGCTGCCCTACAGGATGAGATTTAGAGGCCTGACACCTGCTCAGATTCATCGCTTAAGATTAATTTTTGCAATTAATGTTTGAAAAATAATATGGACTAAGAATAGTGAGGAGATGGGGCAGGAGAATAGGGGTTTCCCCTCTAATTTTCCAAACCATCAGTAGTGAAGGCTATAAGGAGGACCTGCTGCAGGAGAGGCACCTCTGCTAGGAGTTTCAAAGCCCTGAGAAAGTCAGGCGGCAAATAGTTTATTACTTTTATGTAGGAAGATATTTAAATAATAACTATGCCTGTCATCCTTTATTCCAGCTTCAAGATACAGAACATGGTTTTACACCTACTTTTCTCTGTCTTTCCTGTGCAAAGTTAAGCCATTTAAGATAGCTTATAATTTCCTTCACTTTTAATAAGAGCTCATTTTTTAGGAAGTACAGATACCCTGTTTATTCAAATCTTTCCTTAAAATGGGTTAGCTGAACAACATATACACAAATAATTTTCATCAAAAGACTCTTAATCAAAGCATAGGAATTTTATCTCTATACTAACAGATGCAACTACCTTCATTCATACACATTTTTGAGAAGAAACAAATTATGTCACTGACTTATTGGCTTCTGCAACGACACTAACAGCCCCAGGAAACAAAAAAAGGGTTAGTTTGTTCCCAAGGGTAACAAAGAAAGCTAGAAGGTGATTAGAGTGACGTTTGAGAGTTCAAAGCAAACTATGTTATTTAATACCATATAAAATAATTTATATTCAAAGACCTAATTAGGAATGTGTGTAATGAATCTTATGTACTCTTCATGGAGTAACATTTAATTCAAAATGTTTCCAGCTTCTCTGGGCTTTTTGGAAGTGGAGTGGCATTGAAATGGCAACCACAATCTCCTCTGGAAAACTCCTAAGGTTACATTGCTGCTTACAGTCCTACAACCTGCTATAAATACTGTTTACAAAATTCCTGGAATTCCACATAATCTTTGAGCCTGTGTATCATGTGCATGCATATGTATACATGATGTGTTTAAATCTAGGAGCCAGAATTTGTTTTGTGCTTTGAAAAGTGCCATATACCACCACTTAAGGAGTTTCCTTATATATGCAACCTTGAATATTCATTAATGTTTCAGCAGACCGTTCATGGCAGTACGAGGAATCATTTAGACATCAAGGGCTTTCAGTTTTACCTTACTTGATCAACTCACACACTACATTCATGCTACATGCAGAAGGTCTCAACCTCTCTGATGTGGCAGGATGTTATGTTGGTCCATGCTGTGCTGCTACTTGCAATTATCTATATTGGGCAACACTGGCCAAGGTCTCCAGGCATTCCCCAACATTCACCTCTGCATATCTACCTCATCTCCAGGAATTACATAACTATACATATAATGTTATATGTTTTAAAGTAGATTGGGTACATCTTGCTTCATTTCCCAGATCTTTCCTCTAATTGTGATCTTCATCTTCTTTCTAACCCTTCATCTCCTCCTCCTCTTCTCCAGGACCACTTCATTCTAGGAACAACTCTTTTCAGCCTCCCGCAAGCTTCCCATTTACCAGTCAAAACAGTCTATGTGCAGAAGGACAACAAGTGATCAGCCTGTTAATTGATGCATCAATGCAATCTCTCTTCATTAACTGGAAGATTTATCACGTGCCACTTTTGTTTAGTCCAGGTGTTCACAAAATTTGCAACCAGCCTGTACCGGTTGCTGAGAGAAAGCAGCAGGCTTTTATTCTTGACAGTTCAAAAGTTCAAATCTGGACATTCACCCCCTCCTATCCCAATTATCTCTCTCATGTTAGCATTTGTGATTTTTTTTTTTTTCGGCTGCAGCTGTCACAAAACATGTATTAACTCATCTCCTCTAAGTGCTTCACTGCAAAGTCACATCCTTTGAAGCAGAAGAATGATAAAAATCTATTTTGTTATATGAATACAACACTTGTTTACTGATTACATGTTATGTTGATAAGACGGTTGTTCTCTGCTATTTTTATTAAGAGGTGTAAGGCAGGCACTAACATACTGATTTATGAGTATCAGCACTACGCATTCACTCTCCCTCTGCTAGATAACTTGTTGAGCTGCTGCTACATTTCATAAGAATCCTCACAAGACAGCAAGCATAACTTAAAAGCTCACCCCCCAAATACCAAACACATTTAATCATGCCCACAAATATTAGCTTTAGCCTTATGTAAGCCTCAAATGAGCCCACAAATATTACTATCACTATTTGAAGTCTAACACACTGGCAAGATTCCCAAGTAAACCACTGTGATTTTGGAGAACACCAGGATATTCAAGCAAAGCAGAAAACTCAGCCTGCCCCAAACAAGCAAATACGTTACTTTGCCAAACAAAAGTTCACAGCAAAGTTAAACACAGTATTAGAAACAATTGAGATTCACAGAGCAGAAATGGCAAGAGAGGTTCAAAATCTAACGAAAGCACAGCTCTTCAAACTAAGGCTTTTTTTCTGTTTAGATAAGCCAGTATGCAAATCCATCACCAACAGAAGTTGAAGTCGATAATGGTTAAAGGTGGCTAGTACCTCGAAGGAGATACCTTAACAAGAACTGTCTTAAAAAAACTTCAACAATTGTCTTAACTTTAAACTCTGTAGATCAGAAAAAAACCCTCAGTGCTCCTGCTTATCTCAGGATGTAGGCAAAAGGCCAGACTCTCTTAGGAGATCAAATTCCAAAAAATGAGAGCACAAAAGATTTTGGAAGCACTAGCCATCACTTTTCCTGTCTCAGTGGGTGCCAGTGAGCAAGATGATGGTTTGAAAACTTGGCTGTAGACTTTTTTTTTTTTTTTAAAAGACAAATAGTTCAGCCTGACAGTCTCCAGGACAAACACAGCTAAACAAAAAAAGATCTCCACCCAGTACTGACTGATTATTAAGCCTTTAGTTTGGCGTACGGTCTTCTTTAGAAAATAAAAACATATATACATAGCCTCATGACCTCCCCAGGTTATGTATGAAGACAAAGTTTCATTAGTACCAGTACGAAGTCTTAAAACAGCAGGTCTTTAAAACAGCAAGCCATAAACATGAGCATATAATAGAACTGGAGTTAAAAAATTTTATATTACTTAAAATTTTTCCTTCAAGTACAATGTCAGAAACCTTTGCAAGCTGATTTCTTCTGTGGATGTTGGGCAAGAGCTTTATTTAGTTTCTACAGTATGCATTTAAAGGCACTATTAAAATTTAGTGCAGAAACAGGACTGATGCAACATTTATATCATAAGTAGTTCAGACTGAGTGAGAAATACCACAGATGAAACAGAAGTGAACATTCAATTGGAAGTTCATGTTGAATTCAGAAGAGTAATTTCTGTTACCTTATGAGGTCAGAAGTCTTTGTGTGGTTCCTGTTTCAAAAACTCAGGGACTGGGCACCACAACAGAAAGGCAGGTCTCAAAGCAAGTCCTAAGACTGTGCAATAATCTTAGTGCAGATGTAAAGAAAAACCCACTTAATGATTTTATATCTATCTAAACAAACCAACAAACAAAAACAACAAAAAACAAACCCAAAACTAATACACAGAAGATTTGTGCATTTTTATCTTCTGACTGATCAGGAGGTTATTGACCTTAAAAGTCTTTGTGTACATGAGCACCCTTCTGTGTTTATACCCTGAAATTCCTGTTCGTATAATGATTTCTCCCAGAGTCAAGAAAATTTGTTACTATGAAAACTGGCAGCACTGGATTAATTATCATTACTCCTAAAGATTCCCCAACACTGGGTGATGGGCAATGCCATATTGCCCTATGATACAAATATCAAACTCATAACAAATGACGGTGGAATATTACTTCTCCTCCCCCCATCACTAGCAACACCTCACAGAAAATGGAAGTACATGATTTAAATTACTCCTCTCTCAAGAACAAAACAAAACAAAAACAAAACCAAAAACAAAACCAAACCAAACCAAACCAAACCAAACCAAACCCCAGGAATTGAAGACTTGAGAGGAAGAAGCTAATTTTTCCCAACCATGTTTCTGTAAAGGTTTGATTCTATTTGAAGGTTAAGACTTGTGCTTTTTCTACAGGAGGGAAAGAGGGCATGTTCAAAACCAGCTATTCAGGCAGAATGTAAAGCTGGAAAGTAGCAGAAGTTTATCAGGGTAATTAAGCTAAGGATCATTCCTGTAATTTGATCCATTTCACCACAGGCTTAAGAACCACTCAACTCAGATTTTGATGCTCATGTAACCAAACCCCTCAAATTTGACATTTACAGACCTAAGTTGACTATTGCTGATTTCGAAATAGAGTGAAAATCATAGTTCCTCCCCCACCTCTTTAGGAAGCAGATGTGTAAGTATAGGCACATAGAAATGTTAGCTTAATCCCTCCCACCTTTTCTGAACTTCTTGCCCAGCTTCTGAGTCATTTGGCAAAGAAGTGGTAATCTCAAAAATATTAAATTTTCTTAAGCCTCCTGAAAATAGGCAGTCAAGTAAAGACAGAGAGCCCCTCAGCTACTCTGCTTTAGACAAGGACATTATTAATCCTCACCAGAACAAAAAACAAACTTAAACAAAACCAATATGAAACCCAGCCCAAAACAAATTAGATAACCAGAGGAAAAAAAAAGCCCACAAAAAATTAATAATAATAATAAAAAAAATCACCAAAGCTGCCCCCCAAAACAACACGAACCCCCCCCCAACAACACTGAAACTATCAGAAATATCAAAAAATCCAAGCATGATCACCCTCTCCCCAGGTCTGAATCTGCATCTGATTCAGCACAAGAGGATGCAATGAAGACATACACACAAACCCCAAACAAAGAAAACAGATTTCAAGGGTTCCGCCTCTTCCAGAATTATTTTTTCATACTCCACGTGGAAAGATGATACAGAGGAAAAATAACTTAAAATGCAATTTAATAAAGATTTTCTATAAATAAATAAATAAACAAACTTGGTTGAACATATAGGTCATTCCACACAAAAGCAGAATTAAATTAAAATCAAAACCATTCCAATTTATATCAATATTTGCTATGGACCTAATGCAATTCTCCATCTATATATTTTCAGGCGCATTATCCAACTTCAGAAAGTTTAAATTACAACATACAAAAGATCTTATGATCTTGAAATTGTCAGGACCCTGTCTTTTCTGGTCAGTCTAATCTAATCCTTTACCTCAGGGAAGTGTCTGAATTTATCTTTGATCACCATTGCATCAAGCTCCCAGGAATTAAATGAGAATCTTGTTACATTAAAACAAAGTTGTTTATAATCAGCCATGCACAAGCTGTTGGTATGGCTGGCTGCCACACAAACCAAGGTTAAAACAGGCCAGGCTTACAGCTGAAATATAACTAATATGACATTATTCTTTCAGACATTTGGTTAGGCTGACAAATTTGTAACTCTGTAATTTACACAATGTCCCCATGACATGTGGCAGTACAGCTATTGTGAACAGAGATTTTTATCATGGAGAGTAGGAGGAGGAAGTCTACATTTTCCTAATGCAAATCCTTCCCATAACAATTTCAGAATGCATGCTGGCTTGCTAAAGTATACAATTTACCTGTTGGAGAGAACGTGAAGTTCAAATGGTGATGTATAATTATTTTAATGCAATGCAAAATTACCCTGTGGAACTCATTGGTCCAGAAAGTGGTTAAGATACCATATATAACACTGTTAAATAAAAGTATATGTTTTAGTAAGACAAGGCTTGAAAGATTTATTCTGTCTTCTGACTCATGCATTGCATCAATAAAGTAAATGGTGTTGGAAGTCAGTGTTAAGAAATAAAATTAAATTAGTAGGATTTTAACACTCTTGTATAACACAGGAATTGTCTCATGGGATCAGACAGGGGTTTGTTTTATATGAACTTTCATCCCTAGGATGTACGAAAATCCTACATGGATAGGGGTATGTTCCCAAATAAGGAAAGATTCTTCTCAACCTTTTGACAGTAGTTGTCCAAAGTGTGAGGACTTATATCCTTACCCATCCATTTTAATCCTAATTGCAGATGTTCTCATCATCCATGAAAATATTATTTTTCCAGTTCCAAGAATTGAGTCTCCATGGTACCTATTTACACAGGATCTCTCAAGGTAATTGTCATGTGGGTTATTGCTTTAAAAATCTCTCACAAGTTTCCCTCCCCCCTCAATTTGTATTATGAGAAAATTCAAACAGCAAAGGCCTAAATAACCATTTCTGAGAAGTGCTTGTTATTCTGTACAACTCTTTTCTTCTGAATTAAACATTCCTCATAAGGAAGTCCTTCTAGGTCTGACATAACTATTGCTGGAACCCCTCAGTTGAAACACAGTTTTTTTTATCATCTTCCTGAAGGAATTCAAAATTGGCTGCTACTACTGAGGGGATACAAAGATACCATATATAGGTAACTGCTCTGTTCCAGACCATCACATCTTAAAAAATGGTCATCCATACTGATCACACAGCTTCTTCCCTGCAAAGCTAATTTTATTCAGTAGTGCCACATGAAGCTTCCAGTTGCTAAAAAAATAGGAGTGTCCAGCCCTTTGCTGCTGAACTGGTTCTGCTTTCCCATCTCACTTTCACCATGGAGATTTGTGCAAACTTCCTGTGTGGTCTGACTGCTTTTTTGGGTATTATAAGAACAAATGGGAAAAACAAAACAAAACGAGACTGCAGAACTCATTCTTTCCTAGAACTGTCATGTTCTGTGATGTTGTAACCTCGAGCCCAACAATGTTTTATGCTCAAATCACAAGCTCACTGTATACAGGGTTTATTTTCATCAACAGAGCTTGTTTTCCCACTGTTGTATACAGACTGTATTTTCATAATTCCCAATACATGAAGTACCATCAACTCTCTAATAATTTACGGAAAGTTTAACAGGAAAACAAAGCAATAATTAGTACAGTCAGAATAATGTGGGTACACAGTACATTCAAGCTAAGTTTCTGTACATTACAGGACATTCCAGTTTTAAGGTGTTTTATTCTTCTTAAACAGTGACCTTTTTTTTTTTCTTATTTTTCCTGGAAATTAACTGAAGTCTTTTCCTAAGAGTTTTCTGCCTGCCCAGTAAACATCTCTAATTGTAGCTAAAATAATGCTGGCAAAGGTAACTTGTCTGAATGTAAATTGGATAAAGTTATGTCTCCTGGAATTGGACCTGCAGCTTCATCCATGCTCCTCCTTATTGACTTTATTCAACCACATCAATGTGAACAACATGAATTTCCTTTGCAGTGGATCAAAGTATTTGTACTGCTTTGTCATTGTAAAATAATTGCCTATTTTTGTTGTTGGACGCTCTTCTGTGTGTGGTTTTACAGTATCTGTAGATAAGACAGAGAAGAGAGAATATAAAGTGCAATGGTTGCAGCCCAGACTATGCCAATAGTAAAATTCAGATTGTAGCTTATTACAGAAGGTACTTTTAAATTAGGAGACCTCTTAATAAAAGAGTAACTTGTTTTTTTCCTCTGGGGTGTGTGGGTGGAGAACTGATACTGCTTTTAATTCTTATGAGAAGAATGAGAATAAAGATGTAAGAGAAGACCTCAAAGTCCACACAAAATAGTGATCTAGCTGACTTTGAACAATCACGTAACAGGACCCTGCAGTTGCACTTGTAAGGCCTGTGTGCTCAATGTAAGCTCTCATTAACCATACATTTTAATGAATTTCATGGCAAACAGAGCAACTTACTGGCAACAGAAGTGGTTGCAACTCTCAGTGAACAGCAGGGAGATCTGAACTAAGTCTAAGAACAGTCCCAGGTCTTTATGTGGGAACCACATTGTTCTGGGTTAAAAATACAATCTGCTTCTGCAGGACTAGGAAAAAAAAAAAATCCCTTTTCAAAATATCATGAAACTTTCATTTTAAATAAGTAGGGGAAAAAAAAAGTCACTTTACAATACAGCAGGTTTAAGTTCGGTTCCTCCCATCACTACTCTCCTATGATTTAAAGCTGGTATGAAAATTACATAGTTTACACAGCTTGTCTGCAACCTAGTATATCATAAGTTTAGGTTTGTTAATAGATTATGCTAATTTATTAGTCTACTTGAAAGCTGACTGAGGAGCAAAGAGCCAGGTCATCTGTTTCTTTTAAATACATGGAAAAATAACTACAAAACTATAAGTTATTTTAAAATTATTCCCAAGAACTTTTTAGAATCCAGACTCCAGACAGAGTAAAACTGGGCATCAACAGGCTGGAATTAATTAGTATAGTAAGTGCTCTGACTAAGACATTTTTTTGCCTATTAGATCCAGAAACTGTATTTATAGAAAGAAAGATGTCAAGTTTTCTGCAAAACACATGGGGCCCAACTCCCAATTACTCTAAGTCAGCAGATCTTCCTCAATGGAGCTTTGTCAGTTTGTGTCAGCTGGAAATCTAACCCCAAAAGTCACATAAAAGACCCTGCCAATTAATTCCTGTTGGAGTCAACGAAAGTTTACATGAGTGTTTAAATACTTTTCTCCCTGTCCTTCCATTTGAGACTTTTAATACCTATTTCCCTCTTCCAAGCCTGTAATTCTTCTCAGGCCACATAAATCCTTTATTTTGGCATGTCCAGCAGAAACCTGACCTCAGCCAACAACATTTTGCAACTCTTGGCAAGGTCAATTTTTCCAACAAGGGGGAAGTCCAAGAGCTACAGGGACACTCACCAGCCTCAGCAGTGCTGGCTACTGGTGGGACTCAAATTCTTCCCTAAGACCACATTAGGGCAGAAAGGATGTCCAGCTGAAGTGCCAAGTCAGCAAACGTGCTCAGCAGTTCTATTAACAGGGTACGTAAAAATTTAGGCTCAAATACATAAAATAGATGATGGACACAGTACTTCTTGAAGGAAGTCAAATGGAAATCCATGCAAACTTCTCAGGGATGAGAAACCACCTCTGATTAATATATAGTAACTCCTTGTTTAAAGCAAAGAGCAATTGCAGCCTAAGAGAAGTGAAATTCATCCTACAATTGCTTCAAGGTAAATTTAATTACTATTTGCAGAATTAAGCAGTGTCAGGTTCAAATCTCCCAGTGCTTCCTGGTTCAGGATGGGCGTAACGGGAAGAGTAGTGATGGGTTGACAGAAGTAGGTTAATTCACTTGTATACTTATACCCTGTTCTTTGTGGAGAAAGACTATCAAGTCCACATACTTCACCCATCACTTCAAATGCTCATTGGAAGTTCTAATATGTCACCGTTTTCTTTGAGACCTAGAAACCAAGACACATGCTTAAAACTAAGAGTCTTAAAACTAAAGAAAAATTTGACTTCTTCGACTTACTTTAAAGGTTTCCATATTATCTTACAAGTTCTTGGATGGAATATACTAATCAAATCACTTAAAAGTCATATCAAGATTTCCAATCCCAACTGAGCTATGACTCCATTGATCTACTAATTTAATGTATAAAAGTAGTTTGCAGTTCAGGTATGTTAAACTAAGAATCAGTCTTCCACTACTGAGCACTCTTGCAAAGTTACTTGAACAAGTAAATTATTTTTTAACAGATACAAATTATCTATATAAACCACTTCTTGAAGATAACTGGCTACAGAGAACTTAACTTGACAACAGAAAAAAAAAAAAAAAGAGGAGATAAATCTAGCACAACTAACATGGCAGATTTTCCCAATAATCTGAAACCCACATGTTCAACAAAAGAGACAGTCCAATTATTGTGATGATCACTGGAGTCTCCCAGTATTTCTACTTTTAGGAAATATTCTGTTTTAAAATTCATCTGGAAAAAAACAAGTGAGCAACAACAAAAGGCCGGTATCTGCAAATCAACAGGAGTTCAGTTACAGTAATAAAGTGGCCCACTAATATCAGCTTGGGACCAACTCAAGAACAAGTATCCTACAATAAATTATCAAAATGAACTCTCTACACAAGGGGTGCATGGACTTTCCCAGGTGAGGAATAGAAAACTGAGGAATCTCTTCCACTTGTGATGAAACATGGGGAAACACAGTCAATAAACATCTGAGGAAGTTACATAGAAATGTCTCTTCTCAGTGACAAACAATGGTAGGACAAGGGGTAATGGGTTTAAGCTGGAACACAAGAGGCTCCACTTAAATTTGAGAAGAAACTTCTTCTCAGTGAAGGTAACAGAGCACTAGAACAAGCTGCCCAGGGGGGTTGTGGAGTCTCCTTCTCTGCAGACATTCAAACCCGCCTGGACACCTTCCTGTGTAACCTCATCTGGGTGTTCCTGCTCCGGCAGGGGGATTGGACTGGATGAGCTTTCGAGGGCCCTTCCAATCCCTAGCATTCTATGATTCTATGAAATGTAATTCATATGAGGTGTGGGGTTTTTTTATTAAGGAAAATTAGAGTATAATCAGTAGAAGCATGTTCAGCTGCTCATGCAAAAGAATTTGGATGTAACATTTAGGTTATTCTAAGAATGTTTTTAGTGCCACAGAACATTTTTCAGGAGAATGAGAGCTCTTGCAGTCTGAACAGGTTCCTTGGGACTCACCGAAACCCACCAGACAACACCCACAGGGAACTATTAGAGCATTTTCCTCACAGATAAGAAATGTAGCTCCTGCTCAGGTCAAGCAAAAGAAAATCCTTTGGATCTTGATGTAAAGGCCCAACAAGAGAGACTGCAAATATCTCCAGTTTCACCTTCCTTTGCGCTCCGTCCTTGGTATGGCACCTTGAGACTAGCAGGGGTCCAAAAGATCTTTAATGAATCTCTCTTGAACAAAACAAAACCTATTATATAGGCAATACTGTCATAATGAATGCTGGAATAATAGCTACAAGATGACTTTAATTCCTCTAATGACACCTTTCCATGGGGAGAGCAGGTCACACTACCAATGGCCGTGAAAATCCCATGTGGTACAAGTATGTCTGAAGGATGGTGATGAAATGCAGGCGAGTAAAGTTGCATGTCAACTGGGGAGGGGATTAGAAAAATGGAGGAGAGCAAGAAATGAGTCTATGAAAATAATTATTCACATGTGCTGCTATCAGAGATGAAAAGACCAGCTATGCAGAGAAGGAACTTGCATACTGAAGGAGAGACTAAGCTTGGAGGGGAGTTTAATAAAGCAGAACGGTAACCGAACTTACAAATTTTTATAAAGGGTTACTTAACAGAAGCATCACACACACACAAGACTTAAAGGGGAAAAATAAGAAAACCAAATGTTCTAGCAAAGTAATTTGCTATTAGGCAAAGCCCAGCCAGATCATTCAGCTCTGTGTTCCAGGCTTCAATCAACTTCAGCCTAACAACTTCTCGGAAGAAAAACTGGTGCCTGCAAGGAATTTGAGCGGCTGACCTATAGAGCTGCCTTGCCAAGGCAGAAATATGGAAGAAAGCGTTTTAGTAAATGAGCAAGGGATTGCTTGTCTTGAAAAGAGTTAAATTCTGGTTTCATTTAATAAATTATTTTAATGAAGGCAAGTGGTGAAAAGCCCATCCCCAGGCTTAGATCTCACTGCTGTGGGCTTCATATGGACAGAGCTGTACACCCTTAGCCATGAAAATTTTATAGCCAAAGTAGATAAGACAGGTATTAACAACTCCATGTGAGTGGTAGAAACCGAGGCACACAGAGATTTAGTAACTCATTGCCCAGTTACGTATCCTTTCTACAGGCGATTTCCTTCTTATTTCAGTTCCACTGAGTGCACAACTAGACAAAGATTAACATTTGCAATGGGTTAGTTATGGAAGAGCTGCAGAAGTACATTAGGACTTGAATTGATTTAAGAGATGAAGATAATGAAATAGTGGATGAAGTTCAGTATGATTAAATAATGTGGGTAGAAAAGGATGATCTGCTTTTTAACTGCATCCTGCAATGTGTGCATCCACTTAACTAGATGTCACTAATCACCACTCAGGAATGAAATTTTTGGGTATAACAGATATAGAAACAACACAGCCTCCTTCTTCCCCTCAAAAAAAGGGAACCCGAATTCGACATCTCAAGGTCTTTGCAGGTCAACAACTCCAAACAGTTACCACATGTCCCAAAACATGGATGCAAGCTTACATGTAAAAGCCCTTCCAGTGCAAGGTTTTGTTAGTATAGATGCAAACGCTGTATCAAACCACAGAATTTCTTTGCTGCAAGATGTTGTGGCCTCAAAGTTAAATCTGCAAAACTAGTCAGATGATAAATTCAAAAGAAAGCATTCATCAAAAAAAGAGCCATCACTGCTGACATAGGAAGAACCCGAACTGCAAATCATTGGTGGCTGGCAGAATGTTGCTACACACCATTGTAGACTCTTGCTTCACATCTGTGTTGCTGGTGCAGTAATTTTTTATTATGTTTTAGGGGTTAAGACAATTTAAACAATTAGGCCAAGGAACATAGCAGCAACAGTAAGTAAACCTCTTTGTGATAGAGCTTTCATTTGAATTGGATGGTTAAATCCTCCATAAAGCACTTGAAAGATTTAACAACTCATGTCCAAATGAACAAGATGTAATAAGCTTGTATACAGGCTTGATATGAAAAGTGGATTGTTTTTAGTAAAACGGTGGAGAATAACCTCTTATTGAAAAGAGCGATATTGAATTTTAATCAGGGGAAAATAAAGATGCAAGAATAAATCTGCACAGGCTTAGAGAAGGACTAGATGACTTTCTCAGCCATCAACAATAGATGCAGGAGTGTCTTACATCGTAATCTGCTATTTTCTGTTATCTTTACTATTTCAATCACCCCCTATATCCTGCCTTTTTAAGAAAAGAAGCCAAACGAAAAAACCCCTCACAGTATTGTCCACTAAAAGTGCAGAGAAAGCACAGACACAAAAGATGAAAAAGTGATTAAAAACTCATACTTCAACATAGCTGGCCCTAATTTTTCATGCTTGCATTACTCATTGAAATGATTATAGTCACATGTTCAAACCGAAGGCAGAGGAACTTAGACTACATTTTACTGCTTGTATTCTACATACCAGAGCTTAGTAGCAATCTTCATACCTCTGGTGATACTTATCTGTGTCACAACTTGCGACTTACATGACCATCACTAACATCCCTTTCAGTGCCATCTCTGACATGATCTGCATTTTTGGAGGGGTTAACTGGAAAACCATATCACAAATGTGATTTTAGTTTTTACAAAATACATACACCCTCATTTCAGTCTTTTTTTTTTTTTAAAGCAAGAACACTGTGGCAAGTATGTGGGAATTTGTATTCTCCACTGACATCTGAAATTTCATTATCTATATTTCATGGTGGTGATGGAGTCCAGTATTATGTCCCTGGGCCAAACTTTCAGGGCTTGTTTTCTTTTGTCTTTGAGGAGCACATGGAGACAACATTGTTCAGGTCCTCAGAGTAAAGCACATGCAAAATAACTTTTTATACCCCCTTTTCTGAATGCTAGGTCTGTGTTGGGGGTCCATGCACTGATCTGGTCTGTTCAGATAATGAATACAACAGAGGATGCCTTATCTTAAGCTTTGCTAAGATGGGAAGGCAAAAGCCAAGTCAGGAACAAGACTCCTATCGCTATGGTTGTTTCAGTTTATTCTGTGCCAGCAACTGAATTTGAGCTGTTGTGTGTATTTCCCCTCCTAATCCCACCTTCCCCAATTTGAAAGCCTTGAATCTATTTAACCCATCTTAATTCACAGGCTGTCATAAGAATGGGGTGTGGGGATAGCACTATTTACCCAAAATAGCTCATAATACAGACACACCAACAAGGCTGAAATTGTTCCTTCTGGACTGACTTGCCAAGCATGAAAACCACTTTTTTCTTTTTTTCCTGAAGAGCCAAATCATTTACAGGCTGCTTGGATGGTGCACACACTGGGAAAAGGCATCTTGGAGAGAACATTTGAATTGGTACATCCGCCTGACACATGACGTGTTCCAAACAAGATGTTCCCAGCTCCACTAGCCAAGTTTTATGGGCAACTTCAATAGGACTTGTGAAATTCAGGTCATCTGTATGCAGAGCAGAACAGCAAGATTTGGTGCTTCACAGACTGTAAGTTGACCATTCATCTGAGCAAAAACTCCTACTCTTTACTTGAGGTTGTGAAGTCAAATTAAAACAATTTTTTTTTTCCTAGTAACGGGCCATAGAAAGTTCACATACTTCTTCAGAGAGGAATGCAAAGGGGTACAAGGTCTTGCCCGTATAGGTAACTGATGTGATTTATAGTGCTGCTTTTAGCCTTTTTGGAGACAAATTAATGGAGAAAAGCAACAGAGAAGATGTGGCCTCCACAGATATTTTTTTGTTCTCCTTTTTGTGCCTCTCCTTTCCAGGCTACTGCTCCACTTTTACTGTTTTGGGGGCCCAGAGCACAGGCTCTGGCTTCAGAAACAGCAACCAAAACTGTCCCTGTCACATATGAGGAACAAAACCACGTCACTGAAGCAGAGGGAAAGTTTTGGAGAGAGATTAGAGATGTTTCTGGAGTCACAGCAACAGATCTCACTCTCTCTTATGCACTGAGGGCACGGGATCTCAACTCCCTGTATCATCTTGGAGACAGGTAAATGGGACTTCAAGCACACACCATTTACTGGTGAGGCTCTAAAGGATTTTAAAATGTCCCAAAGATTTGCCAGTGCCTCCTGGCTGCAAGGAGTACAACAGACATACTACTTATTCTAGTTACATTATGAAAAGTGAGAAGGTATCTCTAAGGGAAGATCAGGCAACAGTGTGTTAATGTCAAAGCATAGATCTTCTGCTGGGGGTTTATCTGAAAAGAGACAACAGGAGAGGGAAAAAAATAAGAAAACCCATGAACACTTGAAGATTTACTTTCCCATAACTTTAATAATCAGATCACTATCAAGAAATCCAGAGAAAGAAAATATTTGCTGAAGTGGGTTTTGTTCTGCACATTAAACCGTGCTTAGATCCCACGAGTTCCTCCCCCCTTGCAGTAACATGAAGCCAGCGGGTGCTGAGACTTGCCAGAAAGTATTGCAGCTCTCACTGTCCTACCCTGGACAACTACAGCCAAAGAGGGAGGCCTGTTGTAATATTATATACACACACCATATTGCCATTTATGTATTTTAATCCCTCTGCTATCTCTCCCAGCCCTGCTGGGTAGAGTCCAGCAGAATCCCCTGCCTGTCTCCAACATCACCTCTCCCACCCTTTGGGCTCCCCCACAAGGCAGAGCCTTGTGTGTCGTTATATTTTACCTTTTCTTCTATTATTACTTGTACCCAGAGGGCAGCAAATAGGCTTCTGGGGGATTTGGGAAGCAGAGGAGCCAGAGCTCAGCTGAGGCGGGGGTAACCAGCACCAAGGCAGCCCATATTTAGTCCAAGCCCCTGGGAATTATTAAGCCCCAATGCAATTACTACCCCCACCTCCACAAGATCTGTATCCTTCAGGCTTTACCCAAGCTAAGCAGGTCTCAGAGCGTGAGAGAGTCACAGAATAAATTACAGGGGGTGCACAAGGCAAGCAAAATTGAGAATTTGTCACCACAGGACACTACTCTCGAGCTGATCGTAGCGTTTGCTACAGCATTTCATTTGGGTCTTAAAGAATTGCTTTGTGCCACCTAAGAGAAACACAGAAACACTCCTCTGTTTTTTATTAATATTAGGTGTAGGCTCCCTTGGTACATGGAAGGGAGATACTAAAAATGGTAAGCTCAGAGGCAGCAAACAGGCTGGAAATTTGTCTGCAGAAAAGGAACTCAAATTTATAAGAAAAAGTAGAATTGGCATTGAAATTTCATAAGTCATGAGGCATTTGAGTTGCATGGTGACTTCCAGTTTTTTGGTTTTGTTTTTTTTTCTTTTGACTGTCAGTGATCATTTAACTTATACTACATACTGACTTTTCCCATCTCTTAACCCTCTGCATCCTGCAGTTGAACTACACAATGACACATCTGTATAGGGTTGCTGCTGTAATTGTACACAGAAACTACAAAGAAACGTCCAGTATAATTGACTTAACCACATCTTTGACCTGCTCTGTTTTCGCACAGCTGTAACCTCCAGGTTCACACACAAAGTTGGGAAACTTCGGTCATGCTGTAGGGAAAGAGTGCCAGGGAGATATTTCTTCCAGAGTCGTGTAAACACATTATTTTTCTAAGAAAAGAGGATTCTTCGAGAGGGCAAAAGTTTTCCCTTCTCAAACCTTCTCATCTTTCAAGTCCTTTGTGTCATCCTTCAACTCAGCAAAACCCGGATATCACCTGACCTGACTAGCCAAGGAATTAGAAGTAGTCTCATAGAGCTAGATAAACTTTTAAAATAATTCCTAGAATAGCTTTTCTGGAGCACACACACTGTAAGACAACGCATATGGAGCTCCACAAAAACACTTTACTGGCATTCATTAGTGATGACTCACAGAAGTCAGTCCGGCTCTGGTCCATAGCGTGACCACTCGCCCCAGCTGCTAATCACAGCCCTGCACTCCACCATCCTGCACCACACTACATGTGAACTAGCATCCACACGGAAGTGTTGGAAGTCAGGAGGAAACTCCTCATCCTGTGCTGACAGTCCTAAATCACTTACAAAAAACCCCCCAAACATTTGCAACAGGACCGCTCTACCAAGTCTTATACCACAGACAAGGATAAAGGAACTTAGTCCACATTCCTACACGCAAACTCTGAAGATGGTCAAAGACATTTAAACTTCTGAAAAAAGAAAGTTTAACACTCTGCAAATATGAGGGAAAAACCAAACCAACACACACAAAAACGAGTCATGTAAGCAGACTTTATAGTTTGACTTTTGAAGGGTTTGCTTTCATCTTTCAGGTGAGGACACATTAAGTCCTTTAAAATATTTTACCAAGAAGTTCAAGAATACTTTAGAATATTATTATTATATATATGTATATAGCAATATCGCAATGCACACACCCTCTCAAAATCCATGTAATTTATTCCCTTAAGCAAAACCAAAACACAAAAAATACAGCCCCTCCTCCTCCCCCCCCCCACCCCCAAAAAATACTGTATTAGGTGCAGCTTTACATTTTGCTTAAGAGCTGAGGGAAATAAACTTTCTATTTAACTAATTGTATAACTTCTCCATCTACATTCCCAGATGGTTCCAATGTTTTAGTGAAGTTTCTGCAAACCATCTGCAAACTTTTTACACGTCTGGAGTCTCAATAGGCAAAACTAGGCACTTAGAGCAGCATTAACCATGGACATTTAACACTGGAGTTTTAATATCTGCAGCAGGCAGTAACAGTGGGTTTTTTTCCTTAATCCTTCCTTTTAGCAGTTCAAGTTACCATTTTTCACTGTTCAAAGAAACAAATAGCAGTGCTGAAGGTAAACATCAGTAGCAACTTTAAAGTATCAAACACATGCCGTAGTGGGACAGCAAACTGGAAGTTTCAACAACAAAACGGAACAAGCACATTTCTCCCTCTTCCTTCCCCCAAGTCTGTTTTCCCTTTCTTAATCAACTTTTATGCTGTTTTTTTTTTCTCCTCTGAAGTTTCCCACCCCTTCCCCTGCAGAGCACAGTGAGGAAACCAAAGAGTTAATCCTGCAGTTTCAACTGGTGTGAGCCTTTACTATTAATTTGAATTCACAGAGCAATTTCTACTTTAAAAAAAAGGAAAACAAAAAAATAAATTCCTCACTGCACTGTAACACTGAGAACTATATTTTAAAAATCTCCCTCGGGTCTCTCTAAACATCTGCTTAAAGGTTTGTCGTATCTTAAAAGGGCTCTAATTACCAGAAACTCCTCTCTTACTTAAGCCCAGGGCTCACATTTCGATTATAACTCAAGCTCCAGTTAATTTAGGACTAAACCAAAAATGCCTGTACCAAACAGAAAAAAAAAAAAACCATAGGCCTACCTTAAAACTTTCCAGCTTTTCAGAGGATCCAAGTCAGAGATTATAGACACCATTGTAGCAATAATAACAATAAAATATATATATATTTTTTAAAAAAAGAAAACACGGCAGGGAAGCCTAACCACAAAAGCAGCAAGTACTCTACTCAGTGTGGGAATGACAACAAACCCAGCACAGCTCTTCCTCCTTCTCAAGCTGATAAGCACTTGTCCCAGCTTCTCTCCACCCCCAAAATCAATCTTGTGCTATATTGCTTCACAGTCCCAGTTTCATTTCTTCACCACTACCTTTTAAAGCCCTTGTAATCTGCTCCAACTGATCAAATTTGACCTTTTTGTAGCCTACTTTATTCCAAGCACAGCCCTCAGTTAAATCTCTCTTTATTAACACCGTCCTTCTTGGCTTTCTTTTGGAACAAACACAGCTCAAGCTTGAAGCCTCCAGTCTTTGCCAGCAATCATTTACAGATTACTGCAAGCTGCAGTCTTCTCCTTTTGGGCATTTCCTTCTGCCTCTGAGGTTTTCTTTGATATTATTTTCTGAAGGTTGTTGGGGTCTCCCTTTCCCTATTCTGTGCAGGTTGGAGTTTGACACTTTTAAAGGAGGGACTTTCTAATGCAACTCCTCTCCCACCCTTTCCTCCTCCCCTTACCCCTCAACCTCATATAGAGGGATATACACATTTAAAAACACTTCACAACCTTTTGAATACAGAATCGTCTTTCTCCCCTCCTTTATTTTTTTTAAAGCTATTAGACTTGTAAGCTGAAGCTGTGACTGAAAGTCTGATTTATAGCAGGACTACTATTATGGTAGAATAATAAAAAGCCTAATAAAGCAAAGAAAGATGTAACCCTTTGCATGTTTGAAAGGGAAAGGAGTGTCTATATAATTCTATTTAATCCTTTTTTTTTTTCTGCTTAAAAAAATAATGAATAAAACATCTTCCAGATTACTATGGTGATCTGAAAAGTTGTGTAACCACTGTTAGTGTGTTTGTTTAGGAACATCTACGTGATTGTCTTCTTTTGTGTTCCTGTAACACTTTTTGACGTTGATTTTCCTGCATTTAAATATTTCTCTTTTGCATTTTTTTTTCCCCGCTAAACGTTTTCCATTTCTCCTGTGGATGATTAACCTCTCTTTGAGCTCCACCAATTCATTGGGATTTCTGCAAATTCCCGAATTAAAATTCGAGGGAGGAAAAGGCAAAACTGTACCTTATGAAGCGTTCAATTGGAAGCAAACTACCCCAAATGGCAGATACTTCCACTTTCCTATTTATACCACGGGCATATGCTCAGAGTTTCCCTCTGCCACCAGTTCTGGGTGGGTGGGGGGGGAAAGTTAAGATCAGCCCTTGTATGTTAAAAAGAAGCAGTAATGTGACATCTGGTAGTGTGTGACATCACACACTCATGGAAACATTATGAAGGATATAATAAGGCACAATAAACTTTTGAGGCTGCTTTAAGTCTTTCAGTACTTCTTCCTTTGGCGAGATAAAAAATTGAAGTTTGTTTAAACTGTTTTCAGGGCTCCCTTGTATGCTGTGGGCTGGTTTTGGGCAGCCAGAGCCTCCCTTTGCTGGTGTCCCTATAGTACAAAGCCAGCATATTCTTGCCCATGCCAGAAAGTGGCAATGAGGTTTCCCACTGCCCCAGAATGACTTTGTGACCACTTTCCTTGCCAGACAGCAGCCAGGACAGAGCGATCAGATACAAACTACCAGTTTTAAACTACCTGGAGACAAAATGCCACATTTGTTCAAAGAGCAGCATGTAGTTGACCTTTCATTTAGGAGAAAAGTCAATTGAGTCCTCTCCACTTGGCACTGGTGAGGCCCCACCTCTAATCCTGTGTTCAGTTTTGGGTCCCTCATCATAAGAAGGACATTGAGGTACAAGAGAGAGTACAGAGGAGGCGACGAGGCTGGTGAGGGATCTGGAGCACAAGTCTTATGAGGAGTGGCTGAGGGACCTGGGGTTGTTTAGCCTGGAGAAAAGGAGGGTGAGGGGAGACTTCAGTCTCTACAACTACCTGAAAGCAGGTTGTAGCATGGAGGGTGTTGGTCTCTTTTCTGAAGTAGCAAGTGATAGGACAAGAGGAAATGGCCTCAAGTTGCACCAGGGGAGGTTTAGATTGGATGTTAGGAAAAAATTCTTCATGGAAAGGTTTCTCAGGCATTGGAACAGGCTGCACAGGGCAGCGGTGGAGTCACCATGCCTGGAGGTGTTTAAAAGGCATTTAGATGAGGTTCTTAGGTATGTGCTAGAGTTAGGTTAGGTTATGGTTGGACTCGATGATCCTGAAGGTCTCTTCCAACTGAAATGATTCTATGATTCTGTGATTCTATTCTCCTGCCTCCTTTTCCATTCCTCAATCTGGTGAAGCTCCTGGCTCAGCTTCTGGGGCCATATCAGTTGAACAGTTTAACAAGTCGGGCCTCAATTACAGAATTCTGGATTTTACATTCTCCCCTGGGCAACATCTCTAACAGCTTTGCCTTATCTCTGAGGGGTGTAACAAGGATAAACACATCAGAGACTGGTGAGATTGCAAGTGCAGATCTGGGGGTGGAGGGTGGAGGGCAGCTGGATATTTAGGGATGACCCACCTGTCTCTTAACACCAGTGTGGTGCAAAGTGTTTTTCACCTGATACACACATATCTCTGAACACTTCTTCAGAGACAAAGTTACATCCACCTCTGGAAACTTTGGGGTCATATATTTATTTACCTACAGGAGTTGGGTTAGATGCTTGCCATGGAAAATGAAATTCCATTGACACTTTTCATATGTTTCTTTGTGGAGCAGAATAACCTTTCGTTTTTAGCGTGGGAAGCAATTTAAAACGGATTGGCCAGTGTCTCTTCCTTTCTTCCCAAAAGTTTGTAAACCACTGTTAAATGTTAAACCATCACTTGAGGCTGGGGAGAACATAAGTGGTTAGAGCACGGTCTTTTCTCTTTCCTCATGACTTTACTGTCACGTTTGCAGGTTTTAGAGCCATATTCATGTATTTTCCCACGTGAACTTCTCACTGAATGTTTCATACTAATGATCAAGCTCAAATTAAGAAAGGCTTCAAACTCAGTCTGAAAACAAAAGAAAATTAAAAATACCCTGTCCTGTTGTGACCCCTCACCAAGCCCAGTTTGAGTCCTTATCACATCCTGTCTGTCCACTGTTGCACATCAAGATGAGAAAGAAGCAGTGAAGTTTTGCCTTTATACCCCACTTAAGGATCTAACTGGTTTCAGTTTCTGTTCTGGTCAGGAGTAGGTGAGATCTACAAGGGCAAGAAACCTCTACAATAAAGTTAGATGTTCCTGGATCTCTAGACTTCAAAGACTAGACAGACACAGGAGGTGGAGAATCACAGTTTCCTCTGAAGTATATGGAGAAACGAAGGCCAAGAACAGCAACTCAGCCTCTGTATCCCAGTTCAGGTCATTGCCAAGCCTGTCCAGAGCTCCATTACACCAGGATGCTGAGTGTCTCTTACTCTGTTCATCCAGAAATTCCACAAACTATCTCCATTTCAACAATTTTGTCTCTAACAGGTATAATTTATACTTTCCTTAGACACATTTTCCATTGCCTTCTCACAGAAAACACTTCATTATTTCCTCTAACATATTCACATAAAAACTATACTGAAGAGTAGAGATTCTTATTCCTTTCCCATTTGTAATTTTTATGGTTATTTTAATTGTTTTCATCTTCAACTTCATGTCTGAAATGAAGGCCAGGTCTCCATTTTGCTGGACCTGGCTGGTATTTTGCCAGCTTTTCCTACAACATTGAAGAAAGCAACTCTAGGCTTTCTAAAAATAAAACTAGAAGATTAAGTTTAGCACAGAGAAACTCACGACAGGCAATGGATTTTCCAAAACAGCTTTGCGTATTTCATATAGCATGTAGCTATAGTAGAAAAAAACAAATAGAACAGAAACAAACCCACTGTACAATTATTTTAACTCTTGTGCTTGGATAGTGGCACTATAGCTCGTCTTTTAACTAAATGCTTTTTTCTATTGCGGTTAAGGACTTTGTCTTCAAAACCTTTATTTTTATGCTTTAAGTGAAGAAATTTCCTATCATCTTCAGCTTGTTTGTCAAGAAACAGCCAGCACATCTGTGAAATATTACTTAAGCAAACTTATTACGGTTAGCCAGAAGGCAACAACCCTGAAAGTTTTCTCTATCTGCTGAAATCCAACCTATTGTATAACTTGGATCTCTCAAGCCATAACAAGTCCCACTAGTGAGAACTTAGCAGTTCTCAGTTAATATGATAAAGAAGTACAAGCTTTCCAAGATTTTGAGTCCTGTAAAAGTAAATATATATATATATATATATACTTTTGAAACCAGTATTCATATGTACACACACATACACAAAAGGATCTCTAGGCAATGTCATCACCCTTAGTTTAGACAGCTGTGGAGTCAAAAAAGTTCCAGATCAGCTAACTACAAACATTTGAAGGTCAAGTACAGGACAAAGCATTTAAAAAAGCATAAGCAATGATGGCTACTGAGCACTAGAAATATGATTTTATGTAATGAGATTTTTTTTTTTCTCGGTTGTTTCTTTATAAGAAACCTCTTGGAATGAAGACTTCATACTGTTGGGCAGGAAAAATAAACCAAGGATCGTAAGCAGTTTAGATTGGTTATTTAATCTTCTTTCTAGGGTGTTATCTCATTCAAAATATTTTAGCAGCTAAGGAAGGTCTACCAAAGCACAACCTTTTAGTCAGGATGCCCAACAGCCTGGTTATCAGGCAATAATAGAGAAATAAATAACCTTCTAGCATCTTCCCAACACATATTTTCCATTACTCTTTCATACAAAGCAATATTAATTTATTTGAAAGAAATCCTGGTCTTTTACCAGGAAAATCTCACTCTCCCTAGGGAGCCTGTTGTTAAACAAAAGCTTATCTATGAAAGAGTGGCCTCCAACTTCAGGGCTGCTGTTGTGGGCTGATAAAGGCTGTTCTCCAGACTGTCTCATGCTGTCCCTCCTCACCAGCATTGCCAACCCCCTGCCTCTCCTCCCAGTGCCTAACGCCTCGCCTTGTAAGCAGCGTAGTGACTAATTGAAAATGCATTCCAGTGCTTTACAAGCAGCTTTTCCTTTCCTGCTGACCAGCCAAATGTTTTAAAGTTGGCAAGATGCTGTTTTAACTTGGGAACTTGGGCGCTTGGTCATGGCCTGGATGTGTGAAAAAAATCTGGCTGAATTCAATAGCTCTGTTGAAAAAAAACCATGAAAATCTCACTTCTAGAACTGATACGAGTAAACCCAAGTATTACAAACCTTTGAAGCAAGTCCATTCTCTCGTTGTGAAATACATGATGTTGGAGACAAGAAATTATAAGCCCTAAGTTTTAAGAAATGCACAAAGTTGTCCAGCAGTGCTTGGGCACAAGCAGAGAAAAAGCAGATAAAAGCAGGTATAAATTCAAATGACAATTACCCTTTGGGAAAGAGTACTGTAACCAAAACACCCTGGAAACAGTCAGCAATCACTGATTCACCGCCAGTCAATGGCAAACCAGTCTGGGATTCGGCACATCTTATCACACAGAGCAACTTAGAAGCTGGCTCCATCCAGCAGCTGCAGAGATTTAAGGGTTTTGTTTCTTTGCTAAACAGCAGGCCTCATTATACAAAGACTGCACTTTAACAGTTAATCATTAGTCTAAAATTACATAAATGTGTCTCATACTTATCGACTTTTCACTTTTACAAAGTCTGTAGAGACAAACTTTCAAGAGATGGTATTTTTTTATATACAGATTGTGATTTTAATGGATTTTCAAGTACTTTCAGGTTTTGCTCATGACAACTGCTACAATAAAAAGCCTTATGAACAAAGATGTGTTTTGTGCCTATTCACCTAGCAGAAAATGACTATTACAGTGTATCTTAGTATGGGAGAAATGCTTTCCAGCCTCTCTGAAGAGACAGTCTTCCCCAAACTCCCAGCATTCTAATAGTATTTGAGGTGTTTCTAGTTTTTTGTTTCTTTTTTGTTTTGTTTCTTTTCTCTCTCTTTTTTTTTTTTTTTTTTTGATGGTGTATGAGCCAAACAATTATGTCCTGTGCTAAATTTCTCTTTATCAGATAGCAGGAGGGTTTCTTCATTCTGCAACACTGGCAGAAGGAAAACACTTCTGTAGTCCGAGGCAGGGCTTGCCCTTCCTAACCCAAAGGAAAGAAAGAATAGAAAAGCTCCTTGTATTTGCCAGACATGTTAAAAAAGAGCTTCTTGCACACCCCAATCTGTTTCTTTCATTCCTTTCGGGAGAGTCATGGGTCAAATTTGGTAGAGAGGAAAATAGCAGCTGTTAACTGTTCCAGCGCCACAGTAGATTGAAAAGCCAAAGCTGACACTGTCTTTTAATTTCCATTCTTTTGGTGTCAGGTCATACAGTGAACACCAAGAGGTCTTTATGAATCCTCATGAAAAGGTTATTGTTCAGGCTGCCTCCATAACATAGTCTAGAAAACAAAAACTTCGGTAATGACCTTAATAAGTGCTTTGTTATGAAGGCCTTGTTTTCACATGAACCACAGCTGCATTTATACAATCTGAATGTCACCTTATGCAGGCTTGAAGCATAAATCTAAAGTAAGTAAATTATGCTGAATGCATAATGTAAAATACTTAGGAAACTATATCTGAAGAGACAAAGGAAAATTCGTGGCTTTTTACACCTATATGTCTTTAATAGGCTTGTCATATATTTATCTCTGGTTTTCCATCCATCACAGAAGTCAGAGGATGGGATGATCATTAGTAAAGGACTAGATGGAGATATTCAGTTAATTCCTCTTAGTCTTTCTTCCTGATATTGAGAAAACAATGTTTTAATCTGTGCCCTACTCTCCCATCTGGGAGGGATGGATACCACCCTAGCAATATACAGAGCAGAACACTAGGAACTTTCAGAAGAAGACATAAAAATTGGCAGCTTTATGAAATTCCCTCCTTTCCAAGATTGTTGTAAGTCTAAATCAACTGAAATACTGGTTCATGATTCAGTGTAAAAGAACATGATCTGTTGAGACAGATGGCTTCCAGTGCTTCAAAAATTTAAGAGTTGCTGTACCAAAGCAAGGAACTCCTGAAGCTTTAAAAAATGGCCACTTATACCATACTCTTTGAAATGAAAATAATTTAAATCTCCGAAGTCCTAGAAGAAATAAGGGGAAAATATCAAAATGGAATAATTACGAAACTAAGAAAATGGTGACATAAGTCTTCAATTTCTGAGATTCACCTTTATTAGACTACATTCAGGAGAATGATTTTGAAAGCACCAACCACAAACACCTACTTTGTACATGGAGTTTGTGTCCTTTAAACACAGAGAGCAAGAGACACAAGGTCCCCCGTGACAGTGTGCTTTGCTATTGACCTAAAGATGATGACATGCAAGTAGGGAAAGAGAAAATTATTTAGATGGCTGAGCAGTCACATACATATTTCATATAAAGGCACGGACAAGCATCCTTTTAGCCTGTGTATGAACTGCAGCAGCTCAGGCTGAGTTTATGTCTGATGCTGGTCAGGATTCAAGATTTGCTGCACTCACTAGAGATAACACTGTTCTGTTTTTCCTTCCTGTTAGAAAGGCAGGGAGATCTGAAAAAAATGAGGAGACTGCTTTTTTGCCTTAACAGCTGTCAGGAGATTTTTGTAGGCACAGAAAACGATTAAGTGTCCTGATTCTGGGCATGTAACTCCCCTGAAGCTTTTGTTTTGAAGTGCTTATCTGTGTGCATAGGCACAAACATCTACAAATCTATGTACAAGTGTGTGTGTACATCTAAACAAAAGCACCATGGAGCACACTGAAAGAATCTGTTTCCCTCCTGAGAAAAGAAAAAACATTTAATCCCTGTGAAAACAGTACAGGAGACAGTTTCGTAACAACATTACTTCATCAATAGTAGTCTGAAATGAAATACAATTTATCCATATAAAAAGTTCACTAAAAACGTCCTTTTTCTAATTCAGGGGAAATCAGAGAAAACTTTCTTTTTTCTTTTGCTTAATTATTGAGTGCAATTATTTGCCTTTATCATCTGAGGTAACTTCTTTTATTTGTGAAAAAGTACTACCATGTTTTTTTGTTATTGATGACTACCAATTTCAAAAAAAGCATCATGTAAACTTTCATTCATTCCCATGTTGGCTATTCCATTACTTCCTACATAACTTCATGAAAGTTTTATATCTTTCAAAGCATTAATAGCTACCCTGGCACAGATTACATTATTTATATACATGGGTCATATTCACACGTACAGTTTGTTTACTAGAGATGTTTCCCTTTCGTTCAAAAATATTCAAAATCTCATGTCACAGTTTTCTTCCTTGCTGACCTCATTTACAAAAGCACAAGCATGGTTAATGATTTTTCTCCCAGACAAGGTCTATGCTGTGATTCCAATAAGGACAAGCACAGGTTCCTGTGTTGAAAATAAAACATTTTCATGACCTTCTAAACCTCAGGCATAAACGTTCATTGCTTCATCTGACAAAATCCAATCAATAAAGACTGCAAAAAGAGTTAGATTAAGAGAATCAGCTTTCTAGAATGTTACACTGCCCTCTATACACTGGATGTCTGGAAAACTGCATATTGTACAATTTGGCCCATAAAGGAGCAGGGAAAATATCCTTGTTTTCTCATTTGGATGTCTAATTTTTATAGCCCAAGCAAATCCATTCTTTGGAAGCTGCAAGACCTAATATGTGCTGAGTACGCTAAATCTCGATTGGGTTGGTTGCCAATAACTCATGGTTTTTTAATGTCTGTCCTGTTTGCTGAAGTATTCTCTGAGCTGATCCACATCCACCA
Source organism: Patagioenas fasciata (assembly GCF_037038585.1). Classification (NCBI taxonomy): domain Eukaryota; kingdom Metazoa; phylum Chordata; class Aves; order Columbiformes; family Columbidae; genus Patagioenas; species Patagioenas fasciata. The sequence continues at coordinate 209,350,242 of NC_092520.1, forward strand.
ATGGTAGAGCTTCCTTTATCCAGCCTTTCCACCTGGTCTCTGACTCCTTAGATTACTTAGAGCTAGTCTTGCTAGTCAAGGCTTAGACAAAGAAGATATTCAGTTTCTATGTCCTGTGTAATGAGGTTCCCCGTTTCACTGAGTAATGGGCCCACATTTCCCCTGGCCTTCCTTTTATCAGCTGTGTATTATAGCAGCTCTTGTCTTTGACATCCCTGGCCTAATTCTATATGGGATCTAACTTTCCTAACCTCATCTCTGGATGCCTGGACAATGTTTCTGTGTTCCTCCAGGTTACCTGTCCATGTTTTCACCCTCTGTATGCTTCCTTTATGTGTTTGACTTTGACCAGGAGCTCCCAACATTTTTGCCTGACTTCTGATTTGTTGGGATGGAACTCTCTTGAGCTTGGAGGATATGATCTTTGAATATGAACCAGATTTCTTGGACCATTCTTTCTTCCAGGACCTTATTCTATCTTTGAAGATGTCAAAATCTACTTTCCTGAAGCCCAGGGTTTTGAACTTGCTTTTCACCCTTCTCCCTACCCTCAAGATCCTGTACTCCACAAAAAAGGTTGTGTTCACACAAACTTATTTTCAAATTATGGGTGCTGCATCAAAAATTCACGTTCATTTTGTGATGTCAATAGTGAGTTCAGGCTTCATGTTGACATTGATGATAGAACTGGGCCTAGTACTTCTCCCAAAATGCAATCATCCAGCTGAGTCCTGCTTTGAGATGTTAAATGGCCTGTCTTCGATCCAATTAACCTTCAATCCAGTTAACCTCATAATGAATAGTTATAATCTTCCCTAGACTGCCGAGGGATGAAAAGTAAAGAACCTGAGAGTACTAATGCTTTTCCACAGCAATGTCGTAAAGGAATGAAATGGGTATTTTTGACAGAATTCCTGGTTTTTGTTAGTTGCATTGCTATTAGCCAAATATTTTTCAGCCAAATATTTTCTGTCTTTTCTGTTATTTTCCCTTTGTTGACAGATTGAGCAGCCTACGGGTATGTGGGGCAGCCCACCTGCCCTTTTTGAACCTGTGTAACTCTAACATGGCCATGGTATCGCAAATAAAAGTTCCCTTTCAGTGCAGATTAACCCAGCCTACAGATTTGAAATGATCCATTCCCAAGAGGTGTTTCTAGCTATCTACATTTTCTAGAAATATGAAAAAAATGCCATTATTCTCAGGTGATGTGAACAAATCTTCCTGCTATTTTTTGAATCCATAATGAAAACATTTTTCACCCAGCATCTAAAGAAACCTATTGCCCACCTCTGCCTTTCTTACAGTGATATTAACAACTTTATCTCTGGCTATTAATGACCAAGAATTCATACACAGGTGTTAAGGTGTTAAGAAAAAGTTTTAAAAGAACATTTTAAAGGAGTATACAGCCCAACACAGAGGAGCAATGTCACTTTTTATCTCCAACTGCATGTGCTGAAAGTTTGCCAGCTCTTGCTGAGGCAAATTCTTACTTTCCAGCTCCCATCTGGCCACTCTCCCTCCCTGTCAGAGGTGACAACCATTTTAGCGAAACCACCCGAACTGATACCTCTGTCACAGTTCAAACTCACATCCGAGCAAAATAACTGCCCTAGAAAGTTGTCTTGACCTGAGTAGAAGGACAGCTTTTGATACCTGGAATAGAAAACCAACACTTAATACATTAATACACTACAGATTCTTTAATTTCTGCTCCAACTGCTGTAAAACTTGGCATGAGACTGGAGAAATAGTAGCTGCAACTTCATCAGCCATTGAATTTGGCAGCAAGGAAAGCTTTACTGAGATCAATGAAGTGTTACGGATCATGATTTATTCTGGAGCTCTGCTCGGGGGAGAAAAGAAGCGAAGGTGCTCTCCCCTCTGCAAGCACTGCTTGTGGATTTATTGAGAGCTATCATGTAGAGCTGAGAGACAAAATTCAGTGTGTATGGATACTCTTTGAAAGACTGCCAAAGGCTTTAGAAATAAGAACATAAATTGAAGGTGAACAAAGCTGCAATTGAAACTATCTATCTCCAGCAAATATAATTAAGAAAATAACCTAGTGAATGAAAAATACATTGGATTTTTAGAAATTAAGTCATTTTCAATAATAGAGGAAAAGGGTTCCTAAAGGCAGGAATTCCCAAATTAAAGAGTGATATAAGAGCCATTTTCAAGTAAATAGTCTGTCCCACAGCCAAAAACTGTTACTACCTTACCGGCAACAATACCAGCATGTGGCAATAAATGTTCACAGTCCCCTGAGCTATAGGACTGCTGTTTGCTCCTGGCACACCTTCAGCTTCTCCCACTTGGTCTCAATCCTAAAAGACACCCCCCACCTCCCATTATGGCTTTGTCTTCTCTATTAGAATCTTACGTATTTCATAACTTTTGATTTACCTCTATTACCGCTTTTTTTTCCTCATTTTCTCTTGCTGTATCTCTATCTATCTATAATTGCTGTCCATACCACTGAGATGGCATAAGCTTTTAGACAAAGGTGTTCTCTTTCCTTCACTGTGGAATTACAGTATCACAGTATCACAGTATGTTTGGGATTGGAAGGGACCTCAAAAGGTCATCCAGTCCAATCCCCTTGCTGAAGCAGGAATGCCTAGGTAAGGTTGCACAGGAACATGTCCAGGCGGGCTTTGAGTGGCCCCAGAGTAGGAGACTCCACAGCCTCCCTGGGCAGCCTGTTCCAGTGTCTGTCACCCTCAGTGAGAAGAAGTTTTTTCTCAAATTTAAGTGGAACCTCTTGTGTTCCAGCTTGATCCCATTACCCCTTGTCCTATCATTGTTTGTCACTGAGAAGAGTCTGGCTCCATTCTAATAAACCATGAATAAAGAACTTAATATTTTCCAATCAGTTTCATTCAGAATTTTTCACCTTTGGAAAACTATATATTTTAAAATACCAGTATGTGTATGACTATCAGGGCTGTACTCAATTTGCTGTACTGAATGTAATTATGTCATCATCATTTATCCTTAGGCAACCACTAACTTCCTGTCTAGAGACAAATTCATTTTCATCCAACATAATGAAGTCCAGAACAGACTTTGTTGTCATTGAGCACAATATCATTTATGTTTGAAACATAAAAAGTACAAACAAATCATCCTTGATATTTTGCCACCAACTGCATCGCTACATAGCCAGGTCTCAGAAACTGAAGTCTCCCATCACACCTCTATTCCCCTCCATGCATTAATGACTGATGCTTATGGAATAACACATTCTGAGGTTGGATTTGTGCCTCTTATTTGAAATAGTTGAGTGGAGACACCTTTACAGCACCATTAGTTACATCACTGGTTGATGTATACTTTCAGTGCTGCTAACACAGATGCAGGTAGTGGTTTTAGTATAGTTGCACCAGGGGAGGTTCAGATTGGATATTATTAAAAAATTCTTTGCAGAAAGGGTTGTCAGGTGTTGGAACAGGCTGCCCAGGGGAGTGGTGGAGTCACCATCCCTGGAGGTGCTTAAAAGACATTTAGATGAGCTTCTTAGGGACATGGCTTAGTGGTAGAGTTAGATTATGTTTGTACTTGATGACATTGAGAGTGTCTTCCAACTGAAATGATTCTGTGATTCTATGGTCCATGATCTTATGAACCTGCACGGAGCTCCACAACACTAAGGTTCTTGGCACCTCTTATTCCATCCATCCATTAATTCCATCAATTATCTCAATTTCAAGTACTTTCTCTCTAGCAAGTGTATTTAGTGGTTTGCATAGACTCATTTTTTGCAGCCTTCTCTCTAAGCAACCTGGTGTGATGCAGCTTTGAGCACAAGGTTTGATTAGAAACCTTTTTAGGTTACTTCCAACCCCAGTCTCCTTATGGTCCCCAAATCCTCTCCAATAACTTTTTTTCCCCCCCCACTCCACCCATTTTAGACTGGTTATGGGTAGAGATACTAAATCTATTCAAATCAGCAATCCGTCAACAAGACAAATGCATTGGATTTTTCCACACAAAATCCTGGTTCCCTTGCTTTATAATTCATAGGACTAGCACTCACATGTAAGCAACAAGAAAACATATTTCTTTCATATTCACAGCCACATAGGTTCAATTTTGAGTTTGGACTGCCTGGACCTTCACAGTGCCCTACTAAACAAGCTAATTTAAAGCCCTCTAGGCTGCTCCAGCTATTATTTAGCTGAAACGTTAGTATTGTGCTGTACGGTTCATCAGCTGGGGTTCAGGCTGTGCTAAGCAGACAGACAGACAGTTTTCACCCAGCCCTGAGCACTGATATTACCAGTTGTCTAGTGGGGAATGGGGTGAGACCAATCTCCGACATGTTTCTGTCAGGTTGTGGAGTCCACAATCCTGGAAAACTGGTCTTTTTCCAACATGCACAGAAATTTCTACTCTACTTCTGCTGTAACCCGTCAGAGCCATCCTGACATGCCCTGTCTTTCGCTCTGCAGTTTGCCTTCCAATGTACAGCTAATGCGGGGGTAACATCTGCTCCCCTATATCCTTCCAGGGCTCAAGGAGCAAGAGGTGGCGATGAGATTATTAAAAAAAAAAAAAAGTAAAAAACCAAAAAAGCAATGGTGTAAAGCACGCGTTGGGGCTCTTCTGAGGATTGTGTAGCAGCTGAGGTCCAGGGATCTGAGGGATGTGTCATTTGAGCCAGAAACAAACTTTCCCCACCAACTCCCCACCTCAGATGAAAGGAAAGAAGGTCAGAGCCAGACCATCTGGACAACTCTGTGGAAACAGAAGCCTGCAGAGAGGATTGGGTCACCCGCAATGCTTAGCAGAAAACAAAGCAAAACAACTTGCTCTGTAAACCTTCCTCGAACATGCTCATCAACAGTTATAAGCTCATTTTGTATCAGTGAGCATTTGCAATGATTAACCCTTATTTCCACACTCCAAATGGGAAAGAAGGTTAAACTGAAGAAGAGTAAAATATTATGAAGGAGAAGACACTATGAACAAGGTGCTACTATGAAGAGGATGACATTAAATTAATTATTAATTATTGCCGTTGAAGTTTGCAATAGAAGACATAGCACTGGTTAGAAAGTGATATAAGGATTCAGAGTGCTCTACTGTTGTCACACTACCTTACTGTATTCACAAAGGGTTCAGAAGTTAAATTTGAAATGGAAATTCGTAGGAGAGACAACTGAACAAACAGGATAATATGTCACCAGAAAATGTAGATTTGCTTAGCTTGCGAACCTGGATGAGAATCCCAAGACAATTTCTCCATTGATCATATTCCTATTGCTATACAAATCTTCTCCTGTGCAGTTTACTGTAAAGCAGTCCAAATTAATGATTTTTACTTTATTATTAGAAAATTTCCAACATTTGTAGCTTTCCCAATTATCACTTTCCATTAGCCTCATTACCCAATCTAGTTATTTTTTTGCTAGGATAATTTCAACATTTCTTCAGTTTTGAATCACCTAACAATAAAACATACAATGGAGAGAAACTGGCAATTGTTGTACAGAGTCACACTATTTATTAAGGAAAGCATGGGCCTTTCTCATGTTAAATAAACCCTAAAAAGGAAAAAAATAATTTAAAACTCCTGTTAATGTTACCGCACCTCTTACCACAAGAAACAGCATATTTCCCCTCCAATATTGTATTGCCTGTGAAGATTGTTAGGGAAAGAGGTATTGTAGTTGGCACAATTAAGATAAAAACCGTTGGCTAAAACTCAAAGTACTCTGTTTCTAAACGAAAAAATTATGATTCCAGAAAGCTTAATAAATTAGAGAATTTCTGACATACACTTCCCATATTCATTTGTTTCAAGTAGATGTATGTAAGTAAGGAACGGCTGGTTTCATCAAAACTGTGATGTCTGCTTAATGAAATCAGCTCTGTTAATTTTACTTTTTGATGTTCAGGTTTTACAAAAGGTATATGTACATTTTTTGAAATTGCAATGGAATGTGACAACTATTACTGTTTCCTTCTTCTGTATTGCTGCAGAAAGTGTCTGTGTCCACTTATACTGCTGAAAAATGAATTAACCCATACAGGCAGTTTTGGAATCTCTCGAAGTTCAAAAATTAATGGTAGGAAAATTGCTATACAAATAAAAAATATTTTAATTACCCCTGGAATGATCTCTACTAAAGGGATTTTAAGGTACTGGAAATCTTAGGAGGTTTTAAACAGAAAGAATACAGAGGTCAGGAAAATAATCTTCAGATTAAATGAATGTCATACGAATGCATTTGTCAGAGAAAACATTAAGGGCTTCATATAGGAGCTTTCCTTCTAAAATACACGTTAAGTTATGATGCAGAGTGGGTCTGTGCTGTTCAACATACCAAGAAAAAAGTTCAAGTATGTGTCATGGTAGAGGCAAATTTATGTCATCTCTAATTTGACAGAAATACAGGAAATGTGGAAGCGATATAGATAAAACATAAAAGCCTCATCATGAGGTTGAGCAATAGTACAACTCCAAAGCTTAATTAGTTTATTGATTATCTCTGTAAGGATGATGTCCTGTTGACAAAAAGGGTATGTTACCCATCGTCTGCCTATTGTAGTGCTGTAGCAATTTCAGGAAGCTTAGTATATAGATTTAAATACTTGTCTCTACAGCCCATTTGTATAAACAAGTAGCTCAGAGGATTTAGCTAACCCCCATCTGGTTGCTTTAAAACCAGAATACGAAAAATATCAAAGTAACAGAAATAAAAATCATTTTAACCAGTCTCCATCTGGCATTTTTAATAATGGAAATGCAAAGTTACAAAACGTGCCAGCTATGCAGGGTTTATATAATAAGAAAAATTCTGATTAAAAGCATTAAAAAAATTCCTGCACAAGACAGGTTAGCTTAGAGTTTATTTGAGGTTTGGCTAACTTCAGTATTGCAGGAATCTGGGTCACAGTTTAGTATAGTGCAGGAAAAGCTCTTTTCCCCCTAAATGTTGGGGTTTACAGCACTACGTATTTATTACCTTATAAACAAACTTGAAAATAACAGCCCCAACAAACATTAGGGCACCTTTCTTCTGGGTTGGAGACTAAGCCTGAACAAGGAGATTCCTAAAACACCTCCTTCTGTAACTGATGATGTAACATTAATTTAAAATTTTAAAACTCTTTTATGCTATCAGAAATGTTTCTTTTGGCTAATTTGTTTAGTAGCTGAAAGTGTTAAGATTGCTCAGGAAGGGCCTGATCCAATGCTCATTTGAAAGAAGAGAAAAGAAAATAGCTCACTGAATACTTTTAGTTGAATCCCACAGATCAGACTTGCATATTATATTAAGAAACTTGGATGTTAAGACCATCAGTGCAGAAACATTTAATGCAATTTATTTTCTAAGTTAGTCCAAGCCTTTCCACAGTGGGTTTGGAATGATCGTGGTTTGCATTTTTTTCTTCTTCTTTTTTTTTTTTTTTTTTGTTCTTCCCACTTCTCACTTTTGTTTTGTTTCACTTTGAATACTTCACAGTGTTTGTATTTTGAAAGCTGGCCTATTTTCTCTTACAAAGCATCAGATTCAGTTTGTGGTATAAATGCTAAATCAGCATGTGTCAGACTTGTTAAACCTTTTTTATGCCAAGCCTTGAAGGACCTGATAAAATAAAGCTGTAAAGATATACATTTTAATAAAACATTATTCATGCACTGTTAGTCCATAAAATATTCTCATGTACTATATAGAAATGAAAAGCAACATTTCTCTGGCCTAAAGCTAACTTTTTATGACTCCCTTGGTAATTTTTCCACTCTTTAATACCACTTTATTTATTTATTTTACAATAAGCTTTCAGAAAAGGGACGGCATTTTTCTCGAAACATGTGCACGTGCTTTTTTTCTCCCCTGACCTTTTACATCATCAATAGAAAATTTAATAGGGATATGGAAATCAGACAGGGTAACTGCCAGAAGCCATATGTGCTGATCAAAACCCAGAGAGAGCGGCTCTGTTGAGAACGGAGCTGTGGTTGTGTGGTTCAGACGCTGGCCTGGCAGTCGTGAGATCTGGGTTTTCTTCCTTAATCCACCTGACCTGCCCTGAGTGATACCAGCTCTCTGTTTTCTCAACGGGAATGATAATATTTACATTCTCCCATTCTTTTTGTCTATTTAAATGATAGGTGGCTTGAGAATCCTACTGTCTTTTATAGTGCTGATACAGTGTACATCACAGTGCAGTTATTTCAGTTTATGCACTTAGGCGTTACCGTAAGGTAAAAATGCATATTAAGGACCTGAGTACGTTGCTTTAACGTGTGACTCTGCTCTTCTGCAAGTCCATGAGAGAAAGCCCTGGGACAAGGAGGACTCCAGTGCTGGCTTGTAGGCAAAGCCAAACCTTTGTGTGCTTGAATACTGGAGCATACGGGTTTATATTTCTGAATCTGCAAGCCCTTTAACGCATCGGTGTGTCTCAGGTATTCCAACACTGGCTGCGTCCTACAGGCTTTCTGAAGATATTCACTGGCAGGCACATTATATTCAGTAACAGATGTATAGCTATCTCCTGCCATCATTCATGAAATCTCTTTAATTGGTCTGTTTTTCATCTATTTGGACTCTGTTCACAGATGTGACTTATATCTGTCTGTAAGCCATCCATTCAGCTGCATCAGTGGACACGAAGAGCACCATGATATTCTCAAGGACAGAGCAGACTTCCGGGCTTCATGAATGTACAGACCTACAGGACCTCCTGAGTAGGTCCTCTGGATGTCTCCTTCAGGGACTGGTTTTCCTACAAAAGCCCTCTGCTAGAAGAGCAGCTGCCATCAGTATATCAGGCACCACTAGATCCAAACATTTTCTTTGTCCCCACGGCTATTTGAAAATCAGTAAATGTTCTGGGGATATTTGTTCCCTCTTGTGCCCTGATGGCTCATGATGTGGGTCACTACCATTTTCTCTAACAGGGACATAGGTCTCAGATGCGTCACAACCATGTGGACGTCTTCCAGAAGCTCTCAAGAATGCAAACTAGTCAAAGGGATGACCACAACTCTCCTTGAGTTTGGCCACGCAGTTGGTGACTGAGTGACCAGCAATCAAGGTCAACATCTGGACTGAATAAGAAATCTTTAGGAGCAAACAAAGAATTTCCATTTTGAGGCAGCAACAAGAAGTTACTGTGCAAATATCAAGGACTGTAACTGGCTTAACTATAGAACCATAGAAAACCACAAGGACTGCAGGAGATAATTATTTTAATACAGCATGACAAAGTGTTATTTTCTCTTATTATGCAAAAAATGAGGTGCGTGGAGAAAGTAGCAGAGCTGCTGTTGAGAATGTAGTTTGGCTCCTCCACTGTAGGCAATGTTAGCGCAAAGCAACTTGTTCTTTATTTTCTTCTGCATGCCTGAGAGTATTTTTTCCTGTCTTGAAGGAGTCCCACTGTTCTTCCCTGCCTTCCACACCTGCTCTCTTCTTCTTTGTCTGCTGAGCTACAAAGTAAAGCAATAAACATTCAAGGCACAAAAAATCATGTGATTTGGCTCCCAGTGCTCAGAAGCTGATGAACTGAGAAAGAAGGGAAGATGTTTTTTTTCTAATTGAGCCTTGAGTTCCTCTTTCAGCAGATGAACTGATCAAATATGAAGGTTAAATCCATGTTCCAACACACTTGAAGGTATTTTGGTCTGAGGGTGATTTCAGTGGGCATACAGGGAATGTGCAAAAGTAAGTAGAAAATTGTCCTAGGGTTTGGGAGGTGGGGTTTGCTACAGTGGCTTGCTGGGTGATTAATGCAAACCACTTAGAATCTCTTTCCTCCCCCTTGCTGTGCCTTAGGTTCAGCAGGAACAATGACATTTTTCTCCTTTGTACCGATTTGAAAGCTACTGATGAAAACTGCTACTTAAGGATTAGTTAGTAACACAGAGAGGAAATTCTTGGGGGGGAGAAAAAACAACACCAGAATATATGCTTTTTAGTCCAAATGTATACTACATGTTTTTAAGACAGAAAAAAAAAGTCTTTCTCAGAAAAATTACATTTCCAGAAGAACCTTTTATTTTCACAAAACATCTTTTTTTCTACTGAAAGAACATGGATGGAAAATTTCCAGCAAGCTCTGAAAAGAAATTAATTCCTTGTTTTGCTAAACATACTTTTATGCTGTGGTTATATTATTCACAAGCAAAGAGAATCTTAAAAGGAAAGACTGATTGATTTCCCATATCCCTGTAAGTGAAGCTGTTATTACCTTTGCTGCTGCTCAGAAAAATCTCAACAGGTCATAATGTTCCACTGTGTGTCTTAGAACTGAAGGAGCAAGGGAATTCACATTCATTTAAAGATACTGCAGTACTGCCTCCATAAATCCCCTCAATGGGACAAGATGTAGGCCTAGCTTGATGAGATAAAGATAGTCTTTGTACCAAGTTTTCAGGCTTCATTCTAAATAGTCATTGATTTTGTGGGTATACATCAGATTTTTATGTTCTTCTGGATATCATTGTCTGCAATTCCATCCTTTACTCTGAAAAGAGCAGCAATTGATGGGCAACACCCAGAATACATCCTACAACATCCATCTGCTGTGTTTTAGGGTCTTACTATAATGCAATAAAGCACTTTTATTTCGAATGAAGCATGATTTATACTGAAGTTAATGTCTTAAGTGTAACACAACCATACCGGGTAATGTTATCATAGCATATATTTCTTCTCTACAAGTTAACCTACTATCCAACTTGCTTTTGCAATGAATGTTTGCATAATGTAAAACAGCCACTTTGATACTAATGGAAATAAATGGCTGAAAGAACACAAAAAATTGAGAGCTTTTGCTTACTATTTAAATTCTTTCAAATAGCAGTGCTGTGTGAAATTCTAATATACTCTCTCTGCAACAGTCAGATATTAATATGGTCCAAAGATTAGAAAATAACTTAAAAATGTAATTAATACAGCAGCACAATTCTCTGTGATCTGCAAGATACAATGCATTTAGTATAGCAAATAAAACAGCATAAGACAGCCATCCACGTGTATTATACATCTAATCCAATAAAATATGTACATAGATTTACCGCAACTGCTTTACAAACATATTTTCTGCCCTAGATATTAAAGAGTGATGTTTAATTTAATTTTGCAGCTTCTTTACTATTGTCGAGGGCTTTTTAAATGTAATTTCTTCAGAAAATTCAGTTTTAAACCAACAGTAATAAAGCTGACAATTAAATATGTAAGAATATATCCTAAAAAATAATTATTCGTGATTTATAGGATCACAAGTTGGAAAGGACTAGAGGAGATCATCAAGTTCAACCTCCTGTTCAATCAAGGTCAGCCTTACTTTTTCATGGAAAATGTCATGGTTTTGGTGCCTGAATCTTCATACTGAAATTTTGTTAAAGGTTCAAAACTACGAAAATGCTCTTGCTCTCGACAGGCAGCTGCATCCTGAGGGAATCTGTGTGCTGGTACTTTGAAAGGATCGTGTGTTTCCTTAGGGATCTCAGTTTCTGAAGCCATTTTTATGTCTCTGCTTCATGGAAGTTTTGACATGAGCATGTGTTCTTTTGCTCATTTCAGAGGGACTCAGTTTTTAAGGATTTAAAAATTGTGAACACTTCTGAAAGTTTGGTAGGTGCCTGAAATGACTTGCTGTAAATACTGAGATGCTACTACAGTTAATACACCAAAAACTTAAAGTCAGATCAACAAATCTTTTGTGAGTGATCTATAGCCATCTGAAACCTGCTATATAATCCTTGGTTCTCCATGTTTCAGTCTATGCCTTGTTCTTCACATGTTCTTAACATTTTCCATATCTTTATCCAGTTTCTGAGTCCAGTAAGGAAGAGTCAAAATACTGAAAAGGTGGTTACTAAAGTTTTCTGCACTCTTGGGCAAGAGTATTATTATGGCTCAAAGGAAGGTAGTATGCCACTAAATTTAGAAATCACACTGCAGATTTTCGTAATGTTGATAAAGATGAAAGCCCCTGTAAATTTTATTGAAACTGAATCTTCAAACCTTGAAAGTATTTATTCAGGCCAAATAATCTTCCTGATGAGAGAGCCTGGACAGAGTGATGAACAATATGAAATAGATAATTGCAAGATGAAGTCTGAGAACACACTCAAATGCCCTATTCCTTTTCATTGGATGCTATGGAGACTTAATAATATTTAAGCAGCTGACTAGTAAAAGAAGATAAAGAAAATTAATAACAGAAAATAAACAAGAAGATAGATAGTGATTGGGAAACCTCAAAAAATTATATATTTAGAATTCCTTTCTGAGTCTTACTACCTCACTGTTACAAGTGTGTTGACAAAGTGATGGGGTGTTAGTTAGGGGTACCATTAAAAGGAAATAGACACAGTTAGTCAAGGGCTCTACGTAGTGGAATTAGTACTATGCAGGGTTAACTGTGGTACTCAGAGCAGTGCAGTGGCCTCAGCTACCAGCAGGAGCAATCCAGTCAAGAAGCAGAACATTAGGCTTACATCTCTGCATAGCTTCTGTCACCCAAAGCCATTGAAGCCCTGAAGAGCCTGGTCTGACCTTGTTGCTGACCCTGCTGTAAGCAGAAGGTTGGACTAAATGAAGTCCTTTCTAGTCTGCATTAACCTATGAGTCTATGATCTTAGGAACCCAAGACAAAACCAGCTTGGACATCACGATGTGACAAAAGTTTGCAACACACATAAATGAACTAAAATTTGACTTAGAGTTGAATTTGAAGAAAGAACAGGAGCAAGGGAGTAAGGTAGTGAGAGTGGCCTCTTTTCCTCTTCTGCTCATATATGTGCTTTCAGGCCTTAATTATCATATGTTCAATACTACACTAATTCTGTGTGAGCTGCTGTTCAATGGGTGAACAATATTTTCCATTGAGGTGTCAGGGTCAATGATACAGATAATTAGCTAGCACTGTGGTTCAATATATTAATTCTCTCTGAAGTAGTAGTAAAATGTATGTTGACTCTGGTAACCTCAGTGTAGATATTGCAACTTTGTGATAGATGTGGATGCAATAACCTGCTTAAGCTTGTCTACTTGAGATAAGGTGTTTTCTTAAGTAATGATGATGAATGCTATTCTTCTAGGGACCCAGAGAGTGTCATTAAAATAGCTAATATTTTCCAGCCCTCCTATGTAGAACAAGCACTGCTAAAGGGCAGCAGTACTGTCAAATCCTTATAGGCTGGAGCAGGGAATAAAGTAGAGAGAAAACAGAATGAAAAAAGTAGATAAAGGCCTAAGGTGAACTCAGGCCTAATACATGCTACATTGTTTTGTTTGCTTGCTTTTTTCCTTTCCTCAGTAAAAGTATTTCAATAGTCATATTTTTTCAGAAGCAGAACTCCCCCAACTCTCCCCATACTCCTCAGTCACAAACAGAGTTCATCGTCTATCAATAAAAGCATTTCAGCTCTCTCTAGACCTGGAGACACCAGGCAGAGTTATTAGTTCTTCTCGAGCTTATTCCACGGTGCCAGAGTTCAAAATGAAAATGCTCAGATTGCTGGCAGCCATGTCAGAGCCAGAGAACTGCACAGATCTATCCCTGCATCCATCTCTGTATCTGTATAAACACAAGCAAGCACATCCAAGGGTATCAAATTGAGAATAAATGCCTGTGTGTAAAGCATTTTTGTATGACAGGCCTTAAGAAACTAGAGGGCAAATTCTCTGCTGCTGTAATTAGCTCAGTGTTGTTAAACTCCATGGACCTGTACCAGTTTAAAGACACATGAGATTTGACCCCATTACTTTATTTAGTGACACTTACAGTAATTTCAAATTGTCTAGTCTGCATTGCTGTATTCCAACAAGTAACACTTTTAAACTCTGCTAATAACTTTTCCTCCTTTAAATGTTGTGCAAGAACTCTCTTTCCTGTATGATCAGACCTAAATCATGAAAGTAGATGATTTTTTACTTATATGTGTAGCAGTTTCTATCCTGAAAAACACCAATGCAGTTTAGAGACTTTGAGGAACAGTCATCCACTTTGAGAAGACAACTGCAGCTGGGGAAAATACAGTAATAATTTTATATTAATATGACATGAATATATTTAAATAGGAAATAAAACCAATGAAGTTTCTCTCCTTGACACTCTAGGCAGGTAGGAAGATCTTGTTTCTTCATCTTAAAAAATGAGGAAAACCTGGAACTGTTCTGTTATGTATTGTGGATTTTAGGGAATGGATTTGATTTTTGATGGCTTGGAAGACAACATTTCTTATGAAGAATCACTGACATATTGGTGTACCTGGGTTTTCTTTGGCTTGTCATCATGATAAAGACTCCAGTTAACACCTTGGTTAATTCAAAAGATATAGTAGACTCATATCAGATGCAATACATTTTTCTGAGAAGTAGACTGTCCTGCCATTAGGTAAAACTTACCTATATAATCACCCTTCAAGATTGCTAGTTGCAAAGAAGTAAATTAAATACATGTCATCAAGGGAAGAATGGCCCAGTGTAGACTCTGATGGCTAATAACGGTGTACAGTTACTAACTGAGGAGAAGGAAACCCTTTATGAGAATACAAGCCTCTATTGTACAGAGAGACGAAGCAGTCTTCTGGAGTTCAAAATGTGCCACTTATTTATGAATGTTGCTCTATTGCTCTTCTGATGAATACGCTCCTTTCTCCAAGCCAGGCTGCTTTAAATTACAGATAACCTAAAATATTTCCACTTAGGGACATTCTAGGTTTTAATTTCCCTTATCACTTTGAATGGCACAAATGATGTTGCATGCTCATATGATCTTGAATTATAAGATGCAATACACTTTAGTATATAATTATTTTCATTAGCGTTTTTGTATTTCCTACTCATCTCCATCCAATCCAGTCATTCGGTTCCTTTGTGGTAAGGAAACAATGCAAATTTGGACTTCTGCATTTCTGCTAAAGAATGACCCAAATTCATATGATAATCTAGGTTAAAAACTAATAAAATCCTTTGACTTTACATAATAACATTATGAATGTTAATGTGAACTCATTTCTTTTATGCTCAGTTTCATCATCAGGAGAGGCTGAACAGGCCCTTCATGTGTCTTATATACAAAGTCATCTAGATATCTTCTGTCTTGCAAGCTAGCCTGGCCAGTGCTGTAAATAAGGATTTCAAGTCATTCTTGCTATTATTTTTCCCATTTATTACTGTTGAAAGTTCCTCTGAGTAAACTTTAACTAGAGAGAATGTTATGTCATCTGCCAATGTCCTGCTTATCCATTGTGCACATCATTAGCAAATGCATTCAGCTCTGAATGGTGAACCTTTGTGTGCCATCCTGTGAATGTTTTTTAGAAATAAAGAAGTAATGGGTGGAAGGAACGTCAAAGGGTCATTCTTTTACCCCAGGCAGGATCAGTTCTTTCTGAACTATTCCTAACATATGTTTATCTAAACTGTTCTTAAGGTGTCCAGTGATGGAAATTCACAGTCTTCTCAGACAATATATTTCTCTGCTTGATCATTCTCACCATTAAAAAGTTCTTCCAGTGACTAACATAAGTATCCCTTTCTGCAACTTAGACCACGTTATTTCTTGTCACATACAGAATGTGTATGTGGAACAATTCACACTTTTGCCCTTTTCAGCAACCTTTTATGTATTTATTTGAAGACTAGTCCTGTCTCTACCTGGTCTTTTTCTCTTGAAGAAGCAATTTGAACTCTTTGATATCTAATAGGTCAAGTTTCTACACCCATAATGACCCTGCTCTGCCTTCAGCTGACCCAAATATCTCTTGAAGCACAAACTGGAGAGGGAACACCATGCTTCAACTATGGCTTCATCCATACCAAATAGAGCAGAAAGATTATGTCATGCATCTTAAAGAGACTATTCCTATTTGTACATCCCATCATAGCATTTAACTTTTCTGCAAGTGTCATTTTGCTGATAATATGAATTTCAGGAATCCTCATCTTATTGCCTATCATTGTTCTTTTTCTGTAGAGTTGATGATTAGCCAGTTATTCCCTCAAGTCATCTTAGATCTTTCAGGCTTTTTCTACAGATTGTCAAACTTATTCTGAACTCTCACCCTACCAAGTGGTTGGACCTCTTTTCAGTTACTTGGTATCTTCTGTCCTAATAAATACACTTTATTTTCTTCTGTATGGCTTGAGTAGAAATTTCTAGCCATTTCTCTGCCCATCTTATAGTAGTTTAATCTAACCAATGTTTCCCTTCCTTACTATGACAGTGTCAGGTGCAACATTGTCAGAAATCTCACTGAAGTCAAGACTTATAGCATCTACTGCTTCTACCCTATCTACAAAGCCTGTTACCCTGTCAGTGGAGGAAATGAAGTTGGTTTGACAAGATTTGTTTCTGACAAATCCATGTTGGCTGTCACTCATCTTTTTGTTATCTTCTAGGGGCTTACAAATTGTTTGCTTGGTTATTTGCTCCAGGATTTTTCTAGGAATTGAAGTTAAGCTGACAAATCTATCCTCCTTTCCCCTTTTTTAAAAGATAGGCTCAATAATTGCACTTTTCCAGTATTCTGGAACGCCCCCATAAGCTTCCCAAGATAACCATGACAGCTCTGAGATTGTCCTGACAGCTCTTTTTCTCTGATAGTGTTCACCTTGGATGGATATCCTGAGGCTCAGTGACCATGACAATATATAACTAATATAAGCACTTATCTTACTTAGTCTCAGTTTTTCTTGTTTGTTCATGCCTTGAATTACTTTAGCCATTTTATCACATCTTCAGTGAAGGCAGAAGCAAAAGAGGTAGTAGACACTGTGGTTGTTTAGGTGTTTCTGCCCATGGATTTCCCACTCCACTTACTCTTGCACTGAACGACTTTCTAACAGCATACCACCATACTGGATTCTGTCTCTGATCTAGGTATTTCTGATATACCCCATTTTTTTGTTTATGTTGTTGTTTTTTGTTTGTTTGTTTGTGGTTTGTTTGTTTGTTTGTTTGTTTTTCTGATAGCCTCCTGTGAGTTCTGTAACAAAAACCTTTGCAAAAAACCAACCAAACTAACAAATAAGTTGTGTTAGTTGTGTTTACAGTAAGCTGGTGTGGTAAAGTTAAAAACACTCATCTGCCAAATTCCAAACATTAAGGCATTTCATGCACTGATATATTTCCATCTACGACCAAAAGGCATTTCTGATGACACAGATCTTCAAACATTTATTTATATTTACTTTTAATAAGCACCATAAACCCTGTTTCAACAAGCAGCAATTTAATTGCATCATTGCATTTGATCAGATGAACATCCTGTTCATAATAAAACCTTCCTATAAATAAACATTGAAAATATAAATTAAACTTCCACATTAAAATGCATCCATCTTAATGTCTCAATTCTTTCTTTACATGTTGTGAATTGAATTTTTTCTCTGGAATAATGTGTACACTGGAATGTGGCTATGCATATTTACATACTCATATAAATCCCACTAATACATTGTCTATTTTGGGATGTGCTCCCATTTCAGCCATCAGCATAACTACACTGATCTAAACCATTTGTATTCTAGTAAAGCTGATGAGACAACTGGAAACTGGAAGAAAACATAAATGAAACAGAGTTCAATTTTGCTTCTAAAATGGACATTTTTATTCAGTCCGAGTTTTGTATGAATATGTCAGTCTAAATTTCCAAATTTCAATTTATTGATGTTTTTATTCCCAAAGCACCAAACCATTTTAAACATTCTGATGTGCTAAGCACTTATCAATCGCAACAGTTGATATTAAACATTTTGCATTTTCTGCTCTCTGAATTGCATGGATTGCATAGGAAAGCCAAACTAAGACAAATCTACAATTTCCAATAGTTGTTAATGATGTGAAGTGAAGGCTAAACTAATCAGGAGTGGGATGCTAAACTAATCAGTGCTATTGGACATTGGTGAGTAGAAACCACTATATTAGTGCCTAAACTGTGCAGCGATCCATGTCTCTTAATTCTGGGAGATAGTTCTGTTAAATTGATTTGAAAATAAGTGGACAGAATCATTATGGCCACATTTATAGCTAAGCTGATGGCAATCAGACGGATTTTGCAATGCACCTCATAAATTGATGCTGAAGATCCCAATAGAGACTACACTGCCTGCTTTCTGTTCACCCAATAAACTGTGATTATTGGATCCTGATGACATCTACTCTGAGGCTATATTAAAATGAATTGAAGTAAACCTACAGAAAAAAAGCATGTTGAGGCAACTTGAATATGGAGGAAGTTGTAGAACTTATCATCATTGACATATGCGGTCGAGGGAAGGACTGTCATGGAGCTTTGGGTACATGATGAAAAGCAAGGTTTTTCAAAATGCAAACTCCAACTCATGTCTGTGTTGCCTAGGATTACTCCTGGAAAATACATTTATTTTTAAAAAAAGCATTTTCAGAACAGAATAAAGGACTGAGAGAGTCTGTAACAAAAGCAAAAAAATGGAATACAGTAAGTCATAAAGGTGTGCCCTTATGGTTGATGGTCTGGGGCCAGTTTATTTCTGAAGCACTCCAATGTCCTGGCCTCACTGAGGAGCAGAGAAAGTGCTCAGTGGAAGCACTGGGAATACCTTACTTACAAACTACTGGGCAATGGATTAATGGTTTTGTTAGGTGATTCTACCCAAATTCCTCGACTAAGGAAAAGCCCACGCGGTAAAAACAATAAGGATGATGGGTGTAAATAACAAGAGATGCTTCACTGCAATAGATAAGTATTCCTTAACAGTCAGTTCTTTTTACAACTTGTATCAACTTCCAGTTCAGGCCTATGCAATATTCACCTCTCATTAGTGAAGAAACTGTGATTTGATAAATTTAAGGCATAAAGATCCAGATCCACAGAAGAATAAAGGAGCCTTAAACCCCTGAAATAACAAACATCCTACTAACATGGGTGTGACATAGGTAATTAATACCCTTGGAAAATTTTATTTTCTCTCTAGAAATTTATTTTTTAAGTAATACTTTCAGGTCTTTTCTCAATGTACATGGCAAGAAAGGAAGAATTTCTTGAATTTTAGAACTTTTAATTTAAGCTTTGATTTCTTCTAATGTAAACAATAATGAAAAGTAAAGGTATATTTTGCAAACAATTTTTCTGTTTCCCTTGGATGGTCAACAGTCAAGGAGTGAGTTTCTCAAAGCAAGAGGGCAAACGGTCTATAGCCTTACACAGATTTAGTTTAATAGAAGAGACTATTAAAACTGTCTATACTTTCTGCTTCTGTATCAGTCCCGTTCTCCTGCTTGATTAGGCAGATGTACTCTTCTCCAAATTCCTGCATCTGGGCTTGGACCTGGAATTTCTTGGTTCCGTGCGAAGAACAGATTCTTGGCCCAGACATCCTCCTTCTCCTCCATATCTCCAGAAACTGTTGCTCTTCCTTTGTACCATTCATGTTGAAATTAATGGGATTCTGAAATTTTGGTTCCTGTGATGCCTACAGTGCTAGTGTCATGTCATATATGTCAAATTTTTAGCTTAGCAAGACAATTAATTTACAGCTCTACAGCTGTTGTGCGATAACAGGGCTTTCCAGCTGTTTACATTGAGAAGCCACTGAAGTATGGTATGAAGTATCAAAAACTGCCCTGGAATGAATCAACTGTTTTCCAGACTATCTGAAATGCTGAGTTAATCTGTTCTCTAATCCAATAAAAAGATATATTTTCAATAGGATGACACAGAGCAACTCTTATTAGTTTAACCACATGCAACAGGCAGCATCTACCTCATTAGCAGTTTGGTGTAACAGACATAAAGTCACTGGAACAGAACATGTTTACAGGGTAAATATCTCCCACTTTGAAAATAAATATCTTGGCTTTGGCTCAGCATTTATTTAGCAGTGGGAAACTGCTGTCCTGTGACAATGTTCCATTTCATTGACATTATCTCCTAATGATGTTATAAGTGGGGACAAGTTAACCTCAGAAGGTTCAGAGGTTCAATTTTCATTAGGATAAGCATCTAGAAACTTTAAAAGATAATGTGCTATTATCCCAACTCTGGTTGTTATTCCTATTTTCTGATAAGTGCTTGTCTCTTTTGGTCCTAACCTCCTGAAAAATCTCCCCCAGGTAATCTCTTTGTCCCTGTTTCCCACCAGAGGATGTGACTGGTGTGGCTCTATGAGGTCCTGAGCAGATTCTGGCCATTTCCCTGAGTTTTCCAGTGCAATAATTCAAATTGCAAAAGGACTTTCTCTAAATAACCTTCAGTCTGAGGCCACATTGCAGCTATTTTGTGCAGCACACATGGCTGGTAACATTCACAGATGGCACAGGATTGATGCCTTAGTTTTAGGCATTTAGCATAAACGAGTCATTTAGGTTCCCTTTGTAACCACCAGGAAAATTCAGCTGATGCTGGAAGGGATTCGAATTTACCTGACCTTGATGGAGTTTGTCTGCAAAGGTTTTGTCCTGGTTCTCATGTTTTCTTTTCAATTAGGTTCATCTACCCCTTGTGTTCTCCAGGCAAGTCACCTCTCCTGTGAGCCTGTCACAATAAAACCACTTTTTTTGTTTTTTTTTTTTTTTTTTTGTTACAGTCCAGGAAGATGACAACCCTAAAACTACATTACTATCTGCCAGTCTGATACCTACAGACACTGGCTTTCTCCACCTTAACCTTAACCTTAACCTTAAAACCTTAACCTTAACCTTAACCTTAACCTTTGTTCTTTCCCCTGCCACAATACCCTTGCAGGCTGTATATCCTTTTACTTATCAGCAAAGTCAAGAAATTTCTTCCTAGCTTCTTTTTTTCCCCTGTCTTATTTTAATTCTCCTTCTTTATAATTGACCATTTGAAGTCTCTGTCTTCCTTCTGACCAGATCCCCACTCATAGTTCACTCACTATTATTTTTGTCAGAAGTCATAAAATCTAAGCAAGGCTGATGATTTTGAGTGTAAATTCTTAAGGTCCTAGCTTGCAAAATATAACAATTGCTGAGTACTTCTCATCCAGAGCAGCAAATCTGTCAAAGAGCCTAAAATGGGATACCCCAGCCAGGGGAAGCATTAAAAATACACCTATCTCTTGGTAAAATTAGTTTATATAACATCTTCCTACTGTTCACTTATATCTTGTTAAAGTTTTTCTCTCTGACACATGTTTCACTCACAGGAATGCATGCATTAATCAAAATAAACAGCGAGTGTATGGGGCACACTGACATAATAGATCTACTTAACTCCAATTAAACCAAGCAGTGGGCAATTGTAACCTCTCGTTGCTGTTGCTGAACAAGCTGCAGCTTTGCATACCAATCATGGGAACCAGGTTTGCTGCTGACCCTTCTGTACCGTCTTTAATGCCAGGCACTTAACATCAATTCAGAGACTACAATCCTTGGGTTTTACAGTTTGATACAAAAACAGAAATAGGAAAAGCAGTCAAAGCTTAATGCAGAGAACCCTAAATAAAAGTATGCACCTTGAAAGTCAAAGGTATGTTCAAAACCAATAAATTCAAGGTAATCTTGAATCTAATCTTTGTTTTGCCTTATTCTGATCTTTGTTATGCCTGCCTATGAATTTATAGCAATATTGCCAAGTCCTGTGATTTATTGTGAGTCATACGAAAACAGAAAAAAACCTCATCTATAATTAAAACTGTGAGTTTTCAGGTACTTAAGACCTTGAAAAAAAGCATGAAAATGTGACCTGTGTGCCCTATAGACGGGAAAAACAGTGAAAAAGTAAATCCCATGATCCTTATGATCAATAAGATGCAGCCAAATACATAATATTTATCTGTATGTAACATATATTTATAATGTTTGTCCATAAGAACAAGACATTGTTAGTCTGGTGCATGATCTGAGCATTGTCAAACACTGACCGTGCCAGTGACTGACAACATCCTATTATTTTTTATTTAAACCATTATTTTTTTTATCACCTCACCTCTACCTCTTGTGTTTACTGTGAAATATGGTCTCTTTCAGCAATAAAGATTCATATACCTGTGGTTATTTTGTCATTTATATGCAGTTCTATCATCACTTGTTTTAATCTCAGTTTTAGGGGGTGTTCTATTTACTGCACTGCAATGATTTTTGAATTAAGCTCAGCCAAAAGTGTTACTACTTAAACTATATCTTTGAATATTTGAATATATTTGTTTGCTTAAGCATTGGCTTAGTCACACAGCAACGAGGATTTGTTTTTAAGTACAATATTTGCAATTGACAGATGACTTTTCTCTTGGTGGATTCTAATTGCTTGTAACCCAGTGGGAAAATATTTGCTGTTGTATATATTGATTTTTTAAACTGAGAAAGCAGTATTTTAAAAAATAAAACAGGAATTAATACTTCATAAACCAGTACTCAATCTACAAACCCAGTTGGAAGTAATGGAACTATAAATTTAAGATGATACCTATAAGATAGACTCAGAATCATTTTATGTCATATAACTCTTACCTGCAATACTTCAGACCCAGTGTTACACATATAATGAAATTATTTGTTGTAATGCCCTGCAGAACATGTTGAGATAGAAATGAAAACGATAAGAACAGGAACAATATTGAAAATATTGCTTTCAATATGGAAAAAAAACCAAATAATTTCTTGTGTCTGCAGGTTTATACTTGTCCCTTTGGTTCCATCGCACTCTCCAGCAAGCCAAATGGTTTTTATAATTTAGAGTGTGGCAATTATGAAGAATATTGAAATTTGATCACTTCACTGGATGAATTATAGTGTGAAATTAAGGTGGTAAAGTGCTTTTAACATCATGCAGTAAGAAACCTTTGCAATTCCTCATGTTAATATTGCCTTTACAGTAGTTAGCATAACAATGTTTGCTTCGATTTTTTAATTCACACACTATGCTTTGTATAAGTACATATTGATTTTAATGATACTTGAAAATTCCAATCTTAATCAAGAGCAGGCAACACAAATAGTATGAATTGCCTGATAGAAACAAAATAAATAAGACTTATCACTCTTTATTTTCTAAAAATGTACATATCCTTTCCACCCTCAAATTTCAGAAATGAAGGAAATAGAGAAAGTTAAAAAAAAAAACCAAACACCAAGACGGATCACATTTAGATGTTATGTAAATCTAGAGAAAACATTATCTCTGCCTCAAAACCCAGCTGCTTTATTTTCCTATAAACACTGATCAGATACAATTTAGATTATTATATTGAAATATTTTATCTCGATCCTGCAATTCTTTACTTAAATGCTTCTTCCAAACCATCCTTTTTAGACTAACCAGAGTCTGAAATCTCAAAAAAATCCTTTTGATTTTTGAGAGTTTTTATAGAGTGCTAGGAAAGTATGAAAAAATTATAGAAAGCTCGCAGTCACTAACAAATCTACTGAGCTATATCACACAGACAAACTGTTCTTAATCCCTCTATAGTCTATAAAAAAGAAGGGAAAATATGTAGGTTTTATATATATATATACATAAATATATGTATATTTTTTTCCTAATACTGCAGAAAATATGTCTGAGATACCTACAGGTATTCAGAGAAATGATGTCAGACATTTCTGTAGGTTTCAGTGCCCGCTTGTAGTTTTTAACAAAGGGATACGACACCTTTCATAGACTCTGAGTCTGAACGGGAATAAAAGGGATTTAGTGACTCCGGGACCCATAGCAACCAATGTTGAACAGCATCCTGCTACATCAGTCAGCATATGTGACACTTTAACCAATTCTAGCCTAACTAATGATGGATGAAGAGACAGACAGGTGACAATGCCACGCTCTTTCACTTTGTCACAGGGTCTACAAAGCAACTGTCATGCATAGAGAAACCTTCTGACTAATGCTACCATTACCAATTTGCATTTCAGTTCCACACAAGTCAAACTGGTTTTGCTGCATGAAAGTTATTCTGATTGTATGTTCTGCTGAAGCGTACGTTCTCGAAACAACAGCTATTTCATATCTGAAATAATTAAAGGTACAAAGACCTAAAGTGGAAATGTCCATGGAATGAGTGCAAGCTGAAAATAACAAGAAAAAATCATTTCCATTTAAATCTATCGTGACTGATTTTCACTTTTGATTATTATATTTACCCTGTTTTTTATAGAGGTATTTACATTTTATTCAAATGTTTTACCTCATCTTTTAAGGCACTGAGCACCATCAAAATCAATGAGACTGAAGGACATTAAAGGAGGTATTAACTTCCTGCAGGAATAAATCTTAGGGCTGAGAAATACTAAAGCGAAAATTCTGTTATCTTCATGGCATTGTTGGCACTGTACAAGGGATGCCTTATGTTCTCCCTGGAATGTGGTTTCTTCTTCTACTACCAGTAGGATTTTTCATCTTTATCCAAAACCTACTTAGTGAGAAGCAAGACTCATCCTGGATCAGTATAGTACATGTCATAATCAACCGTGATTTCTGGAGCAGAACATTCTGCATTTGAACGTGCGTCATTACTGCATTATGTTGGCATCCAAGAGTGCAGTCCAAGATGAGAAATCCTTCATGCCTGGCACACACACTGAAATAGAACCCTTTCATTGATGTTTACGACTAACGTGGGAAAGACAGATGAGATCTAGGAGAAAAATATATGTATAAATTCAATATTGGGTGAATCCCACTTTGATCTGATGGCACGTCTTTGGATGGAGATTGTCTTCTTCAGTACAAGGCCATCCCTTGTTCCTTATCTTAATGTTGCTTGAGACGAACTTGAATACTATCTTAGACAACTAAACTGTACATAAGGATGAGGTGTTGCACTTACAGGGGCAATTAGACTCTTATCACATACATATTTGTCCCTGCAAATGCCCTTTGCAATATTAAGGTAGCCTAGAATCCTACACCTAAGCTTCTTGAGACCTGCAGACCTAATTTTCCTATTTTCTTTCTTAGATTTTAATGCCAATGTATCCAAAGCCTACAGTATCAAACCAACTTCCTTTAAGATATCATAGAAGAGATGTATGGCTTGCATTTTTGTTCCAGAACAGACCAACCCATATTAATGTAAAGCTACTTTTATAAACTTACGGAAAACAAAGTTGCTAAATCTCCCATGCTATATTTAAAATTTCAGTGCCAGAATCAAAACCTACAAATAAATAAACAAAACCACAACCTCCCCCTGAAGAAAAATAAAGACAGAAACAGCAATCTTTAGAATTTTTTTCCATTTCCAGTTCAACTTTCAGAAATTAAAAACCTCTACCCTTTGATATATTTCATGAAAAGGTCTTTAAAGGTGGTCTTTAAATGCAGTCTCTAAAGAAGACTTCCAGTTTGACCTGGACAAAGGTATTGGGATTTAAAGAGTCCAATGGATAGGATTAGTACTTCTCTCTAGGTATCCATGTTAAGACAATTAAACCAGGAAATAGTAAAAATAGTGTAAGGTAGAAAATCCAGGTAATAACCTCTCAGCCTTAGCTATAAAGTATCTGACACTTTTTCTGCTGTATGATTTTCTATCCACATTTTTTTCTGAACAAAACCAACAGACAGTTAAGCAATTTGTATCCTAAGCCATAACACATCACAGTGAAAGTGCAAATGGCACGCTTAGGGTGCAAGAAGTGTCTGCAGGTAAAAGACAGGCAAAATTAAATATGAGAGTATTGCTGACTGGAAGGTGAGATCTGTTAGTCTCTCAAGAGCTTCCTCAGGGAACTGATGTGAGCTCTGTAGCTTTGGTCATTTAAATCAGACTGAACATTTTAACAGCGAATGTACTTCAGGGAGCCATCAGTGATATTTAAGACATCATTTACAATGCATCTAATACACCAGGATTTTGTAAAGCCAATATAAAATAGTGTATGAGAGAAACTAAGAAAAAAACACCTGGAAACAAGCTTATACACATCCGACTTCAGCAAAGCACTGGAAAATCATGTCCCCTCCTCCTTCCAATAAAATTGCAAGGTTGTCCTATGGCTACAACACAACTTTAGCCCTTGGGGACCTGCCTGCACATACTTGTGTTGTCTCAGACCTCCTTGGTAAAGGGATGAGGGGCCCTGATATAGTGCCAATGAAGCTTTTATGTACTGCAGTAGAAATATGAACAAAATTTTGGATATTTAACTAGGAAGGCTGGTCATGAGATAATGGAGCATTGTAAAGTCTTCATTTACTTTGGATTTTCTTTCTTCTTGTAGCAAAAGCGTATGCTAAAGTGTGTTTATTGCCTTACAGCTCTGGAGAGGCTCTGATATTACTTTGGGATCATAGAATTGTAGAATAATTTGGGTTGGAAGGGATGAAGGCGGACCCAACCTGTGAAGACAACCAAAGCTGGCCAACTCCTGTGATGCCTGGACATGGAATGTTTTTGCACCAAAACCTGAACGTTTGCTGAAAAGTTTATTTTTCATACTGATAGTCCCTTTGAAAGAGTACAAAATAAGTTCAAAAGCCTGGGAAGCATGTCATTGAAATAAATTTGTGTACAGCTTAATTTATTTTAAAAATAACCCAATAAGGTAGATTTCACGTACCGAATTTCACACATTAGGAATAGTCCTACTGGAGTCAACGGCATGACTCACAGCATCTTGTACCACTGATAACTTCTGTGGGAAAGGGACTGGTAAAAGGATCTCTGTTTCCTTGGAGATCCCATGCTTTGGAACCGCTCAAGCAATATCACAGGTTTCTGCCTGTAATACCTTAATCACTTTCACAGAAAACACATCATATATTAAGATATCACAAGAAGGATGAAGTCTTTAGATAACCAAAAAATAACAACGAATTAATAGCTCCTAACGTCCTGGTTTCATGGGACTACAGCTGAAGGAGAGAAAAATGGACCAAGAAGCTATTATCAGATTTTGCATTTTTTTTTTGCTTGAAAACCTTTCAATTTTGTGTTTCAAAATAGTGTAGGATTTATAAATATAATTAGCAGAATATGTAGAAGATATCAAATTCAAAAGAAGAAATAAAAATGCATGTAAAATAAGTTTCCTTTGAGAAACATTTCATTATTACTCTGAAGGCAATTTTATTAATGTCAGATGAGAGGAAACATACAATTTATTAGTTTGTTTGAGGCATAGTCATATTATTAAACACCATAGAGAAATCTCCAGTGAATCTCCATCTGAAGGAAGCTTATTTTGGCTTTCCAGATTCACATCACTGACAGAAGTTAGATGACTCAGAAAGTCTAATCAATCAGCCTGAGTTTTCTCGTGGTTCCCATGGTTGTGGGAAGTGGGAATCATAGTGGAGTTTAAGTACTTTCAGTTCATGAGAATTCAGACTCAGATATGGCTACAAACTTAACAGCTGCCCAAGGACTGTCTGCAAAATTCAAACGCTGTCCCTCAAAAAGCAACAGACGTAATTGGACCCCAATGTGAAAAGGGTGACTTATTCACCGCCGCCTTTTGTCTGCAGTTTTTAGATTCAAAGGCATGGCCAAGGAAGATGTCCCACTGAGGCCAGCTGTCTGGACTCATGCCAACAATTTACACTTGCTCATATTGCTCATGAGAGAAAGGGCTGATACAGCCTGTTATGCAAAATGCATAGTGTAAAGACAGCTAGACGGAAATTAATTCATTTTACCTTGAGTAAAAAATCACAGAAATTATTACCTAGTAAGTATTAAGTATTTTTTGAAAGTTTTCTATATTTTCCAGATTATGACTTAAAATGTAAAAATTTGTTGTCTGATTTTCTTCCCCCCAGACAAAACCTTCAAATTCCCTTCCATTTCACTGAAAATATCTTTCCATCAAAAAAAGTACAAAAAGTTTTAACGTCTCTAATTAAACTCCACCAGGAATTATTCTAAATAGTATGCCTTATAGCTGCGGAACACTACATTAATGAACACTTGGATGCTGTAGTCCTTCTCAAATACCCTCATATACCCTCGGTGAAATGAGAGGAAGCTTATATTTTGTCATTTGTGCCATTTATGTCTACAGAATTCGTTCCCTGACAGCAAGAAAATGCCATGGAAGTGCAGTTAGATGGTAGTGCTGATTTCTGGGTTTGTTTGGCCAGATGTTAAAAACATTCTGGCTCCAAGTAAGGGTCTCCAGCATCCAGTGCTCAGTGTCCAGAGGTGAAAATGGGAGATGATACAATGCCAGAACACCACCCAGGCTCCAGCATTTAGTTTTGCAGTGAGCCAGATGTGATATGATATTTTATATAGCTTGCAAAATATATTCCGTTTCTAGTTGGATAGCTTTCAAAACATGATGGCAGATATCACAGAATCACAGAGTGGATGCGCTTGGAAGGGACCTATGGAGGTCAGCTGGTACAACCTTCCTGCTCAAGCAGGGCCATCGGTTGCTTCCACCCTTTATATGCCTTCTTTTTGTCTTTGAGTTTGGCCAAGAGCTCCTTGTTCATCCATGCAGGCCTCCTGACATTTTTACCTGGCTTCGTATTTGTTGGAATGGAACTCTCTTGGGCTTGGGGGAGGTGATCCTTGAATATACAAGTTTCTCGGGCCCTCCTTCCCTCCAGCACTTTAGCTCACAGGACTCTTCTGAGAAGATCTCTGAAGATGTGAAAATCTGTCCTCCTGAAGTCCAGGACTTTGAGCTTGCTTTTCACCCTCCTTCCTACTACCAGGATTCTGAACTCCACCATCACTAAATCCATGGCTACCTTTGACCTTCACAACCCCAACAAGCCTCTCATTGCTGGTGCATACGAGGTCCAGCATAGCACCTCTCCTTGTTGGGTCCTCTATTACTTGGAGGAGGAACTTACCATGAACGCACTCCAGGAACCTCCTGGATGGTTTACGCCTTGCTGTATTGTCCCTCCAGTAGTGGAGACCTTATTGAGACCTTATTGTGGCTTTCAGTACTTAAAAGGGGCCTATAAGAAAGATGGGGACAGACTTTTTAACAGGGTCTGTTGTGATAGGACAAGGGGTGATGGTTTTAAACTAAAAGAGGGGAGATTCAGGCGAGACATGAGGAAGTAATTTTTTATGATGAGAGTGGTAAAACACTGGCCCAGGTTGGCCAGAGAGGTGGTGGATGCCCCATCCCTGGAGACATCCCAGGCCAGGCTGGACGGGGCTCTGAGCAACCTGATCTGGGTGAAGATGTCCCTGCTCATGGCAGGAGGGGTTAGACGAGATGAACTTTGAAGGTCCCTTCCAATCCAAACTATTCTAAGGTTCTATGATTCTATGATAATCTCTCTGGTTATTTTTTTCTATAAATTAAAGCTATCAGACTCTGTCAATTTTGGGAGTACTTGCCTTCTGGGCATAATCTTTCTGTAGGATATTGGTCAAAATAGCTCTTAGAGAAGAATTTTGTCTCAGTTTTCTGAAGCAGTGACCTGACAGTTTGGGAAGGGGAACAACAGAACTAGCCTCAGTTAACAGGTAGAAAAAAATAGTCAAAGCTGGGTAACACAAGGGGAATTCTATTTTCAATCAGTTCAGTAGGCAAGTTAATTTTGCTTTTGTCCAAAGAACTGTAGATAATTTTTATTTGTTGCAGATAAATTGAGTGATTGGGAAGTTCAATATGAATACCCAGAAGCTTTCTTCTTTTTGAAGCATCTTAAAGACAAAGTGAATATCTCTCTAATCATGTCCAGAGAAGAACAAAAGCATCTAAATATAACTCCAGTACAATTTCTGGGAATAAAGTTATGTCAAGCTCACAAATAGCCCTTCTAGGAGCGAGCAGGGGATCCTAGTGGACCTCTATGCAAACCCAGGTTACACTGGAGCATGATCCAGATTCAGCAGACTTGTTGCCCCTAGTGCAACTCTCTAGCGGCACAGAAAAATTAATTAGGGAGGGGAAAAAAGACTAATGATTTTCAGAAAGGAAGTATTTCTCTGCAGTCCTGATTTCCAGCCTGTTGGACTTGTACGTGGAAAACAAGACATTCAATCAAGCACTGTTATGTAAGTGCAGCTCTTTGAGAGCACTCCATATACAGTATAAATTCTACAGGCAGAGTCTTTTAAGCACTTGGAAACTTCATAAGTTGGATATAGACTCTTGTTAAATCCATATAGCTTTGGAAAGAGGAATAAAAAGAAGTATAAGAAACATTAAGAGGTGAGAGGCAAGGTTTATATGGAGAGGTAATATCTTTTATTATAATAACTGACAGTGTTGGAAAGAAACAATCTTTCCAGGACAAAAGCCCCTTAAAGCTTGTCTATTTCTTTTCACTTTTATCGGTTTGTCTTGGAAAAGACATTACTTCTTCCTACAAGTTCCATCTCTTGTCTATGTTCAGACAATCACTTAAAATAAGGTATTTCACTTCGTTTAAGTGCTTTTGAATAACAAAAGCTTTTTTCCTGCTTGCCCAGACTGTGTAAGAGTTTACACTTAATGTAGTCAGTACATCAAAGTTAGCATTTACATAGGACTGGGATTTGCCCTTTAAAGGGCAATAAGGAAAAAAAGGAGGGTCAAAATGAATTTACAAAACCTCATTTTTCAGGACTAGTTTATCTGCCTCCAGGCAAACAATAATTTTCACATAACTTCACTCATATTTTGAAAGTCCTGCTCCTCATGAGAGAGAGCTAAAGAAACTAACTCTGGATATCTTTCACCTAGTGAAATTCAAAGCATTTTATAATTAATCAAGTTGTGATGTCCTTAGCAGGCTTGCAAATGTTTTGCAAGTGACACCATGGTAACAGAAGAGCTGAAATGCGTATTTCAAAGTATGTTATGCAAGAGCAACAGAGTACATAAGAGCATATTCTTCTACACATATGGCTGGAATCATTTTCCTAAATTGTGGGGAATATCAAATCAAGCTTCTCCTAAGACACAGGAGAATTTTCATGATAGCATTATATTTTTCATGCATTTATTTTCTTTAACTTTCTAACTGGCTGTAATGCTTCTTAAAGAGGGGTTATAGTATCAAGGCAGGCTGAAAAGCTACAAATTGATGGTCGCTGTCATTGGCACACATTTCATTTGCCTTTTCTCATTTATCCAGCGGATCTCCACATCTGAGCTAGTCACCATAGACTATCTCCAGAACTGATGGTGAGGAACACGCGTTTTTAGGCTGTAGTTAAAATGAATCTAATTTTTTTTTTTTTCAGAAGAGTTAAATTGTGTCTGATAAGAATATTTTTATTCATTGTCTATAAGGTTGGTAAAGAGTGGGGGTGAATAGCTGCAGATGCTGACATTGATCAGATGAAACCCATCTTCTACTGCCAAACTACATCACCCCATCAAGGAATGATTTCTTCTTTACAGCTCAATCCCTTTTCATCTGCTCTCTGTGGCACTCGGATGTTTTATGCACGCTATGTCATCCCTCTGAAAACCTCATGAATGTTTTCTCTTATTTATGCCCTCAGAATTGCTGCTGATTATATTATGGCAATGTCTTGAAGGCTTAAACAAGATCAGGGCCATCTCTGCCGATCACTGTCCAAGCAGAGTGGCTGCATCAAAGGCAGGATCCAGTATTTCTGAGCTTGGGGTAAACACTCTGGTAAGATACAAATATATGTGGTGCATGGGTAGTACAGGACCTGTAGCTTGGCCCAGTCAGGACCCCAAGATATGTGATTGCAGAGCACAACTTTGGTCTGCCACAACATGGTTGTGCACGGCAGCTCCTGTGTGGTTTGGAATGAGGCTAAAAGATTAGATTATGTCACCCTGCTGTTTGTGAATAGAAAAAGACAGGGCACAAAGAGATTGATCGCCTTGCAAAGTCGATAAAGAGTCTGAAACAGAAGTCATCTCTTAACCTGCGAGACATTCTTCTTTGAAAGTACAGATGTTTTGTGGTTCAGTCTTAAACACCTTGCCCACAACGATATAGCAGCTGCAAGACAAAGCTATAACCCAGGAGTTATGACACAGAGTTTTAGCTGAGACTTGAGAGCTATAAAATCTGCAGACCTGTGGGGAAACAGATCTAAAACATATCAAATGCATCCAGTTCCTGCATTTGCTTTGAGAACTGAAAGTTGGAACAGAAAATAATGCTTCAGTAAGTTTCTCTAAAAAATAATGTGAAAAGCCTATTCCTTTAAAACCTATGCTGGTATATTAAAATGTGGAGTTCAGAACTGTAGCATGATCTATTGTGCACAGACATGAACATCTCTTGATATTTGATTGTTTTATTACTTCCATCTGAGCTAACCTTCCTTACTTGGATTTTACAAATTTAAGGACTTGCCAGCATGCTTGCCAGTTAAATAAAGGGCACAGCTAAGGTCTCCGAACATCTGGTCCAAATACTTAATCATCTTGTTGCATGAAGGCTGGTATTTTTATCTCACAGCCTGATTGGGTCTGCATAATTTTTTTTCACAAATTGGTATTTAAACCTCAAAACCTTTAGCTAACTACATCTGTCATTGATATTTTATTGTTTAATTTCTTTTTATAGAGCCAAATTACATCTCTCCCACATACAGCCTGCACTTTACATGTCTAATTTGTCGACATGTTCTATAATGATAATTTCATTGATTTAGAAAGTGACATTATGAGCAACATATGTTCAGTTTAGCAGTAAACCTTGTTAAAGCAATAATGTCCCATTCTTCCCTCCACCCTCCCCAAATTCAAATATAACCCACATTAGGAGGCAGCTGAGTCATTTAACTGCTTTGATTCTTGTAAATATAGAAACCTGCTAACTGTTTAGCTTTACACTTTAGCTGCATATATTTCCTACTTTGGGTTGCTAGGAAAGGACAGTGCAGAGATGAATTATGCTACAGTACTTAACCTAAAAGCATGATATGTGTTAATTTCCCTTGGAAAAGATACTTGGAAGGCAAAATTGCTCCCTTAAAAACAAAAAAAAAAAAAGAAAACAATACAGGACTTTCATGTAAAAACCATAATTGAGGAACATCAATTCATATGCAATAATGAGAAGATGCCCTATTACTTTCTCCCAATTATCCTTAATATAATCATCAAGAAACAGACCTCTTTTCATATTACTTGTGAAAGAACTGAGTAATAAAAAGGAATTATTTTTATAGACTCCAGAGCTAGTTGAATACTTTGCCATCTGTACTGGGGTAGGGCCTTTCCCCAAAGTGTTTAAAAAATGACTACATTTGATCTAGTAAAACAGAGTTTAGTGATTTCAGGATTAGTCTGAAACTTTATACTGAAACCTCGGCTCAGTTTTTTGCAAAGATATTTTAGAAATACTTTACAAGTCACTACAAAACCCACTGAAGCCTATAACTCAATTTACTAAAAAAGGCACAGATCTCTTCTGAAGGGAATAATAATAAACGGAAGTTAAACCTTGCTTCTATTTTGAAATGGGAATTCACATTAAAAATTACCTGAGGAAACAATTATTGCAGTGTACAGGTCTGAGAAGAAGTCAGCAGACTCCTCAACAGATACTATTTGCATATTGTGAACATGCTTGGCCTATGCAAATCACTTTTATCCCCAGGTCAAGAATGGATGACTAAGAGTCCTATTCCCCTCTTGGCCATCCCAGTCACTCTGTCACAGGTACTAAAAAAATAGTCACAACTGTTGATTTTCTATATACAAATTCCCTTCGAAGGATTTTGTCAGAATCAGTTTTGGAATATACTCTATAGGTGAAAATCTCTCTATATATTTATGAAAGCTTTTGCTGTGTGACTATATATTTCACTTTAAGTGAGTTCCTATTAGGCAGAATAGACATGGCTATGCTTCTTTCACCATCTGGAGTAGCATCATAAGTTTTCCTCTAAGATTTTCAGATCTTTTCACGTTTCATTTGAATGGACTAATAGCACATATATTTGGGAATATTTCTGCAGATACACTTTTCAAAACTTTATTTTTGCTAGTGAATATTCAAATACATCAGATCACTACACTTTGACGCCTTTTTTTTTTTGGTCTTTCTTGGTTAATTTCATCCACTGTTTTTCTGTCTTTCTGCCTGTTTGTCTTTCTTTTAATTAAATAGAAGGTTTCTAAAGAATTGTGGTTTGGTGTGGGTTTTTTGTTTGTTTTCCTCTAGAAGAAAGATTCCCAACTTTATATAAACAATACTTGTTTCTGTGAAGAGAAATCTACAAATCCTTGAATATGTCACATTTTTTTGCACTTCCTCTGAAAATAAGTGTTTTGTTAGTCCAGAATGAAGACAATGAAGTATTTCTCCACACTGAAAACAAGTGACTTTGATTATATTATCATTAAGGGGGAAAAAAAAGTGGTTTTACTTTATGTTAACTAAAACTAAGCAAAAACCTCAGAGGAAACCAGATAGCCAGTGATTTTCACACTGAAAATGTCAGTCTGCTGACTTGCGTGGAGATGGATGAACAGCCTTTCTCTTCATAAATTCATCTCAAATCAGTTGCCACATTAGCAGATTTGTGTAAAAAACCTATTTTTCCTCAATAAAAGGGAGGCCTTTGATAGCAGAACATTTTTCTCTCAGTTTACTTAGCTCAGCAAAGAAGAAGAAAATTACTTATTTGAAAAAGAAAACTCTTTCTATTTGCATTCCTATGTGTTTAAAATATTAGCCCCCAATAAGTCTTTCCCTGAGGTATGGTGTGCTGCAATATTAGGAACATGTCTTCATTGATAATATTTGTAATTTTCAGTGGCATTGCCCTTATTGGTCAGTGGTCTTGGAATTTTTCTCAAACCCTGCCATACAAGAGGTTGAACTCATATTGTGTTCTTTATATTACCATACATATTGTCCCATTAACATAGAACCAATAATTCTTTATTAATAAGATGCTAAAATATATCTTTCAACCTGGTAAAAACTGGTGGTTTAGTTATTCAAATGTATCTGAACAGTCAAAGTTAAGGATGAAGAAGATGAATTTTTACTCATTATCAAATCTGATGATGGATATAACTGATGACACTGTGATTTAATGGATAGCACTCTAACAAAAAAAAAAACCCACAAGCCTGTGGAGTCACAGTGGGAAAACTGCCTTGATTTCTTCTTTTTGCACGATATAGGATACCATTTAACAAAGCTTTGGGATTTGTGGGCATTCTACTGCAGATCTCAATTTAACTGGAACTCTAGCATGTCTCCCACCTAATCTCACAAGCTGGATGTTACTGCTTGTGTAAGACGAATGAAAAGTTCTTTCCTTGTTTCAGCTAGCATAGCACCAAAAGTATGAAAGCATGTTGTTTTAAGTGCATGAAAGCATGTAATTTTTGAGGGCGATATTTCAAGTACAGTAATCCATCTGTGGTGCACAAAGCTCTTGGAAAATCCCTGATTTGTACAGCAGACCAAACACTGCAGTGGGAGACAGATTAAGAGTTGCTGTAGCAAAGCCTTTTACCGTGAGACAACCGATTAAAAACTTGGCTTGACAATGAACAGGTTGCATTTCTACCTGAAACCTGTCCATGAGTTCTGTGTAAAATAAGCTGAGTGCACTCAATAGGAGTTTTAGCAGGCAACTTTCCCCATTTCAAGAATATAACAATTTGCAACCTAAACAGAAGATCAAACTTATCTAGACACTGAGATGTTTTTCATGCAAAGATGTGATCTGTTAGTTCAGGCCTGTGAAGCATCAGTAAGTTTTTGAAGCCATGAGGATCTGGAGACATAAGTGAGGCAAGGCATGCAGAAGGAGGCAATCTTTGTTTTGGTCAACTGACAAATTTCTGCTCACCTTTGGCTTTAACAACTCTCCATAGCGATGTTACAGTTGTAAACATACCGAGTCTTCTCATGGATGTATATGTTATCAAGCGTACAGACAGCTATATCCATAAATGTTCACATTTCAATAAAACGACTGAATGCCTCATGTAGTACAATATGGTTTTCATCAGGTGTAAGTATTACTGAACACTCAAAATTTTCCAGAATATTATGCTCACTGTTTCTCTTATCTACAAGAGATAACATCCATCTTCTTCAAGTGCTAGATGTCGAAATCACAAACCCCATTGCCAGTCAGCAGAACCCCTTGTTTAAACTTTCACAGTACATAGAAAATATATTTCGTGGTTTTCTTGATTATTTGATGAAACTGCTTAAAAATGAAATCTATTCACTACCCTTTGAAGAATATGGCTCCAAGTCTCCATCAAAGATCTTCAAAGCGTTCACATGATGGAATGCTAGAGGGGGCTTTTGGGAGCCCCAATTTAAAAAATCCTCCTCCACCTCAAGAGTAGTGTGATTTTTTTCTGTCTCTGATGGAGTCCACCCCCTCTTTGTCTATAGCTAACTCTTTGCCAGAGAAGACTTATCCTAGGGGTTCTGAAAAACACTTCTGAAGAGCAAATTTTTGTTGCCTTTAGAATAGCCACACCACTAAGAAGGATTTAACTTCCTACCTTGTTTTCAAAGTGCATAAGTGAATTAAGCAACAGGTTTTACTGACATGCAGAATAGTTGTAGTTGAAGTGAATTGATTTCATCTGCCTGGCAAGTCTTGTATTGGCATCGCAGGGCTATCTCAGTTATGAGATACTGAGTGCATGTATGTGTGCATGTTTGCGTAAAAGCCTTTTAAAAGCATTGGCACTATCAGTAAATCCACACAAACTACTGCTGTTCAAAATTTTTCTGTGATAGAATTATAATTCTAGCTCAAAGTTTCTTCCAGTTCCAAAACCTTTGCCAATTTTTTGCAAGTTGTATAATGGGAATACTAAAGACTAGTAACTGTATAGAGAACTTTTAACCAAGGGTCTTGCGGCAAGTAAGGTGCACTGTCAGCAAAATGTGTATTGGTTGGAATTTCTTGAAGTGACACAAC
Source organism: Patagioenas fasciata (assembly GCF_037038585.1). NCBI lineage: Eukaryota > Metazoa > Chordata > Aves > Columbiformes > Columbidae > Patagioenas > Patagioenas fasciata. The sequence continues at coordinate 209,386,970 of NC_092520.1, forward strand.
CTCCTTAAAATATTTCAGACAAAGCATGTTTTAATTAAAAAGGGTAACTAAAAAAAATAGAACATGTTCTCTTGAGATTTTAGCCAAATTCTTCTGCAGTGGATAGTTCCAGCCACCTAATCTGTATGTTTGTAACTGGAAATCTGCAGTCAAATCAATTGGAACTTTGATTTACCAAGTCTTTCCAGTTGAATTCATTTGAGGCCAGATCACATTTAGATAAGAGACTACTAAGAAAAAAATTAAATAATTGGAAAAATATGTAGATGCTTCAGTATTTGTTATTATTACATTTTATCCCTTACTTCTGTCTGGTGTTAAGAAGTATGATTCAAGATGAGGATGTCTGACTGAGTCCTTCTATTGCAGGACGGAGTCTTACATTTGCATGTGGAATTTTTCCACAGGTCACTTGAAGCTACAAATGGAGATTCAACAGCCGTCTGATGTTTCAGCTTGAAGAGTAGATTCAATGCCTGGTTGTGCCTGTGGTTAGGAGCACGTATAAAACTGCAAGCTCTTACGTAGATGTTTTTATTTAAATATCCATAAGGGTCATTTGATGCATCTGCTTGCTTTCCAGCAGTGCCTAACTCCAAAGGATATAAAAATAGCTTTTCACTTGTCAAGTCCTTTGGCCTCTTCATAGTCTAGTGTTAATTGGAACAGTCTCTTTGCTGCGTTAACCTGTGTCTGTCTGCAACAAGACTCTCACAGTAGCAGCAGAATCCCACTAATTTACCTGCTCATCCCATTTCCCGGTGATATTTTATCCTCCTAAGATGTAAGAATTCCTTTCCTGGCAATCAAAAAAGTCCTGAAAGGCATCAAGAAGTTATCCAATATATGTGCTTAAAAGAAGACAAAAAATCATTGTGGGTTTCTGATTTAACTTCAAAAATTTGGCACAAAACCATTAATCAAAGCCTACAAATAGCGGCTATGAGATACATCTTTATGTACATATATGTATAAATATATGTGTTTTTTATATATATATATACACACATATTTTCCCCTAAACAGTTACTGAGTATTTGATTCTTGTGTATAGACTACTTTTAGCTTGCAAGTTATTCTGATGTAAATTAACAAAACCAAATCATATTAACTACAAGCAAACCACAAATAATATTTTAATAGTTATGAACATTTGAGACTGGCCTAGGACTGCCTCAGTCCTTCTGATGTAAGCTTTATTTTAAAGCACTTCCAAGTGAAGTGTGTTAGTCTTCAAAGTAAAGGATTTTTTTCAGCTTTTTCCCTTGTGTTCTCTGAGACACTGCAAAACACTTCAAACTGAGATCCAACAGGGATGTCCTTACCAGACCAGATTAATGTTCTATTATTTCAACTATCCCATCTCCAACAATAGCAGTTGCTAAGTTCAATAAAGACCAGGTGAGACCTTATTTGTTTATCTTGCATTAATTGGCACACTATGTGCACCTAAATCCAGTTTCTAGAAAAAACCAGCCATTTTAGATGAAATGCCTCAATTCCTTACACAGCCAGGACAGAAATAATACCTTTGCACATCTCTTCCACATGCAGTCAAAGGCTGTTTCACCCAGAAGTTGTGGCTTTGTGCATTAAAGTGTGATGTTCCCTGCAGTTTCAGCTTCAGCCCCGCTCTGGCCAGAGCACAAGGCTGCAGCAAGGACAGCTTTATTTTCCCAGCTAGTGAAGAAATAGTGATGAGTTTGCTGGTTTTCATGGGAGCGAAACTTCGTCAGCAGAAGAACCACAGTCAAAGGAACTGTTGAAATCAACACTCAGATGAAAAGTTGACTGTATCAGCATCTTGGCATACTGCTTTCGGTCTATAGGTACTTCACTAATGGGCAGCATGGAGTACGATGCACGCAGAAGAATGTGAGCAGAAAACACAACATATCACAGAATCGCAGAATCACAGAATGTCAGGGTTTGGAAGGGACCTGGAAAGCTCATCCAGTCCAATCCCCCTGCTGGAGCAGGAACACCCAGATGAGGTTACACAGGAAGGCGTCCAGGTGGGTTTGAATGTCTGCAGAGAAGGAGACTCCACAACGCCCCTGGGCAGCCTGTTCCAGTGTCTGTCACTCTCACCATGAAGAAGTTTCTTCTCAAATTTAAATGGAACCTCCTGTGTTTCAGGTTGCCCCCATTGCCCCTTGTCCTACCATTGTTTGTCACCGAGAAGAGCCTGGCTCCATCCTTGTGACATCCACCCTTTATATATCCATACCTACAGTGTACAGAAGAAAACTCTTGGCATTTCTCTCTTTCCAGCTGCAACATCCCTCAGGGAAGAGGGGGCTGTGAGGATGTAGAAGGTCTCACTGTGAAGTGGGGGAAACTGCATATATGTTACATATGGGCTTCTCATACGCACCCACTGCATATGGGTTCCCCCCAGTCTGACTGCAAAGCCATCCCCCTGGAAATTAATATTAATAATACTATATGTAGCCTTCAATTCCTGTGAAGATTGTTGTCAAATCTGGGAGAGGATCCTGCTGAGCAGAGAGCATCTCCTGAGCTGGGCATTTACTCCCTGAGTCACTCAGCCGCCTCCTTGGTTGAATGCACGTGGAAAAAAGGAAGAAATTGTGAGGACATGGTAGATGTGAGATGAATGCCCTGCTCTTACCAGTTTTTGCTTAAATGCTACCCTATGCTTTTTCAACTTGTTTTCCTCCTGTTTAATATCGAGACACACAGTGAAATTGTTTTCTATAGATAAAAGTGCTCATTTATTAAACTAATTGACTTTGTTAATTTTAGTGTAAATTGAAAAGATGTCTTGAACATCAAGACAGATTTATACTTGTAGAACATGCTTAGAAAACCTTGTGTTATTCTTTGTAATACTGAAATCCCTGGAGATGTCATATTCTCCTGCTCGAAATATGGATATACTTATATTCCTCATACATATTGTATACATCTGCAGTAATCTAAATCGTTGGATCTGTCTTGAATTAAACAGTCATTTTGCATTATAATTAATGTACATTATACTTCGTAATTACTGTGCAACGTAAGCTCTCAAACCAATGTAAGGCTACTGCACACCAGGATATCAATATTTTCTACATGTCCCAGTGGAATATGCTGCAAAATACTCTACTGTTTTCCAAATGAATAGGAAGACGTACATGATAAATGATATATTTACCTGCATATCCATAAGGCAGGAAGACACTATAGCATGAATTTTATCTGTGGGTGCCCTACGACCCATAATGAAAATTGGTTATGTGCCTGCTGATAAGGGACAAAGACTTAAAAGTCATTTGCTAGACCGATTTATTAATAAGTCTGAGACACTATTTAGTCAAACTATTCAAATTCATTCTTACTCTCTTCCATCTTCCTAAATCTACCAGTCAGTCTTGTAATAATTCCTGCTGCATCTTCCTGGTATTGTGAAGCCTGGGAGGGAAAGCACCCTTCACACTGCAGTGTTTGAATAGCATGCTTGGTGCAATCCAGCGTTCTTTATATATTCAACGTGAAGCTTAGCACATAAATAGTCTGAAATATGGTGGCAAGACTACATGCAGATGGTGCAGGATCCTGTAAATACTTAGACATGTGGAAGCTTTGAAGGTTCACTTTGATCAGCGCTTTAATACTAATGCTCGCAAAAGAAATACTTCTAGCTTCTGGATTAAGCAACCTCATGCATCAGAGGAGGGAATGGTTAGAGCATTTACAGATTATGCTCTATGAAGCTAATGTAGATATTAAGAAGTATTTATGGATTTCATTTTCATAGATGGTAGATATTATTGAGTTATGACTTGCCAAGTACAGTCTGATTTTGGCATTTTTATTTTCTGTACAGCAATTTACATTTGCGGAGTGTCTAGAGTCTGAGACTGGGCCCTTAATAAATCAGGAAAAAATCAATGTGAAATGAATGGAAGCCATAAAAGTAATATAAGAACAAGATAGATCATTAATAATATAAAATTCTATATAAGTAGTGAAAGATAACTTCAAATCACCGCACAAACCTGTTTTGAAAGGCAATGTTTTGAAACTTTGGCTACAATTTTCTGGGATTGACGTGTTTTTGAGAAATTTTCTGATCACAATTTGATTCTGTATCACTCTCCTTCTGTCCTTGCAGTTTGTATAAATAGAGATAGGGATTTTTATCCCTCAAACTTAGTTGAGTTGTAACACTTAGGGCAGGACAGCAGTGTGTTATGCTATTTGACCTGCCAATTAACACAGTCCAGACTAGAGAGTATTTATTTTCGGGGGTGTGGAGTTTGGTCAGTGTACACCTCTGGACATTTTAGGATAATGATAAATAAACACAAAATATTTCATCACTCTTAACATGTCAGACAACAAATGTCTATCTGAATCTTATATTTGTGCTACATTTCTATATACATCTGGTATACAAGTTCAAAATCATATATGCCATGAGAACAACGTCGTTTAGGGTGTGATTTACCATTTATCTAGAAATGCTGAAGACTAGAAATGGAGACAGTCCATCCCTTCCAGCCATCACCAACTCAAACGGTGTGTTCCCACTGCTGACCTGGCATTGAGTGAGCAAGTCCAGAGGGAGAATTTTAAACAAAACTGACGTCAAAAAGAGAGTTTTGCATTGAATCACTTCTCCACACAAGCTTTAGTCAAGGAAGAAGGATGGAATGCATATGAACGATTGGGGATGGGGAAAGAGGGATGTTCCCTTTTGGTGACAACCCTGGCTTAGTTATTATATCAAGTCATGTCAAAAGTTAGCTGTGGGCAAATATCATGATTGCCTCTTAGCTCTGTAACACAGCTGTTGTAACTAAGATACATTTTCCAGTGATATGCATGAACTGAGGAGGGACACGATTTCCACTACTGTTAATTTCAAAATATGAGCCAAAGTATAGTTTTCAATTCTTTCTCTGCTGCTAGATTCACAGTCATGATACCCTGTTAAAAAATGAAATCAGTGTTTTCTTCTCCTGTAGCTCAGCGACATAAACAAAAGACAAGGCTAAGAAATTCATCTCATCATTTTAGCTGTTAAAATATTTGGTGTTTCTTTTGAGGTAATTGCTTAGGCTTCCCCTGTAGTCAGTGGATTGAGATAAACAACTTCGGAAGAAAATAATTCCGTCTATATCAAACGTGTATCCTAGCAAGGGATCAGCTGTCCCTGCAGAAAGCTCAGATTGCTCGTTTACTTCACATACTAACTTCTAGACGGTTGAAGTTACATTAAACAAATCCTAACTGAGTGACTATACAAGGGAGTTAATGAAGGTGTGTAAGCACAAAGTTCTGACAAATGCTCAGAGAAATACTGAAAGATTAAAGAGGCTGGTTTAAAAAATACATTAAACCTTCAGTTACGGGAGTCTTTGGTGTTATGCATAGCAAAAGCTGTGAGAAATATAAGAGAGAAACTGATGTTTTATAAAGTTGATGCTGCATTTTAATGAGCTGTTATCATCTGCAAATCATCAGTGTTGACAATGTTACTAGAAAGTATTGTCAGCTCTGTATTTGTTTGGTTTTGTTGTTGTTTGTTTGTTTAGTTGTTTTTTTTCACTAGACTTTAAAAAAAATCTATAAAAAATTAAGTAGGAAAATATCTTCTAAAGAATAAAAATTCCTACTGTTTGAGTAAGAAACTTCAATTGATTAGTAACTAAGGTAGAGGCAATTGTAGTAGAAATAACATACTTATATTCAATCAAGCTTTTTATAAACTTAATGTTTTCTACATCTTTACTTTCTGACAGACAGAAACACCATTATTCTTTGAGGGCTGATTCAGAACAGGAATTATATTGTACATTATATTTAAGCAAAAGTATATGATTGTTTATAATAGTTTTAGACCTAGAGAACCAATAGCATAGATGTTACTTAACTAGATTTTTTTAAAACCATTTTTTCATCTTTACTAGTGAGAATTACTCATTTTAAGAATCACCAGACAGTCCTGTGAAAATAACACTGGTTATCTCACTGATGTACATAGCACCAGGAAAAGGAAATATTGTGATACCAAACATGGATTTTGAGAAATTTTCATGATATTCAACAAAATAAGAGGACTGTCATGAGAAGCAATGACTGAGGTTGAGAAAATGCTGTTCCTTCCATAGGAAGCAAATGTTCTGCCTGCAGTTACAAAGAAGCACAAAGGGTTTTGATATCTACTCTTTGCTCAGTTAGATGGAAAGTGATTGAAGGTATGACAAGAACTGGATCAGCCACAGTCACTAACTGTTGAACTGTGCTGGTATAGAAAACAAAATATCTTTAGGTAAAACAATCAACATTTAATTATTAATTAATATATCATAATGTGGTGGTGATTCACAGTTAAGATTCTGAAGATCAAATTTATCTTCTAAATTACACTCAACCATATCCTACCACCTGCAGTCGCTCAGCCTCTGGAGTTATCTTCTCAGATCTTCCAAGCTTAGTGGGATATACGGGGCATATAGCTTGGTAAATATGGGCATGGCCATCCTCTCTCTAAGCCAAAGCACCAGAATGGCTGAATTTAGTAGATAGTCTGTTTCTCTGTGTCAAGCCTGAGGTAATGTCTATGGTATTAGGAGACAAGAGGCCACTGAAAATGTCTCTAATAGGGAAGTGGAATGGAAAGTTGCCCACATGTGGTTCTTAAAAATCTGTACCATTTAGTATGGAATACTATATCTATAATAGATCCAGGATCTTGGCTGTTTTCCAAAAGGTTAATTAGATTCCTGCTACTGAGACACTTCCCATCCTAAATTGTGTGGTTTGAGCAGCTCCCACAGTTTACTCTGGGACAATGGATGAAAAAAGATTCCTTGAATATATAACCCTTTCTAATGCATGGCTCTGTGAGGATGCCTCACAGTTTCTTGATCCAATCTAGTTTTAAAGCACCATTGGTTATCAGAGTGTCACGTGGGTATGAAAATCTTACCTGCATATGTCCCTGGATTTATGTACACATAAACATGCATGAAGATAGTTACAGCCCATTAATAATGCTGACAGATATTACTGGGTGCAGAACTTAGTACAGCAAATGATTCAGAAAGAAAAACTGTTAAGGTCCAAGTAACTAATGAATATATGGCAATTCTGGATCATCAAATAAATGGCTTTAACTTACTATTGCAGTGATGGGCATTTGCAGACATATGTGCATTAGTATAAGTGCAGTCTAGGCAAAACCTCATAGAAACCAGACAAGTGAACAATTTTTTAAGCTTAGTTCCAATCAGATTAGACAAAATGCAAAGGTAATAAGAGAAATATCTTGAGAGCTAAGGCCTTCTTATCAGATGTATCACTTAGAATACAGGAACAGTCACGGACATAAATGGAAAGTGCCCTATTTAGGAATTTGGATTAATAAATTGAGGAATAATAACTTCGCAAAGGCACATGGCCCAACTCACGTTTTTTCCTGTTTTAAAGTTCAGAAAAGTGCTGTAGTGCTGACCCTATGAACAGGAGGCAGGACTTGACCCAAGAAGGATGCTTCCCTGTGTTGCAACAGTCAATGAGATCCTTAGAAGATATTTTTTTTCTTTGCTGTGTCTAGTTATTGTACCAAATGTGGATCAGCAGAGATGACTCCATGGGGAGTCACTGAACAAACAGTAAACAGTAGACGGGGAAGCACCCATCAGGGTCTGAAGTGCTTTTGGCCTTGCTATACTCTTTTCTAGACTTTTTCATAGAGGATAGCTGCTACTTACTCCATGTCACCTCCTGACTGTGCCTCAAGCAGGGCAGCCAGTAGAGGTGTGCTTATGCCAATGATTTTTTTGGTGTGTTTTTTGTCTCCAGACCAAAGTACAAGAGGCCTATTCCTCTCTCATCACCATAGTCTACTACTGTAACCTGGGACAGACCACTCTAGGATGTGATGAAGGAAAAGACTGAGGAGGTTTACCCACTGTGGATGTGAAGCTGATTACCCAGCATGTCTCAAGTCACTCCCTTGCTGAATCAGATCCTCATAGTTGTATTTCTCTCTCTAAAATTAGGATAATTTAAGTCTCCTGTTCACTGCTTTTCCTAGCTGTGTCATAATATCTCTACAGAAAGAATGACTTTCTATATGTCAGTATAGTACTTGATATTATATATGCGACCGAGTTTGTGGTACTACCGGTGTTAATGTTGTGTTTATTAACTTAACAAACCAGTGTTGCCTGAAGCAAAAAAAAATAGATGAGTGTAGTGTCATTTTCCAGATAGAATAATTCCTAGTTCATTTTTTAACATAACTAATTCTAAAATGACAAGCAGCAATAAGAAAAGTTTGTTCAAAACTCTACCCTACAGCTTCACTGGCCTTCAATGGAAGACAGATCCAGATGAGGGAAAGCATTCTTCCTAAGATATCTGTCCAAATACTTAGGCCGCCTGTGGCAGTCCCATTTAATCTGATTGGCTGCATTTTTCTACATGGAAAGGTCATTGATAATTACAGAGCAGAGCCCTGTAATTTTTCATCCAGGAATTAAATAACAATAATTGCTAAATATCACTTGGGAGAAAAAAGGGGTAGATTGAGTGCATGAAGCCCATACTCAAGAGTCAGAGCATATCTATTAAGTGAAATAATCCTGCAAAGTTACAAATGGATACAAAGATTTAAAGTGAAAAATTAAATGCTATGTCTGACATTAATCTGTTTCCATTGTAAATGTAGAAGAAAACTAAACTAACACCATGAAGTGACCTACCTTTTCAAGACCTGGGTTTAAGAGAGAGCATTTTTAACAACCCAAACATCAGTCAAAGAGTTGAAGAGCTGCTGTCTGCTGGGAGTCAAAGGTACTTGAGCATCTGTAATCATCTGTGATGTCCATCTTTAGACAATTTATAGATCCCATCTGAATTTCTGACTTTGGAATTCCCTATATATGTGTTATTGTCATGCTATAGTCTCATTTTCAGGTTCAAGTTTCACTTTCACTCAAGTTTTATAGGTTGATTTTCAATGTTTATAACATGTATGGTGTATTTCCCACCAACAGATCTTATCTCTTATTTGTCTCTTTCTTTGATACTATTTTTTTTTTGACATATGCAACTTTAACTTGCTTGTGTCCCCATCGAATGTCACCACCTTCTGATTTTTTCATTTTGATAATACTTTATTCTCCCTGCTTACTGTGTTCCCATGGATCAAATGGGAAGCATTCCCTTTAGTTTCATGGCTCTTCTCCACCTGCAGCCTTGCGTGTCTATCATCTCTCTTTCTCTCATGACATGGACTCATCTCTGGTTAAGTAATGAGTAAACCTTCAACTTATTGCTCACATGCATGCACCCCCTTCTGCCACTTTCACTGCCATGCAAACTTGAATGCAGATTCACATAAATACATGTAGTTCATTTTCCTCCTCATATTTACAAAATACTTGTCATGTGCTAACATAGCGCCCTGACCAATACTACCTCATTATTTCCTCGTATTCCACTATCGAAATGTTGGCTATTTTCTTATTTTTAAATTGCACATTTTCTTGAGGGCATCAAGTGTCTTTTTGTTCTCCTTGTGATTTCCTTTGTACAGTAAGCAGCCTGCTTTGAATGACCTTTTCCTTTTCATTTTCTGATGCCTTTTACCTTCATGTTCACATAAAACACACCAGGAAAGTAAATTATCAATTCAGTTTTAGCGCCATCAGGGATGACTCCTACATTTGTATCACTATCCACTCAAACAGGACACCCATGAGTAAAGAGTTAGGTATAATGTTGTGGAACCAGTCTGACCAGAATATCTGCTTATAAAATGGGGAAGAGTCCACTGGGCCACTGAATCCAATCTGCTCATCACAGGCACCCACACCATATAATCCCTTTCAAAAACTATTTAATAGTCCTTCTCAAGACCAACTAGAGTCCCATTTCCTTTATTATTCTTACTGGAAAACTGTTTCAGAACCTTACTCACCAGAGGATTAGAAAACTATCTAATTTCCAGACTAAATTTATTCATAGACAATTTATAGCTATTTGTTCTTGGACAAGCATTGTTTTTTAGTTTAAACTGTTCTTTTCCCTGGTGTTTACTTACCTGATAAGTTTATAGAGAGCAATCACATACTGTCTTCATCTGTGTTTTGCAAAGCTAAATAAGCCAAGCTCTCTTTTGTCCTTCTGCAAAAGAAACACACTGTTTCTGTGCTCATCCTATCAGCCTCTGCTTGTGTCTGTCAATGTTTGAAAGCATGTTTTCATATAAGAGTGATCAGCAATACCTACTGTTTTCCCAGTGAAGTCTCAATAGCATGGGAAGAGTGCCAACAATAACAGAAATACTTGTCACATCCTTTTTCACAATTGTGTCCTACCACTCCAATAGTCCTGTGATCCATCTGTAACCTCTTTCCAATCCCCTTGTTTTTTTCACTGTATGTATAGAATAGTTTGGGTTGGAAGGGACCTTCAAAGATCACCTAGTTCAAGCCCCTGCCATGAGCAGGGACATCTTCACCCAGATCAGGTTGCTCAGAGCCCCGTCCAGCCTGGCCTGGGATGTCTCCAGGGATGGGGCATCCACCACCTCTCTGGCCAACCTGGGTCAGTGTTCTACCACTATCATAATAAAAAATTTCTTCCTCATGTCTCGCCTGAATGTCTTCTGTTTTATTTTAAAACCATCACCTCTTGTCCTCCCACAACAGGCCCTGCTAAAATGTCCGTCCCCATCTTTCTTATTGGCCCCTTTTAAGCACTGAAAGGCGGCAATAAGGTCTACCTGGAACATTCTCCAGGCTGAACACCCCAACTCTCTCAGCCTGTCCTCCCAGCAGAGCTGTTGCAGCACTGGATCATTTCTGTGACTTCTCTGGTCCCTCTCCAACAGGTCCATGTGTGTCCTGTGCTGAGGACCCAGAGCTGGACCAGCACTGCAGGTGGGGTCTCACCAGAGCAGAGCAGAGGGGCAGAATCACCTCCCTGACCTGCTGCCCACGTTCCTTGTGATGCAGCCCAGGACACCATTGGCTTCTGGGCAGCAAGCGCACATTGCTGGCTCCTGTCCAATCTCTCACCCACCAGCACCCCCAAGTCCTTTTTGACAGGGCCGCTCTCAATCCCTTCATCCTCAGCCTGGATTGATACTGGGGGTTGCCCCTATCCAGATGCAGGACCTTGCACATGGCCTTGTTGAACCTCATGAGGTTCACATGGATCCACTTTATTTCCGTTTAGCTGACCTTCCTCACGGTTTCTGTGTTAATTCCAACTTTTTCTAACAGAAGTAATGATTTTTCATATGTTAGCAGAGGAAATATTCTAGTAAATTTGAAATCTCTCTTAAGTAGACATTTATTTTGTCACTGATACTACTGTATTTGTATATTTTTTTATTTTCCTGCTCTTTCAGAGATGATTATCATTTTTTACAAAATAAGTTTTAAAGTATTATATACTTTTAAATTTATAGTTTTCCAAGGTCAATTTCTTAATTATAGGATTAATTATAGCTAGTTTCTAGTTACATAGTACTTATCTGGCTTAGCAAGTTTCTCATGCATGATTGTATGTATTGGTACTATAAGAGTTGTGTGTTAGTAATTTTAACCAAATGGTCCCCTGGTCAGGGATTTATTGCTCACCTCTTTAGGCTGCAACTATTAACATTCAGATCAACATTTTCATTAGCCAGACTTTTTTTGCCCTTGTATTCAGACTAAAGACCTGACTGTGCAATGATCTGAGCAAACTGGTCTGGCCTTGTGGCTAATCGTATTTTGAGTGGGAAGTTGGACTAGAGACCCTCTGAGGTCCTTACCCACCAGAATTATTCTAGGAAGGTAAGATCTACATTTTTTTTGGTCCTGTGTGTTATGACCATCAGTTCTTTTATAACCCTGGGGAGATGAACTACAAATGGGAGCTCCCAACAGATGGGAGCAAAATGGAAGGTTTTACTTAAACTCTTGGAGAGTAGGGAGTAAGTGAAGACCATTGCAGACATTAGTCTCAGTGCCCAGAGAGCTGAGCCACAAAGTTTTTGACATTGCACTTTGAAATGAAGCCTGGAAACCCAAGCTTTGCTCAGCCTGTTTTGGCCTTCTGGCTCAAATTCTCCAGCCTGCAGAATGTCCAGTGGGTGAGATTTTCTAGTCCCTAAATCACTTCTGGATTCCTAAACAACTTCTTTTATGCTTATGTTAGATTGTTAAACTCCTTCCAGGAAAGCTAGGAAGCAAACATCAAGTTAGCATGAGTTCTTCCACTTGAGCTTAGGTTAGTCCCTGGATGCTGAAGAGAAATTAAAAAAGATTACTCCAATGACTCAGTTGAATGTAGAGATGAAGAGAGGTGGTGACAAGCCCAGTGTTCACACACTTTCCTATGCCTGGGACCTGAACGGAGCTGAAGGTCCTGGGTAATTCGTGCTTTTTTATAAGATTTTACTATTTTTTAAAGAGTTTTACCAAATTTAATTAGTAATTGCTCAGGTTGGTCACTATTGTTCAAATATAACATAATCTCAAATATTCTTTTCCATTTTTAACCTTCGCAATGGATGGTGTTGAAAGAATTTTGACAAATGCTTCAGCTGATTCAGTTATAGTCAGTGTACCTGGCACAGTCAGGATCAAGGAAAGACCCACAGATGATTAAAAATAATAGTAAAATAAAACTATCTACTTTTTATTTATTTTATAACCCTGAAGTACTACATCAATACAAGAGGGACCTAATTTCTCCACTAACTCTGTCTAATGAAGACTGAAATTTAATAAACTTGTAAGAAAGCTGCATCACCATGAACTAAGAGACTTCAAAATATGACATTTAGTTCATTATTTATTAACCTATCCCCTAGGAACATGACAGAGGGAATGCAGACTATCCATATTAGAAGCTGTTTCATCTTTAAGAGATAATGGAGACCCCATTTCCTTTGCACAAGATTTATATTATAAAGAGGAAATGAGATCTAAGATGCAAAATTTATACCACTCATGATTTCTTTTCTCCCATGGAAGGCTGAAAGAACATTCCTTTATACATTGAATGTGCTTAGCATCACATGCTTTAGAAGTGTAACATGTTTTTAAAAATCAGAATTTCCTGTTCAGGAAAGAAATAACAAATGCACGTATGTTGAAACAAATGCAATAGAGTAATGTCCATCTAGACTTTAAAACAAAAAAAAAAAGCAAAATCCACAGTTAAAAAGATGGAGACTGGAAAACTAAATATACTAAAACATCTTTTTGCTAAAACTAAGAGAATAACAGCTATAAAAGTCTTCTCCAACCAGCCAGAGAAATTACATTTCAGGTGCAGAATGGTTATTCCTATTTCTCTTCGATGTATTTAATTTTCATTTCCTGGTTTAAAAGAAATGCAAGACCCACACTAATCACAGCTTATGGACCATAACCAGAAAGCAGAAAAATTTCTACTCCTTCTGGGATGACTCCCAGTTTAAGCAGTGTGACTGGGGTCAGAATCCGGTGCACACAATTAACTTCTGTATCTGTAATGCTCATTTCCAAAATTACTGACTCTGTTCAGCAAACTGAGCCCAACTAGCAACCTTTATGTCTACTGGGAGTACCCCTGACTTCTGCAGAGTTTTGGTGAAGAGAAGTGTTTGCTGGCATGCATTAGCTTGCAGATAGCAACCTAGACTTTTTAATGGTTTTGGAAGTGTTTTTGTGATGTTAGCTGACCAGACCTGGAATCTCAAATAAAATAAGTTTTCCATCATTAAAGTACAACTTCTAAGACATGAACTTGAGTCGTTAGAAATAAGTTCATATCTACACATGTGCTACACTTTCTTCTTACAGAGAATGATCTATAAGATATAAAATCATTCCAATAAACCGCTTTAATGATATGGTCCATAAATGTACTTAATTTTTCTCTTTGACAATGAAAATGAGTCAACAAATTAAAGGTACAACGGCAAGAAAAAAATACAATGGCAGGACATGAATTATTTTAATACCTTACCAACTGAGCCACTGGTACTTCGCAATTCATGAACAAAATTTCTATTACTACAGAGTCATGCTTTTATTGACTGGTATAAAAACACCATTTTGTATCTTTTTTTCATCCTGCTGTGTTTCTATTTTATTGGAAGTGTCCTGTAACAGGTATAACATCAGCTCAGATTACCAAGAAATCTATAAAATAGCTTCCTGCTACTACCTTTGGTGCAGATTGAAAGAATACATTATGATCCCACTGAGTAAATGATAAAAGCTGTTATTCACAGGCAAACATGATTTATCCTCACGTGTTCAAAATTCTGAATATACCCACTTTATTATTAAATTATGAAAACATTTCACTCACATTGATTAGGAACACAGATATATAATTAATGAGAGGCTATTAGGAAGCATATGTTCCAAATTTAAGTTCTGAGGTTTGTGACTCATGGTAGGACCACAAATATTTCATGCAAATGGAACTGGACAGATACAGCTTCATAAATGTTCCATTGTGGTACCAGAAATACACGTTAATATTTTCTATTATTGATTACAAATTGGAAATTATATTACCTGGTTCAGCTTAAGTTTTACCAAGTGCTGCTTGTACATCAAATACAGATAAAATTGTAAAAGAAAATTGGATTTTAAAAAATTATGATTTCTCTTTCTTCAATACAGAATATTTTCTTTGATACAGTGTAAGATTAGAAGACATTCCTATTAAAAGTTATAGTTTTGATATTTTCAAGTTCTATGCCAGGCTATATTAAGACTAGTTACCAGCTCCAGAATGAATTTATCTGTCATATCACTGAGTATTTGTTCAGCATCTAAGATAATTATTTAAAGACATAAAAGACTCAAGCAGAAATGATGTCTATTGTTCTTATTACAATAAAGGATGGTTAGAATTGCGAAAAGTACTTAATTTTACACAAAATTTGTTCTTAATAAAATCAACAGGTCAAAACCTGAGAGGTTTGAAAACCTCTCCCTGGGTACCTCTTCATCACAATCAGGCAGCAAAGTTTTATGTCATCTGGTCACCGAAAGAAAAGCGAGTCTATTTACAATAACGCCATTGTGCAGAGAATTGTACTAAGTATTTGGATTCTATCTGTATGCCATTGCTTTCAAAGATGCTCAGACTTGAAGGGTTCATAGAAAGTGTCTGTGCGGGTGCGTGTACGTGCGTGCACATTTATTTTTTATATCAAAAATGGAAGCATATAGAAAAATGGTCTCCCTGTATGCTGAATAATTTATGTCTTCCCAGTCTTGTCCTGGTTCCCTTCGCATTAATGACTGGTTTACCGATGATGTACATCAATTTACAATGTAACAATGTAGCTTTGGATTGCTTTCAACTCTAGATTGCTTTAAAAAGCAGTGAGAATACATAAAGGCATAAGAGCTTTGCAACTAGCAGTGACAGGATTCATACCAGGGCTCGGACAACCTGTACATTATTAGTTGTGAATTCTCTCTGGTTTTATTGAACACATCTTTTTAACATTGCATTGGTTTTGAAGGATAAAATGTGGAAAATATTTTCAGTATGTTCTTTTACATAAGAACTGCTCAGAAGTTGGCTGCTCTATTCACCTTAACTCCTTGCCTCCTACCCAGTTTGTATCTATATCATCATTTTTGCGTTCCTTTTTCTAAATGCCAACCATTAAAATTGTTGATGTGTGCTTAATGTGGATAAAATTATTATGTTTCTAATACCCAGCGCTAAAGATTTACTGACACCCAAGTTACCTCTCTGTAACCCTTCCAAAACACACCTGCCGAACTCTGTTGATCATCTGCCTTTTTTGCTTTTGTAATGTGAAAGCTTCTAAATCCATTTTATGACATTCTGGAAGCTACATTTTAACTGTCTCTTCAAAAATGCAAGACAAAAACCTTCTCTAGTTCAACTAGTAAAAGCCAGAAATATTACTCATCATTTAAAGACTCATCTTTGTTATATAAAATCCTAAGCGAGTTCATTTATATCAACCAATATGTATTACATTTACAATGACTTTATGAACCGTAGTAACTTATTTAATTTATTGTGCCTTTGGTACTGTATGAAGAGAACGGTAAAAGTCATATTTAATGCTTGGAGCTAACCTTAATCTCTGAAAATTGCTGGAAATATAATCTTATTCGTTTCAATGATTATAGGGTAAAGTATATACTTTATTGCCTTTAGGCTCATTTAATTCACCTGGCTTTCAGTAAAGAGGTCTGGCAAAGTGTCACTACTTCTATGACAAAAGCATAAAGGATGCGTGTTGCTTACTATTGGTGATGTGAATGCCACAGTAATCCTGCACGAGACTGTTATGGAAAAGGTACGGTAACAGCGGCAAGTCTCTGCATCTTTAGCAAGGTAACATTTTGACCCCATTTAACCTATTTTCTTCTTTTCATTCATAAAGAAGAATGTTGGACTGCAAACCTGCTACCGAAAGAAAAGAAAAAAGTAAACTACACAGACCTAGGCAAGTCATGGTACACGTTGATTTAAAAAATGCTCAATTCACTACGTACACCTTACAGCTAAAATGAAGATGAAATCTCTTCCCTTTTTCTGGCACTGCCATTGTGGTTGTGTGATACACATTTCAGTTCATCATCCCCCTCTCTATTTCCCCAGAACCCAGGGCAACAGTCACTAACGTCACTTGAGTTTTTGTGATGCTTTGCTTACTCTGCTCAGGACTGGTGGAAGGCACAGGGAATCTGAATTGTTTCATATAAAGAGAGGTTAAGTGGAAGAGAAGACATGTAACTGTCTCCTTATAGCGGTGAACTGTCAATTCATACCTAAGGTCAATACTAAGTAGGATGCTGAACTACATTATTGCCTTGTTGTCATTCAGATATTTCTATATGACAGGAAAATTACACTTTCTGAGCTGGGGCAGTGCAAAAGAATATCAAGCTACCATTACCAGTCTCAAGCTTTTGTATCATCTTTAGACTGTTGTGGGAGAGCAAGAATGCTCTTTCAGTGGGCTGAAAATTATTTACTGTGTGACTATTCTTTCAGTGTTTTTCCTCATACCAGAGCAGTGACTGTTCAATAATTACATTGTACAGCTTAAAATACAGTTAACTTTTTCTGTCTCTTCTGCAATACTCTCTTGGCGAGGAAAATCCTTCTGTCTGTTCTACCTAAAAGATTATGGCACAGATGAAATGTTCCACATTCCATAAGGATGACAATATGTGGCTGACTGACTTCAAAAGGAGCTTTTGGAACCAAATATTCAGCCAGTGCAAGTCTGACATGGCACACTTCAACGAAACATAGCAGTTTATATTAGCTGGGGGGTGTTGTCTTTCTTAAAAGTGAATCTTTTCAGGGTTGTGTAACTTGGTAAATCCAGCTTTGTTGACAATGACAAAACCGAAGTATTTTTACACTACTGTATCTAAAGATGTGAACAGAAAAGGAATCTCAGCAGGCTGGAGAAATGGACCAACATGGACATCATGAAGGTAAAGAAGGGAAATGCAAAAATCCTGAGCATGGGGTGGAACAATTCTACATACCAGTACATGCTGGGGTGCAAATGGTTGGAAAGTAGCTTGGAAAGAAACACTTGGGGTCCTGTGAGCCTCCAAGTTGACCACGAACCAGCGATGCACCCTTGTGGCAAACAAGACCAATGGCATCCTCGGCTGTATTAGGCAGAGTGTGTACATCAGGTCAAGGGAGGTGATCCTTCCTCTCTGCTCAGCACTGGGGAGACACTTCTGAAGTGCCATGCACAGTTCTCTGTTTTCCAGTACAAGATAAGCATGGACATACTGGAGCAAGTCCAGCAAAGGGCCATGAAGATGCTTAAGGGGTTGTAACACCTGTTAAATGTGGAGAGGCCAAAGCAGCAGAGTTTGTTTTGCCAGGAGAGAAGGTGGCTCAAGGGGATGTCATCAGTGTGTATAAATAACCAATGGGGAGGAGCCAGGCTCTTCTCGGTGGTGCCCAGTGACAGAACAAGATGTCATGAGTCTACATTGAAGTACAAGAAATTCCATTCAAACGCTTTCAGTGTGAGTGTCATCAAACACTGGAATAGGTTGCCCAGAGAGAGTGTGGAGTCTCAGTCCTTGAAGAATGATCTTGGGTAGCCTACACTAATTGACTCTGCTTTGAGCAGGGTATTTGAACAAGCTGTTCATTAGAGCTCTCTTCCAGCTTCAGCTATCCAGTGATTCTGTGACATAAAATATTTTTGTGCTAGAAAAATAAGTTTTAATTTAACGATCTCCAATTTATTTCCTTCTGGATAGTGTTTTACTAACTCAAAGATTTTTGTATTGCAGAACGTCTAACATAAAATCTGTGACTATTTCAAAGTTTTAAAACCCCAGATGCTGATATATAGCAACATTCCTCTTGAAAAGGATGGAAAACACAGAGATGAGTACCGAACAACTTATCTGATAGACAACATCAATGAAAATTTTAAAGAAGTTAATGGAGTTTAGGATTACAATATCAGTTCATGTATAATTACAAACTGTAGAAAGCAAAAGACCTGATACAAGTTTAATTTGTTAGAACATATCTTGAAGCCATAGCAAATTTACTAGATGTATAGTCAAATTTGGTTGAAGCTAAATTAGGCATGCATCTTGATTCTTGGTTAAAATTCTTCAGCTGCATCCTCCTAAACTGGTACAAGTAATAATAATAAAAAAGTCAGTACAAGCTGAAGCCTGCAGCTTAAATCCCATTATAAATTACACTTCAGATTTTCTAAATGAATTGTTAAATTTAGATTTAGCAATTAGCACTGCACAACATTTACCAACAGAATTAACTGTATCACTTGCTATCAAGATGACATTTCAAGCTCAATTACATTTTCATATGTCCCAGACTGGTAGCTCTGATGCATTCTAAGAAAATAAAACCTAGAAATGGGCCAACTGCAAATTGTCGTGACAAGATTCACAATAGGAAATGTTCTTTCTTCTTCCTGTGTTTTTGGGTAAAAATGCAATCTTATTGGATAAAAATGCAATCTTATTTGAACAGTGTGAAATTTTAATTCACGTTGGTGGAAATAAAATGCAAATAGTTACTTTATACAGTTCTACCATATGAGAATTGTATCTAGCAACTTTACAGGTTCCAGGAGTCTTTATTAGCAAGTACATTGGACTCCTTATTAGCAAGTACATGAACATTGCCAGGAGATACGACCTGGTGTTGCTTTTTAGTGTGATAGGGTATTACTTTGAGAACTTCAGAAGATATTTTCCACAAACAGCCAAATCTATGGAGAAACTCACAGCTGGATTTCATGTTGTGTTTACTTACTAAAGCCAACCCTTAGGAAATTTTTGTTCTGCAACTGCATAAATACTAAAATTCAAAGCCACTTACTCCTGATAACCCATTCAGAATCAAAGAGTTTAAATTTTCTTGAACTAAATTTTCTTGCTTTGAAGACATAACTAGTGAAAGATCTTAAAGTTGCTATAAGATGAGCCAGTCATACTTTGATGCAATTTTATCCACTTGCATAATAGGTTCACAATGGAAAAACATGCTCTACAGTTGCTGTTGAGATATAGACCCCAATATTCACTACCTATGACACCACTCACCTGTACCCTTTTAAACTCACTTTTGGAACAAAGAAGAACATAGAGGGAAGTGTTTGATGTCAGTCCAGGAAAAGAATAGAACTGTAGTTTAAAAAAAGGATAGGTATAAAATTCCATTTTTCTTTGGATTAGAGGCTGGAAGTATTTGAGATTATCATTCTTTCTAACCTCTTTCATGGTAAAGGACAATGAATTTCCTCATGTTTGTTCTTGGACTTGTTTATATTCTTTTTAATCCTCCAGCATCCTTCTCTTTCTCTTGGTTGTACCAGGATAGTCGCAATGCCTGTGGCTCTAAACCTGACACTCTTCAATACTTCCGCTTTCCCCAACTCCAGCTCCCTATTGAAAAAAGAATCTCTGCCTTGAAAGCTTTGACATTCTCTTCCAAATCCTTTGCTGACTTTGAAAACCTGTTCTCTCACAATGAATAGAAGCTGCATGGCCTTATGGATGATAGAATTTCCCTTTCTCCTCATCTATTTGTTGTTATACCTATGACCTGGGACTTTTCTAGGATATGAACCCTGGGAGCACATTTTCAGCAAGAGGGATGGAATGTAGGTTCCTAACATTCAATCACTTAAAATGTCAGCTAAGTACCCAAATGCCATGTGTGTATTCCAAAGCATAATCAGCATGGTCTGGTTCTGAGCACCAAAAATATTGATAACACTTCGCATATGATGTGCTATTTTCATAACAAAGGTTTATTCAGGAGAAATGTTCTGTGCAGTGTGTTCAAAATTAATTTCCATTTTTTTCGCTATTGTGTAACACAAGCTTTTTTTCCTTTATTGAAATAGTAAATGTATGATGCATGCAATACAGTATTCTGACCTGTCTTCTGAAATGTTATTGAGTTACATCTGGTTCTGTTCAACCCTTGTTAATTTGACCAGATGAGGCAGCTTGTCATGACAACATTTGGAAGGTTCATCTGACCTAACTTCAGACATATACAGTGTCAGTGTCTAAACCCTAACTAATTTCCTTAGGTTGTCTTTGTAGTTACAGGGAAAAAGAGTTGTAATTAGAATGCAATTTATATATAACAGTACAGTACAAGAGTTGATTTTTTTTTTTTAAATATAAGACAATTGAGGATGATTGTCCCAAGAGGCCTACAATTAGTCTGATAAATTCTTCCAAAATTTTTTAAAAGAACCACCTTATCTAAGAGAAATGTGGGTTTGAAGAGGGAAGTAGAAGGACTGAAGGTGTTGTGGCTAGACAGGACTCACAAGTATTAAGAGTAAATAAAATGCAAATGGGAAGTTGTGATTTTTGAAAGTCATCAGAAGTTTACTATAAAGTGTTTTCCTGAAACCTAAATGGTTACCTATCTTAGGGGTTTCATCTCTTAACATCATTGCACAGTTAAATAATAGAAACAGGCTGTTTCAGAATTTGGTTTGGGCCCAGGACTTTGATACAAAACCTAAACTTCGATAGGCAAGACCTCTCTCTGGAAGCCCTTCTTTGCTGACTCTGTGAAGAATATTTTGGCATAACCTCAGAACTGATTAAAATTAGATGACTAATTTGCTACACCTGAATCACATTCCTGAAGTCTATGGTGCAAACATATTGCTGGTTTTGCCATGAGTAGAGGCTGTTATTACTAACGTCTTTCTATCTAGGAGTCAAATACAAATTCATTGTTATTGGTCCTGTATAATTTGTATCCCGTATGGATGCAAACCAGAACTCAGTGGAGACCTTGCACATAAAGCAGAAGAGTGCCGTCCTGACGTTTGGAAGATGTGATGGAGACAACTGAGCAAAATGAAAACATTCTGCTATAAATGTAGGTGAAATCCAAAAAAAGTTTGTAATAAAACTACTTGCTTTCTCTTTTACACAGTATACATCAGGAATTTCAGCCTAGCATGGCAACCACGCAGTAAATTCTATTTGAATATAACAATTTTGTCAGAAGACTGTTTCAACTTCAAAACTGCACGCAGCGAAGAATCTAATAAATCAGTAGGGAAGTTGTGATGCTTAATTACACTCTGAGTATCTTCTTTCTACCTCTGAATTTGTCAAGCTTCATCTACCATTGCCTGGATCTTGTTATATCTTTTTCTGCTAAATTAAAGAGTCAACGATTATCAGAAATTCTTCCCTCTGCAAGTATTAGACCTTGATCAAGTCAGTTAACTTCTCCTCATTAAGTTAAGCAGCTCAAGATTCTCTCTTTAACTGATGTACAAGCTCATTCTATACACTAAGTACCAATTACAGCAATTCAAATCAACAAAAAATCCCAATATTATGAACTCGCATACCATCAAAATACAGCAGGATAAGAATAAAAGGCATCTTTCCTGACAGTCCATCTTCTCTTTTCTGAATAGCAGAAAGAGAAAATATAGATCATATAACAGAGATGATAATGGTGATAATAGATAACATGGGAAAGTTTGCTGTGTACACAAACTAGGAAAAGTCAAAGTTACAGGCAGACAATACAGAAAAAAAAAAACAAAATTGTTTTGGTTCATGAATAGTCTTCTCTAACTTAGGACACACATCTACACCAAGAAGTAAAATATCCCTCAAAAGTGTATATTTCTTAGAAGTCAAACTGAAAGATACTGGTGTCCAAAAAGAAAATTACAAAATTGAGAGAAATTTTAATGAGTTTAATGAGTTGTTTTTATTTTTTTCCAATCTGGTGTCTAATATGCACTTAAAAAAATGCTGAAAATAGAGGAAAGATCCAGTGAAACACTGGTTTGTAATGCCTTCAATGTCTTCTGATGCTTAGGCAGACAAATTTTTGGTCTACAAATGTAAAACTAGTGCCCTAACAGGAATGAAATCAGGAGTATCCCTGAGTTATTCAAACTAGAACAGATAAACAGACGGAAATATGTATCTCTTGTTGTCCTGGTATCATTAATCATATTTTTTCATAGCTTTGGTTTAAAGGACAGCAATATATTTTCTTAAAATCAGACCAGATAGTTTTTATTTACAACCAGCCAAACCTTGCTGTCACATGAAAGTTTGAGTTACATGTTTTAATTTGAGTTTTATGAGTGCTTTTTTTTTCCAATTTGTGCTCGTTGTCACTGGAATTAATCACAGAGAGTGCCTGGGTTACTAAGAGATACTGCAAATCAGATACAAAAAATTATATCTGAAGAGCACATCAGTACAGGGTGAGAACATTGGCTGGAATCTCAGCAGGGCAATAGATGTCAAGTGCAGGTTTTCCAACAGCTGCATCCAGAACACACAGAAATCTGTGAGATTCTGTGCTAAGTGTCGTTTTGGGGGTTTGGCTATGGCAAATGGTCATGTAAAAGCACGGAAAAACCAAAACCAAACAAACAAAAAACAAAACAACAAGAACAACAAAAGCCCACAAACATCTGGATTAATTTAATATCACACATCTTATACACCAGAATTTACAATGCGGTGAGTTACAACACAGCAAATGACTCAAAATCTGTCAATATTCTGAGCCAGTAGAATTCTGGCATTCATGAGCAGCATAGCACTCCTTGATAAAGTTTTCCAGTGGGTTAGTGGGTGTTTGGATCAATAGCAAAAACACATTTTAACCTGGATAACATGTTTGCATTATGGTAATAACAAGCTTCTATGAGTGCCTGGGCAGTGATTTGGCTTGTGGAAAGGGAAGGCTGGTTGTAAGCAGCCTCAAATGGCTGACCTCATTTTGAACATGCACATTGCAAGTCAACATCGAATTTGATTGTAACTAAGTGGCCAGGCCTTCCAACAAGCTGTTCTGAGGTTGTTCATTTGGAGTCCAAAATGAATAACTTCAGTATGGCTAATTCCTACAGTTTCACATATTGTCAAGCAGCTAACATGATTTGTAGGAAATTTAAAACCATACACAGTTGATCACACATACTGGACTTCTTCCATCATGGCAAGCAGAGTGGTTTGTCTAGAGAGAAAATGTGGGGTAAGGTTTGCAAGGAAGCTGCTGGTGCTCAGAACATAGACTCATAGGGTTTCTTTGGGTTCATTTTTTTTTCAGCATTTGATTTAAACCCTTTTCTACATCAAGCACTGATCACCACTTGACTTCATTGTTAACAATATTTTCAAGATAGTTCATCTTTTTTTCCATCCCTGTGACTCTTTGGTACTGTCCCTGAGTGGGAATAGCAGTAACAGTTAACATGTAACATGACATTTTAAACTTCTATTGGAAAATAAGAAGATAGACAATGCTCCTAAAAGCTCTTTCTAGACATTTTGTGGCTAGAGAGAAAAAAAAAAACAGATTTTTTTGTTTTGTTTGGTTTTCATTCTACAGAATAACAAGTGTGTGTTTGCAGAAACTTTTAAAAAGATTGGAGGAAGTCTGAGGCAAATTAGCTTGGCTTAAAATACCCATCAGTGTTCACCGTATTTCATGGCATTTAGCAATGCACGTTAATTGCGTTCGGTTTAAACTTTATGAAGCTGATTCTCCATTTTGAATTGAGGTAGGGCAAACTACTTCCAGGGCTGGTGTAAGGAGGTGGTATTAACACTTTTATCATAAGAGAACATGACTCTTGAGACACAGAGAACTAATTTGGTTACCTAAATAACATGCACAGGGCAATAGCAGTTGCAATAGGGTCTGGCACATGGTAACCAGTCCAGAAAGCCACTGGACTGCCATACATCCTACAGAATCTATGTTGACCCCATGAGGATTTCTCAAGTAACTTATGCTTTCTCAAATGCTAATAGGCATAACAGTATGAGCAAATTAATGAAACTCAGAGGGTCACATTCAGCTCCAGATTTAGACTTGAAAGGTCAAAAATACAGAAGTAGTTAGTGTATTAGGTGTGTAAGTTCCTATCACAGCCAGGGAAGGGTCGGTGCATCTTATGTGGGTACAACAGCATTTTAGATACCCATAAATGGATTAAAAGTGTAGACTTAAAAGCACAATATTAACCTCACATTGAATCCTAATCAAAAGTTTGTCACAAACCAGATTGTGTCATTTGCCTTTTCACTATGCATAGGTAGGCAGAATAATAAAAATTACAAAAAAAAAAAAATCCACATTGTTAGACTGAGGAACGGTGGGTATGTCTACAATGTAAAATTGATTTGTAGTCTGTAGTAAATCACTGGATGGAACTAGTTGTTGTCAAACAAGTTTAGCCTCAACACAGAGCTAAGTTCAGCTTTTCCATTCCAAATACTGTCTGAACTGTTGTAATTCCACTGTGATTGTTACGCTAAATCTGCACCACCCAGATATTAGGTCTATCTTTGTCACTACTTTGACAGTATTTTTCAGGTTTAGCTCTGTCCTAGACCTTTGTCTGAAGCCTACTGTATGTCTATGACTCTGAGTTCACAAAGACCTGCAGTACTAATAATATTAGCAACAATACGCAGAGGAGGGGTTAATGTCAAGAGATATTTTGGTCGAAAGCTGTGTTGCATTGGTGTCCAAAGTTTGGGCTTATGAAAATAACACAATTTCAGTCTAATCAGCTATATTAACCACAAAACTAAATATATCAAGTTAGCATCTCTTGCATAGATCATGACTGAACTATGATAATGTAGAGTTGATAAACTGTCTAGTCTGCTTAAAAATCTGACTGTGCTGCTGTGCACTCACAAGTATCTCAAGCAGGAAATGATGGAAAGCTCCACTGATCTCAAATAACTCAATTGTTTTTCCTTTTCTAATCAAATATCTTCATAGCGAGGAACCAGTAAGGCTTCATTCAGCAGGCAGTGTTGTTGCGAAAGCATGAAATATGGCACTTCACTGTTAACGTAACATTAAAGATTAAAAATGTTTATTACCTGTTATTCTTCTGTTAATTGTTTTGTGTAGAGAAAAATAGAAGTTGCTGTGCTAATGTGTAAAAAAATCACAATGTGCATTCATAGTTGAGAGCAAAGGACTGGGGCTATGAAAATTATGTAAATGATGAATTCTAGTGAAAGAACTTTCAAACCCTTAGGGTCTTCAAACAGCATTAATTCAAGAAATTAGATACAAAATTTAACTTTTTCATGCTAATAATGATTTCATAAGGAAAAACTCGTTAGTAAAGGTGACAAATATGAAGTTCTATTGAACATTTAAATTCAGGAATCTTATTATGCGCCCCTGGGATATATTTACACAGCCAATGACTCTCTGATGCTGTTAAGTAATTTATTTGAGAAAGTCTCCATTCATGAGTTTACATAAGAACAATATCAGGTTTACAAAGGCTTGTGTTGTCAGTTTAGCAAATACCTAATTCACAATGACTTTTGCCTAAGATTTTCATTAGGTTGTTCAATATTGTTTGATCATTTACTGTCAGCTTCATAAGATCATAATTTCCCCTATATGAAAAGAGGAAATTGAAAGGAGAAATAAATTAAAAAGAGTGAACTAAACTTAAATTTAAATCAGCTTTGCCACAAAGGAAAGGAGAACAATCTCATCACTTGTGATTATACTTTGCTTGGGTACAAACTATCCACATTCGATAACTTGAGGTTTTGCTGTAGTATATTCCTATGCCAGCAACACCAAAGATAACCTGGAATGTGGCACATGGTTCACTTGTTTGGGGTTGATCTGTGATGTGACAATATAGATTTTTGGCACCTTTAATTACGGAGGCCATCAATTAGATAGGCACAGAAATGAAAACACCTTAGGTCTCTCAATTTCTATGCTTATTTGTGCTGTGGTCTATAGCTTCCAGCCAGTGCTGCAGGCAACACGCAAATATAACTAAAGATGACAATTCCTGCATCAAGGACCAGAGCGGATATGACAGAGAGAAGTAACATAGGATCCCTTCATACTGAAAATAGAGCTGATCAAAACTGTCAACAGAATATTTGCCTTCTTACAGAAAATGCCGGTTCATCAATACAGAACCGTTTCTCAGGAAATGTGCTGATTTTGCTCACCTTTCTAATGAAATACAGGCAAGCCTCGAAATCTTCATTGTCTCCTTGCTAGATCATTCACCATCATTCCCCAGAGACCAACCTGGTCCTCAGGTTCCATCACAGAGGGATGCTGGAGGGGGTTTGATTCATTAAGTGTCTGAAATCACAGCTTTTTCATGTTACAACCTGCCTTCAACACTTTTTCTCCTCCTACGATGGTTCTTACCCCCCATTGCCAAGTTTTCTGCACTCAGATATCTTTCTACCCTTGTCTCTCCTGCTGATTCAGGCTAAAACTGCAACACATCATGCTTTGTGTTTCCATGGGAGTGATACAATTGTGCTCCAACACTTATCTCCATCCCTTCCCATATACTTCATTGCACGTGTCTTAAAACAGCTGAAAGTTAAAAGACAATCTGCCTATGTGTTAAATCTTTTGCCATGTGGTAGCATGGACTACACATAACCTGAGGCCAAAATAAACCCAAAAATTAAATCAAAGTTAATATTACATTAACTACTAAATTGGGTCACATTAGAGCTGCTTGGAGGACCTGATTCAAACATGAGAAGGCAAAAGTATTTTTCCTGGAAACGTCTACCATGAGAAATGAAAATATAACTTACAATTAAAACATGCAGAATTATACCATGACTATCTTGACCAAAACCCATCTTTCCAAAAAACTATATGACTAGTCTTTCACTTTTGTTCTTTACTGAATACGTATGTAAGGAGAGTGAACAGGAACAGGCAGGCAAGATGAGATTCAGTCATATTTAACACGTGTGGCACTCAATTGTAATGGCATTTGTGCAGTGGTTCTCGGATGGAGTGGTTCTCTGATGTTTCTTGGATTTCTGAAATGCAGAAAGACTCTAATTCATATAAAAATAAGCTCTATTAATAAGTAGGGTAGTCACAGGATAGGAGTGGATACTCTAAGAGAAATCACAAGGCCAGTAAGCAAGGAGCTCTGAAGGGGAAATCACAATGGAAAAATGAGAGCAGAAGAGATGAAAAATGATACAAAATTAGGCAAGGGTTCATAAGCAAAGAATGGTAGTGCTATTCAACAATACCCCAAAGTCTTATCATCACATATATTGCAAACCCAACTTCATGCCCTGTACTGAGGTACCAGAGATTTGTGGTCTGGGCTTGGCTTTGCCTCCCAGCATAGCCTTGCACATCTTGCACTCTTCTGGCAGTGTACATCCAGAAAACCATGACAAAAGGGAACCTAATGTAGTAGAGGAAGGAACAAGTAGAAAAATGAGAGTGACCGTAAATCTAGATATGCAGTACAGCATGAATAACAGACACCTGGAAATGCTGGATTTGGTGGCTGGAGAAAGGCACAAACCAGAGAAAGGCATTTCAGGTTTCAAAGCTATGGAATTGTTTCTGTGTCTCAGTATTAAGGTGCAATTTGGCTGAGCAAAGGAGAGAAGATGGTTAGAGATTATTTCCAGATACAGACATGAGAGATAAGAGGGATTTGTTGATAGTATATAATCTTTGAAAGCAAGTGGATAAGGGGGAGTGTGTGGAAGTAAATAAAAAAGTTTTAGTACAGGGAATGCTTAGAAGCAGATTAACAGTCACCAAGAAGAATTAACATCCACATCACTAGTTGCCTGAGTACTGAAAAATAAAATAAAACTATTGAAGTTTTTAATGTTAAAACATTATATAAAACTGAAGTTTGCAGCACAAATAAAAGCAAAAGGATCCGTTTCACACAATTTGTAAGAACACAGGTGAAGAGTTTATTCTGAATACTGTCACAGCATGTGGGCCTGCACAATGATTGCAGTCCTTGGTTTAAAAAAATAGTACCTACAATATTTGTTAGAAAGAGACAAAGACCTTTGATTCCCTTCCCTTCTTCAATACTAGAAGTTAGCTGTTTATGGTACTGGTGGTATTTGTTACCTTTCTACTGACATGTTTAAAAATCATCAGACTTTTAAAATAAAATATTTTCTTCCACACAGACTGGATACTATGCTAGCGGTTGAACATACTTATTATATATTATTATATATTTATAAGCAGTCACACACCATTCCAACTTAAGTGTAAAGAGTTGCTCCTCAGACTTGAGATGGTAAGATTGATTTAAGTGGAGGACAATGAGGCAAAGTGCCTGACACATTTCTCTCTAAAACAACTCCTCTCTAGATGTTCCTCACTGCTGGGAAGAACCTGGCTGCCCCAGATCAGGACTGGCTACATGGAGGAGGACTCTGTTTCCATTTCAACTAGTTTCATAGAAGAGAATAAGAACCCAGAAAGGTGCTGAGAGGACTGAATCCTCCTTGTGGAACTGTTGAAAGTTTTTTATAGTATTGTTTTCCTATGTGACACTGAGATGTTCAGAGATCACAAGACAAACAGGAAGCAACACAATACTTACTAATGAGACAGACCCACAGAAAGAGGAAGATGGATCAATCTGGCAGTAAATATTGGATTGGGACCATAAGTAGCCTGGAGGACAGTATCTTTAACCATCCATGGTGCCTGCTTCTGCTCCTGAAGTCCTGCATTGACTCCTTGGTGTCATTTGTCCCCAAAATCATACGAGGTCCTCATGTTTCCAGAGAAAATGATGCATTATCTAAACCCTTCATAGTTGAGTGTTGCTGAGGAACATCTTGACTTCCTATAACCTTGTCCAGTTCCTTTTTAAACCATTGTGTATCATCTGCTTGCTTCAGCAGCTTTCTAGTCAAAGGCAATTGTTCAAGAAATAGCATTATAACTGAATTTTTCACAGCAATAAGTTTTGTTGTTTGGTGCAAAATGCAATCATATAATATAAAGTCAGAGAATTATGTCAAACTCTGATTTCTTAATAGTTGCACATAGTGTTTCTCTACTCTTTGAAAGCACTCTTGAAAATTGCCCAAAAAAGTATTTTTTCTAAGAGAAGATAAAGAAAAATTATTTTGTAAGGGTGGAAAAAACAGGTCTTATGTAAAATTTCTCTAGCTCCAAAGAAAAGAAAAAACATCAGACATGCACTACATGGATATGCACCTACAAATTATCTTTCCTAAATAAATTGTCAATTGCTTAACTGCTGAATCAAATGCTGAACAGATACAGTCAGGATCATCCATCTGTACTAAAAAACTTGAAATTTTATTTTGATTATATTGTACAGATTTATAGAGTCCTAAAAACTGAAATTGTTTACTCTTGACCTATGGAGTTTGACAAAGTTCGGACTTGGAAAATTGCTTCCATTGGAAGGGCCAAGTCATTAATATAGGTCAGAGATATTTTTAATACTAACTTGATTCTTTCTCTAGAAATATGTACACAGTACATAAAAGTAAGAGTTTTGGGGTTTTTGTTTGTTTGATTTTTAATCAAAAGTCTACCATTCTGGCTTTTACATCAAGTCCCTTTTTATATTTCTTAAAAACAGAAGTTTGCTACATACAGCAAAGAGACAACGTAGGAAAAAATATCACTCAGACCACATGACTGATACAATTTTTCCAACAGCAAATAAAAATGGCTATTTTAGTGTAAGACTTGAACCCGAATCAAGCCCTGCATGTAATGGCTTGCAGTCTTTAAATTTAGTCATTTGGAAACCTACTGTAAAAGAAACCATGTTTATCTGTTGGATGAAGTTACCAAACATTTTCCTACAGTATTCTTCCTGAATGTTGTCAGACGACTTTCCCTTACTGTATCAATTGAACAACTGTTTATCTTTTCATCTATCTGTGCATCTATGTACATACGTATGTATGTATCTATCTGTCTATCTATTTTATATCTATATACACATATATAAATACACCCCCCCCCCCTCCTACAACAGGTGCTCAGGTTTCCAGAACACAGAGTTACACTAGCATGTGTTTACAGAAATGCGATGTTTTTAGCTAGGTGGTTAGAGTATGTTATTTAAGGAAATTAACTATGATTTATAGCAGCAAATAAATAAGACAAAGCTTGTTTAACATATCTCAGCATTAAGTACCTCCTGCATTAATTGTCTCTAAAGTCTGTTCCATTTGTTATCTAACAAGGTATGCTCCATTATTATTTTTATCCAGTTCATTGCTTGATTCTTTCTGTCCTTTCAATATTAGCTTGTCTAATCAGAAACCACTTTTGCTGGTAGTTCATTTCACATAAAAAGGAGGAATTCTTGTTTACTGAGAAAGTAATTGGATTATAATTTTGAAAAGAAAGAAATATGAATTGTAATAAATTATTTCTTAAAAAATACATGAGAGCATGAAAACCAAAAACCCAAAACAAATTAAAACCTCTAATGGATGAAAAGATTATAAATAGAATATGAAACTGGAAAGAATAATTTATCATTGTAACTTACCTACTCCGTGTTATTCTGTTGAAAAGAGATGAATATCTAAGAAAAGAAGAAAAGATTTATGTATTTACTAAATAATGGTCAAATAAATATTTATGCTTACCGTCATTTTTCTTCTAGCTTTTCAGCCCTTTAAAATTGTAATTAAACTTTAATTACAGAAAGAAAAAATATAATTTAACCACAGGTTGGTAGTTCACTATTCTGTTTCAGGTATCAACCAAATAGCATTGATAAAGTTTACACGAACACAGGCAGACTACAGTAAAGATGCAGCTGTGCATATTTAAGTGCACCTGTGTATGTTTAAGTGAAGAACAGAGAATACAGAAATTCTGTTCTGAACTCTGGGCAACATACTTTGTGTGTTCATACTGCTGATCTATCCCATACTTTCGCTGCTACTTTTAATCCCAACGTTTCAATTCACATCAAACTGAAGGATTTTTACTTTTTTTTTTTTTTAACAATTAACTAATGTTTTATTGATAATCCTGAGGTATTTCTTTTAGTTGAAACAAGGAAAACATCAAGTGTTAAATGTGTAAGAAATAACTGAAAGACAGTATGAAACTTGCCTAAAAGAAAATAAAATGCAGAGAAATGAATACGAAAAACTGGTGTAAACAAGATTACAGAAATTGGAAACAAGATCTGATAACTAAATAATAATATTATATTATAAATTTGTTTTAACCTTGAATTGCAGATAGTGGAAAAATAGAATAATTAAAACAAAATTCTAAAGCCTTATGGAAAACTTGACTCTTACCTGTTCAGCTGATTAACACCTTGAACTCTTTCTATTTGTAGACCTAACAAAGAAAAATACCAAATGAAATTAAATACACTAAATGATGTGAGACAAATAGTTATAGATTTACATTGATTTAGTTTGATTCTGTTTATCTGAAAATCATTCAGGTTTTCCTTGTTATTGAATTGCGTTTATGACAAGAATTCAGGCTTTGATCATAAATTACACATTTGGGGTTTGAAGTAATAACAAGTTGGGATTAAAAGGATTCCGTTCTTATCTATGTACCAAACAGGTTGTTTATGGTGCAGTTTACTCAGTGAATATTCTCCGATTTAGTGCAGGGAAATTGATAAAGGTAATCACCGAACATGTATTGGCTTAAAATAGAGATGAAAGCAAAATGCACCTGACTCAGCAAAGATAGGAGTTAAATGCCAGATTATCCACATAAGTCTGTCAGTAAGAGGAATTTCATGCATGACAGATGCTAAAATGGGCATTAAAATGGTCAGGACAAAAATCATTAGCAGTTCCATAAAGCACAGTGGTAAAGCATATGTATAGTGTCACATGCAAATTCTCTACAACTTCAAAAGGTTTATTTGCATGCTCCACTTCAGGCATATATGTAAACAAAACAAAAAAAAATAGGCAGTTTCTTAATAGTCACTTGATGTATCTACTCTATATTTAGGAAGCAAAAGTTAAACATGCTGACAATATTGTGAGACTCAAAAAGGCATAAAATGACTGGACTGAATTTTCTTTCTTTTGGTCACTAGTGTGTATGTAGCTACTGAACCATAGCTGTGACCCAGGTACTAAGCAGGCTTTGACCATCCAAGCTGCGTGGAAAGAAAATTATTGATGTACCAAGTGGTATGTACTGTTATTAATCCTATGGTGATTGGGTTGGTGTCTCATTGCAGAAAATGATGTTATCCTATCTGAGAAACAGAGTTCTGATTAAACCTGAGCCAATGGCTCTTTTGGAAGATTATTACCTCCATAAAGTAGGGAATGCATAGTATTTGGATAGGAGCAACACAGAAAATCACCGTTGTCCAGTCGAAACAAAATATTTAAAACAGATTATTTCTTTTTTGCTAATTTAAATACAAACTAGCATTGCATCTGGTTTCCAGCTTCAGATCAGATTAGAAAGAAGTGTGATAAAGATATAGTCTCTCAGGCTACCCTAGTCATAAACTCTGGGTTTCTGATTCAGAGCACTTTGGAGAGCATAATCCTACTTGAATATGGAGCCAGTGAAGATCTTCAGCTAAATGTTGGAGATAGGAAACCCCAAAAGCAGACAAGGTAAGCTGTGACTTGTGTCACAAATGTTTGGAGTTTTGCTGTTTGTCTTAAAGTTATTCAACCTGAAAATGCTAAAAAGAGAGGTGTAAATACTAAGGATTTTCCCAAGAGATTTCTAGTAGTTTATACTTCTTTTTGGAGCATACATAATGTCAGGCTGGCCTAACACTGTTATTTCTCCTGCTTCCATTTGCAGCCTGAATCTAGAAGAAAAAGGCCGTATAAGCACTCAAAGTAATTTTACACTGGTTTGAAACCTAAGACTTGAGCTAAAAATACTGAATAAGTAAACATTAACCTCAAAATTTTAATATAATGCAATATAATGTTTCTTACACTGTTTGTTTGTTTGTTTGTTTGTTTGTTTGTTTGTTTGTTTGTTTTGTGAGTGTGTGGCATTGCTTTGGTTTGGTTTTGGTGTATGTGTATGTGTGTATGTGTCTGGGTACACAGTTTTGTGGCTTGAAGGGCTCACAAAATGAAATCAAATATGTCCACATTAAAGTTCTCAAGCAGCTTATTGCCTTGGATTTTTAGTAGTGTGCTTCGTATCTAGGATTCTGACCTTGTGACAATTTACTTCGGTCAAGCTCTCTACCAGTGTTCCATCTTCTACCGCTACTGCTCAAGTTCCATTCAGGTTTGGTCCAGAGACCACGTATGTACCATACACGTAATTATCACAGTAAATATTTAGGTAAAAGATGTGTTATGAAGGCATTTCTTACTCGTCCCACATAAGCTACTAAGAAGTGAGATGGCAAGCTACTTCTGGTGTGGTGGAGTTGTTTCCTCTTTTATTAATTAAGTGATCCATGGACCAAAAAAAATCCTTTTTCCTCTTCTTCTGGTTGTTCACTTAATGTATATCCATTCCTGGCCTTTCCCATTTGCCTCCTCTCTGTCCAGTATGTCCTGTCACCTAATGCAGGGTCCATCATCTTCATTGCCTGCCTACACAGAACCAAACTGTCAAATGGGTTCTTCAATACAACATAATGGAGGTTAAACCACGCTATTAATAAATAAACACTCCACAAAACAACTGTGAACTGATTCCTTTGGTGCAGTCCAAGTCTTTGACAGACTTACACCAGAAATCAGATGGGAATGTAATTTACATTATTTAACTTTTTAAAATTAAATCAAACATACTTTTTTTTAGACGTGGCCAATAAGGGCCTCTGACATTCCTTGAACAACAGCTCTACTACAAATTGATCTGCCTGCCGACTACGTTCAAAAAATTGATTTTCTTTCCCTGAATGGAGACTTTTATTTGAAAAGAATGAATTCAATTTGTGACTCACACTGTGAACATTCTGCATGTGATTCTAAAGTTTTTGAATCTTTTAAATCAATAACAAACTCATTTTAATTTAGTTTAATTTTGCAAAGCATGGGTATTTCTAACTCTCAATAAGCATGAGGTAAGGCAGTGTTACAGGTCTGGGACTAAGTTCTCTGAGTCATTTGACTTGTCTGGTTTGGGCTTCCCACTGTAACTGTGACAGGAAAATCTCTGGTTTTGGGTCAGCTTTCATAGTTCAGACAGATAGAGTCAGGCTTTTGCTCAGAACTGGTTGAGGCCACAAGTCTATGAAGGAAAAGCAACGTTATTATAAAATATATAAATTGTCCAATAACAAATCTAGAGCTTTAAACCTATAAACCTTGGGTTATAATCTACCTCCCTATAGCTTCTACCTCACCAGTGAGATTTGTAATATTCCCCTTCCCATATTTCCTTCCTCAACAATTTATTCTTGCTTCAGGGAAGCTTTAAGAAATTCTTTGGCAGCACTAAAAGCTACATGGAGTTCAGGGAAATAGCTGGCTAGCTGGTCTAGGCTACAGATATAACCCTTTTGTGTAGGCACCTGATCTATTGGTGATTGGAATCCCTTTCCTTTCAAATCAGAGTTTCTTCTCAATAGAGGTATCATAACATCAGCACAGCAATGATTACTCCAACTGAGATGTTCTGGTTACCAGAGTTCACTGTTTGCAAATCTTTGATGTGATTTAGTCACTAAAATACGTAATTCATAGAATCCCAGACTGAAAAAAAAAATAGGGTGGAAGGAATCTCTGGAAGTCATCTAGTCCAGTGCTCAAATGTTGTTGCTCACCGCAAATGATGGTTGCATGATAAACTTCTACTGCACTCACCACCTCTTGTATATGCAAATTAAAATGTGTTAAACTAACACAGTAGTGATTTAATACTATCTGCCTTGTTTTACAAATGGCTCAGAAGTGGAACATGCAGAAGATGAGATAATATGGGTCAGCTGGCAAGAGTAGTTCAACTGAATGCAGTTGCTCAGGCACTGGTAGTCATGTAAACCTGTCCATAGCAAGCACTTAGGGAGTATTAAAATGAGTTCTCAGGCAATACATAAGCAACTTCATAGTGCTAACAATTCGTAACTGTTAAAAGTTAAAGGACAAGAATTATGGTGATATGATCCTTTATACTCAACGAATTGAATTTGATGAATTAACAATTTTGACACCTTGAGAGAAATATAAAATGTGCTGTGCTGTTTGACATTATATTTTCACTGGAAATATCTTATACATCCTCTATTCCATATTAAATGGGGTATATTGTGGGCACAACTGCTGTTAACAATTATATAGCAATTTTCTGAGAATTCTGTTTTCTAGACAGACACTTCAGTACATTTTATATGGTTGCACACAACTGAAAATACATGAAATACCGAAAACTAAGTAGGTTTAATGTGATTTTATTACCACTTTAAAACTGTATTTCTCTGCATAAATTGTCACCCAAATACAAAAGTGAGGGACAGAAATGTGCAAGTTTATTTCACATTCAAGGCATATACACTGGAGTCACAAAACTAGATTGTTTTGCCCATAACTAGAAGGCTGAAGAGCAAAATCTCATTAAGATTGGTATATGGAAGTAGGTTTACAAGCCATGCATATCCATGAATTGGTTAGTTTAAATGTCTGAGAAATAGATGGCTTTTCAAATATCTTTTCAAATATCTGACAGTCTTGAGTTCAGATTTAAGAACTAAGATGAACTCAAAACCTGATACTCGGAAATAAATCCTTCTGGAAAATGGTGTTATGAAGAAATGAATCTACATTCTAGAAAGACTGCCTTTTAAAAACTGTTCTGATTTTCCTATGATTTGGCAACACTTGTTTATCCCCATCATTCTGGTGGATTTGGTTCTAATGCATGTGTTCTCACATGGCACCTCTGAATATCTGATTTGCATGAAGTGATGCTTGCATAATGTGTTTAAAAGATTTGTCAATAGAAGGAATGTAACTGCTGAAGGAATATTCAAAAGGCTTAGACTTTCATGAAGTGCATTCCGTAAAATCAGACTTACATGCTCATAAAACCAAAGCACATCTTTCCAGTCTTTATTTGCAATAGTAGCTAGTTGGTACCTGTGCTGGTTTTGACTGGAATAGAACTAATTTTCTTCATAGTAGCTATTATGGGACTATGTTTTGGATTTCTGCTGGAAACAGTGCTGATAATAAATGGATTTTTTTTCATTATTGCTAAGCAATGCTTACACAGAGTTGAGGCATTTTTGACTCCTCACACCACCCCACCAGTGAGTAGGCTGGTGGTGCACAAAAAGTTGTGAGGGGACACAGCTGGGACAGCTGATCCCGGCTTACAAAAGGAAAATTCCATACCGTATGATGTCATGCTCAGTATATGAAGCTGAGGGAAGGAGAAGGAAGGGAGGGATGTTTAGAGTTAATGATGCTTTGTCTTCCCGAGTAACTGCTACAGATTACGGAGCCCGGCCTTCCTGGAGATGGCTGAACACCTCCTTGCTGATGGGAAGTAGTGAATGAATTCCTTGTTTTGCTTGGTTAGTGTGTGAAGCTTCTTATTAAACTGTCTTTATCTCAACCCATGAGTTTTCAACCTTTAACTCTTCTGATTCTCTCCCCGTCCCACTGCGGGGGAGTGAGTGTGTGGCTGTGTGGTGCTCAGTTGCCGGCTGGGGTTAAACCACAACAGTAGTATTTTCTAATTTTGTTTTGTTATGTATCAGTAATGGTGTGCTGTATACATTGTCTGCCCCTATTGGTTTCTGAAGCTTTTCAGTGCTACGTAACTACAAACATACAGAGTAGGGGGAGAAAAATATAAATAACCCTCAATATTTGCTGCCAGTCTTTAGGTTTCTCCTTAAACCTAGGAGGAAAAAAAGAACAAGACTAGTTTTTCATGGCTTTGGTTTTGTATTTCAGACTGGTGTCTGATAGGTAGTTATTTGATAATTTGTCTGAAAGATAAAAAACTACCTTATTGAATGAGACTCTGAGCAGTTAATTGTTGTCCTGTATCTTGTCATAAGACCACATTGACCTAAACTGGATACTAAAAACGGCAGAGACGTGAAAACTCATTTATGCCTTTATTAATTCAAGGTTAAACCACTAATACAAAAGTCAACGCAAGCTATTTCTATGAAGATATGAAGAAATAAAAATATGCTGGTTTTACACTGAATCACTTGCTATTGCATAGCACAGACCACAAAAAAAAGAAGAGCAAAAGAAGCAAAACCATTGCAAATTAAGCCTATTTTTCATTAACTTTTTCACATATGAACTCAGGTAAGTATGAGCTTTGCAGTTATTTAATGCATTCAAAAATAATAATGCAAAAAGTTTCCATGATTTCAATAGAGTCCCTGTTGTATCAGTAAGTGAGCTCTCCAGTGGCCAAAATAATACCTGTAAATTCCCATGAATTTTAACCCAAAACGTGGCAGCCTGGCATGATTAAAAGCTTTAAATTCTCAAAGAGCTACACGATTAAAGCAGAACTGCAGTCTTGTGTGGCACCTCACTGGTTTCATTTGCCAGTATTGTTATTTTCCAAGGTAATATTTGATTTACAAGAAAAATGCTTTTCAGTCACACAGTGAGTCCAACATTGTATCCACAAGTATAAAATCCTCAAATTGCCTTTATTTGTCAAATGCTAAAGCCTTACCTGAGACTATTCTGTGGCAGAGTAGGAATCTAATGATGGCAGTAGGAAGGTGGAACGTTAGATTTATAGAGGTTTTAGAGGTTATACCTCTTGTGTCTCCTCCCATGTCCCCCTTCTGACTCCCTTTAATTCAGTACTTTGACCGCAGTAATGCAGTTAAGCTTCAGTGTATGGCACAGATGACTCATAAGTCCAGTCAACTTTGATTTTATTGAAAGCTCTCCTGTGTTAGTAATTTGAATTGATTTTAAATTCCAAATTACTAGTGAAGACAATGAAATACTGTGCTTTAATGTTAACCCAACTTTCTCTTTATGCTACACTTTCCCTCCCAAATTGTAATGTTTTTTCACTTGTTTACACTACAGTTTTTCTTCCCCCCCCCCGGCCCCTGCATCTATGTAAGCTTCAAACATCAAACACAGAGAATGAATATCTTTTTAGACAGAAATAATAACAAATAATAAATGTGAACAACACTTTATCATGAGGTGATTGCACAAAATAATGCCTTCTATTTTTGCTTAGCTAATATAAATCCAAGTTGTCAAATATTACCAGTGAAAAAAATCTTAGGTGGTCATACATAGACTATGAAAATGAAACTATCATAGTGCATGTCAGACTACCATTTAAATCAGTATAGTAAATCAGCTGTGGACTGTTAGGTGTAAAGATCTGATTGTCTTAGATAAACCAAGTATTGCTTATAATAGTTAACTTTATTTTCTAAAGAACCTAGCTCAAGTACAGTCAAGGTTTTGTCTACCATTTGTTTCAAGAATCTGGATCAGATATTTAAATCAGAGTCAACTGTGAATAAAGGCAGTAAATTCTTGGGCAATAAATCCTTAGTGATCCACATTACTCAGACGAGACCTGCTGGAACATCTTCATAACATTCTTTTTCCTTCCTTCTCTTCATGTGCAACATATTGCAGTAATCAATTAACATGATGGAATATTCTTGCACTGAGATCTTCTTGTAACTCCCATATGGTCAGAATTTGATCTCAATAGCTTTTTTTCTTTTTCTTTTTTTTTTTTTTAAAAAAAAAAAAAAAAAAACCTGAGCTCATGCTCTGCGTTAGTGGTGATGGAAAAATAAACCGAAGTTTTCAGAAGAGACTAGTCCTTTTCATACCCTTGGTGTTTGGTTTAAATATTTTTGAGAAGTCTGGTACTCAGAGAGGACTGGGTGTTGTTTACCTGTCTTTAAACCACTAAACTGGACAAAATGGAAGTACCCAGTTTCATCACTTGCATTTAAAAACATACGCATTATCATACCTCTGTAGGACAAACATATAGGTAAAGTTGTTGATCCCTTGATCTTATTTAAATAATTTATTGCTGTCCATCTCATTACACCCATTATTTGCTTTTATAACTCAAAAGATTTGGTCCAATTCCACTGTAACAAAGCACAAAATTCTGGCTTATAACCTAAATAATATCAAGTAGACCTTGGTTCATTTAAAAAAAGGCCAGGAACTGAACTTGTGTCTCTTTCTGCTTTTAGTTGTTCTCTAGCGGGGTTTAGAAGTGTTGCAAAAAAGTCATAACTGGAAGCTTGTCTAAGTCCTTTCATAATGCTTGCACAGTTTGAAGTAACCAAGGAATCCCTAGAGGTCAACAGCTCTGCAACTAGTAACACCAAAGCTCCCTGACCAAACTCCACTTACCATTGCTTTGGAAGAGTTGTAGGAACTGAATTTTATATACTTAGTGTACATTAGTCTTGTAATAAAATTTATTACAGTTTCAAAACTTTTTTTTTTTAAACATGATCTCAAATTGAACTTCCACTTTCCTTATTTTTTTCCTGTGTCTGACAAGAAAAACACAATGCAATCCATACTGCTCTTTCTAAATAGGCATGGGGAGGTGGAGTAATGGTTTGGTCCATGTATATTCCAGCAGAGGGTGGCAGTACACTACCACACTCCCACAGTAAAGGAAACGTTGCACAGCAATATTTTTGGCTTGTGTTTTCAAGGGAAGAATACACTATAGAAATGAATATATTTTGCAATGAGGTGGGAATTGGACTGGTATTTTAATCCCTAGATCACTGCAGTGACCTTGCTCAATCCACTCAATCTCCATCTCTCTTTCATCTGAAATATTTTTCATCCATAATTACCATCAACTGAGGACTACAAACCATTATAATACTCCTGAGGATAATTGTCTATGAGAATGAATACTAGAATATCTGAAAATGGGAATTTCTACTGATTAACTAAAAATTCCAGAACCATTAACTTCTTCAATAGCAGCAACCTATTCACAAACAGTGTTATGTGGGTTAAACTCTAGTTGAGGAAGGAGCCATGTTGTGGGAGGATGCATTATATTTGCATATTCATGGCTCTGTGAACATGGTAAATGTCTCCTCCCTTTCCTCAATCTGGTTTTGCTACTTTGGTAGCAAAATATTCTTCAAAATTTGTACTTTGTCTCCAGTTAAATGTTGATTTCTGTAGTTCTCTGATAACTTCTGAGACTTCTCTTATTCTTACTGTGGTGATTTTTTAAAAATTATTTCCTTTAATTCTTTTAAATTTAGTTTAATTTAATTTAATTTAATTTTATTTTATTTTATTTAGAAAGCAGTTAGAAAATCGTACATAGGCCAGCAAAAAAGGCAGGGTGTACTTTTTCCCCTTTGCAAATCTTTTGTAATCTTACAGTTGACAGAAAAAGTAGCAACTGGTACAGTCTATTTTAAATTACTGCTGTGAAAGCATTTTAACACATTGTCAAACTTTAGTCCTTCATGATTTGAGGCTATATATTTTTCGGATTTGAAGAAAAATTTTTGTGAAAGAAGAAACCAATGCATGATAGGAATACCAGGAATAGGTTATGCAAATAATGAAAAATATTTATATACAGAGCACGATTTCTTTAATGTGCTTTTATGTTCCCTCAAGAATTTAAACCAAAGGATTATGCAGGTCAAGAAGAACTTGAAGAACAAAAACCATTCATGTCAAGTTCTCTATATGGACTCAAATTAGTAAAAACATTTGAATAACATTTTTATAATAGTAATCTAAGTAGCTTATGTTAACTTCTTTAGTAACCAAAGCCAAGCATAATTTTAGTATTTCAGAAGGCATTCTTTATTTAAAAGATGTAAAATATGGAAGCAGTGTTCTGGAACATCTTTCTATTAAAATGAAAGAAGCTGGAAGTGGTGCAAGGAATTTTAGGTGAGGAATGATATGCCACTTCTCAAAAATAAGAGAATTTTTCAAAGAATTAAGGGAATTAAATATTTTCACTAATAACTGTTATCAATAATAATTTCTTACTACTACCTTAGTAGATTTCAAAGTGTTTGAGATCCTTAACAGAATTCCAGCTGTCATAAGGAGATACAGACTGGGATCCCTGAATTTATTCAGGCGTCTAACTCACTGTGGAATCAGTAGATGATAAGTACCTAACTATACTTGAGACTGTAGAACTTTTGCCCATTTACCTGTCAGGCAATTGTCAAAGCCAAGATTTTAGTTCATTTCTTCCATAGGACTTTATATTAACTAGTGTCCTCTTGACAATTCTTTGGAAAATCTCTGGAAACCTTCCACAATACTGAACCACAAAATATGCAGAAGATACTGCTGCCTGCAATGGGGAGATGGTTTTTAAGGACGGATAGGGCATTTATAATATCAGCCTAGAAATATCAGTGCTTCCGAACAGTTGATTATCAGTGTTTCAAATTGCTTTTGTAAGCAGATCTTCAGTTATCTGGTGAGCAAGCACTCCAAAATCTGAGAAAATTTCAGATATCTTTTCTCACCTGCAAACAGCTTTCTGTAGAACTTCTTGTAACATGTTCTCCTCAGCTATTCCTACAGTAGGCGACATGCTTCTCAGCAGTGTTTTTAACTAGTAAGTAACTATCATAAAGTGATGAAATATGGAAAAAAATAGCCAGTGTGATCAGAATTCACAAAGCATTGTTTGGTTATCATTAGGATTACTTTAGGTATCAGTGTAGAGGGAATAAATTTCCCACAGCTATAGAAACAGTTTTCCTTATAAGTACCTCCTTTTTGGCTATGGTTGTAGGGACTACAGACTAAAAATGCATTGATCACCAAGATTTCTGCTAGCAAAACGAGCTGATTTCCCCCATGGGAGTGGAAAGCTGCCATAGATAGATGAACCACACTCTGTGGTCTTCCATCTCTCAGCTGTGCACACGAGGCTGCAGCGAGCCCTGGGAGATGAGCAGCATTCATGGAGTTCACTGGGACAAATGCCTTCTGGCTATTGGCATCCTTCAAGCATCTAATAGAATAAGGGCCAAATGTCAAAAACATATTTAGGCAAACAGGTTAGTCAAGCTAGAAACATATTTGCTCTCCATAGTAATTTTGCCCCACAGGACTAATAGGTTTTATCAGACCAATGCACTATTCACATGAAATCTTTGGTTGAATGTCCTGGAGGAGGATCTGCAGATGGTCTGACTGCTTCCCATCAGGAGGTATCTCCTGGGAAGACAAATGGCACAGGCTGGTGCTGCAATGACAGAGGAGCACATCTTAGACACTTTCCTGGCTCCCTGTTTTTGGGAATAGTAGCAAAGAGGAGCTTAGCATCTATGCAAAAGGTTTTGCAGGGGGTAAGTGAAACATAGGGGATAACATCTTCAAGATGCAGTAGTAGTGGGAGGATATTTTTGTTTCTATATGTGGTCTAAGAAAGGTATAGGGGCCTTTGAGAGGGGAATAGGGGGTGCAGTGCTGATATGCTGGAGTCCTGAATGGCCCAACTACACTTTTGAATTCTTCCCAGTTAATAGAAAACCTTATAGTAAAATATTATTCAAGAATGAACTGAGCTATAATAGAAAAATGAATTGTTTACAACATTCTTTTTAATGAAATCAAATAACTGGGAAACATGGAGAGTTTCTCGAGGACGACCAGCTTCTCTCAGAGTATAATAGATTTAAAATCTCTTCCACTGATATAGCTCTGAAAATCCATGATTGAAAACTCTAGCCTTGAGAAGTTACAATACATCATAAGAAAAAGGTGAGTCAACATGTAATGTTTCAATTATAGGGTTCTCAAGAGTACACAGGTGGTGTAATAAGTAAGGTCATGGTCTTTCCATCAGTGGTACCCCTGCTATTTCTGCAGTTGCTATGAATAGGAAACAATAATACTTATGATTGCGAAAAGACCAAAGTTC
Organism: Patagioenas fasciata; assembly: GCF_037038585.1. Classification (NCBI taxonomy): domain Eukaryota; kingdom Metazoa; phylum Chordata; class Aves; order Columbiformes; family Columbidae; genus Patagioenas; species Patagioenas fasciata. The sequence continues at coordinate 209,430,164 of NC_092520.1, forward strand.
AGAGCAGATCGATCTAATGTTCTGAAAGGTAAACAAATAAAGATTTGTTTTGTAATGAGTGCCTATGGTATTTATACTGGCTGGTCTATCTCTGTGTGGTGGTCATCCAGACCATGGAGATGATCAATATATGCAATGGTGGGTACAACTGACATTTAAAATATATCTTTCCCCCTGCCAATCCTCAGACATTTTTAGTTCACACAAGTGGTTTTTAAACCCTTTTTTTTATTTTTTTTTTTTTTTTCTATCTAGAGTGACTTGTGAAAGATCAACAAATAGAATAGGTTCCCAGTATGGCCAGCCACTAAAGCTGCTGGGTTGTGCCTTGAACTGGGAAGCTGTGCAGCTGATTCATTTCCCAGCTTTGTCATCATCTAGCTGCACTGTGTGCTCATGAGGCTATTCACCTCATCTTTCCACATCTGTATTCCATTTCCTCAGCTTTTTCCTCCACTTTGTTTTACTTGTTTAGACTAAGCTCCTACGAGTTTGCACTAGCATTCATCTTTTTCTGCTGTTGTGGCTTTGGCCTGAACACTAATGTTCAGAGTCCTGATAGGACATTAGAAACTAAAAATGACTGCAAGTTTAGAAGCTTTTTTGATTTCTTCAGCACATATGCATCCATTACTCATGACATGCTGACCTACACAATGTAGTAACCCATGCGATGTGTATTAGTGATGTGATGGAGTTATTTTCTGGCACAAAACTTTTTCAAGAGTAGAATGGAATGGAATAGGAATGTGACTTTCAAGAGCCCTAATATAAAAGGAGCTCCTAGAGAAAACATCTGTATGACTAGAAAGTTAGGAGCAGACTGAGAAAGGAAGTGTTAGAGAATCATAATTTTCCATTCCTGTCTCAGTCTCCTTTACATCCTAAGCACTGAGGAAAAGAAAATCACCCATTGGAGCTGAGTAAAAAAAATGGCATTAAGGGAGCACAAGCTCATTTTCAGACATATGCATCTCAACAAGAAACTCTGCATTGGTGATTTATTCCTGCTTTTTTTGCTTTTTTATCCAAGGAAGACAGACTCATAGTGTCAATGACGATCCCTCCACCATGATGATCTACTTTATCTTTCTTTCTGAATTCTTCTTGCATTTGTGAACTCTAACATGAAACCTGTAAATTCTTTGAAGTGCAGGCCGTTTCTGTACTTTCTTGGCACTTTCATACTGAGCTTCCGGAATATGGCTACTTCATTTCTTTAGTGGACATGACACATGGAGAAACTGTTCCCAAAAGGTTTGCAGTAGGGCATGCAACAACTTGTACAAAAAGCCCACACTGTCATTTCTGTTCTTTCATACTCAAAAATATGAATGTAAGATAATTAGGAATGTCAAGCTCCATATACCTAATCTATTCCTAACAAATGTAGATAGCCTATTATTTTAAAGATATTTTCAGTGTATTCACATACATTTGTCACTCAGGTTACTCATTGAAAACACACACCTGATATAGATTATTCTTGAAAGAGCCTTTTTTTTTCTGATATTGTTCCTTAAAGTTCTTAATCTTAATGTTGTATTTATGCAATTATTTTTAATTTTAATATTTTATCTTCATTTAAAATATATTCAAATAAGTTACAGTGATTTATACAGTAATCTAACAGTATTGTGAGATACATTCCATGTCCTTTGACTTTTAAGGCTTTTCTCCCTTGAGTTATCAAATGAGGGTACTTTTAATCACCTGTGTAAAGCTAGCAGTTTATTCTAAGCGTTAATTACTATTTTACCATAATTCGGAACAGAGCAAAAAACAAATTAACAACAAAAATATTTTGTAATCATAGAATTGTTTTGTTGGAAAAGACCTTTAAGACATTCACGTCAAACTGTTAACTTAACACTGTCAAGTCCACCACTACACCATGTCACAAAGCACCACATCTACACGCCTTTTAAACACCTTCAGGGATGGTGACTCTATCAGTTCCCTGGGCAGCCTGTTCCAGTGCCTGACAACACTTTTTGTGAAGACATTTTTCATTATGTCCAATCTAAACCTCCCCTGGTGCAACGTGAGGCCACTTCTCATCCAGTCACTTTTTACTTGGGAGAAGAGACCAGCCCCCTCCATGCTCCAAGCTCCTTTCAGGGAGTTCAGAGATCAGAAGGTCTCCCCTCAGCTCCTGTTCTCCAGCTGAACCCCCCAGGTCCCTCAGCCGCTCCCATCACACTTGTGCTCCAGATCCTTCACCAGCTCCATTCCCTTCTCTCAACTTGTTCCAGCACCTCAAGGGCTTTGCTGTCATGAGGGACCCAAAACTGAACACAGTATTAATTATAAGGAAAGCAAGACATGGCTAATACAGATATTGGGCAATACCAGATTTTACAGTTACTCTTCCCCTGCCTTGTCTGCTGCAGAAGGGAAGCAAACTCCTTTGTTCTATGAAAAATACCCATTAAAACTTAGAGAAAGCCAATAGAGATGGTGTGGTCCAACTTTATCTACCTGTCATTAATATTTTTAAAAAGAGACAAAAATGTTGAATTTCCTTTGACATATTCTAAATCTTTACTGATTTGTTGACACTCACATGATTGCTTTGGTGGCAACAGAGGAAAATTTTCAAAGTGGTTGTCAGACAAGAGGAAGATGCATTTGTGAGTGGAAGAGACAATGGAGAGAATAGATATACAGAATTTACAGAATGTTGCTTTCAATTTCCTTCTCCCTGCCCAGTGTGTGTTTGTTTATTAATGAAATGCATGAAGAAAATACAAGCAATCTATGCATTAAATTCTATTTTTGTATTACTGTTCCAGGACTACCTTCTTCATCACAGGAGTGTTAATTTCATCTCGTTGACATCGATGCAAATGACCTATGTATCTAAGCGTTGAAAACAGAAGTAGCAACACATTCACAAAATGCAGTCTGTTTTCTATTTGAATCTAAAATCTAAGCACTGTCCCTTTAAAGGAGACCTTGCTATCTTGATAAAGAAAACTAATGAGGTGGCCTTTCTAGGGCTAGTCACATAATAGCCATGGTGACAAGGACCTCTATCAAGAAATAAAGCAGAAGATAAATGAGATTTTTCTAATATCCATTTCACCCATTGTTCACAAGTGTCATGCGGTACAACTTCTATTTATCATGAGATAGTAGATACTGGGCACCGTTTTGTAAAGGAAGCCTAAATTGCAACATTGTGTTATTAACAGCCCATAAACACTCTTTCCTGATTTTTTTGTAACTGTGCAAAACCAAGTTTTGTTTAGATATTTTTTTCTTTTGTGTGTGTTGTTTTTTTATTTTTTTTCTTCTCTCTCTTTTTTTTTTTTCTTTTTTTTTTTTTTTGATGTACCTGAAGGTTTGATTTATACTGGATGTCCACACAGCTTCTAACAGTAAAATGATAACACATGTTTCAGGCAGCTAACCTGAAAACTAGTCCCACCTGCTCTGAGAAGGGTATTGCACCTGGATTCCCTTTTCTCAACTCTCCATCTTCCTTTATTTTACTTGATATTGCTAGTACAAAGTCTCAAACTGCAACATGGCTTTCACCTTTCCCCCATGTTCCAGCCACCCTGCACATGTCAAGTCATCCTGCTTCAGAGACATTTTAGAGGGTGATATCGTGTGGCCTGTCTCTCTGTGAGTGTTCCATTGGGTTCCCTTTTCCAGTTTGGAAATATCTGGTCTTCTTTTTGTGTGCTTGGACCTGATTTATAATAAAGAAGTTCAGAATAGGAATTATCTGTTATGATGAGTTGCAAAAGCAGGAGACCGCACTCAGATGTTCACTATGTGCTCTTCAGACCATTGTTCCTGTGGTATTAATTTCCTATGGTGTTCAGAACTCACACGTCTTTATTCCTCCCCAACTGCTGTGTGATACAGTAATGTACTTTGGTTCCTGGGGGAGGTAGTTAAATTAAATTTTATTTTCTCCACACTAAAGTGTTTTATTTCACAGAAACATATTTCACAGGATGACCAAGGTTGGAAAGGACCTCTGGAGATTGTCTAGTTTAATATTTGAGGCAGGGTGACCTACAGCAGGTTGGTTACCCAGGGCCATATCAAGTTGGGGTTTGAGTATCTCCAAGGATGGAGACACTAAAACCTCTCTGGTCATCCTGTTCCAGTGCTCAGTTACTCTCATAGTAAAAAAGTTTTTTTCTTATTTCTAAATAGAATTTCTTGTATTTTGGTCATGCCCATTGCCTCTTGTCACTGGGCACCACTGAGAAGAATATGTCTCCCTTTACTGCCCTCCAGCAGGTATTTATACACACTGATAAGATACCCTTAAGCCTTCTCTTCTGCAGACTGAGCAGTCTCAGATCTCTCAGCCTCTCCTCGTACAATAGATGTTCCAGTCCTTTAATCATCCTCACGGGCTGTTGTTGTATACATTCCAATGTGCCCATGTCTGTCTTGTACCATGAAACCAGGCAGCGCTCTGCCTAATTCAGCCCAGAAAGCATTTTTCTTGGCATTGGTCATCAGACAGTAGAAACATATTGAGTACCTGGACATCAACTACTATGGAAGTTGGGATAGAAAAACTTTGATGGACTAGGCACTCAGAAAATGCTATTCAAAATGAAATTATTTGAGTAAGAATATTCATAAAATGTTTTGTAAGCATGGGTGACCCCACCTGAAGTTCCCAGCCTAGATACAGTGGCATATTATGTTTACAGGGACTCCAAGATCTAAACATTCAAAGAAAAAGCTAGCCTTCCATCCAAAGCAATTATATGATATTTAGGCTGTTGCACTTCATATACATCAACAGTGAATCAGAAGTCTGAGCACTGCAGTTGTTTAGACACTGATAATTTTGGTAAATGTAATGGGGTTTGGCAGTAGTAAGAAAACCCACTAAGTTGCAGATAGAAAGCAATGCCATGGAATGACATGTGGAGGAAAAGAAATTCAGAAACAAGGGAGGTAGAGAGAAAGGGAGTATGAGCAGAAAGAGCACCCAAGAGGAAAAGATTCTCCTGGTGTGCAACGAGGAAACAGTGATTAAATGTATGACTTCTGCATTATGTCATGTTTGTCCCTTGGTCTCTGTGCAGAGAATGACAATGCAATGAAGCTGCTTTGCAGAACATGGACAATTTATGTACCAGTCCATTGACCTAGTTTCAATATTTGATTCATCTTTCTTCTCTGTATGGGCATGCTTCATCCCTGGAACTTTTCCAAACTGCTGACACCTTGCAGCAACTACTGAGTTTCCTTCTGCTGCACCTTCCGTTCAAATAAATGGTTGGAAAAACTGAAGGAAAAACTGTGTTAAGATTTTGATGGCTGTTTCATAGGATGAGAGGATGTGTATAATTTACAATCTGTGCAGCTTTACTGCTATATGGTCACCTCCAGGGTGTTAGGCAGGCCAGAAAACTATCAGCAAACAGTTTTCTCCATAACTTGAGATGAAGGGAAAAATTCTAGCCATGGATTTTGGCAGAAATCCAGTCTCTCATGAAAACTCCCACTAAATCTTTAATGGCCAGGGAGAACACCTGGAAAAGCCTGGGCTTAAGGCACTGACTTGCAAATTGGATCCCTGATTTAGCTACAAATTTCCACTGTGACCAAAGGAAGTGTGCTTGATTTGTGTGTCTCTCTTTCTCTAGAATGAGGACAAAATTTTCTGTTTCCTACCTCTGCTGTCTTACTTGGTTTGAGCTGCAAGCTCTTGGCAGTTAGGGGTGGAAAGTATTTTGCCCAAGTAAAACACTGGTAAAGATAGTAGCAGTAGCTGTCTCTCAGGCAATGCTTTTCATCCCCAGATATTAATGCAGTCTGCAAAATACCGTTGTAAACTATCAAAGTACCATTATAAACTGAGGCACAAGAAAGGGAAATTACATGTCCAAGGTCATGACAGGAACATCAGTCTGATCTCCCAAGTCCCATATTTCTGTGCTTTACTTACTATGCCCCACAATGATACCTTTCTGGGACACGTGGAGTAATAGTGATGATCATGAGCACACAGATACCTCTTTTGAAAGGTCTCATCACATATCTGCCTGCATGGTACTCAATTTATACACGTTGGAAGGATGAAGGGCTGAGTCAATATAGTACTAATGTAATATCCTGATGGCTTTTAGCTTCAAAGGCATCTTATCCCACTTTTCATGAGAAACAAGACTTTGAGAAGAAAGCAGTCAAAGTACAGTTAAGTGCCACTTTTTAAATTATGATCAAAGTTGAAATGCACTGTGAAGCTGCCAAGAGACCCATATATTGGTTTACAGACTGCACTTACTATATTCATTATTTCGTACACGGTGTTTCTAGCCTGCATGTTCATGTGATAGGTTAGAAAAAGATTAACTGTCTTCTTTTTTTTTCTCTTGGAACATGAAGTAGAACAAAGGACAATGATGCAGTTCAGACGCTATAAAGAGAAGAAGAGAGTCAAGTGAGTCCCTAGTACTGATCTAGACTTACAGGACACCACCATTACATCAATGGGCATGAAATTCCTGAGTACCTTTTGGATCTGGGCCTTAGCAGCTTCTTTGTGCCATTCATTCATTTAATTCCAAAAATTCAATAATAATATTTATTTCCCTACCTAATGGGCTTGCTTTGAGGACAAATGCAGTAGCAGTTGGGTATGCACTTAAATTCTACAGTACTGGAGATGAAGAAATGTAAATGTGGGTGGGAGATGTCTTTCCTCTGAGCTGGGATCAGATTCACCTGACATAATTTCTGGTAGACACTTACATAAGCTGGTGGTGATTCTACCCGCTTCCTTGTCAATACATTCCAGAACTTTACTGTCTTCATTGTCAGAAACTGCTTGTACTGTCTAATCTGAGTCTTTCTCTTTTTTCATAGTCTAAGCCTGCAATACTCTGTTCTGTCCTTTGCATCATCTTCTGCTTCTAATAGCCTTTCACATCTTTAACACTTATCCCCTTTGGAATTCTTGGCTTTAGGTTAAATAAACCCTAATAAATTTAGACACTACCATTACTATCCTTTGGGATCTAAGGAAGATCTAAAAACTGGTCAAAGAACTGCAATTTAGATTTTTATGGGTATTATATTGTCCTTCAGAATGGTTTCTGATCCTCTGGGATTTGTGTCATCTGCAGTTTTAGTGAACATAGTCTTTAATCCCTAGTTGAGATTTTAATGGAGACTCTCAATAAAATCTAAAGCAGAGCTGAACTCCTTGGAAACTCTGCTTGGTATCTCCCTGTAACATGATAACAAGATACTCTTGATGAATTACTCAAATGATTTTTCACCTTCCCTCTCCTGATTTTCCTTGTGAGAACATCACATAAAGCAATGTCAAAAAACTGTACTAAAAAGTCAAATTATCTACTTTAAACTGCTTCCCCTCTGTCCCCAAACCTTCCCATTCCAGTGGGTGGCATCTAGATTGTTTTGACACAATTTGTGCTTGGTGAATTTATGCTGACATTTGTAAGTACCTTGATAAGTGTGTTTGCATTAAACAGTTCCTAGAGAATAACGATGTGTGAAATATTGTAGGTGGTGTCTTCAGCAGCTGGGTCTTGGAGCTCTTTCAGACTTTCCAGGAGAAGAAAGAGAAATAGGAAGGGTGAGGTCAGAGCACTCACTACAGAGTGACAGGAAAAAACAGGATGTATCACCTGTCCTGCCCTAAACTGGGTAGGGAACCCCCACATCTCGGGCTGCTTTAGGAGAAGAAATTAGGAGCTGCTTAGTTTTTCTGAAGAACGTTATTTGAAAGATAATGGCCAAAAAAGAATATGCTGAAGAAAGATTGTGATTACTAGTGATGAATTAAGTCTGAAAAGCTACAGCTGGTGGCTACATAGACTTTAGTTACTATCTGATATCTGAATCACAATCCCACAGGAGCAAGAACCATTCCATGTGCAGTGCACATTTCCTTGAACTAACCTACTTTAACAAATACATCACTTACATCATATTTACTGTATATGCACACTGCAGAACATTCTGCTGAATATACCTTTAATTCAGCGGGAGGGCTGAACACAAAAAATACATAAAAAGTAATATTACTGCATGTAGGGGTGCAAGGCTCTTAATTATAGTCTTAGATGTGGTTTAACAAATGTATGGATCAGGAGTTCTATTTATGTCTCATTTCCAAACAAAACTTCCCTGGGAAAAAATTCACTACCAAAATTTTTGCAACTTTATCTAAGACATTTTGGAAGGTGTCCTCTTTGCCGTAATTAAAAATACAGCATGTCATGAATTGAAAATTATATTAGCCATTAAAAAACAAATCAAGATATTTAGTTATTATATTTTGTTACTCAATGAGATTTTCATAACTTCCATGCCAATCACCAAGAGACAATACAAAGTAAGTAATATTGGCTTCTAGACAATATATTTTTAGTGGTTTATGACTAATTATATACCAAGAAACATACTTTATGTAGAACTATTGAAGTATATTCATCATAACAATGCCAGAGGAAGCAATTTCTGGAAATTTAGTTTGCTATTTGCTGCTTCTTGAGTTATAAAGTATACTAACCAAACATTTCAGACCACTTTTAGTTCGCACAGGCTTCTGCTGAAGACAGAAGAAATATCATTACAATTTGCATGTGCAATATGGCCTGAAGAGGTCTCTTGGTGGGACAAACGAGCTTCAGGCTAGCACAGTGGGGCCGTAATAGCATCCAAACGATCCATTGTAAAACTCTTGTGTATATAAGGTAGTCACTAAGAGCATTGTGCCGTTTCCTCTGTGATCACAAGGCAGGCAGGAGTTAATGGCCTTCCAAAGTGCAGTTGATGGTATAAAGCACCGTACATTGATATTTCAAGGTAAAGAAACACTTCTAGAATGCTGCCTAGAGAATATTTACTGTTATCTGTATGTGATACTTGTCCCCATGGGTGACTTATTGGGATTTGAACCTAAGGTACTCAGAGCTGAGAACACAAACTGCACCGACAGGAGGTGACAAAGCAAAAGTCAATGTGTGCTGTACCACAACTTCGCTCTTGCCTCTCTCTAGAGCTTAGTGCAGGATTTATTTGCATGCACTCAATAGATTAAACAAATATGCATAGGAGGGCAAAAAAATGAAAACAGCTTTCAGATGGAATTTTGCTTGACGTCATCATGACAGATACATTCAGAGACATATTGCAAGATGCCTAATGAGTGCAATAAGAAAGCTCTTTCTACACAGAGTTTGAGATTAAGTATATTTTCAGAGCTGACTATTAAGGAAAATAATGCTATCTTAAATAGCTAAACAAATGACACTGCTAACTCCTATAGTTTTACATCAGGTCTTGCAATATTTGATTTTTTTGCTATCTGAATGACTCATGTGTCTTGAAAAGAATACCTGTTTTCATTTCTTTATGGTTGTGGGGAAAATCTTTTCCCACCCTAAAGAACTTTACAACTCTAATGTCTCAAGAACTGGGCAGGAAGCAAAAAGCCTGCAGACAAAAAGACTATTAAAATAACTTTTTGGAGTGAACTCATGATTTTTTTATTGATTGGAGTCAGTAACATGGGGAGGCATTGTGTGTTTTTTTCAGAACTAAGGAATGATTTCTTCCTGTACTGTCCTGAGCATTTTTATTAAGCTGCAGCCTCTAATGCTGCTACTAAAGCATTATCCCCCCAAAATAGGCTAACCTGTTTTAAACCTCCACTGTAATTTAAGTCCTGAGTTTCAGTTTCTCTGAAAAACACTCCTAATTTTGTTTTGAAAGGGTTAGGTAGAAACCACAGTGTTGGTGTTTGGGTTGATAGTGCAACGGCTGAAAGGCAACTCGTGTCCCTGATGTGAAAGACAGTGAAGTTTCCCAAGAGCAACAGTTACTGAGCTGTTGTGGTCACAGGGAGAACCTAACAACCTGAAATCTGCTATGCATGGGTACATGGATATGGTGAGGATTTAATTAACACTTGGAAAGCGTTCTGAGGTCCTCAGATGACAAGGTTTACAGAACTCCAAATGACTGTTATTATATCCCCTCTGTGTTTGTGGTGGCAGATAGCCAATGAGAAGAAATGTTCAACCACAACCAGATATTATTCCCAAAACCTTTGTTATTTCTAGGCTACTGTTGGAAGAAAAAAGGTGGATCTGTATCCAATTTAGTGAGTGCAAATTACAAGTGGCTTTGTTGAGATTCCTCTGTACTTTTGAGTATGATAAATGTAGCCAACAGCAAGCTGTCTTGTGGCCTGAGTATATACTTATTACCCAGCTAAAGCAGAAAACTGGTTGCAGACTCTAATATTTGAGTAAAACCCATCTATCTGTGACACTTCTTTGACAGAGAATACCATAAACAAATAATTTCCTCCATCTGCAACTTTGCTATTTCTGAAAACAGTGTTCATCTTGTCAGACCTCTGCATATATGTTGAAAATAAACCCCAAATAAAATAAAACCCTCTCACTGCATCATATTTCACACTTGATTCTTCCCTGGGAGAAGCTGAGCTACAAATTGCAGATCTTAATTATGGACCTTAAGGCTTGTTATGAAAGTACTCAGATACTGTTGTGATGACAATAGAATTAGAACATATCTGTAATAGATTCTTCTATTCTAGATGTGTCTTCATGCATATGTGCACAAACAATATACACCAAGACTTTTCTGGCAAAAAAAGTATTTAACTAATGACATCTTTCTGGTTCATTTGCTCAGGAAGATTTTGTCGTGAAGGACAGGTAAAACCTATTGCTAAGTTTTCAGTGAACTAGACTACAGATAGCAGCAGAATGACCAGGATCAGCAGGATTGGATTTAGTGTATCCTGACAGATCAGCAACCTCTTTTATCTCTTTTTCATCTATGTTCCAAAGTGATTTTGGCTTGTTCAGCCACACTAACAGATTCACCACATTACAGACATGAAATATAGAATACGGACATTGCACTGATAACATTCACTATCCAAAAGCAAAAGTTTTTAGGCGGTGCTATCTTGTAGTGTCTCACATAGCTGCACATTATCTGGGTTTACGTTGTGTTGGACCTGTCAGAATCGCACCCTTTAGCATGCACTAACTGTGATAACATTTACATAGTTCCTTTATTTCCAGAGCTCTGTGTATGTAATGAATGACGACCTCACTAACTGTCCCCGTGGGGTTTCTGGTCCCTGGATTCTTCAGCCAGCCACATCCTGAAGTGGTCAGAGCTGCCTGGGGAATATTATTGCAAAGATGTTGACGTTCATAGTAGTGTTGTGTGATGTCCCCTAATTGGCTTCCAAAATCTCAGTGATTAAGGTCATGCTCTATTTGCGCTTGGTACCTTTGCCAGGTGTTAACGTTATAGGTGTAAGGTGCATTTTCAGTCAATGAAGGGAAGGGAAGGGAAGGGAAGGGAAGGGAAGGGAAGGGAAGGGAAGGGAAGGGAAGGGAAGGGAAGGGAAGGGAAGGGAAGGGAAGGGAGGGGAGGGGAGGGGAGGGGAGGGGAGGGGAGGGGAGGGGAGGGGAGGGGAGGGGAGGGGAGGGGAGGGGAGGGGAGGGGAGGGGAGGGGAGGGGAGGGGAGAGGACGGAAGTGAGGGGAGGGGAGGGCAGGGCAAGGCAAGGCAAGGCAGGGCAGGGCAAGGCAAGGCAAGGCAAGGCAAGGTAAGGCAAGGTAAGGCAAGGCAAAGCAAGGCAAGGCAAGGCAAGGCAGGGAAAGACAAGGCAAGGCAAGGCAAGGAAAGGCAAGGAAAGGCAAGGAAAGGTAAGGAAAGGTTTTAGTGGACAGATGCATTAGATAGCTAGAGCTAGTAATAAAACTGACCTCATGGATGGCCATTTAGGCCTTCCTTTTGAGTGGCACAACTGTATTTACTAGCCAGGGGGTTGAAAAGGTAACAGTTATTTGCAATTCTGCCTTTCTGCAGAGGTTCAGGACTTAGTTAATGTGTAAATATATGCTATCAGTACACGTATGTGGTTAGTATTAAATCATCCTTTCCATAAAACTTCCTTTCAGAATTTATCGATCTTAAGTGATATTGATGTGGGTCATATGTTTCTATTGTGGTTTTATGCTAAAAACATTTCTACAGTGTAAACACATACAATTATATTGCAGATGACTGATTCATCCCTTTTTTTTTTCAAAATTGATCTATACCAGGGCCATGCAAGGCTATTAACATAACCCAACCCTGGATCTGATTTTATTGCAGAACTCAAGGCTGCTCTAAAAAAGTAGATAGAGAAATGTTAATATATGCAGCAGAAGGTATTTTAAATAAATATCTGTCAGATAGTTAAATCTGTTTCTCCCTAGTGTTAATTATGGAGCAATCAGAAGAGGACAGGAAAAAGAATATTTATTGTACATTGAAAAGCCAGTTATTAGGTCTGTATCATAGCAAATCATGTGGACTTACCTTTAGAAACTGTCTTTCTGATGATGGATGGAGTTCTTTATAAATATTTTTCAACCTGTATCTGAATTAATGATAGTGATAACTACCAGGGAACACTTCAAAAGCAATAGACAAAACCAAATGCTAGTCTAGGGCAAAGAATATAACCATTTGCCCGGGTCTAAGGGCAAAAGAAGTCTGTGATGGTCGATGAAAACCCAACAAGATGAAAGCTGTACTTTCATACAGTCTAAACACGTGAGACATTTAAACAGGTGATTCCCATTGACTTTCATGAAACTTATGACTTCAAAGACCTGTACGGATTCCATATTGAAAACTTTGCTAGATCTGAGATTACAAATGTGGTTAGAACTAAATTTTTTATCTGTGCCTGGGAGATAATTTCCATTGACCCTTAAAAGAAGATGATCGTTTAGTTACCAGCTCTTCTCTGAAATCCTTGCCATAAAGTGTTCAGTTATGCATGGGCATAGCTGCAAAAGGAATGGTTAAATGTACCTGTTCTTCCATGGTAAATGTATTGCAATATACCCAAAGGAACTAATGTGAAACTTGTCTGTGATCTCCTTGTACTTTATTAACAATGAGCCCTTATAATGTGAAAAAAATACATAGAACAACGGAATATAGAGACGTCAGACAAAAAAGGCAGGTTTGTAGCAGATAAATGTGACTCGTCTCATTTTGAAGCCACTGTGCATGAACAAATTCAATTCTGTGTAAATATCCACTATGCAGACATCCAGGTGGCTGGAACTGGATTGAGAAAATCAGCAAAGTGGCAAAGTGGTGATCGTATAGTGCCTGTGATGAACAGAATCCATAAAAATTCTCACCCAGTCAAACACAACTTGAAGTTACTTAACAGAAAGAAGTTGAGAAGGGCAAATAAATGTTCACCTTATTACTGGCCCCAAAAGTCCTATATGTTGCCTATTTCTGCTTGTATAAGCTTGTTACCAATTGTCCTGAACTCACTAGGAAATCTTTGGATCAGGTCCAGTGAGAAACAAAAATAAACATTTCTGGCAGAAATTGTAGAAATAAAGTAAAGGCATTGAAGTTAACATTTTCTGGTGGGTTTTTTTTGAGGCTTTCTGGTTTGTAAAAAATCAAATATTAAAAATAAAGCTACTCTAATTGCTGTCTTCTCAGTCTAGTGCTGTTCACAGTGAAAAGTGAAGTGCCACGTTCTTACATGGTTAGAATGACCACTAACATTAACAGGAAATGAAGTGTTGTCTTTTCATCCAAGTCCTTACCAGAAAATAACAAGTGGTTGCAGTGACAAATGCACTCTCCCACTCCTTCACATACATGTTTTTAAGATCAAAGGCATGCAGTGAAAAAGATCTCTTTTTGCTTTAGCAGTTCCATTACAGAAAAGCATTATTCTTGAGTATTCTGCAACATAAGAGTCATGAAATTCAAAAGTTCTGTATCCAAAACCATGAATATAATGCATAGTGATTTCCCATTGCACCTGCACTTCAAAATGCAGTCTACTGGTTCTACCAGAAAATACTACATATATAGAAATGGACCAGACTGTAAGATGCCTGATGGCAGCAACATTGGAATGATTTTGATCCTTCTGAGCACTACTTGTCCCAGCTGATACATTGGTAAGAGCTTTTTACGTTGGTAATAGCAGTGTCTCTTTTCTGCATAGTTCTCTTCTAAGGTAGAGTTTGCATTAAAATAGATATATAGGCTACTATCCAGGTTTACTGTTCTTTTCATGCAATTTTTCTGCATTGTACACTTCAGAAGCCACTGTTCTCCTGTCATGAGTCAATGTCGAAGTCGGTCATCCCCCTTCTAACACTGATAATGAATAAGAGGAAAATACATTGAGAAATGTGGATCTTGTTTAGAGAAGATTAGATGAGAAGTAGCTATTGTCATGCAGACTGAATAATTTTTTGATACTGGATTGATCCAGTTGCAGAATGAGGCACTTCAATGTGCACTGGTAACTTCAAGACTGTTAATGGAGATCTAATTAATGAAATCAGTTATCTAAGCTGTGATTCATCTGACAACATGCAAGTATTTCTTGTAGGATTTACTCTATGATTTCTAGACTGCAATGACTGTATCAAGAAGGACTTGATCCATCTGCCCTTGCTGGCATCGAGATTACTGGAGATGCCACTGATGCCTCATGTTCTCTTCAGCTATCAGTCCAGATGGGCGTGGGTCTCTGATAAGTCCTGTACCATAGCCACCAATATGCGTGAATGCCCAAGATACACTTGAGCAGCACAGGTTGCAGAAGATCCATACCTATGGGCAACTGGTGTCATGAGACCTCAGCTACCCAGCTCACAGATACACAACTATATGTTGACATCTAAATTTCAGCATCTCAAACTGAAACCCAGTGAATGTGAGTTGCCCAGCCTTAAACCAACATTCTAGGAAGCAAATGCAATCCTCTACCCCCTCACTCATTTGTTGGAGTTGCTCAGGGTGGAATAAATGTCACCTGAAATCAGAGTTAGACTTCAGCTGCCTCAACTAGACATTTAGTGTTCATTATGTGTTGTGGATTATTTTGCCTGCTGTAGGGCCTGCATCATATCTCCCACCACATGTGCATGTCTTGAATACCTGAAGGCATCTCAAATGACCCTGGTTGTCTATTTTAAGCAACCCTATGTGTCTAGAGATTGTGTTGTTGAGGTCTGAGACAGATAATATAGGCTGTCTCTGGAGTTACTAGAGAGATATAGGTACCTTCAGAGTATAATTTATTAGACCTAGCAAAATTGACTATTTTGGAGAAAATTAATAACTCTTAAGAAGCAATTATTTCTTTCTGTAGACTACGCAGGGAACTTGCCATTCAGATTTAGAGAAGCAATTTTTAGATGCCTAAGTTAAGGCACATGAACCTTGTCCCAAGTGACTTTTGCCCATGCCCTTGAGATGAAATGACATGCTTTACTAGAAAGTAACCCTAAGCCATTTACAGAAGGTTTTTGTCCTTTTGTGAAAGAAGTGGTCATGATATTAAAACACAAACAGAAGAACCGATTACAATCCATATCTGACATACATTAAAAACTAACTGAAAATTAATTTACAAGACAAAACATGTTATAATGGGTTGTCAATATATTCAATTTAAAATGTACCACATCTGATCAAAGAAAGCCACCCAGGGGATTACACTGTCTAAATTCCTCAATAAAATGGCAACCTTTAGATGTATTAAATATTACATTTGGGGGGAAAAAAAAAAAAAGTAAGAATGAAAATCTATAGCTAAGAGAAACACAAGCCCAGAGGGAGAATTCAATATCTGTTTATGTGTAATTGGGTTTTGCTTTGTGAAAATCTTGACAGCTAGAGGAGCTGTCTTACTTGCATGAGAGTGTTAATCACATTCATGGATCTACATGCTACTAACTGCATACTAAATTCCTGAAGATTAACAGCCTTTGCTCTGGTTATACCTCATTTACATGACACATTGCCCTATAGAAGTTGTACACCACATATGGGGGATTGAAATTTTAATATTATCTCAATATCTTAATGACTAATCCTGAATGATGAAACTGTGAGTCTAAGCACTGTTACACATCCTGAAGTAATTTAAGTTCTGACAGTCTGTAATTCATACTGTAAATCAATGAAACAACTGATACCTTTTATAAATTGACACAGGGACATGTGTATGCCAGATTAATCAAAATAGGCACAGACAGATAAAATTCTGCATTAACATGTTGTTTAGCATAGTTTCGTAATCAGTAGTCTACAAGTTAAGTTATGGCACATCTATAAAGAGAAGGTTGCAGCTTGAACAGAAAATAAGCAGTGCTGTGAAATATTGGTATATTATGCTCCTTCTGACTTCCGCAGCAAAAAATAAGGGAACATCAATGAGATTTAGATTGGATAATAGAGAGTTTCCTCCTTTCAGAGTGCCTCCTGGGTTCAAATTTAGGCTCTTCCCTTTTGAATTCAGAGCTGTTTGTGTCTTTCTTGTCCTTTCTTATTAGCGTTTCGTTGCTCTGCCTAAAAGACCTTGTTTTCTCATCATTTCTTATTTTGATATTTTGTTCCTTAGAATGCTCCAAAATGAATAATTAAGACGTTCTGTGGTGTAGGTTTGAAGACCCTCAGGCTGAGGATGTTTAACCACATTCTCACCTTCAAAATTTCTACCCAAGGCTCATCTTTAAAAACAGCTATTCCAAATCAGTAAATTAAAAAAGTGTCAAAGCCATAAAGAAATAACAGATGATGGAACATGAGACTTGGGAGTCTCACGATGGATACTAACTGGGAGGATTTCAATGTCAAGTATTAGCATTGTCTTACTAAACTTTTAAAAAATAAAACCTGGGGAGAAAAGGAAGTGGAGGTGAAAATGAGTGTACTTTATTTTGCACCCAATATGCATGATTAATGGGGAGAGATGAGTGTCTCTCAAAATGCAGAGTTCTGTCCAACATTCAGTGACCAACTTTGAGGTTTTGGAGTGTTCTGAGTGAGAATGCCTAGAAGATGAACCCCAGATTGCCCATAAGTGCAAACCATGGACCAGAAATCAAAGTTTATGCTGTTCAGAAAGCCAGCTGAAAGTAGGTAACCAAAGGATTTCAACCTTGCCTTGGGACTTCTTGTTCTCATCTTTTGTTTTTACAGTAATGTGAATGGAGAAAAGGAAGGCATTCTCATCCAAAATACTTCATATGTTAATATTATGCAAATCCATGCAGCATTCATGCTATTGCGGTCCTATCCATTTCCAGCCTTGGGTCTTCTCTGGGCACATCAGTGTGTAGGCATGATTGACTAAACCAGAAACTACAGTGGGAGATGTTTTCCAACTCTGCACAGCAAGCATATCTAAGCATATTTGGATGATTAAAGTTATGTACTGAGAAGGAGATGCTTAATGAATACGTGTATCTTTAGTGGTAGACTCCTCTGGAATTGAGGTAGACTGGCTCATTGAGTGGGATTTAGGTTTTGAAGCCTTAGTCCCAGTTTAGGTGGAACAGGGATTTAGGCATTCCATTTCACACAGTCTGCTTATACAATAAGCTCCTTGCAACAAGAATGATCTTCAGATCTGAAGACAACTGTCAGCATTTAACAAGTACATAGGAAGCTCTTGGTTAAAACAGGAGGGTAAGAATAAATCCAGGATTCTACACTAGGTGAGAAGGAGACTTAAAACATGCTTGATGTGTGTTCTGCCACGTATCATCTGCCCAGCTTTAGAAAAGTCACTTTTCTTTCTTATTCCTCAACTTGTATAATATATGTATTATTCTTTAGAAATATCAACACACTAGAGAGAAGCAGCTAATATAAAACCCTGGATGAAAAGCTTTTATGCTAAACAGAAATTCAGATTAGCCCCTACACTTAAATTTCCAGGTGTAAAAAATTGAGATAATACTGCTTGCTTACAGTCTACAAGGGATTTTGAGATCTGTAGAGGATGGTAGCTTATAGAAGTATGATATATGTAATGTAAATTGAGCCTATATACGATTTTATGAAACACTTAGACCTACACACAGTAGGCAGACATTTCCTTTTCTGTATTTCACTCCAAACTGTATAAATGGTGCCAACACAGATTAAAACATTGTTTTCCTGAAATCCATTAAACACTAATTAAAAACTGGAAAAGACCTAGACTGAACAGCCCTTTAATGCAATCAATTAATAAAATGAATCCAAAAGCTGTCATAATGATCAAGGTTGGCAGCAATCTTGTAACACTGATTTCATACCATGCAGTATATTTGCTTTTTTGTCTCTCTTTTAAGAAGTGGACACTGACATTAAAGCCTGTTGTGGGAAGGTTGGACAAAGTCTGAAGGACAGTCTTATTGACTACAGAGCACAAAACTGATGAGTAGATCGGTGTTGATTTAATCACTATGAGCTGACACACAGACACACACAAAGACACACACAAAAAAATTCAAAACTCAAGTTTTGTGGAATTTGTGGCTTTGAGCTCATGAAAAAAGCAAAATGAAGAAGAAATCATAGCAACTAGTCTGTTTACTGTAAAATAAGAACAGCAGTTTCTACGTGAAATAGTACAATAGGAGTAAAAACATCTGTGTTTCTGTTTTTTAGCCAATTGTACAGAGAGTAGTGTGATGCAAACGTCTGATGAAGATATAAATCGAGCACATTTGTTGTCAGCTCCTTAACTCAGTATATGCTTAACATTTAAGATGTTTATATGTAGGCTTTTTCTCCAAGTGAATATGTTGCCGTAGTATGGTTGGTAAAGTTTAAAAGAATATCCCAAAATATAAATGGTTAGAACAATGAGAAAAAAACAGGAGAAATAGTTCTGATGGGTTAAGATGCCTTCAAGAATTGTAGGATAGATTGTTTCTATGGTCCCGTCTTCACCAAAAAGTATCTCTAGAAGGAGATTAACCCTATTCTGATGCAAGAGTTTAAATGAGTTATTTTGTTGAGGTACTTATTGCTGTCCATTAAACACAAAGGGACCCCAACAGTCACAAGCTGTGAAAGTTTTTAAACATTATATTAATATCTGAAAGCCTAGCTCAGCCCATGTTCTATTGTGTTAGATGTTTTACAGAGACATATAGGACTCTGAGAATCTCTTTGCTTTGCCAGATATTAATAGCTTGGAGGATGCAACCAGAGTAACTTGAGAGACACCCAACTTTGAAATCAAAAGCTGTCTTGTAGAGTTCATTGAGGAACTTCCAATAAAAAAGCTTTCCTAAAAAAACACAGAATTCTAAAAACACATAGCAGTTTTGATAGGAAAGAAGCTCTCACAAAAGAAGTCAAAGCCAATGTCACTCCAAAACCATGGATAACTTGGTGGTTAGGGAGTGAACCTGAGATGTGGAAACTGAGGTTCAGATTCCTAATCTGAATTATGTATAGGAGAAATTTGCTTTTAGCAACCTACTGGAATACCCTATTACTGTACTATGACATCTACCTCTATCTCTTCAAAAGTCTTTGCAATCTTAGCTTAATTCCTGTTTGGAACACAAATCTCTGGAATCTCGTAACCTCTTTTCCCCCAGCACAGCTCCTGCTTGTTTTAACCATAATTTATCAGACAGTCAACAAGAAAAAAAAAAAAAAAGGAAAAGTATTAAATTCTCTTGCATCTAAACAAGAAATATACACTGGGACAGATCCGAAAGTTACTTAAAAGCATGAAACATTTTACAGGATTGGATTGTCCACATATAAATTTCGCATATATGTATGAGGTGCTTACATATATACAATATGTATACTACACTGTTGAAATATATATCGCTCTAATGGGATGATTCAGAGTAGAAGTAATGTCTTTTTTATATTTAAATATCTCTGCACACCTAAAATGCCATGCCAACAAGCAGAGATGGCATGTTTATGTACATCTATTTATGAAGTGTAGATGTCATTTGTTTATGCCAGTGAAAGACAGGGAGAAGTACATATATGAACAGGTATATAAATTCATTAAATTGCTTTTTATGTGCACATCCTAAAATGTAACTTTACAATTTGCCAATCCATCTTCTTCCAGACTCTCTCCAATATTGCAGCTGTAGTGAGAAATCCAGAAATCATTATCCAGCCTTCAATCAGTAACTTACACGCCGGGGTAACTTGCTTTATCTTAATAGTAAGATAGTGACTGGCAAGAGCAATAACACTGAGATAAGACTGGATTCATATCACTCCTTATCAACATTCTTGGCACAACATCCGTTTTTTATTCTTGAACAGAGACTCAATCAATCCTAACTCACAAAATTACTAGTGGCAATGCCTGGAATGTTGTAGAAGCTTTAATGATTTATCAGTCTTAGAGACATAACTCTTTATAGAACAGTTTTCAAAAAGATAAGCTTGTTTAATTCAGACAGAGAAACATATTTCATGAGGTATCCTCACATCAGTGAAGACGTATGTGAAAGGCAGTTTGTCACTGTCATCTTTGCTTAGTCCATTTCAGGGGCAACATAGCTGCCCTGTGTGTAATAGTGCCTTGAGGGGTGAACCAGAAGGAGAATGAACTATTTGTTATTGGCATTTAAAGACAGGTCTAGAAAGAGGAGAGTGTTTTGTTCATAGTTCTGCCAGGCCTTACACCTTTGAGGATATAAAACATCTCCAGCCACAGCAGACTACGCCACAACCTTGCAGCATGCCAGCACCCTGCCCCAAAACTGTACCAAGTCATAGAATCATAGAATGGTTTGGGTTGGAAGGAACCTTAAAGATCATCTAGTTCCAAAGCCCTTGCCATGGGCAGGGACACCTGCCACTTGACCAGGTTGCTCAAATCCCACTGTCTATGTTGCCAACAGAGATGTTAAACCATGCCGGTCCAAATACTAAACCCTAAGAAATGCCATTTGCCACTGGTCTCCACTTGGACATCGAGCTGTTGACCATAACTCTTTGGGTGCAACCATGCAGCCAATGGCTTATTCATCAAGTGGACCATCCATCAAATCCACATCTCTCCAATGTAGAGACAAACACGTTGTACAGGACAGTGCCAAATGCTTTGCACAAGTCCAGGTAGATGACACGAGTTGCTCTTTCGTTATCCACCAATGCTGTAACCCTGTCATAGAAGGTCAACAGATTTGTCAGGCATGATTTGCCCTTAATGAAGCCACGTCAGCTCTAATCAGTCACCTCCTTACTTTCCATGTGCCTTCACATAGTGTCCAAAAGGATCTACTCAATGATCTTGCCAGATACAATAATCAAACTGACTTGTGTGTAGTTCCCCAGGTCTTATTTTTTTCCCTATTTAAAATGAGGGCTGTATCTCCTTTTGCAGTCGGTGGAACTTCGTTGGACTGCCATGACTTCTCAAGTAAGATGCATAGTGGCTTAACTACTTCATCCACCATCCCCCATGACCTGTGAATGCATCTTGTCAGGTCTCATGAACTTGTGCATATTCAGGTTCCTCAGAAGGTCTCAAACCTGATCTTCTCTTACAGTGGGAGATTCTTCATTCTTTCCTTCTGCAATTTGGATGGTGTGGCTGGAGCATTTACTGGTGGAGACTAACAGAAAAAAGTAATTGAGTACCTCAACCTTCTCCATATCCTAGGTAACCGGGTGCCCCATTTCCTTCCAGAGAGGACCCACTTTTCCCTAGTCTTCCTTTAATCATCGACGTACCTACAGAAGCTTTTCTTGTTGCCCTTGGTATCCTTGGTCAGATTTAATTCTATCAGAGCTTTGTCTTCCTAGCTGATCCCTGACTGCTTGGACAATTTCTCTGTATTCCTCCCAGGCTACCTGTCCTTGTGTCCATCCTCTGTAGGCTTCCTTTTTGTCCTTGAGTTTGTCCAGGAACTCCTTGTTCATCCATGCAGGTCTCCTGGCATTTTTGCCTGACTTCCTCTTTGTTGGGATGCATTGTTCTTGAGCTTGGAGGAGGTGATCCTTGAATATCAACCAGCTTTATTGGACCCTTTCCCCTCCATGTCTTTATCCCATGTCACTCTACCAAGCATATCCCTGAAGAGGCCAAAGTCTACTCTCCTGAAATCCAGGGTAGTGAACTTGTTGTGGTCTCTCCTTGCTTCCCTAAAGATCCTGGACTCCATCATTTCATGGTCACTGCAGCCAAAGCTGCCCCTGAGCTTCACATTCCCCATCAACACCTTTCTGGTGAGAACAAGGCCCATCATAACACCTCTCCTTGTTGGCTCTTCTATTACTTGGAGAAGGAAGTTATCATTGACACACTTCAGGAATGTCCTGGATTGCTTGTGCCTTGCTCTGTTGTTACTCCAACAAATATTGGGGTCGTTAAAGTTCACTCTGAGGACCATGGCTTGTGAGTGTGAGGCTGGTCCTATCTGTTTATATAGGACCTCAACCACTTGGTTGTCCTGGTCAAGTGGCTTGTAGCAGACCCATACCGTAATGTCACCTGTCCTGCCCTTGCTTTAGCCCTGACTCATTAGCTCTTGGTCAGCTCCTTATCCAGCCCCAGGCAGTTTCATGCACTCCAGCTGGTCACTGACATGGGGGGTGACAACCCCTTCTTATCTCTGTGCCTGTCCTTCCCAAAGAGCCTGTATCCTTCCATTCCAATATTCCAGTCATAGAAGCCATCTTACCATGTCTTCATGATACCAATAAGATCATAGCCCTGTGGGGGTGCTCACAACTCTTAACTCCTCTTGTTCATTTCCTGTGCTACGTGTGTTTGCATAGAGGCATTTAAATTGGGTCCTTGATGAAGCTGACTCCCTGGCTGGAGTGGCTGGAATTCCTTTGTGCTGCTCTTCAGGTGCTCTCCTGCTGACTTATGACCCTTCTTCAGGCCCTGGGCATCTATTGCTGGCACTGGCATCCAACTGGTAGGAGTGGATGAATAGAGATTCCCCTCCCCTGACAATTTTAAAGTCCTCTTCACCAGTTTTGCAAGACTATGGCCAAAGATGCTCTTTCCCATCCCTGACAGTTGGACCCCATGAGACCAGATTTCTCAAAGCAGGTCCCATGGCCTAAGTTGCTGAACTCCTGGCTGTGACATCAGTCTTGTAACCATATGTTGATTCGCCAGATATGATTGGCTCTTGTGAGCCCATTACTTCTGCTTCCAGGGCTCTGTAATCCTTCTTGATACTCCTCAGACTGCTCTTGATCATATCACTGATGCCCATGTGAGACAACAGCAGCAAAAAATAGTCAGCGGTCTGTATGAGGCTTGGTAGTCTCTCAGTGACACATTTGATATGAGCTCCCGGTAAGCAGCACACTTCTCTAGAGAGTGCATCAAGTTGGCAAATGTGTGCCTCTGCCTCTCAGAGGAGTCACCTACTACTGTCACTCGTTGCCTGTTCTTAGTTGTGCTGATTGTTATATGTGGAGCAGATCAGGCTGCCTTACTCATCGCCAGTGTCTCTCCTGATCTGACGAGCCTTTCCTCTTCAGTCTGCAGAGTGGTGAAGAGGTTCTGCAGGGGGCACCTGGGGTTCTGGACAAAGTCTCTTCCTCCTGCTGGTCCTTGGAGTTGCAAGCTTCCAGTCTGCATCACTGGCCTTCCTCCTTTCTGCATGTGCCAGTGCAGGATGTTTTGGCTGCTTGGTTGTGGTCTGTGGAACCAGCTATCTAACTCCTTCTCAGCCTTCCTAATGTCACACAGTCTTCTCACCACCTCCTGCAGCTCAGCCAGCTCCTGTAGGAGGTCCTCCACTTGGGCACACCTTTTGCAGGCACGTCTTCCAGCCATCCCTTCCCCAGGAGAAAGGTCCAGGCACTTGCTGCAGTCTGAGGTCTACAATGGAGCCTCTCCTTTCAGCAGTTCTATCCCCAGCATGTTCCTTGCACCAGACACTACTACTGGTGTCTCTGTACAACCAAGGTTGACACACTCTTAGAGAGGTCATGCAGTAAATCCACTCTGTGGGTGCTGCCTGTGAACTTTGGGAAAGTGCATTGTTTTTTGGCTTGCTTTTTCTGAGGAGCAGATAGGTATGTATTGCAGCCAACCTGTTAGTGAACATTTAACATGCCACCCATTAGAGGAGCTATAAGTTTATTTGGCCAAACGCAGGAAAAGAATAATTGTAATTGTTAAAGAAATGAATCAAATGATAGTGAAAATAAGGAAAAGAAATTATTTCCCTAAAATAGAGCATCAAGCATATACCTACTAGACATCATGCCTGACTATATTTTTGCGAAGAAATCAAGATATACCCAGTACAACTTCCTTCACAAGCTCATACTCATTTAAGATATTGGACACACATGCTAACCACTCTAACTCATAAAGAGAAACATACTTCTCACAAGGATTTTAGCATAGGTTTAGGATAATCAATTGTTTTATGTATTCAAGTTATATTTGTTAATTAAACTTTTTTTTAAAAAGGAAAATTCTTCATGACTTTTTGGTAGGAACCAGTATTAGTCTTCTATCATTTGAAAAAAGTAATTGGAAAAAAATTATACAAGAGTAATCTTCCTAATTAAACAGTAAGACTGCAGTATGTAGTTTCACACCACATGGTAAATATGAAATTAGGGATCCTAGATGAAATGTCAGAAGCTTTTTCTTATGAGTTTATATCAGCAACATGATTATCATATTGATTCTGCATATCAATGAGATAACATCCCACAGTGTTTATTCTTCACCCAATTGCTTTCTTGAACATAATAAAATTAAATCCAATATGATATTAAATGTAAACATACAGTGATATTATATGTAAATATCCATTTAAAAATCTCTCTGCTTATTGATATTCAAATTCTTTCTGCAAGTGTAACATTGCAGACTACAATAATATATTTTTCAACCTTCATCCAGGGACTGGAACTAAAAAGAGGATAATCTTTTTCTATTCCTTTCCATAATAACATTGCATTATTTATGTAGAAGAAAATGAAAACAGTAAGTCTATTCTGCCTGCACTACACTTCTTAGTTGATCCCTCCTGATTGGTCTTGGAAAGCAGAATGGAAAAAAAGGATGTGATGCACATGCTAAACCAGTGCTGGCCAGACCAAACAGACAATTTTTACCCTGCCCTCTACAAATCAGTAGCTATATTTAGATTGTAAACTCCTGACCTGGGCAGTCTCCTTGTTCTGTGTTTGTACTGAGACTAGTACTATGGGGTCTCATCCTTGTCACTGGCCTCTTGTGTAATACAGTAACACAGATAAAAATTACTTCCTTTCTGTTTTATAGATTCAAGGCCTTGGTGTTATATTTTTTTTTGTGCAGTGGTATTGTATGTTGTCAGTATATTCAGTAGTGACTCAGAATACAGTCCTGTGCCATTAAGAAACCATCCTTGTTACTAACACTACTCATATCCACAGATGGGAGCCTGAATCCCACTGTTCTTTAATGTGTTGGTGCAATTGTCCCGTTATTTTGCAGTGATGTTAAGGATCTGCAGTCATCAACCTATGCCAGCTCCCAAAAAAACCCTGTCTTTCAGTTTCTTCCATTCTGATCAGGTTCAAATGTTTACTCTGATCTGCTACTGCTAATATGAAGGGTAAAACAATGTTTTTAATGAAATAGATATAAGCCAATAATAACTACAGAATTACCAAAATGCAAATTGTTGCATCTGGCCCATAAGGCACTAATTTGATGTGATATCAGTCTAGTTTAGGGTAAACAGGTCTCAGATGATTTTATGTTCATTGGTGGTTGGTACTTTCTTATTCAAGAAAGAGAACAGTATAAGGAGCATTAACATTTGTACTAAGGCTTCACTGAATTCATAGCAATTTGGTATGTAACCTGTTTAACCAAAATACTCAAAAGATGACTGGAATTCTCATTCCAAATGAAGCAACTTACATCCCACTCAGAGAGACTGAATTTTTCTTGAATTGGTCTCCTCATTTCTGTGACTTGTTGCATGGATAAGGGGAAAGCTGAAGCAATCCATCAAAACTTTAAAAAGCAAAGCTCAGCAATGTAGCTGTTGATTTAATATTACTTCTATTCAGAACTGAACCCAAAGAAAACCAGTGATTTAATCAGAACTAATCACAGGGCTGGGAAAAAAAAAAAAAGGTTTCTTTTTTGTGTTGTCTTACGACTTCATGTAATTACACATCTGAAACAAAAATTATGGCTGTGGCCTCATGTTTGATACTTTGCCTCTTAATACATGATATTACACTTGACTTCTCCTTTTGCAATTGTCAGTAGATAAGAACATAATTGCTTTCTTTGTCTAGTGTTGCCTCTGTGCTAAACGCTCTCCATTTTACGTAAGACTATTTTCCATGTTCTAGCAGTTGATGTGTTGTTCCTTTAACAGTCCTCAGAGTTTGCTATCACTTTCTACTCCATACATCTTGAATATCCTTTTCTATCAAATATTTTATTTTATTGACTATCTTAATTAAATCACATGAAATTTATATATAATCTGGGTTTTCTTGTTAGCCATAATGCACAGGTATTTTAACCTGAGAGTATATGTTTTTTCTAAAAACATTTTCCCTATTAGAGACATTTTCTTTGTTATAAATTCATCCTTACAAATTTGATGTTTTCTTATATGAGATACCACCTGTTTGCAAGTTCATGGGAAATAATAGTAAGTAGTTATTACCAGCTAATTGCCCAGTTAATATATTATACAATACAGCAAGCTATGCAATAGAAACCATTATTGGATGTTGCACACTGTGTGACAAATACTTGGTTCCTTTTTGATATTTCTCAAAGGAATTTGAGAGGCAGAGGTAAAATTGTTTTGCGAACACGTAATTAATGGAATGGGTGAGGTTTGTTAATTACTGAAACTCTGAGACTGAAAAATATTTAAGAAGTTTACAAATATTACAGTTTACTTTTTTTTTTTTTTAACTAGTTTTCCGTATAATTATGTGCAGGTCAAGGTTACCCAGATTAAATTTTTATAGTCTTTGAGGGTGATGAGGATACCTTAAATGACTGAGGACACTAAGAAAGACATATAGCAGTATTATAATTTAAATAATACAAGCTTAAAATTTAAAAAAAACTATTTTCCTATGTACTAAATTTATTACATGATATACCTGTCAGAGGGAAACTTATAACAAAGACTTGATCCCAAATACTTTGGCTATAAAGAAGAAGTAGAAAGGGATTTAGTTCATGGAAAGGTTTGGCTTCCCATTTTGATTTCAGAAAAAAAAGTAACCTCACCTGATCCCTTTACTTTCTCTGAAGGAGTCCTGACTTCTCATCAAATTGTGAGCATTATTGAAGGATTGAAACTTGATAAGGTATAGGGGGTGGGGGCATGGATTGTTTGTCTGAGGAAGATTGTGTACTTAGAGATTCAGCTCAGGATCTGTGTGAGATGAAGAGTCCTGCTCTAGAAAATAGCCAGAAGTTTTGTCTTCAAATCACAACTCTTTGGACTTCTGAAAATTTGCAAACTTGTAATTTCTCTGTTCTTGTCTCCAAAGCAGTAGTAATAATATTTCTTTTATCAAATAGATATGAATAGGCTGCAGGAACTGGCTAAACATTGACACACTTAATGCTGCAATCAAAATTTGAACTGTTTTCCTTTGCAACCTCTTCAGTTTCAGGAAGTGATTAAAATGTATTGAAGTGTTCGAAAACTGATAAGCACAATTTAAAAACAAACAAAAAAGACTCAAACCAAACCAAACAAACAAAAAATTCAACAAATCAAACCAAAACCAAAAGCAAAACAAAACAAGCTTGTGTTAAAAGGCCAACAGCATGCTGACATGCATCAAGAACAGCATGGCCAGCAAGACCAGGGCAGCCACCATCCCCCTGTACTCAACGCTGATGAGGCCCCACCTTGAATCCTGTGTTTAGTTTTGTGCCCCTCACTATAGGACAGACACTGAGGTGCTGGAGTGACTTCAAAGAGGAGCAAAAGCTGGTGAAGGTTCTGGATCACAAGAATTATGAGGAGCAGCTGAGGGAACTGAGAGTATTTAGTCTGGAGAAAAGGAGGCTAAGGGGAGACCTTCTCGCTTTCTACAACTACCTGAAAGGAGGTTGTAGGGTGGAGGGTGTTGGTCTCTTCTCCCAAGCAGGAAGTGAAAGGTCAAGAGGAAATTGCCTCAGGTTACGTCAGGGCAGGATTAGATTGGATATTAGGAAAAATTTCTTCATGGAAAGGTTTGTCAGGCATTGGAACAGGCTGCCCAGGGCAGTGGTGGAGTCACCGTCCCTGGAAGTGTTTAAAATACACATAGATGGGGTTCTTAGGGACAAGGTTTAGTGTCAGTGTTAGGTTAATAGTTGGACTCAATAATCTTGAGAGTCTCTTCTTATAAAAATGATTCTGTGATTCTAATGTACTAAGATCATTAAGGTCCATAGGAATGTACAGCTTTAAGAAAAGCATGAGATACCTTGTAAAAGATAAAACATCATGCTGTATTTCAACCTTGAAATCCAGATCAGAGTAGTTCTGCATAGCACTGGAACTTAAGGGATGGTTACTGATTACTGATATTTCTCCCTATCACTAATGCTTGTCTGATGACTTCTCTACTGGTAACTCAAGCTGGCCTGAAAACAGATAGCCCTGCATGGCTCACATCTATACACCTTCCCAAAAAATAGTAGCTGCACCTCAGACTATGTCAGCATAATTTTCTCTAGAAATTGTTTGGAAGAGGGTGAGGCTGACAACACAAAACTGTTTTTGAACCACCCTGTATCTGAACTCTGGTCTCCTCTGGTCTTTGGAAGGAGCTGGGATATTTCATGGAAGGATCCTCCTCTGTTCTGTACCTGACTGTCCAGGTTTCTCAGATCTCCATTACTCAGTTCCTGCTGTTCAGGTACTATATTTACCTGGAAAATACGGGAGTCATCTAAGAAATACTTGTGGCACTTCACAAAGCTTGGATCCTCAAGAGATTGAAAGCAAGATGACTGCAGTTTTGTCCTTGCTTGGAACTGGACTGGAAACCTTCAAGAGTGGAGAAATTAAGTCAAAGAGACAGATCTTGAAAGTTAATACAGATAGTCATTAAGTGTGGCTTAGTTGCGCAAGACACAACTTGCACTCACTGACCTGCAAGATATACAACACCGCCAGGCAGGTATTATACTGTGTTTTTCATCAGTGAAAACCAAGGTACTTTATGAAGAAGGTCAACCATGTTCAGGTGATGGGAAAGCTGAGGCTAGGACTTTAGACATATGGAGCTAACTGAAGTGGTCATTTGGATGAAAATCTTTGCTTAGAATTTAAAAATATATGGAAAAAAAGTCTCCCTGCAGTTCATTGACCACTTTGTTCATTTTTCACCTTTCAAAGCTGTAAAAAGGCATCTTGACTTTTTCAATATGATTAGCACAGCTGCAGAATGTCAGTGTGTACCTTGGCCTAAGATTACTTTTAAAGCATAACATGTATTGTTTTAAGGTGTCAGTGCTGTTGTGCATCACACACTAAGCTCTCCCCTATCTTCCTGTGTTTAAAAGGATTTGAGACTAAAGATATTTCAACTTCAGCTGCAGAAGCTAGAGTCCACATGTACAGCAAAGCAATTACTTGTTGCAAGCTAGAAGCAGCTAAAATTTATAGGGAGACACTGGCAAAGAGATTTTACTGTATCTTAACAGATCCAGTGGCTTTAATAGATGAGGATAGAGCAGACATACTCAGCATGGCTGGTTTAAGAATGCCTCAATTTGAACTCGTTTGCTACTCTGTAGTCCAGGCTACAGTTCAGTATATCTTGACATCATGCACATTCTCACCCCAAGACAAAGCACGACCAGAACAGCTGAGTGTTTTTCACTAAGATATTTAGGGAAAGATGGTAAAATATTCACTATCACACAAGTTCCTGAGGGAAAAATCTTGTCCTTCTCCACAGAATGAA
Source organism: Patagioenas fasciata (assembly GCF_037038585.1). Classification (NCBI taxonomy): domain Eukaryota; kingdom Metazoa; phylum Chordata; class Aves; order Columbiformes; family Columbidae; genus Patagioenas; species Patagioenas fasciata. The sequence continues at coordinate 209,459,929 of NC_092520.1, forward strand.
TGTGGATTATTCCATTGTTTATGCCTTTCTGGCTGGTCTCAGATGAAACCCTTAGAAATAATGATTTTTATTGTAACAGCTTCATTATAAGTAGCAGTGATAACTCCACATAAATTAATAATTTTCTGTGTGTATTCTATAGCACCTCTTTTACTCATCACTAATAAAAGTTATAGGTTTATTTCCATGTTTCTAAAAATTGATTTGATAAACTTTTTATATAAAAGTTCTTGGACATTAAAGGTATGAAATTCCATATCTTCCAAAAACACCAAGAAAGACTATTGTGTTTACACTAGAGTCAGTCAAGCAGCCAAATGATGAATTTATTTGAACAGTTACAAATATAATATTTCCTTTCAGCTGTTTTTATCGAAATAACCTTTTGTGACTATTAATAGCTTTCATGTAACATCGGTTTCAGCAGCCTGACCTGCCTCTAGACACAAAGCTAAATGTAAACTAATGAGCACTTAACTCTCCATTACATAAATGGACATTTATCAGATGACAAATTAAAAACAATAAGACACCAAGACAAATGTGCTGTCAACAGCATTAAGATGGGTCGTTTTCACTACTCCCCTCAACTGCACATTAATAAGCATTCCCTATTGCAGTACACTCAGTGCTTTGATATTGATTTTTACAGTGGTCTGACACAAGTCAAAGTTCCTCCACGCAGCGCCGTATGAAGTCCCACAAGAAATATGGTAAATGTGAATGTGTCTTTGAAGCAATAATGACTGACAAATCCATAAAAAATGTTTTAAGGCAACATACAAAAAACATGCTCATGTTTTTTGTGTGTTAACTTCTGTTTCAGAAATAGGTTACTGGATATTTCAGCATTTTGAGTAAACTAAATATTCAGGCAGCATAGCACACACAAAGGTGAGTCTACTCTATTTAGAAGAAAAATAAAAGCAAGATAGTTTGATTTAGTTGGCGATAAAGCTAATTGATTTAATGTGTGCCTTGTATGTTAGTTTAACTGGGAGAATAGGAAGATTTCATTTTTATTTAACAATGCCTTTCATTTCTTCAAGAAGCAAATTTCTATCAGGAGATGATCATTTTAGTCATGCTTCAGAATGACATTTTTTACAAAATCAGGATGCAACTACTACTGATGTTAACCCTTGCCTGAATCCTAGGAATAAAATCGCAGCCTTAATGAGCAAATGCCACATGTGATAAGAGGCCTCTGATGATGAGCAGCAAAATGTAAGCGACTAGGTCATAATCGAGCAATGTGATCTAGCAGAATTAAAGACATTTGTGGACCAGATTGTGGATGCAGTTAATGTTTCTTAGTGTTCAGTGCCTGTGTTCAGCATGCCACAAAGAGGCAGAGCTCACCAACTGTCAGAAGCATAGGATGGAGAATGGAGATACGTGGACTTTCTGGTACTATGTGAACACATGAAGTTGCTTAACCTATTATTAACAAACAACCTGTATGAACAGCCACTGAAGTTTTGTAAGTTACTGTCACAATTCCATATAGGGAATTACATATAAAGGTATATATAAGGATAAGAAGAGGTGGGGAGGGAAAGGAAGGCTGAAATCAGCCTGCTTGAAACCAAGAGGTAGTGGTAATTTTGCTGTGTGAATGAGACCTGGAAACACATGAGGGCTCGTATATCCATAATGAGATACATCTGGCAGCATGAAGAATTACCTGACAAGGTGAACAGGTTAAGCGGTATTTTTCCTTAGGACTGGAGAACAATGACCCTGGCAAAACAGCGTGAATTCTAGCATCTGCAAGAGGAAAAATAATAATACTTTTTAATCCTAAAGCTTAGAAAAATAGTAAATCAGAGTCGGAAAGATGAACTGGGAATCATCTGACAAAAGATGTGTCTGAACTCAGGTTTCAGAGCTATGAGAACTTAGGCTCCATGAGAGTCAGTAAAGATTAGGGGGAATACTTATCCTATGAAATTTAGCTGTCTAAACCAGGTTCTTGGATGTATTGACTATCTTTCTACAAAGGGAGTTTAGAGTTACTTTGTGAAATGTTGAAACCAATATTTTACATGTGTCTGTGTACATCTAGAAACCTGTGTGTGGTCAAATGAATTCCACCCTGTGCAGTACACACACACACACACACACACACACAAAGTTTTGCATTTCTTTTGTCCTATAGGTAACACTAGAAACATTTTCTAGACCAACTTACATTTTTAATTGGTATTTACTGTACTAAAAGTGAGACACTTAAATGAGGCCCAGTCATCAAGGGATGCAGACTCATTGTCTGTTGAAAACCAAGCCCATTTAAGGCATTTTCAGGAAGTTTTCCAAAAACAAAGGATCCTAAATCAGCAGTCAATTTGGACAATATGTGTAAGTATAGATTAAAACTCTCCAGACTTCTTCATGTGCCTTCTAGGTTTACACATAAACCCAGTTAAGAACATAAATACTTCATCAAATGTGTTGTTGGAGCCTGAAACTATCATATTTTGCAGTAATATACTGTATGAAGATTTCCTCTGGAATTTCAGTTTCACACAGGCAAACAGAAAAATCTAATTTCTATTTAAAATTTCTGAGGAAGACATTGGTTTAGTCTTAAAAATAACTGAACAAGTGTTCATAGAAAATAATTCCATCTCTTGCTATGCATTTTTAAGGACTCAAGGTTTGACATGTGGGGATATTGAGAAGGTTTAATGTTTTCTCTCTTAATCCTCCCATGGTAGTGAATACAGGAAATATTTCCCACTATCACCTCAGTTCCTGTCAAAATTTAGCCTCTCCCTGGAATTAATTAGGAAAGGGTATGTAATTTGCCCTAGCTTTGATAGTATGTTTTCAGAGGACATAGTCAGACATCTGTTGTTGATGGGACAATGTGACATAGGCAGGTGTCTGGACCTCTGTGGTTCATTGGAAGAAATATGCACTGTTTTCAGCACGAGGAATTTGTGTTCAACTTCCTTTATGTTTTAATGTTAGCTAGTTCCTTCGCATGGAAAGTTTTAAAAGGAACATTGAACTGAAATCAGGTTGTTCCACATTTTCATATTTGTAGAAATGTAGGAAGTTGCTGATTGATCCCTTCTGTGTTGGTTCACACCAGAAAAAAAGTGTGAGGATGCTGAGGGGATGAAATATAACACTTTAAAGTGAGTATTTTTTCTTTTACTTTATTTTGGAAAAGTTCACAGTCTACCTAAGTGCTCCTTTATTTGGAAAAGGAGTCAAGATTTTTTTAGGAAAACATCCTGGTAAGCAAATTCTTCTCTCTGCTTTACATTAGAGAATAATGAAGTTTTCTATTGTTTAGCTGTTCTTTAACTTTTTGGTCCCTTCCTTTAAAGTATTCACTAGACCAGCTGAAATGTGCTGATGAGTGTTCTTGGAAATAACTTGTAAAATAGACAGGTTTTTTTTTTGACAAACCATAGGCAGTGCTAGCGGCTTTGCTAGGAAAATAACCCTTCTGAAGAGCAAACATTTACCTTCAAAAAAAGGCTAGACAGTACTAGGGATCAGGTGTTTTTAAAGCTTCCCCGAGGGAAGTTATTTTGGGTGCTGTACCTTTGCAGAGCACTTCCATTTCAATGAACAGATTGCATCCACATTTGTGCTCAAGAGACACATAGCAATGTCTTGGGGGAAGGCTGTGGTCTCATGAAGGGATGTCTCATAGAGGATGACTGCATCCATGCAGAGAGGGTCAAAGGCAGCGAGGCTTTGCATGGCTCTGCACATTCCCAGGAATGCTTGGCATGTACTGAACGTTCCCTCTTTGCTTGTGGAGAGGCCTGGGAAAGTGAATTCTTTTACCTTCTCCTGTGCCAGGTTAAACAAACCTACTACATGGAGCCTATCAGAGACTGAAGGAAATTGAACGGCTTTTTGTTACAATTATGGTAGAGTACTAGAAGGATTTTGCTGGTTCCCCTGGTCCCAGGTCCTGCACTGGGCTCTGTACAAGTTGGCAATGCTTGGATTGCCTCTGCAAAGCTGTGTGCAAGAAGCCCCAAAAACATATTGCTTGCTCCTGAGTGCCTGTTGTCAGTGGCTTTTCCCTGAACTGTTTATAAATGTGCACAAATTTTTCTTTAATGGATGCTTCAATTCTCAGTTAACTAGATAGCCTTTGAGAGAAGTAACCAACCTTGCTGTTTTTAGGGTTTTCTGCTCCTCTTTTCCTTCAGCCCCTTTTTCCCTCAGTGAGATCTGTTTGCTTTTAAATACTCTGTGTCAAAGACAAAAGAATCAACAATGCCCAAGCCCTCTTTTTCTTGTAACAATGCCATTACTGGAGAAACACAACGTTACTTGTTTGGTCTTGCAGGCATGTCTTCAGGGGTTATTTTTGAAAGATGATGGTGGCAACAAGTTGTCTCATCTCCTCTGTGAGTTCCCTCAGCACAGGATAATGGGCCATTCTCACCTGGCCATAATTGAGCAGGATTTGTGATTATGGACCAGCTACTGCCCTTCCTTTGGCTAGCTGTCTCACTCAGCTGTTATGTCACTTGTCTTCATGGCCTGTTTTAGCCTTCTCCCAAGACCCGGAGAGTTGCATTTTATCAGCCGAAAGACTGATTTTAGTGAACTAAAGACCATCCCAGGTCAGACATTGATGAGTCTGCAAACCAACTGAACAAGTAACACACCAGTATGTATTATCATGAATCATTATGAATTCTCATTAACCACAAACCAGTAATTAGCTGTGACCTCTATGTGGCATAGGTACAGATATCTATTTTTGAGACCACTCTTTTAACAATACTGGAGCACCATTGATTTGCGGGGCTGTCCAAATCTCTCCATACTGGTTGTGAACAATATAATACCAGAAGGATAACTAATAATCACCACAACTCTTTGTGACCCTGAACCTTCCTGATTACTTGACTGTTTCTATCCTCTAAGAAAAGCTTCCTAAAGCAAATGCCTTTGAAGGTAAGGCAGGAGAAGGAAACACAAGCTTCCATGGTGTGGTCTTAAACCTGTATAATTTGCTGAATCCAGAAAATTATGTTCTGAACTGGCCACGAAATTAACCTCATCCAGTATGGTGTTTTAGCAAGACTAGACTTGACAGCTTCCTTGCAGCACAGGACAACCTCAGAGTGAAACGGCAAATGCGAGGTAGTGTACCTTCTCTCATACTTGTTAGCTTGCAAACAGATCTCCATTAGTGAAGCCTGAAGCTTAAGATCTCCTCACCTCTCCCAAATATTGCTAGCATTTATTATTATTATTATTACTCCAGTTATTCCTGTTAGTTTAATACCATATCTAAACATCCTAAGTTAATTTTGGAGGGAGTGTGGATGGAAATATAAGGTGTTTATTTATTTTTAATAAGGGTAAGCTCAGGCATTAGAAACTAACTGTGCTTTCCCAGTTTTCGTATCACTCCCCAAGCAACCTCCTACCAACGTCTTACAAACTCAGACTGACACAGAACTGATAAATTGACAGAAAGTATCAAATGTCAGCTAGGGCTCTGATTCTCTCTGGAGGCTCTTGGGAACAAAGTATGAACAGATTGTTCATGCTGGAATACCTCATTATTTTAAGCAAATTGACTTTCTTATTGACTACATCGAAAGGTTGTACACCAGTTATAATTACCAGTTCTACTTAATTTTATTTTATAAAAAGGTCTGTACTCTCTACTTGACAGCATTATTTTGATTAACCTACTTTTTGCCCCAAGAGGCCATTTAATATTTAAAAAAAGAATGGCTTGATCGTATAGATGTATAGCACATACACAGGATTATTGTGTTATAATCACCCATATCTAATCTGAATGGTGAAGTGCATTGCACTACATTTTGTAATGAGCTATGAGATTTTGAGGTTAACAGGAATATAGACATTAAAAATAAAAAAGTCCTGCAACTGCAGGAGTACAAAGAGCATGTTGCATAGTCTACGATAAAATATAACCATGTGATGCGAAGCAAGAAGATTAAAGGATTTGTTTCACACCCCTTGATTTTAGTTCGTGACTATTTTATGATTGCTATATTTGGTTGATGTTGCATTGTTAATTAAAATGTGATACATTAACGATACATTCATTTTTACATTCTCACCTCTGTTGGTCTGAACTCTAGCTTTCACCCACCTCTAGTTTCAAGGTGACAGAGTAATATGAACTGACTACAGTTTGGCCTGCTCAGATATGGTCAAGGTAATTGCTGGAAGCAGTTTCTTGGCCTTCTGAGAGACGAGAGGGGGATTGAAAAGAGCCTGCTGATGCAGAAACATCTACCTGGAATAAGGGCCAGTGAAATGTCACTTGTAATCCCATTAGAGTGATCCTGGTTGGCTACCACACGCTGCCCTAAGGGAAGCACTTGGTCTCCACACTAGTTCATAGAAAAATAGGGGGAAAAAAATGATGACTGGTTCAAAAAAGATAATGTTGTCCAGGGTCTCAAGCCAAATACACTTTCATGTGTTCTCAAAAAAAAAAAAAAAAATTTTTTTAATTCTGGATTTTTCTTTCCTTGTAATATTACAAACCAGAGGGACTCCCTAATAGCATTAAAGTCCAGTTCTGGTGTTATTTTAAATTGATCTTTCAAGTCAGGAAATTCAGAAACAAACTTTGATATCCTCCACATACAAATTTTCTCTTGACGCATTAACAAATCTGTGAAATGCTGTTACACCATGACACATGACTTCGTAAAAGTGACCTCTTCTTATTTGGATATTGGCCCTTGCTATGTTTATCTTGTTGACAGGAAAAAGACTCGGTATGATTAGAGGGATAAAGTCAAAAGTGAAGACCAAATTAGAATGTATTCTCATCATTAGAAAGGCAAAACTCTGCTTGCAGAACCTTTATTGCTGGTAATGAGGCAAGAGGTAAGAAGAACCCTGCTTGGCTTTCAGATCACAGGCTGTGTTTGCAAGTGGGAGAACAGAAAATAAGCATCTTTTCACTCATGAACTGAGAAAATTGGATCTGCAATCCACTGGGAGAAGACCTATAGGAACATACAATGTCATTTTTACTGTCACTTCCCCGACTACAAGCACTTTTTGGGAGCTCCAGTTGTAGCCTGAAGGAATGAACTAATAAAACATATGCACTCTATGGGGCTGTTGTGCTAGGGAATGAGTGACCACAATTAAAATAACCCTAAGATGTTTCAGATTCAGATTTATGAGTTTTATAGTGAGAGCATTTAAAAATGGTAGGCTGCTTTTACTGCTGCAGAATGATTTGCTCCCTCCAGAGAAATGAAATAAGACCTAGGTATGCCCTGTTTAAGCAAAGGATTAACTGAAGACATGGGGCTGTCATTGAGATGCCAGAGGTCTGCAGCTGTGGTAGTGGAGCAGATTTAAGAATCACATTATTTTTCTGGAACTGTTTTACCACATTCTAAAAGTAAAATTTAGGGAAAAAATTGCTTTTCAGACAATTTTTTGATGAAACAGACACAAAATGCTATGTATTGTGGTTTTACACAGAGTATATATTTACCTTAATTTACGCAGTCAGCTAATAGCAAATCTGTGGAGATTATGCAAATCTTCTGGTATGCATCTACACACATACCAAATGTGGGTTTATGGCCATGTAGGATAAGATTCAAGGAAGCCTGCAGGAAACTGAATTGGATTGTGGGTAAAATTTAGGTTCTGGGATGTTGTAGTTCAGTGACTGTCTACTTCTAAAGATCCCTAAACCCACTATTTGCAGAAGTTATTTTGAGGGGTGATTTCTTAAGAGCTTGTGATTTTCCTTTTGAACTAGGCCAAAACCACCATGTGCAGTTATTTGCTGTGGCCTGAACAACTTTTTGCTGTCAAAAATCCATGTAAACTAATGGGACAATAACTTAGCTCCTTCAGTTGTTCAGGTTGGTAGGTCCATGGAGAGTGTGTTTAACTCATATTGACATGATTGGACTCCTCACAAAAAGCATTACTGTATGTAGATACAGTTTTTCGACTTGTTTAGTTTCTTTTACAACCTTTTTACAGCTTATTGATCCCCTGGTCAATACAGTTGAAAGATTTGGAGGGCAGTTCAGCTCACCCAAAAGTAGACAAAGATTAAGTTGCTTAAACATAAGCTTCTAGTGCCACCTGAAGCACCCTTGGGAATTTGAGATACACCAGGAGACTAGCTCCTATAACACAAAATGTATGATTCCCAGAGCTTTCTAGAAGAGCATCTGGATGCCTGACTCCATCCCAGGTAGCACCGGATGTCTACTTGTGAGCACTTAAATTGAATCCCACACCTCCAATTACTATTAGTGGAAGCTTAGGCACCTATCTTACACGTAGGTACTTGCAGATCTTTACGTTTAAGTGTCTTGATCTGAGCTGAATCCTACTTGCTTTCTCAGGGTTGTGAAGGATCTGAGATCTGGAATCCCAAATGAACCGAGATGCCTTCCAACATCTTTTAAGAAGTGTTTTTGGAGGAAGAGTTCAGGCACATTTGTTTGGCTATGACAGCTCTAGTAGGAGCCTGGCATTTACCTGGTGGGAGTTGTAACCCTGGGAGCAGACACCAACATGCAGTACATTGGAAGGTTTATGCTGCAAATGTCCTAAACCTCTTACTCTGACTTTGATCATTATAGGGTATCTATGAAATGACATGTTACTAATGCTAAAAAGTATTCTGCAAATTGCAGTGTTGCATATGAAGAAATATGTACATATATAAGATAGATATATAAAAGCAAGTGTTCCTTATTGAATGTACAATAATCTATTGTCATCTAAGGTGTTATACCACCCATTTCTTGTGCATATCTCTATGTACATCTGTATATGAGTATACATATTTAGGACTGTATGTATTTAAAAAGAGATAGATGCACTTGTACTAGGTATAACTATGTAAGAACTATAAAGAGTTGTAAAAAGCTAATATAAAAAAAAAGTATCTCTTCAGAAGCATAATGGAACAGTAATAAATCAGCTTAGTGCAATTCATTATGCTCACACTTTGGTCTTTCAGCAAGACAGCATTGCTCTTTGCACTGACAATGTTAACAAGGGAACAATGCATTTGCTCCAGCTGTGGTCCAAAAATGCGTGTGCAGAGAAGTAGTTACATAACTCAGCAGCTCCAGGATGGGTCTGTGCATTCAAGCTCTAATGGATCCATCTGTGCTTTCCTACTGTTGCACCTACCTATACATGTTACTTTCAGAGTGGTGAAGCCAATGTGTTAGCAAACAAAGACGAGGAAAAATCAAAAGTGAAAAATCTGCTGAAGAGCTTAATTAACCTCTTTCATGAAGGTAGAGTTGTACATAAATGCACTTTACACCATGAAAGATGGGATTCTCTTTCAGTTTCTGTGTGTGATCTTACTGATGGTAGAAGCAGAAATTCTGCCAAACTTTGGAGTCTCAAACCCTCGCTCTGCTCTGCAAGCCATGTATATCTTGGCAAGTGCAGTTCCCCACACTGGCATGTCAAGGCAACTCAGCCTTGATATGAAGATATGACCTCAAGGGAAGAAAATTAAGGTCATTTCCATCTTTGAGTGTTGAGAATTAATGAATACAGTATCTATAGTTGGCTAAAAAAGGCTTTTTTTTTTTTTTTTTTTTACTTTCTCAGGCATTAGTGTGTTTGTAGAGACAGCAAAACTGTGGGTATTCCATGCCTTGGAAATGTAGCAATTCCCTTCTCATTCAAAGCATTTCACAGTCCACAAAAGCCTAATATACCATAATGACATTTTATTGTGGGTACTTTAGCCATAGTACAATGAATGACTTGAGGGTTGCCTTTCTACACATATTTTTGCCAAGTGCAGCATCAAGACCTTGCTTTTTAGTTCCAGGTTAAGAGCTGGATTGGGACAGTTGAATAAACTATAGTGCACCAAAAAGAAAGTATGTGGTGAAAAAATCGTCTCTTTAGGAGCTGTGTAACTGGGAGAGCTGTGAACTGGTCAGAGACTATCTGAGAAACAATGTGTTTCTGGAAGGAAAACAACTTAGAGACATTGCTATTAGCTACACTTCCAGATTATTATAACGTTTTTCTAATGTAGCTCTTGTTGACTCCTTCCTTCCAAGTCAGTGATTTAGGCATCTGATTTTCACACTGAAAGCAAAAATTCCTAGATTCAGATTGCAGATGAGCTGGTTCCATCATAGCTGTCTTGAAGGCATTCAAATACCACACAGAAAAGTGCACTTTAATATCCCAGACATTCCCCCTGAGTAGTTGCAGAAGATGCTTGTGGTCCTCATGGTTTCCAGAACACAGTGCAAAGCTCCACCAGAACCACATGGTATTTGACCAGACCTGATCCTACCTTACACACCAAATTTCTCTAATTAAGAACCACTTGTCTTCTCCACCCCAGCCATTCCCAACCTCTGCTTCAATTCTTAAGTATGAGAAATGTCTGCTATGGTTTCTGACCTCAAACAAATCCAAATAAACTAGAAATTTCTTTGAAGTTATCTGACTCCTCCTTCTTTCTGTCTTTTTATGCAATTCATCTACTGGCTCTATCACAGCTATCTAGCACAAATCAGTGAAACAGATTTCAATCTTAATTGCCTCTAATTCACGATGGAATTATTAATTGAACATACTGTATCCTGCAAAGCTTCTGTCCTTTGTTCTGCAGTTTTACTGTGCCCTGATTAATTGATTCTGGTAGTAGCTTATAATGGACTGCAAGGGCTCTCTTCATAAAACAATAAAATAAAAAGATTGTAAAAAAGACATACTGAATTGCATGTTAAAAAAAGAATGTTTCCAGCAGCTGAATGGACTGTAACTCATACATTTTACATTGGCTCATAAAGCAAACAGCTCTTTCAATAGTCTTCTATATCACACCCTCCTCCACAAAGCTAGTAGATAAGATTTATTGGAGAGATATAAGAAAGAGATAAGGAAACATCTAAAATTACTCTGAACTAAACTTTGATCCTAATAGCAATGGTGCAACGAGAGACAACTAACTGAAAGATGTCCCAGCATAAGCAAAGGTATAAAACATTGCTACTCTAGCACATTCTTGCTCCTATTTCAGGAAAACCTGGGGAATTATACATTCCTCTGAATATTGCACCAGTAGAAGGAGAAATGATGGTCATTTTTTAAGGCACTGTGATTCACAAAATCAGACTCTTACATTTATTTTTTACAAATCTTAGACAGTTCTCTAAACTCTGCCTATAACTGAGTAAAGTTAGTTGTCATTCAGCACTGCTTTGTCATTTGGTATCTGGCCTGTACATTGCATTCGCTTGTTGCAGTTTCACAAGAGCTTGAAGTTTGTCTTCCTTTTTCTCGTTTCCCCCAAATTCTGTGCTCCAAGTTCCTTATTCCTCCCCATGTGTCACTCTCTATACAACTGTGGAACTGTTGCAGATTTTATTTTTTCTTTCCTTTTTTCTTTGTTTAACTCAGCTCATTTCAGAAATCTGAGTTATGGTGCAGCTCTGCAAAAGCAGCACTGGTAGAACAGAGGTATTGAATTATTCTGGTGAGACATGGGCTGGAGGTGCCTGGGGCATGATGGGGTAGAGAAAGTCTTATACAGGTTTTTCAGCTGGAGAAAATGTACCTTGGAATGACACAAATGAATCAGACAGCAAAAAAGATGACGAGCTATTAGGGCTGTTGAAAAGGAAATTCAATTGACTGTCATCTTCATACAAATCTGTGAGAGTCAAGCTTGAAGTTACAGTCAAGAGGTCTGAGAGAGCAGAGATAGTGCTGCTAAAGTGCAGGGTTTTTGTCTGCTTTTTAGCATAGCCTTGTCCCTATGTGTTAAATTACAGCCTTGTCCTACTTTACCTTTGAACAGTACCACTGAGACGCATTTTCATTTACTTGTTCTTTTGTATTGTGTAACATCCACTCTGTGCAGAGATGCAAATAAATATAAGAAGTACAGGGAAATAGCAAACCAGAATCTCTGTGTCTTGCTTTGAGCTCAGACCCTCTCCTTTTATTCTCCACTCTGTTTTTCTGCATCCCTTCTACCTTGTCATATTCAGATCATGCCTCATTTAGCTGAATTACTCAGGTCACCTTAGATTAATGGTGCAATTTGGCACTGATGCTGCTGATGTATCCCTATTTGAGTGCTGTGTCAAAGAAGTCATAATACAAGCAGCATTTAAGAAGGTATCTACCAACAAACAAGAACACAGACTAAGAAATCTGGTATTGGCCATTACCTTGTTTTTTATGATGAATTAGTAGATGTACTGGAGTAATAGTCCTGTGCATATGTAATTTTGCTCTGCATTTTCGAAGACCCCTCAATTCAACCTCCCATCCTCATTAATTTTCAGCATGTGGTGCTGAAAATGTTCCCTTCCTGCAGCAGTTTTACCTGGTGAATCTATTTTCTTAATTAAGAATTTTGAAATCAGAATAACAGCGGGACCATAGAATGCATCCCAGCTAAAAAATACTCTATCCTGAAAAGTTGGTTTTCTTTTTCATTTAAAGCCAACTAATACAGGAAGAGATTAAATTGAAAAAAGATTCCAAATATTAGCATAAAAACCTATGCTGTCATACAGAGACTTTGAAAGAGAGAAATTGATGTTGTTTAAATCATGATCTTCTTTTGTAGGCATTGCGAAATAACTTGTCCTTAGAAACCCTAATCCAGAAATAAGTTTAAGCATATATTTGTTTTAATCAGTTATAGTAGTGAATGGAATAGTTGAAATGCTTAAATTTCAGCATATGCTTAAGTTTCATGCTCAGTTAGATTCCTAGTATATTATGCCAATTCTAAAAAGTGTCACAGCTTAGAAAATCACAGTCACATTAAAGATAGATTCTTTCCTTTGCTTGCCTTTTTATTATATGTTCAACATGTAACATTAATATTTATAAGCATATGGAAAGCATATTCACATGCCCTTTCCTTTAAATAAGATGCTTAGAATTATCACAGCATTTATTTGCTTTATTTTTTCTTCATCATTTTGTGGTTTCTTTTTCTGCCTTAGGTTTACCATTCCTTTAATACACTGAAAATAAGCATCATCTTTCTTTTTTTTTTTTCTCATTTTGAGCTGTTATCTTTCCTTCTATTTACTTATTTCACTTTAAAAAAAAATTGTCAGTGATTTTCTATATTTTTGGCTTTCATTAAGGGTTTCTTTTACTTTATGTTTTTCATACTTGTCCCAATTTGTTTCTATCTCCACTGCTTTGCCTGGTTTCTGCCATGCATCAACAGTGACAAAGAATGGACAATGTCTATGGTATTTTCTTTGCTTAAGACCGGCAGGAGAAACTCTAGTCCCTCAGTATTTCTGACATGGTTTAGCTTAGAAAGTTGAATACAAAGAGCAACATATCCAAAGGATAATTTTCAGTGTCAGACTTGTAAACATCTGCATATCTAGAAGTGTAATAATTTTAATTCAAAAGAAGAATCTTGATTCACTCAAGAAGCAGCACAGGTAACTGTCTGGCAGTATACATATTTCCTGGGGAATACTTTGGAAATGTTAGAAACCCACATCCATCAGTTTTACTCTTTGCTGCCCACTATTGAAACCACGTATGTTAAAATTTTTATCCTAGCAATGATCTGAAAAAAGCCTAAAAAAACCCAGCATGTTGGAGTTTATTGTCTCATTTAAAGCTCTAACACCCAAAGGCTATTTTATTAGGCTTTGAGGAAACAGGAACCTTTGTAAGTTAGCTTAATGGATATCTTCAGCTGTCCTCTTAAAACCAAGAAGTGGAAGAGGGTTTTTTTTGCTATTCTTTATACTAGTAGTGTTTGGAAATTTTTAGACAAAGTTCATAAGGAAGAAATTTTATGTCTTAGTCTAGACACAGCCCTCTGTGAGACGCCCCTCATGCTGGTTTAGCTGTGAGGCAGAATAACACGTAAAGCCAGACACTGTGGAGATATGAAGCCCTCACTTCTGGGGTAGTCTTCCTGGGTGATTTGCCCTAAAACCAGGGAGCTTATGAAATCCCTGCTGCAGTCCTGTAAACCTGATATCCTTGTAGAAATACATGTAACCAGACTGCCAATTTCAATGCCTCTTGAGAGCTTCTGCTCTGCAGAAAATTCTGTCATAAAACATTTTTAGACCAATTCAGTCTGTTTCAAAAGAATAAGGATTTTTCCACTAATTTGAATCATTACCTTTTGTCTAAATTATCCTTAACACCACTCATTTTGAATTACATATATATAAATAGCAGCAGATTGTTCCCATGCTATTCTTAGTATGAGGTGCTAATTACGTATATTCCCAGGATAGAAAAAAACCCAAACTTGTAACATTGAAGTGCTGACACTCCCTTCAATATGTCACATTACGTAGATTAAATTGTGTAACTTCTCTGTCCTTTAGATTAACCTTTTGAAAAAGTATGGAATACTATGCTTTAAATTATTTTTCATTAGTACTCAATGATGAAAGTATTATTTTAATGCCTGACTTTTTTTTTTTTTTTCATTGCAAAGTAGGGAGAAAAATGTGGGGGAGGGATTTTTTTTACTTGACAAATACAGTAAGTCTTTCAGTGGAATCCTAATATGAAATGCTGTTTCTCTAAAGGGATCACTAGCCCTTGTAAGTGCTGCAGCAAGCCTAATTAAAGCAAATATTGAATCAGACAAGACTTACGTGGATGTATAGTATATTGCTTTTTGATTATTCAACAAGAAGTTCTACTAACCTTGTTTTCACTGACCTGTAAGAAAAAATGCATTCCCTTTAGGTTTGCTACAGTGAAATCTCATAATACCTCATTTCTAAACACAAATACCCACCTCTTCCCTGAGAAATCCTTGTAATTTATGTAGAATAAGGTGTCTTTCAAAGTCTGGATTGAAATACATAAGAAATAAAAAAAAACTACTCTTACTTGAAAAATATCTTGGGTTCTAGTTATGATTCTGCCTATGCCCAGGTCAGCTATAAATGTTTTGACCATGAATTCAGTGTAAATTATGTTTCGAGTTGAAAATATATCTGTCTTATGATAATACCTGAGCTTCAGTTTGCCTGGCAGCTGTGGATAATCAAAGCCTTGTTTTGGATAGAATCAGAAAAACAATCCGTATTTTGTCACTGATGCTTCAGTGCAAATAAGCAAGCAGGACATGGAGGTAATACTATCTTTTTATTTTAAAGGGTATGCTTTAGAGCTGCCTGACACATCGTTTAACATCCATTCAGTAATGCAGTATTCTTTGCTTAACACTGAACATTCATTTCTGCCTGAATTTATCTGAATTCTTTCTTCAGCCAAAGACTAACCTGTACCCCATTGTACTGGGCAATTTCAGAGTGCGGATGTCTTTCCCAAGTGGATTCTCTGCTTTAGAGCCTTATGCACCACCAAACAACATAATCAGTGTCAGAGGTACAAGGCAATCATTTTATCTAAAGCCGCCCACTCCTCTTTTGTTTTCCTGAGAACACAGTATGCTTTTTATTTTACATCCTCCTCTTCACATCTGCAGATGTGAAACTTTAAATGCAGGGTATTAAAAAAAAAAAAAACAGAACACAACATGAAAATTACAGAGCTTTGCAGTCAAGCACTATCTGTCTACAATTCTACAAGAGAAGTGGAGAGAATGTTACATGTTACTTACAGACATCCATGTGATAAAAAGAAAAATAACCTTTTCCACAAAAAAAAAAAATGCAAAGATTGCTATCTGCATTTAATACCAAATACTAGAAAATGAAAAGTGCATTAGTTTCTGTGAAACAGATAAGCCTTTAAAATGAAGCTCTAAAAGGCCATTTCTATGAATAAAGGAAACTGTAAACTAAATATCAGAAAATGCTTCCTAGCTGTTAGATCTAGCATAGGTAGACACAAGCAATGACACGACATGAACTCTAAATTTACGAGAAATGGATGCTGTATTAACGAACCAACCAGAGGACCAATCCATAAGAAAATCCTCTAAAACTAAGAGGAGTCCACTCCATGCCTAATTCTACAGTTATCTGATAAAGATGCTAATACATCGCACCTTACGATCACACTTTGCTCTGTTTGGGTTTAATAATAGATTGCAGCTAAAACCATGGCTGCAAAACTCACTTTTCCTGCAATGGGACAGAAGTTCTCCTTCTGGTGCAAAAGTCTTCCTGTCATAGCATATATTTGGACTTATACCTAGCACGCTTTTGTCTCTGTAAATGTCAGGTTCATTATAAGCATGATGTATAATTATTAATTGGTTTCCAATAACATTTAGAAGTCCCAGCAGAGACTGGAATGCAAAGGAAGAGATTTTCTTTGTCACAGAGATCTGTCAGGATAAAGATAAAAAGGCAAAGAAAGGAAGAACTTTGTCTACAATTGAAATCAGTGAATGAGGTTGGATGAAACCCAGGTGTCCTGATCCCCATAAATGTTTCGCAGTCCACCACCTTTTTGCATGTGACTTATAGAAGTGTTTTGTGCCAGCAAATTGTGAAGCACAGACACTGGAGCAAGGCCTGGAGTTCTAGCAAATAGATTTACACAGTGTTAAGGGAAGATATAACATTCAAAGGCAGGTGTAACAGAAGTACATTTATTTAGAAATCCACATACATTCAGATTGACATAGGCACATACAGTATGCAACAGCTGAGCAGGAATAATTAACATCACCTACATCTATGTATAGCATGAAGAACAATTGATTGAGTAGCTTTTCCATGGATAAGGAAAAGGGTTTTACAGTGCCTCAAAATGGTTCAGTGCTATACTGGGAAATATAAAGAAAATCATGACCTGCAAGACACAGAAGGATTCAGGTGCCAAATCATAGACAGGTTGTGTCATTTTAGATACCCTGGGAAACCTGAGATGTCTTTATGGGACAGATAGAGGAGTTGTATGAGACTCATCCTGTTCTGAAGAGGAAGATGGAGAGCAGCTAGGGTAAGATTATGTTGTCTGTATGGATATTAGATGGTCACATGGGAGCAGCACACAACTAAAAGCAATTATCCCTGGAATCGGTGTTCTAGAGTTCGTATCACCTTATTCTGGCATCTAGAAGATGAGCTGTTTATGCACCTACTCAACACAAACGAGTCTTCCCCAATACAGACCTAAGTGTTTAGGGCGCAATTAATCTGGCCAAAAGCAAGTATCCACTTTGTAATGAAACTATGTGTGCCCTGTACACTGCTGATTTTGAGGAAATTATGAGTTCTCTGCTGAATATAAAAGGAACCTATGGTGACTTGCTCAGCTGTAGTCATCTACATCATAGAAACTGCAGTGAAGTTCCAGTGAAGATGCAATCTCACCCAGTGTGCACATTTTATTCACAGGGCTTGTGTCAAGCTAGAAAACCTTCAGAAGAATAAGGAAATATGGTCTACAAAAAAGGAGTGAAAGAAATTAATAACCTGATGTGGGAATAGTAGCAGTCTTTCAGATACAGAAATGGCTGCTGCAGTGTGAGAAGGAACAATCTATTTCTCAGGCCAGTGCAGGAAATGATTAGAAATAATGGGTTTCAGTCAAAGCAAAAACATTAGGAAAAAAAAACAACCAAGCAAAATCCTCTTTTGAACAATGTGGACAAGCAGATTGTCTGCAAAGTTGTGATGACTCCATCACTTGAAATCTATGAGAAGACCTTAAAGAAACATCTGTCAGAACTAACACATCTGCTGTTGATTCCTCTTAGGGCAGGAGGATAGATGAGA
The DNA here is from genome assembly GCF_037038585.1 of Patagioenas fasciata. Lineage (NCBI taxonomy): Eukaryota > Metazoa > Chordata > Aves > Columbiformes > Columbidae > Patagioenas > Patagioenas fasciata. The sequence continues at coordinate 209,477,610 of NC_092520.1, forward strand.
TGGCCTCTGAGATCCCTCCCAACCATATGAGTCCATGACACAGAAATGAATAATTCACTTTTTATCTTTGCAGATATGTGGAAATAAATAATAACTGAAAATCTAATCTTAGCAAAACTCAGAAAACTAGGAAAAACACATATAAGTCATTGGTAATCCTGTGAGATAATTTATACTGCATTGCAAAAGTGCTCAGCATCTTGACAATTAGGTAGCTTTTCATAATATCTCCACTACAACTAAAATGTCAAGTGAAAACAGACTTGCCAAGTCTACCAACCAGGAGTTTAGAGAAAGTCTAGGCAAATTGCCATATGAATTTTGAAAAACAGAGCAAGTAAGGTGGAGGAATAGTCCCTTCTAACCCATAACATGTCAGATCTTGGACTGTACATGATCCATCATTGTGACAAAGACAACATTCAATCAATTTACAGTCCGTTCTATTGCTGAATCTACTTACTGCATAGTCTGTGCTACAATTTAGCATAGTCAGGCACCCATACATAGGGAAGAAATCGATATTTGAAATATCCTTCCCCCCAAATAGCCCACGTTAGTTTCTAGTATCAATATTATTTACTCTGAGAGCATGCGCTTTGACAAAACAGAGGCTGCATACAACAGATAAAAAGCAGATTAAAAACATTTGTTTTAAAAAAGTTAAACTGTGTATGAATAATTTATTCAAAATGCTCCATGTAATTAGCAATATAGGAATTATTTGGTAATAACTAAACCATTACTGTGCACTTTCTGAATTAACATAACAGCCTCTACCATCAATCTGTGAAAATGGTATAAGAACTCAACAGCAGTTTCTCAGATGATAACTGCTTTTGCATAAGCAGCTTTGGTGCTTCTGAAACTACTTTGTCTGGTTTAAATGCACCAGATGCCCTAGATATGAATATTATTTTTAATTGGTTTTAATATTTCTTTCACTGATTGGTATCAGTGTCAACCTCTGTTCTGAAGGGTTTAAGCCAGAGCAGAAAGCGTCACAGTTGCTTTTCTTGGAGGGTCTTATCCTCATTTATCTCAGGTTCTGAAATGGTCTTAGTGTGAAACCCTCATCATTTGAGAGCTGCTTTCTCTGGTGGCATTCATCCTTGGGTTTCTGTACCCCATTAGAAGTACTGTTTGTTCTTTCGCCTTCGTTCAGTGTGGCAGTGGGTTAGGGTGTTAAGATAAACATTTGGCTCATATCCTTTGCTCCCATCTGTGCTTCACAAGGTGTACAGAAGACCAGGGAGGTGAATGAAGGGTAAGGACAGAATTAGGTCTGAAGGATAAGGGTAAGATCTGAAGTCTTGGACAGAAATTTCTCAAGAAACAAGTGGCAAAAGCTGAACTAAGTTCCAAGGCAAATTATCTCTTAAATATGTTCAAATAAAGCTTCTAATTACAGAAACACAGACCTTTGCCAACTCCTGAAATGTCACTGAGTTATGAATATAGAAATTTTCAGATACTACTTCTCCATCTCTCCTTCTTTTATACTCCAGTTCCACCTTCACCAAACCTGACTGAAGCTGTTTGACTCAATACCACCAAAATCCTTTGTTATTTGGGTGCATCTTGAAGAGCTTCAGGGAGAGTTTGCAGGTTCCTAAATCTCAGATTTGTGGAAATCCACCCATACCTAACTCTTAATATTTGAAGAAGTCTTATCCGGTATGATACGTGGTTTGGAGGTGTTGGGTCAATGTCACAAAAAGAGTTTAAAGCTTACTGTTCTATGGTGAAGTTGTCTAGACACTAACATTGACATATCAAAGGAAGAAATCTGAGTTAAATGAGTATGTGGCAGAAAGGGGAAGGGGATTCAATGTGCAACATATAAATGAGTGAGGGGTGGCAGGACAAGAGTCAAACAGCTGAACACTGGACCTATGTCTGGACAGTACCATATAACAGAGAAGATACATACAATAGGGTTTTACTGTCTAACTCTGGTAACACTGTTTGGATGTCGAGGGCCAGTGTCTTAACAGCTTTTCTCATTTTGATGTCTAGTGTGGCAAAGAGGATTCAGCATTAGTATGAGATGTGGAAAAAAACCCTTTCAAAACAGATAGAAAGGGTATCAAAACTTGACTTTTCCTCTTCCCAACCTTTTATCCAAAATGTAATGGTAACAAAACAGTGATCAGTTGCTATCTGTGTACTCAGGTGCCACAAACCAGAAGGTTCCACATAGACACTTCTGAGCAGCTGTGAACTGTACTTTGCTCTTCCATTGTCTGTAACAGAAATCATTTGTCCTTGTCACTTGATTTCTCTTTTCTCCTCCTAAGTATTGCAAATTTGTAAACCTCACTGAACAGGTACATCTCTGCAAAGATTTAGGATTAATTAGACTTTGCATTTTGCCAAAGATTGTCCAAAAAGCTCTGATCAAATGTATTTATCAGCTCCTTTGATACAGTCCATTTCTCACTGGCAAGTAAGCCTGAAAAACATTTTCCAAAAATATTTGAGTTTTGATGTTTGGATGCACAGTTGACGCCACGGACTTAATTTTCAAAAGTAGTGAGTCCCTGCACAGGTTTGCTGAATTCAGGTGGTTGAAGACCTTTGATGGTCTTTGAAAGTGCAGGATGTAATAAGCCACTGAACATCCCAAAAGGAGGGAGTCAGCATTGGGGAGTATGACTGAAAATATCTTTGGTTTTCTCCTGATTTCTCAAATTCTTACTAATGACATTTACTCCTCTTGGGGGAACATGTATTCATGACCCTAAATTCAGAAATGTAAAGAACTGTGGACAGCTATGCTAAAAGAAGGAAGCAGAGTTCTCCCTTGTAAACATGAACTGTTATTGTGCTTCGTATTTTACTGTCAGCCTTACATTTCAGAACTAAGCATGACACCCTGAGCATGTCTGCTAAACCAAATGTGAATAAAAATTCATATTACAGCAGTACTGTTACCAGGAAACTTCAATTAGAGGTGTCCAATTTTGCTCCAATATACATGCTTAAGTGTATTGCAGTCTGTATTATTTCTATGTGTATTTATATGCCTGCTAAGATTTATAGTGTATAATCATTCAATTGACATTGCACTGCAAAAGAAAACTCTGCAAATACAATGAATGTGCATAAAAATCTCTCTTGTAAGAAAGCAGTGGAAACTTATTTTTACAATATATTGTATGGAAAGCAGATGTTGATGCTGCTTTGAATGTTTCATGGGGTTTTTGATAGCATGTAATTTGCTTATATTATTTACAGCATCAGGAAAAAGTGTTCGTCATTTTACAAATGTTTGAGATAACAAGGAATTCTGTAAATTCGGTCCCCTTTGTACTTTCAGGGAAATACGGTGAAAAAAAATTTAAGAAAATAAATCAGGTCCACAAACTTGTTGTAGTCACCTTTTCATTTCATCTTAGCTTTTCAGTCTGTAATGTACATAAATTTAACTTATAATGTGGGAAAGAGACTTTCGGAAAGAACTTCAGCCTAATTTCCTCCTTAAGGCCACTCCTGTCTAGACTCTTGAGTATTTTCCTGTCTTGAGGGAGTTCTGTCACATACTAAACATCCTGTTGAGTTTAGTGTAAGTAAAAGGACATCCATGGCACTTTGCAAGATCAGGGTACTTACATTCATTGCATTCGGATCAGAGATTTCAGGGGCATATCATTAATATAATTGTGTCTGTGTATGTATCTCCCACAAAACACTTTGTTATACCTTCCTCAATACACCCTGGTTGAAATGACATTCCACATTCTGTGTTAAATAGATTTTTTTTAGATGGTATATTCATGGATAGTAGATGCAATAATAAAAATTATAAGAGCACATTGTGGAGAATTATCAGATGTAGCTTGTGGTTAAAATATTAGCTATGAAGTAATCTAAGAATGCAGGGGAAAAAAAAATGAACCCTTCTGGCTAATTGTTCAGTATAAGAAACACGAAAAATTGTCTCAATACAAGTCATACATGTCACATATGAGGTGCTGTAAGTTTGTCTACCGAGAAGCTGATCAGAAGTACTAAGCAAAATTATCATTTCTTGCACTTCTAATTCATGCGATTCTCCAGGAATATGTCCAGGTACTTGAAGCTTCCTTAAAGCCCTTCTATTGCATTACATCTAAAGTATCTATGTTTCCATGCTTTTGTCAGATTAGAAAAGTGTGAAACACGTTATATATATTTCACTTTTTAAGAAGCTACATGTTTATCTAGTATAAAATGAATATAATGATCTGTAGATCAATACTCGTGGCATGATTTTGATGTTTAGGTTCCAGGTTTGTACTCAGAATACAAAATTCAGATCTAAGTGATAATGGCTTATTTTCTAACAAGCATCATCTTGTTCTAAATATTAAAGTACATTACACAGTGACAAACCCCCAAACTGCAGTGCTTCATTGTGCAAGAGCGTCTCACTCTTTGCTTACAACTTCCACTCGTACTGTTATTTTTCCAACTGTTCACACAAAAACTCTCTTTCAGTAACAGCTTGTTGAGAGAACTCCATGTTTTCCCCGTATGTACTTGAAGAAGATTAATGAGTCTTACTAACATGCCAAGTCAATCTGTTCCCTTCTGTCAATCAACTCCCATAGAACGACTGTGTCTGTCTCGCTGGCTATATTTTCATGAAGATACACTGCAAAAGTTTAATTAAAACACTAACCACAACTGATCATGAAAGACATTCCAGAACGCTATTTAAGAAATAATTGGATAGATACTAGGTAAGCCTTTTTATGAAGAAGCTTTCTTTCAAGGGGTCAGTGGGGATAAAGGAAAGGATAAACAATATGAATAATTGGACAGAATAATTCTTGTGATTGAATTCTGATTTCTGCTGTCAGTTGTTTCAGCCTGTTTTTAAAAATGATATCTACTTGCAACATCTTACTTGCCCACTGTCCAAGAATAAATAATTCACATTTAAGAGGAAGTACAGTATCACTCTTACCTTGCTGGCTGGGGTGGAGAGGAAGAAGAAATTTTATAAATAGGGAAAGCAGATGACAGTTTTTGCAAGACTGACTTTTCATGTCAGCAAGAAATAAGGTATCAGCCAATTCCACTGTATCCATTTTTAAAGAAAGAAATTAAGAAACAAGATTTCTCATTTCCTTGAATTCCATGGGGTTCTAGTGTGTGTAAGACACTGCCATCACTGGTGCAACTGGAAAATCGTAGGGTGGTATAGTGCTACCTATCCTACATTTCATACAATCTCAAAAACTGTAGACTTCAGCTCTCAAGCAGCTAAATTCGCCACGTTACAGGTTAACTATGAGTGAACCATTGCACAGACAAATTTGCCAGCACAGTCAGATCTGACACTGGAGGGAGCAGCCCTTTGAGAAGGAAGTGATACAAGTCAGGGGGATACCCAAGGAGAAGTCAGTCGTAGCAGGGGAAAAAAATGAGACACAAGAGCAGAGAAAAATAGAAAAAAGATGAAAGTTTATCTGTCGAAGATTGAGTATCACTTACAAAGGACAAGAACCTGAAAGCCTGAAAACCATTTCTACTTTCATTAGTCAAGTTTCACAGTGATTAAGCATGTTACTCAAAACATAAAAAATAAAAAAGTACATAAGATGTAAAATTGTAAAGATATATTTGTATATGTCTTGACTAGATTGTTAACAACTGTAATTGATCTTGTTCACTGGAGTAGAACAGCTTCTAGTCTGTTTTCTAGTTAGCAAGGAGGTCCTAAGGGAATGAAAATTCAGGAGGACCCATAAAAACAGAGAGTTAAGGTACTGCAGACAAATTCAACAGCTGAAACAGATTTATTTTTTCATAAAAAGTTCAAATAACTTCATATGAGAACATTAAGAGCAAGAAGTGATTATGCTAGCAGAGATATTACATCACTGAGGGAAAAATCAGAACCTTTGCATGATCTGTATCAAAGAACACACATGTAGTTCCTACCCATCACAGTCATTGGAAGACAAGACAGACTACCCCATCTTTTCTAGGGACTGAAGGTATAGATCAAATGACTGAAAAATTTTCAGTGTACGAGATTCCTGCAGGGTTGTGGGGCTTGGTCCCCTACCACAGTGGGTACTGGTAGCAGCTCTGGCATTGTCCAGCACTTCAAAGTTGCTTTTCTGGGTTTTTTTGTCCTGCATTCATAGACCCGGACTGTTGTCAGTGGACTTTGATTCTTACAGTCCTTCTGGATGCAGTCTCCCCTTTCAGTTCTCTCATTGTTTTGCAGTTTCACTGACATATTATGTGCTCTTGGTCCATTTGAACAGGCTGAATTTGTTTGGAACTTGCATGGTGAAAGCATCCTGGATCAATGTCTCTCCTTTATATATATCTGTGGGAAAAAAGAAAACAAACAAACAAACAAACACCATGTAATTCCTTTCCAGAAGGCCAGATAGAAGATAATACACCACATGAATATCCAGACATGGACTACTGAGACATCTACCCACAGGTCAAATTCTGTAACTTTACATTTGGAGCCCAAACCTGACTGTGTTATGTTGCAGATCATACCAAAAACAGGATGTCAGAAAACTACTGGTAAATGTCTGAGAGTCTAGTAGAAATGAACAAGAATCTTTTGCCTTTTGGTCATTTATAGGTTATGCTATTGTTGATGGAGCACAGTGTGATGGACTTGATCTGTTTTTGTGGTATTAATTTATTATTTCAGGAAGAATCCCTGAGAAAGATGGGTGAAACTGTGCTCTCGCTATCACCACAGCCACCAGCTTTGCTATGCTGTTACCATCTCACTGTTCAGTTGCTTAGTAAAATCACTGCCCAGTGAGGGGGTTTTGCAGAAGTGGCCCCAGACTTCAGAACTAATCTGGATCCTGCCATGGAGATAATAAGGACAGGGACTGGAAAAATGCAGAATTGTGATCTGAAATGGGATGAGCTTCCTACTATTGTTCACTATTGGACTTTGATGAGCTAGGTGAGGTGCTTGAGAGGTGTCTGGACAGTGGGGTGAGAAAATGGGATGAGAAAGGGCTTCTGCTGTTATGTGTGACTGGATAATGGTCTAACTACAGTTAATTGGCTTTGTGGTCATTTGGAACCCAGGTTTCCACCTCTTCGAAGCTCTGGAGGGAGGAACCAGATGGCCCAGCTCAGACATACATTTGGTGTCAGGAGAGGGAGAGACAGGAGGACACTGCAGGCTGGGATCTTCTACATGGGTCAGAAATGACCAGACTTTTTCCAGATGCAAGGACTGAAGTGTGTGGGGTTGGCAAAGTTGGGTAATAACATTTCTGGTCATGACACAACTGCTTACTTGGAGAACTTCCATCTGACTATGTTTATGTGCCTCTACTGTCTAATTCCAGAGCGTTACTGGTTATATGTAGTTAAAGGTCCAGACCAAGTTAGGGAGGGCATCAGTTCCTCAGGTGACAGCGGGAAGTTTTAAGAAAAAAGGAACTCTAACATACTGTTGCTGCAGCTTTCATGGCCAGACTACCACATATGGTCCCTTGGAAGGATCCTTATGCCCCCCACTCGTTTGCCCCCTTTCCATGTCCCCTCCACCAGAAATGTACTCACCAGAGGCCAACTCTTGGGCTGGTGAAGGGGTCTGGCTGTGCCTGGAGACATCTGGGAAGATCATGTCTTGGATGATGCCACCAGGTCTGAGTTTGGAAGTGGGCTGAGCCTGAGGTGTGTTGAGGACCCCTTGCCAAGGCGGCCCTGGGATGTCAGTTGCACACTCGGCTATGCCCTGCTAACAAGAGTCTGTGAACACTTAATCATTCCCTGGTGACCTGTCATCCTAGTGTCTTGTGAAAATCATCTTGAAAAGGGAAAGTGGATATCACAACTCTAAGAGACTCAGTCCTTTCTCTAAGGGAAATTCTTTCATTACTTTTTGTTTTTGAACTGAGCTCTGCTCTGTTGATATACTCCTCAGCCTCAGCCTAGCTTCTCAAAGTAGTGTTTAGATTTCCAGAGACTTTTTCAATAGGTCTTCTCAGACAGAAACCTACATGATGGTTGCATACAAGGGTCAGCCTCAGCCCTTCCCTGTGACCTGCAGTAGCAGTAACAGTGGTGGAGTGCTCCTTCATGATCACAGTTCTTTCACAGAGGTCTGCTGAAAGTAGATAGTCTTGAGGTTGGGGAACTGACACAGCAAGACAAGTCATGATGTTGCTGTTCCACCTACAGGACATGTAAAGACAGAACTTGAGCATAGTGATCCCACCATGAAGAACTTTTTCTCCCAAATTGCCTATCTAGGCCACTGTAGGCTCAAGCTGGAAAGCAAGTAACTGGGGAATCTGGACGTCAGTGCAAACTGAAACCTAAATGTGTATGATGGCATATACATGACTTATGTTATTTGAGAGCCTGGTGACGTGTCCATGGGGAACAAGAAAGGATTGTCTCCTCAGATGTTCCATGCATCAGGGATGCAGAGCAGGAGGTTGCCATGGGAAACCTTAGAAGAAGCTGCAGAGTCCACAGCAGTCTGCTGAATCAGGCAAGGGAGCAGTTACTCTCCTTAAAGATACCCAGGACTAAGTGGACTAGAAGAGCTCTCCTCTCCAAGGCTGTAGCTTACTTTGTTTCATTTAATATTAGCAGCCAAATATTCTCCTGTTGAGTGTACGATGGCATTTCTAGATTTTATTAAGTAGGTCTAAGTATGTATTTCTTCACTGAAATTTGAAGCAGGGTGTCATGAGTGAAACCTTAAGAAGGTTTGTTTTGTTTTTTTTGCATATATCTTAAAAATATTTTTGATATTTTTAACTGGGGCTTTCATTGGCAAACACAGGAAATGAAAGGTTCTTATTCATAAGAATGCCTGTGCCATAGAGCATTAGAAATACCACATACATTAATAAAGGGTTTTATAATTTAATTGTAGTATTGAATAACTGCAGAAGCCCAGGACATACCTATCAAAACTGCCTGTTTGCATTGCGTGGTGTAGTTAGGATATGTCTAGATATCTGGTATGCAAGCTTAGTGTCTGATCTGTTGTTTAAATTGCTGATTATATTGTTAGGTAGGCTTTATCAAACTAATAGGACTTGTTGATGGGTAAAAAAATAAAAATTAATTAAAGTTTGCATGGTACTAACATATTTATTTGCCTTAAAGGTAATAAGTTTCAAATTAGTGCATTAAAAACATGAAATATAAAGTATAACATGAAGGGAATCGGCAAATCTGATTAAGCACTAAAATACTTCTCAGAAAATTAACCCTCATTTATGCTCACACTATATAACAAGGGAAGGCCAAAGTTTTCTCAGTCATATAACAGGTCATAAGAAGACAAATCAACATCTTATCCCAAAACAGGTTCACATTCTTCTTGAAAGACACTTTCTTTATAATCAAGTGAGATCAATACCCTGATTTATCAGAATGACACATTTAAACAAGGCACAGATCTCTGCTATAGAAGTTAATGAAGACTGAGTGCCCAGAGGATTTTTAACAATTCATTTTTCTTTAGGGAGGTGAAAGCGGTTGTGATTAATTCTAGCTTTTCCTTCTCTGTCTTGTAACAGATCAAGCATATGAAAGTGACCCAGAATTACCTGTTCTATTAAAAAAAAAAAGGCAGAAAAACCCCAGATATATTCTCTATTAGCCTTACTGAGTGATAAACAAGAAAATAAGAATTCAGATGTGGCAGGTGCAAACTTACTGCTGCTTTTCCACGAAATTTAAAGACAAGACTTAGGAAAGGCCATTCAATATATATCTGTAGAATCTAATCAGAGCAGCCTTAATGCTGAAACTAGCTTTGCATGTCTGCAGTGTAACAAACCTGATACCTGCTTATGACACTCCAGAGTTTCCAGCACTTGGGCTCTAAAAGACATAATCAAAATGTTTCCTGAAGTGTAACTTGCACAACTCTACTTCCTTAATAACTAAAGAAACATCTCAGACTCAGTGCACATGCGGCAGCAGGAATGATGCCTCTCAGAAATAAATTGCATATCTGCTTAAGATTCTTCCCCAGTAGTATTAGAATTGGTCCAGTAAAATGATACGAACTAAATTTGCATTGCCATTAATGAGAACACAAGTTTTAAATCACAGACATAGAAGTACTATTGTGCATCCAGCTTATTTCAGCTCCACTCAGGGTGATAAGGTATTCTCTAGACAATTGTAATTATGAGTAATTTGTAAAAGTAATAACAACTGCTTTTTATTACAGGCAATAAAAATCAATTCTTCATTCAATTATCTTTCTTGGCTATGGTATGATAGCTACCCTGAGTGAGTGCAACAGGAAAAAAGCTGAGCTAAGTTCTGAGGACAAGAAAGAGACAACAACATTTAAAAAAAATCTACCAAGATTTAATTTCCATTTCAACTTCTTGTCATAAAGACACGATAATAAATGCCTGGCACTATTGTTATAATCTTTCTTTTTCGTGAAGATCCAAAATTCACATATGTTCATGTACATTTAAGCATAAGATCAATTTAATTGATTCAGTGTGATAAATCTTGTGGTTAAGGTGAAGCAAAAATGTAAATATTGGTAGAATCAGGGTGATGAAGAAAAGAATTTTGTGTGTGGTTAACTTCCACGCAATAAAACTCATTGAACTCAAAGTTAAACATCAGCTCCAATCTTCACCTGAATTAGAGTTTAAAATCTATATTTCATAATACAGGTATTTTATGCTTCAAGGAAAGGTGTTTGTTTATTTTGAATAGAGGCAACATTGGAGAGAAACTTTGTATAAACAAGAAAGTCTCTGGGGACAAGTCCCTGATTTTGGTTTGCATTTTCCTTTTAAATTTAAATCTTTTTTATTCAATTAGAGTGGTTTGAAAAAAAAAAAATCAAACAAATTAACCTGTCTAAAAGGTATACTTTGAAATTTTTCCACACATTTTTGGTTCCAGGAGAACTGGAACTGTGGATCAAGGGCAGCAGATTTCATTTTGGGCATGATTTTTGTTTATTGCCTTAGTCTCCTAGCCAGTCTGAGAGAAATAAGGGTAAAGAAGTGCAGGAGCATAAGATATTCAAGCATACAAGTCTGATTAGGTGCTTTGCTATGGAAGAAGTTATTTCCTCGTCTGCTAAAGATGTGAGATTTTCATAGAAGTGATAAATTGAGCCTCTACTGCAGTGGGGATTTGAGGACAGACAACTTTACCTTTGATCCTCCTTCTTCATAAGGAGAAAACATGGTCGGTTTGATTGAATTTCCATTCAGAACAATAACAATGAACCTCACTGAGTCTGCTCTAAGTGAACCACCTTGTAAAGAATGTTTAATGGGTAAACTATTCAAGAACTACATTAATCTAAAAGGTTATATAGGAGCCCATTTTTTTACAACGCATCACTACTAACATCGGATGTCTGCTGAAGTCAGGAACCATTTTTGGAACATTTTGTTTAAAAAATACATGCTCTGGATTATCTTTTCTTCAGCCTTTCTCAAATCTTCATCTTCTTACTTGTCTTATATCTTCTTTGTCTTAAATCGTATGCATTTTAGAAATTTACCTCATTCTCTTGAGGTCTGCATGTCATTTACTTAGAAGGGATAAAAAGACCAATAAGAAATTTTCTGATTAATTTATAGTCTGTGAATATTTGGGAAGAATGAGCTTTGCAACATCATGGTAACCTCAAATTTTCAGACCCTCCTCTGAAAAGAGCTTTACTACTTGGTAACTCGTACCTATAATGACAGAAACAGAGCTACATGTTTCATAGGCAGAAGTCACAAATTTCTGATTTTTCAAAGTTAGTTGTTGGAGATGCAAGATAACAAATCTTTTCACATTCAGTTGGGGGTTTTAAGGTGCTTTGAGGAAAGTAATCCATCTGAGAAATCAGTTTCTTCCACAATTCCAGTTCTACAAGAAACAATACCATTGAGTAAGGCTAACTCTTGTCAGTTAATAACACATTTGAATAAGCTGACAGCAAATCAATATGTTGGCAGCTTTGAGACATCTTCTTTTAGAAAACTCATACAGCACTGATGTTCATTAAAACAATTAACCAAATCCATAAAATATTGTCTCATATTAATATATGTAGATGGTATATCTCAGGAATTGATTCATTTTAGTGATAGTTATTTTGCTTTTCCAAGAGCTTCCCCTTTCTTCCAATTCTAAAAGGTTTATGTTATTTTAGTTCAGAGATAGAGAATTAGCTTTCAAAAGTTTGTCCTGGTTTTCTACAAGGTTAACATGAATGTGTTTAAATCAGTTATATTTAGGAAGAATTCTACAGTCTCAGGAAAGCAGATGCCTAACACCTCTGGTTTATCATACTGATTTTAAATCAGACAATTAAGTCCAATCTATCTTTTCCATGCTACTTTTTCCTAAGCAGTAAAATGGATCTTGTTCAGAAAACTACATATCATCTGCATGAAGAACAATGTCTTATTTTCCCCCATGTTCACCCTTTACTCCTTTCATCCAGGGGACTCTTATCGATGTGTGGTGATCCAGGGGTGAACAGTAAGGTGACATTACGCACCCAGAGCACCTGCCCTGCTGCTGTGGTCAGGCTTAGCTCTGCTCAGCAAAACCCATCTGAAGAAGCTTCATTTTCTGCTGGAGAACCTTTACAATCTCTGTACGGAGCAGAAATGTAAGTCTCCACACTACCTCCAGAACTTCAGATGTTGATTACACTACTTACACATTGCCATGTTGCTTTGACCAAAGCTTTTTGTTCTAATTTCACGACAGAATGAGATACTTTGGAGTCTAGCTTATATGCTTGTATTCTTTTTCTTTGTTTATTTTAGAATAAAATTCTTCTGACAACTTCCGTACTTATTATGTTTCAAAGCTAAGTATCATCACCAGTAATGCCAAATACATTGATCAAAATTTACTGTAGATAACACTTCACAATATTAAAAAAATCAAAGTCCAGGTTACTTTCTAACATCCTTTCCAGATCTAGGCTATATCTTTTGGCTGTCTTGTATCCATTTACGCATTCTAGGTCTGAAATAAACTTTGAACCAGCCTGTTTAGGTTTGATATCTGTCCTTGAGCTTTTCCTTATGCTTTTCACAGGCGAGTTTCCCCAAAATATGAATCCTTAAACAGATTTTAGTATTGCACACCCCTGGCTTTTCTGAGAGTGCAGCAAATGGATACAGATGGATTGCTCTCTGGTGAAGATCCATAAGAGTAGTTTAAAGATCAGCATTTTCACAGAATCATAAAATCATAGAATCATAGAATAGTTTGGGCTGGAAGAGACCTTTACTGGTCATCCAGTCCAATGCCCCTGCAATCTTCAACTAGATCAGGTTGTTCAGCAATTTTTGTAGCAATTATCTTGCTCTCTCCTTATGACAGACAAAGGGAACAAAACTACAGGTCCCATACATTGTAGTTCTATACGTTTGTGTGAGATAAAGCCTACTGTGGGTGTCTGTTTCCTAGTAAGGTCAGACACCTGGGGATTTAAATACAACTTCTGCTTGGTTTTATGATGTTCTGTCATTCATGATCTGAAAGATAAATGTAAAAGGGAAAGCTCATTTGTATTTAACATTTCGTGCTTTAGTAAAGCTTTAATTCCTACTTTTTCTTTAAAGCTGTAGGTGGTACATCTAGAAATGCTTACACATTATGTCCTCCTTGACAGAAACTGGAAAACTTTTTGGCTGTATCAGATCCTACTGTATCTATGACAACTGATACATTTGTTTCAACTGTAAAAATAATGTGAGGGTTAGCTTCAAGTATTTCTCAAGACTTTCCTTTAAATCTTTCTGAAGTCTTCTACGTTATCTTCTCTGCCATGACTTCTGTACTCTCCATTTTTCTATTCACAACCTTTCTTCCTCACTGCTTCTTGACTACTGCATTTTGTAGAACTATTTCTAATTGTAAGATTTTTTCCACATTTTTCTCTTGATCACAACTGATACCGGCAGTTGGTTGACCTTATTCTGTCTTACCTGACATCCAGGGAATATTTTAGAAAATGTATTTCCAAAATTAAATCACCAAGTACATTAGAAGTTTTTAATCCTTCTCTTTATTGGTTAGCCATTATTCTGGATGGCCTGCACATTCTTAAATTACAGTTTACAACCAAAATTTTTCTTGGGAATAGCTTCTTAAGGCACTGCTTTAAGAGGAACATCCAGTTCACAAGTAAAGAAGGTTGTTTTAGGAAGAAAAAAAGAATTAGGCAATTCTGTACTGAACTGGAGTACAAACTTACTACCCACATCAGTAGATGCAACTTGGTTCCCTTTAATTATTCACAAATTTTAATCTGATTTTAATCTAGTAAGCTTGGAATAGAACACCTGCAAAATATCAACATGAAATATTTAGGGTTTTAGAAAAAAATAGGGGTGAAATACTATAGCGAATAAACTATTTTTCAGAGTGCCCATCTCTGGTGTCAACAAGAGGGCATGTTATCCTGCCTTCAGCAGTGAGTCTGAAGAAGACTGACATAACCTAACCTCAAAAGCTCTCTAACTCAAATTTACTGTCATAAAACTGGGTGCTCATTATACTGGCAAGACCCAGTTTTAACATTGGCAGCTGTAATGCAATCTTCCCCTGCATCATGATTCCTTGGTCCTGAGCCACATCATCATTGTTACTCCACTCCTGAAACTCTCTTAAGCAGAGAAGTTAACATTTGCATAAATTCCCTGAGGATCTGGGAAGAAAATGTTCCAAGGCCCTCCGGGGGTAAGTGTGTATGGTGAAGTATATGAATAAATCTGTCAGTTTTGAATCATTAGGAACGGATGGCTTTAGGGTTGGTTTTAAATGGGTGCCAGTATATTTCAGGGTTTTACTGGAGACAGAGATGCACAGGATAAGCGTATATTATTCTTCTTGTTTGGATAGGGTTAATGGAATGTTACCAGGGATTGTGTGGGAGTTAATTGTATTAACAAGGAAAGACAGAGAGTCAAGCAATGTCTGCTGAATGTCATAGCCATTTTTTCTTATTTTATTGCAAGCTTTCTAGATGGCATAAATCAGCACTGTCTCTGAGTTTATAAAATTACTTACAACTGTCTCATAGTATTTATTTTTTCCCTATGAATTAAAAGCAAACCATATAGGTGATCATAAAGTACTGAGATTTGATATTGTTATCTCAAATGTGTACTTGCTGGTCCTGTTAATTGGAATGTGGACTTTCAGATTTAAATATATAGACTATGCCCAAAATACCTTTCAGTCCCTAAGGTAAGGCAGGATGGTCTTGTACAGTCAGTCTTCACTTTGAATGCAGTATAGCTGGCTCTCCTTAAGATTCTGTGTGTGAACTTCTGTACATTTAGCAGCCTCAAAAAAGTCTACAGGGTCCATTATTGAAATACCCAAGTTTTGATTGGTTGACATGTTACTTC
The DNA here is from genome assembly GCF_037038585.1 of Patagioenas fasciata. Classification (NCBI taxonomy): domain Eukaryota; kingdom Metazoa; phylum Chordata; class Aves; order Columbiformes; family Columbidae; genus Patagioenas; species Patagioenas fasciata. The sequence goes on from NC_092520.1 coordinate 209,492,987, forward strand.
ATTTTACACATTATTTGACCTGGAGTTAGAGTGAAAACGATTTCTGGAAGTCAAAGTTACTTGTCTGCTGTTGGGTTCACAAACCAGAAAGGCTCTCACGTGTGCTTAGCTGCCCTAGAATACTTAAACCAACAGAACTAAACAAAAAAATAAAATTACATCGTGAACTGAAAAGCAAAAGCTATGACTGCAGGTCAGGACAAACTCTTTATCTTCTGTGGATCACGTTGGAACTGAGGATGACCGGTGACACATACTTGCTGTACCTTACCTTCCAGGTCTTTTAGACTCAATGTATTGGAGCAATGATACTTAAATATTATCATTCATGAGGCTTGCCAGGTTGTCATCTCCAAGATGGCCCAGAAGGACTGGTATGCCACTGTGCTGTGTAAGTAAGTGAGAAAGTCCCCAGTGTGTCTAGGAATCTAGAGTGTGTATTGTGAAGCTGCATTCTCTAATGGTGAGCTCATCTGGATATCAAATACTAAAATACGATATAAAATATTTAAAAAAAAAAAAAAAAACGACAAAAACAAAAGAAGAGCTGAGCTTTAGGAACAAGGGAGAGCACATTGCGAAGCATTGTGTGAGTTAGTCTTTTGCATCAGCAAGTGATATCAGAGATCTGATCCAAGCACAAGTGAGCATATCCTCTGTTGTGTAGTAAGATGGTCAGCTTTGCTGTTACAGCACAGGGAATATTCCCTGTCTGCTTACACACAGCAGGTGCAGATTCACCTACCAACAGTCAGACTCATGGATACAACCCACCTTGCCTTTTAGACAGGTCCCACACTGCTGCACACTATTAGTTGTTGCGGTGACGTAACAATTAGTGCTTCAAGGCACTAATCTAGAACAATCTTTTGCCTTTTGGTATTTATTCAGCAAGAAAAGGTCAAATTCCTTGCTAACTACACAGCTTTCCCTTTCCCCTCATTGGCACACTGAACACTCCATTTTCTTTAGAGAAACCTCAAGAGACAGTAATCTAGTTTTGAACTATTGCCACCAAATCTCTTTACTGCCTACATAACACAGCAGACTGTGATATTTTTGTTGTTCTAAATACATGAAAAGTGAGCAAAAGCCATAGGTGCAGCAAAACCAAGAACAATTTAGAGATCACTGCAGTAATATTAAGTACCCTGAACTTATGCAGTCTGGAGTTTTCCCGAGGCACATAAAATAGACACAATTAATAAGAAGTTTTGAAATAATTTTTCATGGATATTCTGTAATATTTCATTAGATCCCTCATTTTCAATAGAGTTAATTTAATATAAACTAGTCATTGAATACAAACAAAGAATCTGTGAATTTCTGTGACTTTTTTTTTCTGCTATACTGTTAAATAGAGATTTCTGTTTTGACTGCTATACTGTTAACTCTGTTCTGACATTTTGGACTCATCCACTTTTTCGAATAGTTTGTTGCCGCTGTGAATTTTCTGGCAAAACAGGGTTCTGTGGAAATATGCCAATTCTTCTTAAATGTGTTGCTCTGAGAAAATGTCTTTTTTTCCTTTTTTCCCTTGAGATTACACTACTGCAGGTTTCTATCACAAATGAGCTTGGTCTACTGCCAGATTATCTGATAGAAGCTCAGATCTCTGGGGAGCCTCAGTGCATCATCTGCATTCACTGCAAAGGTGTTTGGGCTTTCAGCACAGTTCAGGCATGTGCACTGCTTTAGGAACAGAGAATCTAGAACAACTAAAGGTTTTAAAAGGTTCTACACTTCCCAGGAAATGCTAGAAGTCTGACAACAGAGGGATGCTCCCCAAACAGCCTAAGAAGTGAGTGGCATAAGGGATATGAAGAAGGAAGGTAGTCAAGAATGAAAGAAGCTCAGACAGTTTATCTGATTTGCACAAGACAGAACTCTCAAACACCACTTCCTGAGCTGGAAAGCCCTGCAGTTTCCCGGTTCTCTTATTTATTACCACGTCAAATTGCAGCATTCAGCGTTTTTGGACTCCTGGAAGTGAGCTTCAAGCTACACAGCTCTGAAGCTTCTCAGTGTCACAAAATCCCTCACATTCTCAATACAGTTGTGCATAGGAGGCCTGGACACTTTTATTTCTATTCCATTGTTTGATTTTAGGCACATATGTAGATAATTGTGTTTTAGTTTTAGATATATTTTTCTTTCAAATAATGCAAAGAAAGGAAAAGGGGAACGGAAAAATAAACCAGCCACTGGTGACTGATTCATTACCTTCTGACACATTATTTTCCTAATGTTTTACTGGAATAGCATAACATTTGTATGAACATGAAATCCAGGAATATAGGCTTTTAATAATTAAACTGCTAACTTAAGTGTCATAGCAGTATTTTGGTGATTAATGAAAAGTGTTTATACAACCAGTTACATTGTTTCATTTCAGCGACTATGCAAAACTACTTCCAGAGAGTTTGACACATTGCTCCCTTCATAGAACAGTCTCCATATGTTCATTAAGGTGGAAAAAATAAGGAAGCTAAATGCAGGTGTCAGCTGAAACCTGTAGAGGATCACTACTTCATCGGATTGTGCTTTCTTCTTTGGTTTGCAATTAACGTATTTCTGGACTTCAGACATATTCTGTCTGTCCCTGGGGTACCAGCATTTTGTTCATGTGGTTTGATTTGATTTATTTCTTCCTTTTTTATGTTTTATTTTTAAGGGTTAGATTTTTACTGACACAAAGAAAGATGTCTGATGGTAGCAAAGTGTTCTGCTGCATTCCACTGCCAAGGGACGGCATATTCGGATATCTGCATCTCTCCCTTTTTTTTTTTTTTTTTTTAAAGCACACAGTTATCTTTATGCTGAGGACCTTGAAATCTCTTGGGAAGACCATCTTAAATAAGGAAGCAAAACATTTCGAGTTTCTCATCACAGCTGCGAATGAAAAAATAAGCACTTATGCACCACATTCACTCACCTACCTGAGGGACTTCCTTCAGCCTGTATTCAGTGACAAATTGCATCAAGTTTTGTATTTGTACCCTTAAGTGACAGGGTGGATTGCATGAGGCTGAACTACTGCAACTATCTCAAAATAATTCAGTACAGCAAAGTCCAAGAAAATGTTCTGATCGCACCTCCTCCCTCTTGCCTCCTGCCTCCTGTTGCCTTCTTCTTCTCTCTTGATTACCTCACTACAAAGGAGTTAGCAACATTAATGTAGTGGGGCTTCTTTCTTGACTTGCAAAGTTAGAAACCAGAGAAAAGCAGCTTAAAACCTCCTTCTGTAGTGGACGCCAATTTCTTATCTTCACGAGAGTGAGTGCTGAGAGTAGCTGACATCTGGACCGAGTTACCTTGGGTCATTATTTCTGTCTTCAAGCTGGCCAGAAATCTGAACGAGAGAGGCTGTTTGCACATTGGCAAGACTTGTGGTGGTATTTGAGAGGAGGTAGTTGTCATGCTTAGCATTTCCATGTTGGGAAACCAGTGTTCCTACTCAGAGCGGGGGAAAGTTAGTCATCTAAAAGCCTGGGGAGAGGGGGGAAGAGAGATTTACAGATTCAAGTTAACAGGAGCTACTGTGCTAACAAAAAACCCACAGAAACAGAGAGATATGTATGTGCCACGGGTGAGAGAAGACGTTTTTTTCAGGATTCACTGTTAGATCACAAACTTCCTTCATCCTGTATTGGCTATGTTGTTAGAAATGTCAGTACATCCTGGTAAATGCATGCATCATCCATTTCTTGGGCAGGATAACATCAGTAAGGCTCATTTCTATGTGCTACATATGGCTTCCTTTTAAAGTGCCCTGTCTCAGATTTTTAGTATCAGCTTCATCTATAAATAAGAGACTGTATTACATGCTCTCTTCTATATGTATATGTCCTTGTATTCTTTCACGACTCTGCTAACTTAATTGATATGACCAAAGAAAGGAATCATAGGAATTGTCCTACCATTTTCACTCTCAAGTCATGTCCTTTTCCAGTATAATCCTAGATGCTTCATAAAAACATTCAAGAAAGTGAAACATGATGGAAAAAGCTACCATTTCCTAAAACACTATACTCTTTTCCTAGCTCCTTGTAATTGGAAACTGATTTCAAAGCTGAATCTTCTAAGGTGCAAAATTTGCATTGACCTTTACCTGTTGTTATCATGGAGGTAAGTAGATGAATACATTTCAGCAGAGCAAAATTTAGAAACATTTATTTAAATAAAGAGTTCTGTTTCAGCATGTGAGCAGGTTGAATAAGGGATAGATTTGATAGTTCCACTGAGCTATAGATGTGAGAATTCAATATTAAGATGTAGTGCCTGATTTGTGTTTATACAGGTTAACATTTTGCAGAAGGTTCGTGCTGTGAAAAGCTGCTCTGCTGCTATGACCTGGGTATATTAGTATAGGAACACTCAATATTGCAGCTGCTTTTTGCAATCATAGTTTTGTACCTCGTGTATAATACCCTCCTCAAGAAAATGATTTGGCAGGTAAGAGTTCTACAGGTTAAACAGTTGAGTTTGTGCTGGGCTACTGTATCTGTGGAGTGCTGCTTGCTGGTAAAATGGGCCCCTGCACTGATCTTGGAATATTTTCTTCCTCCAAAACTGAGTCCAGCCTGTGAAACAAAAGATATGTAAGTCCAGATATTTTCTTCTTCTCAGCTTATTAACAACTAACTTTGGAAACGATGGTTTCATGTATGACATATGCTCCAGAATGAATGAACTCAGTTCATTTTCCTTATGTGGATCTTCCAAACCATACACTTTGAGGATGGCCTGATGGAAATCTATATATTCTTAATTGCATTTTGGAAGACTTACTGTTACTCTAATGGTTTATGTTTCTTGACATCTAACATCTGAATCGAAAACATTTTACTGATCCTGCACTCAAACTTCTCCATTATCCTCTTGTATGGCTTCATATGGAATATCAGACTACAAAGGGAGATTAAAAATCCTGCAAATTTTTGTTTGAGAGTATCTTTTCTATCAGGCAACACCTATTGGTCAATGATAGTTCCAACAGTTCAAAAAATACAGAACATCTCTTTGCATGACAACATCTAAACAGATTTCAGAAATACAATTAGGAGGGATTAACATAAGCATAGGCACACTCAGCTATCTGTGCTACACTTTCATGTACACTTTTTCTCTTTAGAAACAGTATTTAAACACACAGTGGCCACAGTAATTTATGGAGCAAACTCTGAAAAATTCTAAATCAGGATTAGTGTCTATTAACTCTATTAAGTGCTATTTGGCAGTCTACCAATGTGTCAACTGAGCTCACATTCCTCTTTATCCAGTAACTAGTGCTGGAGAAGGCACATGTACAATATCAAGTGGAAAAAGGTGTCCGGGGTAACGGTATAACTATTCGGCCAAATTATCTCCTGGCATAACTCATAGTATTTCCAAGCCAGATCTTTCAGAATGGCCCATCTGTCTTGAATTATTTTTTTGTATTCACTTTTTAATAAGGAACTTTCCAAGCAATGAGGGTTTTTTAGCTGCATGACTCCTATTAAAGTCAATAGGAGTCATGTGGCGAAAACCCTTTGTGATGCTTGAATTTATTGGAAATTGGCATTAGGTGCTGAGAGCACTTCTATTGTTTGTTCTTCCTGTCCTATCATCACTTTCTGCCTGGTCATGTTGCCTCTTACACTCCTACTTGCTGGAATCTCCATGCCTAACCTTTCTACTCCTTCCCCAATATCCTTTCACACTAAAAATAGAAGAGCCTCCTCTATAGGAATCATTATAGCCTCAAGCCCTTTTGGTTGGATTTTCTGTATGTGGCTGCTTTGTTCAGCCTCAGCTGTTGCTGAACTTTGCTGCTGGCTGCAGTGAATCATTGTATTGTTCATGCAATCAGTTACGTTTGCACAATTCTTTAGGATCTGGTTAGATGAAAGTTGCTCTGCAAACAAAAGCTCAGCTGCTTACCTTTTTATTCTGAAATGGTAAGGGTTAAAGTACTGTCAAGTGGGTCTGATGTCATTGCCTTACTAAAATAGAGTTTCTAGCTTGATACTTTCTTGCTCCCCCAAAAGGAAGTTATTCCATTTCCACTGAAATCAAGGGTAATGTTTCAATTGATATGAGAGATGTAAATGTTAACTTCAGATATGTTTTAACCAGTACAAATATGGGTTGCAAAATCCAGCCCTAGGAGCATTGCTGTAGGGATTACTTGTCAGTAACTGAAATCAGTGTATATTTTGTTAAAAATTTCAAAACAACTATTTGTTCTGTTCCCTGTACATTTTGTATTATAGAATCATAGGATCATTTAGGTTAGAAAAGATCTTCAAGACCATCAAGTCCGATGGTTAACCTAACGCTGCCAAGTCCACCATTAAACCATGTCCCTAAGCACCACATCTACATGTCTGTTAAACACCTCTGGGGGTGGTGACTCAACCATTTCCTGGGCAGCCTGTTCCAATGCCTGACAACACTTTTGGTGAAGAAATGTTTCCTAATAACCAATCTAAACCACCCCTGGTGCAACCTAAGGATATTTTCTCTCGTCATGTTTCGTCCTATATATTGGCGCACCCATGGACAATTTGCTAGTTTGTATAAACATTTGAAGTGCCACTTTTTTAAAATAAAAAACACAAAAAAAAACCCCAAAATAAATTCTACTTAAATTCTACTTATTTTTTACTATAAAGGTTAGGGCACTGACCCAGATTACATCTGGTATGCAACTGAAAGTAGTGTTTCCTCCAAGGAATACAGCAGTAGTTTTCAAATGGAAAAAGAGACATCTTCACGGATGAAGATTTATCCTTCTCCCAAAGGTGACTGTGAACATCTGAGTTTGAAAAAAAAGGTTTTATTAAATAGCAATGTACTAGAGTTTCCACCTTTCAAGAACACTGTATAGGAAATTATTAATGATTGAGTATTGCACAGCTGTGTATTAAAAGATAGAAACTGTCCAGTATCCTGAAGAGAAAATACAATTCAGACTCCTTCAGGCACTATATGTTTTTTTAAAAAATAATCTCAGGATTGAAAATCAAATCTATCAGGCAACACTAGTCAAGCAACTTGGGACTGTGCCAGCCAGCCTATCTTAAAGTATAGCTAAAGTAGACTGGAGATTATCTTCAAGGAAGATATTGAAGAGCAACAGAGCACTGGATGAATGTAAAACCATTTCTGGGACAGCTGTTGTTGAAAACCTCATTAAATCAACATGGATACACTATGCAAAAAAGCAGTGTTTCCACACCAGACGATTTTGCATTTATTCAGTCTACCAGAAAGATTATTATTCCTTTTTTTTTTTACTTTTCCTTGAGTGGCTTCAGTGCTTATCTGAAGTTGCCAGAGATTCAGGAGCTTTAATTGTCTACAAGAGGTACAACAATTGCAATGCAAACACCAGTCTTTGAACAACACTCCTTGCCCCTGTTCTTTGGGGTTGTGCTTATAGATAAATGCGATCTTTTTCTTAGGCATCACTTCACCCTCAGTGAAGTTAGTGGCAACTGCCCTGATGACTTTTCAGCTTTTACCCTGAAAAAATTGATTAATGTTCTTAGTACATTTCACTTGTAAGACTACTGCTGCCCAAGCTAAACTGCAAGTGTGTTTCCATTTGACAGGGTTGAAAATGACCTTTGCTCATTTTTCACAGGATTTTCCGTGGAACATTTACCATAGCCATGTTTATCAAAGTAGTTTCTTCAGATTTTCCACTTTTTTAGAAGCCCCGTGTTTTGCCTGAGAAGTACTTTGTTATTGAAAAAAAAAGGATGCTAGAAACTGTCAAATGAGTAACAGGAGTGCACAAAAGTGCTAATGGTGATATTAGTACATTAGAGAGGGTGAGTGGATGAGAGCTTTGGTTCTTGAGGAAAAAAGAAAAAAAAAGACTTTTCATTAAAACTTAGTCTATCTAGAGTAAATCTGATCTGAGCTAAATTTTAACTGCTTTGGAGAAAGCAAAAAGCTGTGTCACACTATGAAACATCCAAACTAAGCAATCCCCAACTAAAAGATTTAGTACAGAGAGTTAGTTCTAAACTAAAGAAGACCAGCACTTTAATCTTTTTGCTTGATTTTCCTTTCAAACACAGTCATCCATTTAGCTCCCTGCTGTCCTCATGAAGAATTTCCTTATGATGAAATCAGGGTTCAGAGATTTATTATGCAATGAGTAGAGCAGGTTCAAGCTGATAAAGGCTTCCTGGGTGAGTGAAGGATGCTTAATGCCAGGAAAGATATTCTTTTAATGTGAAGTTCTTGACCATTTATAACATAAAAATGTTAATCTGATAGCGTTTTTAATCTGCTTGTTATCAGTGGTGGCTGCTTGGTGTTAAAGACAAGATAAAAGGGTGAGCTGAAGAAGGAGATTTGGGGAGCACTAACTCAGTTAACATGCTGGATACAACACACCTGCCTCCCATTTATCTGCTCTTGCAGCGTGAGGGGGAGAGGGCTTATATCCGTGATAACGCAGCAGCTCAGTAGTGTGATTGGGCCTCGGTGTGCACATGCTAAAAGGACACTGTGTGAGAGATAAGCTGTGATAAAGACTGGGACAATAATTTCCCAGGAAACTCTACAGAGCAGAGGATTTACTTTACATGCCATTTCAAGGGATTCTCCAAATACAAGATATTTAATCCCTTCCTGCCAATCCACATCCCCCTCCTACCTCACAGACTGCTGTGTGAGCTAAAGAATTAATGAAGCCAAACATCCTACAAGTTTGCATCCATCTTGTGCCCTGGGTTTGTCCCAACTAATATATGAGATGGTTCTGCCTGGGAAACACCAGCAAGCAATGGACATTGTGAGCTGTGACTAGTCCTGGCTTTTGTGCGTGTAGAACCAGTTACTAGTGTAAAATATAGAGTGTCCGGCAAACTGGGCTGAAGTCTGCTCATGGACTCAGAAATTAAGTCACAGCAGCCTGGAAGACAATCACTATTATTACATATGCCTTGTTTCCTAAGAACAAACTAAAGCTTATCTCTCTCTACAAGACAAAAATGCAAACATATTCTTGAGGGGTTTGGCTTGGTGGTAAAGTTTTTCAGTTTTTTCCTTTTTTTTTTTTTTTGATATAATACAAACATTTACAATCAATGGAGTAGTTGGTCAGGACAGAGCTTGCCTATTTCAGAAAATGTGGGACATTAAAAACATTTACCTTAGGATGAAACAATGACCAGTCCAAGCTTTTCATGCTGAAAGAGACCTGAATTAACTTCTTGCACTGAAACTCCCATATTTGCCCCAACTTAGATGAGCACCAAAGCAACCAACCACATTTTTGTTTTGGGGTGACCGCTTTTTCACCAAATGAGATGTTTACAGTAAACTTTCTGTCTAAATCATTATACTGCCTTAAAAGAAGACTGGTTTGGCAATGCAATATCTCAAATTCACACTGCTGAGAATTTCCATGTATCTCATGGGCTGAAGTGGCTTTGTTGTAACCTATGGAGAAATCACAGAAACACAAGCTGGCTGCGTCTAGGAGCAAGCTAAATATTAGGCAAATAAAGCCTCTGAAATGCCGACTTCAAAAGCTACGTTGAAGGCAGCAGGCTAAAGTCTGCACATGTTTCAGTAAAGTATGGATGTGAACTAGAGAGTCTTAGACAAATGAGTAGAGCTCAGTGTGTGCAGGTTGGATATAAGGAAAAAAATCTTCACGGAAAGGGTTGTCAGGCATTGGAACAGGCTGCCCAGGGCAGTGGTGGAGTCACCATCCCTGGAGTTGTTTAAAAGGTGTTCAGATGAGGTTCTTAGGGACATGGTTTAGTGCTAGAGTTAGGTTAGGTTATGGTTGGAGTCGATGATTGTGAGGTTCTCTTCCAACTGAAATGATTCTATGTTTCTATGATTCTATGATTCTATCATTCTATCTGCTACCAAATGCAATTAGTGTATTACCAGAAATTCTGTACCACACCTTGTAGTCAGGTGGGATTTCTCTATCCGCATATGTTAAATACAAGGGAGACAGGCATTAGCAATCCCATATCAGAGGTGTACAGGTTCATGAGGGAAACCATGGTTAGAGTGAGCAAAATCTCAAAGGCAGAGTAAAACTAATGAAACATCAAGTGTGTGTCACTGAGTCAAACATTCATTTGGTGATCCACTCAGCTGCCTTTAAAAATGTGTGTACTGGGGAGATGCACAGCTAATAGCACAGAACAGCTGAAGCTCTACATTTCCCCAAAGAGCATCAGCAATATTAGCAGAAGAGCTGCAAGGTTCTCCAAAGTGACAGGGCAATACCTCGGTGCAAAGACAGTATAAATGAAGGTTTTCTTTTGAATTCAGATCTGGGAGCTCCTTGCTCAGTCCACCAGACAGAGCAGCCTTCATAGATGCTGATTAAATGTTGAAAACTTCAATCTTTTCACCACAGCAACTGAGGAACCTTATGCCTAGACAGTATGTGGTTATTGCTAAACTAAGTTCAAGTTGATATGAAGACATAAAGCCCCGTCATATTTATTTTATATTAGGAAACAAAACAAAAATCTACAGTGGTACAAACCTCTGGTCATATGCAGAGGGCTGACAAGAACGATGATTACAAAATAAACTGAAAAATGTTTAATTATGAAGTCCTATAAATGATCTCAACTCAGCCTACATTCATTCTCCAGGCAATTATCTGAGTAAATAGTCTCTGTACCAGTCACTAAATGGGTTAAAATTATGGGGACAGCAGGAGAAGTGACAGAAGCTTGGGTCCCTCTGAGTTAATGGGGATTGTTAGCAGATGGATCCCAACTCATTTCTAGTGGTAGGAGACAGGAAGGAGCAAAGGAGAAGAAAAACAGTCATAGGCACAAACCCCATGGCTTATACATCAGGTCCAACATCCAAAAGCAAATTGGAAGTCAGTGCAAGCTGCAGAGAATAGGTGTAATGTGTGTTGTTCACTAGTTCTGTTAAATAAGCAATCAATATATTTACTCCCTGGATAGAATACTATTTTGCTGTTGTGACAGTGCTACTTCTACTACTTTGTGAAGAAAAATGACTCCATGAAGCCCATGATTCCTATCAGGTCAGAGCCTTTGTTTTTCAAAAGATGCTTTTAAAGATAACTGAAAATCATAAAAAACACTCTTACTAAACATTTGCAGTACACCAAAGCCAAGAATTTCAGATGGAGAATGAAATTCAATGGCTAGTGATTAGCTCAATCTATTTTACTGAGATACTGACAAGTTATCTGGATGGTTACAGCAGCATGCAGCACTTCTGCAATCCTTACATGTAGCAGAGTTCAGTACGAATTAAAGATTTTTTGCTGAATTTTCTTTCCTGTGGATTGTTGAAGGAAACTGTTATCTCATCAGTGGTTTGTGGTGTTTTTTGTTGTTGTTGTTGTTGTTTTTGTTTTGGTTTTGGTTCATTTTTTTATTTTATTTTTGAAGTTCATTCAGGTATCTGTTTTCATTTCAGTGTTACAAATGCAAATTCACCTACTCACTGTGTTCAGGCTAATCAGCAGATATACAGTCACAAGTTGCCGCTCCGTTATATCTCATTAGTTATGGGGAAGGGAGAGAAGAAAGAAAGGTGGGAGCCATGAGGAATGGACATTGACTTCCAGCTAGAAGTGAAAAGATGTTGTTGTGGTGAGGTATATTATTGCAAAGTTACAACTTGTCTAGGATTTTTCTGTGTCACATATAGGATATCCCAAGAAGTTGAGAGGAGCAGAAACAAAGAGTATCTTGTTTTGGGAAGCTCTTTAAGGGCTTTGTCAAATCATGGCAAAACTAGCCTGAAGATTTCTTTTTTTTTTTTTTTTTTGACCATTACAATTTATTACTGGGAGATTAATGAGAAGAGTTTGAAGCAGAAGGTTAATGTCATTTATTCTTATAACCTGCTCTTCTCCTCATAAATCACATTTCCCGTTACTACACATGCACTAAGCAGCATGTTGCTTCACCTTCTCTGAAGCTCAAGTCCACCAACAGCTCTCTGTCATTTGCTTCCCTGTACTTCTCAGAGGCCAATATTCTACTAAAATAACCCCTATTCCCCTCCAAGCCAACATCTTCTTCCCCTCCATCAGTCCCCCAATGACTAATGGACAAAGAACAAAAGAAGGGAAAAAAAAAAAAAGACTCATGGAAATATCCTCTTTGGATCAACTTTTGTTCTGAGCGTACAGATTATTTAAATACAGTTGTTGAAATCAACTGAAATAGTGTAGAATTAATGAGATTTTTTGGTTTTGCTTCCCCATCACAAGTAAATTTTATACTTAGTTGTCTCCTTTCTGTCTTGGGAGAGCTAGACAACCTTTTATTTCATCCTATATCTCTTGGTCTAAAGAAGTCAATGAGCTAACATCACAGATGGTCACCACCAACTCAGCTGTCAAAGGGAATGCACTCAGAAGGGGCAGCGCTAACAACATAGGTGGACTCATATATGTTATGGCTCCACTTCATGAAGCAATGTATATTCTAGACCAAATACATGGTGGAGTGGATACTGAGCTAACTAAACACCTCATGGTTATGAACAGCTTGTTTCCCCACACTGTGCCTGGGAGAAGAACAAATGTTAGCTGTATTTTGATGTTATACAAAGATGAAGAACCAGCTGGATTAAGCAGTTTATTTAAGGTCACTCAGGACATCTTTAGTTGAAGCAGAAACAGAGCTTTAGTACCTGGATCCCTGCTCCTGTTAACAGTCATATCTGCTCAGACGACAAGACTGTAATTTCACTCTACAGAATAACAAAATCAACTCTCCTGAATACACCCTGTTAGGAATGTTGTCCCCTATAGCAAGAATGAAAGACATTCACAAGCTTCCTATGTGCACAGAGGCCAGAACAACCCTGCCAAATGCTGTTCTAAATTATTCTTGTGTAAAATTAGTTGAGTACAAAACAGTGATAGCAGAACTAGAGGAAGGAGAAGAGCTGTTCTTGAAAGTTTTTTCTTATTATGCAAACATGGAGTCCAAAGATTTTCCAGGGAATTGTTGTGTTAAATAGCCACAGTTGTAAATTGTGAATTCATAAATGAATACAAATGTGTAGCTGTCATAACTGACAGATGACACTTCCTGAAGGATAAGCTTGTACTCTTCCCCAGCGAAGGCAGTATGCAAGAGTGGCATCTCCTGAGACTTCTAATGTACAAATTCTTTGGCAATTCTTCCTAAGGCAGAACTGTTTTTAATTTAGAAGACATCAACCTACTTGTACTAGTGGGAGAAATTAATAAGCCAAGGATGCAGGTCGGATGTACTGTAATACTGAGTAGATGTGTCTCCATTAATTGCAGGATTGTCTGTGCTCACTTAAAAGCTGTTCTGTCTCAGAGCTTGATCCTATTGCCTTCGTTCAGATAAAATTCCCTCGAGTTTCTAACACCTTTTCTCTTGCTGACCTCCCAGGAGTTGATTTGTTTGATGTCTGCATGTACCACATGCTGAAACACATATTTCTTCTATCTGTATAGCACGGGTATGAATATAGATACTCATATGCCATCTAATACTAAGCTCCACCGAGTTTATCTGTGCTGTACATTTAGAAAGTGTTATTTTATAGATAGAGAATTAAAGAAAATCTAAAAGACATATTCAAATGGCCTGTTTTAGTACACAGGGCTTTGGATCTAATATTTTCTTCTGACTGCTCTAAGCGTTGTCCCTACATGGTGCCTTACTAAAGCATCAGTTGTTCTTCAGAAGCAGCCAAATCTCTCCCCTGACCAGATGTGGGCACTTCATGCTGCCTAAATATAAGACTGGAAGTCTTGATGAAGGGGATATTGTGAGTCTGTGAAAAAAAAGATGCTTAATCCACATACCAATTCTTAGCCTGGTACTTTTCTGCCAACTTTCTGACCCTTCTCCACTGCAACTCATCTAAAGACCTTGTGCAGGAGGCAAGGGGCATTTACTGGATTTATCAAAGTCTCCTTGTTCCTCCTGCAACACTGTGACAGTGTGGAGGTAAACCCTGGTCTGAAGGACTAGATACAGTGCTTAAGTTCACAAATATTCTAGCAGATTTACAATGCGCACATAAAAACAACCGAAGTCCTTCTGGTTTCCCCATCCACTTCTCTTAATGATTATTCCTCCCTGGGAAACAATCTATTATCTTCTGGGCTGACTTATTGCCCACATTTAGTAACTCTGTTCACACTATTGGGTGGACAATGCTCTCTAAACACCAGACACATATGAAGTACAATTAGATTTCCTAAATCTAAGGTTAAGGTAGTAAAAACTTGCCAGAACTAATGATTTCCATACATATCATATATAAATGTTTCTGCATGAAAGCAAATTAAAGCAAACACAAAAGAAAAATAAGAGAAAAGGAGCTTTCATTTTTAGTGGAATCCTGTACAGTTCAACACACATCGAGACAATGTGCATGGACATTTTATGTAGTAATTTTTTTTTTTTCTGAATAAGGAAGAAGTCTTTCCCTGCGTAAAAAAGCAGCAGATATCAAAGTCTGGATGGTGTTTGTATTTAGGAGCAGAATTTGGAAGGTGCATTAACGTCAAAAATTCTCCAAGAGGTTTTGTTCAAGAAGTGAGTAGCTTCTATGAGCTTAAGCATTCTTAATAATTTAAGTGAGAGGAAAACATGCTATATTAAGTTACAAACAACTAGTTTAGTATTTGTTTTAACTGAGACTGAATTGAGCTTTCTATTCAGATTTTGATATTAACTACATTAAAATACAGTCCATGATGTTCTCAGATTTACATTAAGATCAATGAAATAAAATCGTATTTGTTTGTTTGTTTGTTTGTTTGTTTTTTCGTTTTCTTATAAGTGGAAAAACACTGCATAAATACTCACAGCTTTTTGGGGAACCATGTTTTAGCACAAGCTTCTGCAGACTACCAATCTTTATTTATATTGTCAGTTCCGTGAAGTAGGGGCAATCATTGTTTTGTGGAAAACGAACCATATTATCCCCATTAATAAAAGGACCAGTCTATCAGGTCTGAAACTATTATGAGCAATGGAAGGAATTTTACACATCTAAGCAGGAACTTACTGTTGACATATGATTATATCCTATTATAACCAAAAGCATAGTGTGATCTGGACTAGACCACAGATTCCAATGTTTCACTGAATTATTTATGACCTGGGGCAGATATACTTGCTCTCCCTGACTTTCTTACTTCTCATTCATTGTAAGTCTTTTTTTCAAAGGGAAACTTTTTGGTAGAGGCTTCTTTCTTCGTGTACAACACCACGCACAGAAAAGCTTCAGTTTTAAGCAGAGACTCCAAAATGGTGGTATCAACAACCATCAACATCTACTACACATTAGAAATAGCTGCAAAATGTATATAGGAAAAACAATGAGGAAATAAATTAATTTAAAATATTCAAGGTTAGGAAAGTTTGATGACTCAGTGTAATTAGACACATTAAACAAACTATATTCAAGGGATATGCTCCTGGCATGCTGTAAAAGCCTTTTTCTTTTTTTTCTTTTTAAAATGAGAAATCTGGCTAATTAAATTTACTTACTAAACAGCTTGTATTACGATAGTAGAAAATGACAGATATCTTTCATAAAATTAGTCATATTGTGGTAATTTTCTCCTCTCTCTCAAACACCGTGTGATTATGGACATATTTTCTCCTGTTAAAGAGCTATCTGTCATAATTGCTAACAAATTTAATGCAAAAATGTTCTGAAAGAAAAGGTGTTCTGCATGAAATGTAGAAAAGTTTTTCTGTAACACATTTTCTCATTGTAACTTTATTTTGCAGGCTGTTAGCTGCTTGCAGAATGCTGCATAATTTTAAAGGCTTATACTTATAAAGGCCAATCATGTATTAATTCGCTTGGTATTCATTGAGAGACCTTTAATCATGATGGATTAATTTATTATAAATGCGGATATAATATGTTATTTCATAATATCACCACTGTAATTTAGCAATTAAACAGTCTGTTATTATTTCAATCATTGCCCAGATCTGTATCATGGCCTAATGTTTTGCTCCATGGTGAATTATTTTACATTCCACATAGGACAATGGATTTTTTTGGAGAGTAAACCTTTGGGGAAGCAGAAATATATAAGATAATGCTTTGCTCTGATATTCTGCTTTGTCTCTAAGTTGTTTCATCCTAAATGCTTAGAGGAAAATTATTCAAAGAGGACCAAAATAAGGTAGGTACACCAATTAGGTGCAATCCAAGGTAACAAGTAGAAATGGTCAAGTACAAGAAAATCTAACCTGTTATTTTTTGAAAGCTGAGCGAAACCCTGCTCGTGCTAATCTGTACTACTACTCCCTAGAAAAATGTAGGATTTTCCAAAGGTTCTGAGATGAGGCTGTTATACCCTCATTCTTGAACTTCATTCTTGCACAGCCTTATGCTTTCTGACACTTCCAACTCAGAAGAGGAATTGGGGTGTGTTTATGCTGACACAATTTTACCAATGTCAAATGTCTAAACGTTATGGTGACCCACATGGAAGGACTCGAGAGAGAATCTGTCTCAGAAGTATAATTTCCATATTACAGATGTGCAAATCGAAATGCCTGGAAAAGAGATATCTTTCTTTGGTACCCACAGAAAGTGTGGAAAAATAAGAGGCAGAATCCCTGGAAAATGACATTCAATTGTTTCTCTTTGCTCTAACCACTTGGCTTCATTTCTTTCTTTAGTACACGCTGTTGTCATGTTTGAATTGACACCATTTGCCACAAATACTAAAGCTTTTTTTCTCAAGAGGGGGAAAGGTAGAAAAAGGTGCCAAGTCTGTGTCTCTGACTGGACACGAGAACAAATTGATCTGTTACTTTGAGCTCATTTTTTAAACTCCCTTTATTGACATTTAAGTAACTGATTCTTCTCCATCATTGTTAGCTATCTTTTTTCCTGCCTGTCAAGAGCTTTCTAAATTAAGATTCACAAGCCAGGATAGTTTTCATATGAACCCAAAAGGAGTCAATATGTTTACTTAGATAAATGGTTATTTTACAAGGTAGTGTAAAATGCATAATTTTATGTGGTGTATAGAGGCATGAAGCACAATCCATCATGAGCGACTCTAATCTCTGATGTATCAGTGGATTCTTTCTTCAAAGTGCAATTTGGAATAAGTGATTCATATTAGGAGATCTGGAAAAAAGCTACACAGAAAGCAACTGAAGAGATCAGTATCATAATTATGATAATATATACTCGATCATACGATGGAGATCACAAAATCCTATTGAACCCTCCAGTGTATCATCCTCCCTTCCAGAATTCACCCCCTCAAGAGCATTTTCTGCTGTTTTTCCTTCTCACATTTGGACTGGATAACAGAGCTATCTGCAACAAGAGATGAAGGGCATATTTACAGGCTAACAAATCTACTAGAACCAATGGTTTTAATCTCTCCTTGGCTACAAAATCAAAGCCAAGTTCTCTGCAGGTGTAAATGGGATCTGCTCCACTGCCTTAGGTGGAGTTTCACTCATTTACACCATTAAAGAATTTGGCACTAAGGATGTTGAGATCAAAAGGTTCCAGTTGGCAAAGGAATGTGCAGAGGAGAATCTGTCTGGGGAAATATTCTGGGAAGACTTATCTATCCTGTGGAAAGAGGACTTACTTTCACTCAGAGGAGTCTGGTATTGACAAATCCAAATTAAGTTAGGTTTTGGACATTTCTTCTGATGTTGCTAATTCTAAACTGGCCAGCTTCATAGGAAGACTGCCAAAACCCTGCAGAAGGAGAGCACAGTGATGTGGTCCTCCATGTTCATTTTCATCATATTATATGCATATTGTATGTTTTTATTTTCCACTGACATAATAGTTACTGGTGGTCTGTATTGTGCATTTAATAAAACTAGGACTGGAACATGTCTTGCCATAGCTTCTTGCACAATATGCATCGAAAGAAGCAGCATTATTAGTAGATGTGTCTGCATGATGCCACTTGCTCCATTACCAGAACTAATTTTCACCTAAATTGGAGTTCCTACATATTGAACAGTGCCTTTGCCATTATTATTACAGAGACAACTAAGAAAGATCTGTTTATTTGTTAATAATAATTTTGGGAAATATGGGAAGCAGCGAAATATCAAGACTCAATTAGAAAAATTATCTAAACTGACATTTCAAGTGATTAGAATAACACAACACCCACCTCTTCCTGTTCTGTTAAACGTATGTATCTGATTTTTCTGAAGGGACGGTATTAGTATATTTACATTTTTACATCTTTGGATGCTTATTCAGAATCCAATTTTCTCTTGGACAAGGACTTACGGATGAGTACCCAGTGTGTTTATTTGGATGGATACAGACGTGTTTGGTTGGAAAACCAGCTTCACTCCAACATCCCACATCAGGTCTCATTAGCACAGTACCAACAGCCAACCTTCTTTCCTCCAACGAAAGCAGAAAGTTTCCATGCCTCTCCCCGCACCCTTTCAGGTAACATAAGACTACTGCACCAGGGTTGCACTAGGTTAGATCAGACATCTGTCTAACTCCCTGTCCTGTCTCCATCAGTGGTCAATAGTGGATGTCTAGAGCAGGCTGTACAAGTAAAGCGAGCTTAATACTACTTCCCCATCTTCCAAAACTTCATGGTTTAGGCATGTCATGTAGATACATCCGCTCACTGAATTTTTAATGCACAGATTAAGGATATGTCTTTATATTCAAAAACATCCTACTTAATCTCTACAGTCACCTGCTAGCAATTATTCCCATCTCTTTTCAAGTTCCCTATAACAGGGTTGGCAAGGTATGAAACTGCATCCATCTGAAGTTTAAATCAGAGCAGGTGAGTATTCTGGAGAAGAGAATCGCTTTGTTTTGTCTGTGCTAATAGAATAAATCAAGGCCAGGCTTGTGGCTTAAGTACTATTGCCTGATCATTCATAGATGTTTAGTTGATAGTGTGCTTACCTGCAGAGCTTTAGGTTGTGCCAAGTGACACGCTCCTTGAAAACGTTCAAGCTTTGGTTGAGGGACAGCAGGTACCAACATCAAGGTTGGATGCTGTTAGTCTGTCTGGGGTTGCAGGGAATATATGCAAATGAATATGACCTGTTCCATGTCAACAGGACTTGAGGCTATGGGATGGACTTGACTGACTTATTCCATAGTACTGACATAATCATAGAGGAACTCCCACAAACAAAGTATTGACAACATAAACACGAACCCCTAGCACCAGTACATTCAAAACCAGTTTTAGTACCTTTCAGAGAACAAGTTTTCCTGCTTGGGTAAATTAGTTTTAAGGCAATGAACGAAGTTACCCAAAGAAACATGGGGGTATGGAAGACCTCTGAGTTAAGAAGTTCCCCAAATGAGTTTTGTTGCAAGTGAAAATTAGTTCCTTTTGAAGTGTTTCCTGTCCTGTTTCAATGTCATTTATTTTCTCCTAATGTATTTTGTGAACTTCTGCAGTGTTATACGTTTACATAAGATAAACCATTAGTAGTGATTGTGGATTACCAATTTGGTTCTAGTAAAACCTTAGAAGAGTAATTCGTACAGAATTTTGAATCACACCTGATGAGAAAGACTTGCCAAAGGTTTTTAAGAGTTTGATGTATGAAATTGTTTGCAAATAACGGATAAAAGAACTGCTTCTGTATATTCACTCTTCTGTTCAACACAAGTAGCTACAGAACAAAAATATATTCTTTCACTGTTGAAAGAGAAGTACAGAAAGAAAACGAAACTATGACAATGTTTTTCTGGTTTTTGGTGGTCTGCTTTTCTTCACATGCAAAAGAGGTTGATTATCCTTGCTCTAAATTATACAGCTTTTTGTTTAGATAGACACATTAACAGTTGATATTTCTGTGTTTTTCCAAAAGGTGATATCTATGCAGTAGATTACAAAATGTCCTGAAAGGTAAGAAAATTGCATCTGAAGAAAAAGAGTACATGGACAGAGTATTACCTTCCAGATAATCACTTGATTGGCTTATTTGGACTCAGAATGTGCAATTCTGCTACAAATATTGAGAATCTGGATCTTAGCATGTCATCAGTTAGAACTGGGAGAATTTCTAATACAGATGTACAGTTATAGAACAATATAGAAGTCTAATGCTCATATTCATTATTATATTGACTACAACCTATCCACACAAACCTTTGAACTACTGGATCCATATAAGCAAGTCTGAAACCTCTAAACCAAGACAGGATGCTTTGCTGCAAGAATACGCTTAACATATACTACAGCCTTATAGAATATGGTTATCCCTAGTGTAGGAATTCCTGGTTAAAATTGTTTCGTCTGTGTTACACAAAAAGTAATACATGTGGGATCAGTAATATCTGTCATCCTTAAAAATTAGTCAGGCTCTAGAGACTATTATTTGCCATTCTGGGGCAGATGCTCAACAGGCTTCAAGAGGTCACTCTGATTTATATCAGCAGAAAGTCTGGTAGGCTTATGTGAGTGGAACTTAAGTTGTTTTCAAGAAAACAAAACTGAAATGGGCACTAATGTAAAAAATGTGCATTTTAATGTGGGTTTCTATGTGAGTATAAATCCTCTAATGTGCCCAAAACTAGACAGTTGGTGGGTTTAGTAAAGTGTGTCTATTTTTTCTGGCTTTATTCATAATTCATGCATTAATAAAGATTTCAGCTGTGGTAGAGTCTTTATCCTACCATAACAGGAGCCTCTGGCTTCATAACTTCACTGGAGCAACCCAAATGATGAATATGAGCTGAAGACTCGAAGCCAAATCCTTCTAGGCGCTGTATATTCATGCTTGCCAGAGAAATTATGGCCAGTCGAAGGAGGTGGAGGTGGAAAGTAGCCACCTCTGTTCTGGCACTTCTCAAAGTCCACTGAGGCCACTATGCAAGCCTTTCATACTTGGAGCTACATAAGTAACTTCTGAAGCTTGATAGAGGAATTGGGGGCAGCAGAGACTGCTTATTTATGAGTTACTTAGCAGTCCCTGATGCAGCAGTTGCCATAATGCACAGCCTCAATGCAGCTTATTCATACTCCTGGCAAGAAATATCCTCATGGGGAGCTGTGCTTTTGGATGTTGCTGGCCAGAATACGAGCGTACTTTACTGCTTCTCTTGCAGAGTATGAGTATATTCACTCTGGGGGCAGTTTTAGCATTTGGCCCTATGCCTGGACATCATTACTATTGGGCACTCACACTGAACACAATCACGCTGACCAAAGTCTGTACTGAAAAGATTACATTCTCCCAAACCAATATTTTCAATTTGGCCCTCATGCTTTTGACAGCGGGAAACTTTTGGAAACACCATAGGCAGTGTTTGCTGTAAACAGCATTACCTGAAAAACCTGGTGAATATCACAGGTTTCATGAAAACAAGATAATATCAAAATATGGTACCCTCTAGTTAAATGAGCTGAGTTGAAATGAAGCAGCTAAACGGTATGTTCTCCACATGGCACAAAAATACAAACTACCTTTAAGCATCTCTTCTAAAGAGTTTGGGGCAAAATGGCAGAATTTACTTTAACTACATAAAAAAATATTTTCCTGCTTATACGATAAACAGTTTTACTTTTTTATACATTTTAAAATGTTCTGCTTAGAAATGGGACTGACAATCAGACAGCAGCAACACATGCGAGAGTATCCTGAATCTAAAAGGGTAGGGAGCCTTGAATTTCAAGCTGCAAGTATTCCTATTCATATCACAATTGCGGTAAAGTGTTTTGCTATACCTAGGCATAAAGAAGCATAAAGCAGCTAAAAAAAAATCATGTACAGATCTGAATATCATCATATTTATGCATGCATCTCGAGGTGCTGGATTTCCAAAAATTTTACTTGTTAGTTTGCTTGGCAGAGGGGATTTACTGAAAAAAAAAAAAAAAGAAAGACAAACATTTAGTTACTTTCTGAACTTAAAGCATTTCTGTGGTTGTGGTGGCTTCTATGGGACTATTCCCATACCATAATCTTAAGCACATAATTAAGGGCTTTACCGGATCAGTGCCTGAACAACCACTGCTGATTTCTATTGAATACACATTATGTTAGGGACCAACTGTAAGCTCATTAAAATGAATAGAAAGGATCCAGCAGATGTTGGATCAAGCCTTGTCTCAGGACTTTCATCAGAGAAACAACATTGTCTCTTGTTTACTGTTTCGCAGGTCACTGAGTTCCCAGACTTTGAGTCATTGATTACATCGTATTATAAGTGAAGTTAGAGACTCACCATTGACTTAAATGGGTACAGGACACGACATGAAGAAACAAAAAGCAGAACCGTGTACAATTTGTGATTCTGGGTATTGGGCACTTAAAAAAGCAAAAAAGAAAGCAGGCATGCTCATGAATTCATGGACACAGAATAGCCCCTGTTTTAGAGCACTGTGTGTGCCATGTAGCATGTTTGATAATGTGCATTGCACTTCTTTGGAACAGCATGGGATACCCTCCCCTTCCCTCAATGCCCAGACCAATAAATCTCCCATTTGCCTCACCTGTAGTTAAAATAAAGCTGTTCTCAACAGTGTTAACATCTGCCATGGTCATTCTTCTAGGGTGAGAAAGGCAGAACATTTTCATTGCTCGTTCATTTGTGAACAGTAGTTAAATAAAGCTGTCGCTTGTGTCCAATTATGGCTGAGGATTTTATAGCACAGTCTCCTTCTTAAAGCTAAACTGACATGGCCAAGCCCAATTTTATAGGCATTCTTAAATTCTTTCCATCCATATTCAAATCCTTATGCTAAGAAATGGCAGGTGCCATGTGTTTTCACAGCAACATTAGCAAATGCAATTTTGTGGCAACTTGGCCATGCCAGTGAAGCAGTAAATTTCTGTAATCTCTGTGGTTAAGAATTTCACACAGGACTTTGCTTGGGAATATGTAAAGCCCATTAGTACAGGAACACGATAAAGATAAAATTAAAATACCTTTACAGTAAGAGCCAAAAAAAAAAAAGTAAAGTCTGGGGATTTTTTTTCACAGCTGGAGCAATGAAACATGTCAGAGGAAAATGCTGAAATAGAAAAAAAAGCTTTGCTGGGCTCACCCAACCTACTTATGTTTTCAAATGACTGACACAATTTAGGTGAGAAGGGATAACTTGGCTTACACAAATGCTAACACAGACTTATCCTAAAGCAGAACTGGGATGCAAAGTTTATAAATTTGTTTTGCAAACCCTTACTCCCTGCTACTGTACACTTACACTGGGATAATTGTCCTCACAAATCTTTTTGCCATCTTGGGGAGATGATACTCAAGATTTTCCTAGTTCCTAATATGGGCAAGTCATAATGGTGTACCTGGATGCCAGTTATTAGCACTTTTGCTCAGGAGATCTGCATTTAACAGCATGAGCTTTGCTGTTGGAACTCGGACACCTTGGTGTCTCTCATGGCTGCCAAAGACCCCCCAGCTTCAGCATCTCAGCCACCATGAGGCTTGGGTGCATATTGCATCATGTCTAGAGCCAAAGGGTCTGTGCAGGGGAAGGATCATTGACTTAACCTGCTTTAGAAAGGGATCTGTGATGAAAAAATGGGACTAACATCACCTTCCCTCCTCCCCAGCTCTTCAGTGAACTCTGCAGGACTCCACAGTGGTTCTCACGGGCACAGAGTTTTGCACACAAAGGGAGAGTCAGGATTGAGTCTCAGAGACAGCTGTTAGATTTTGCAACAGGGTATCTCAATTAACACCAACAGCAGATGAAAAACAGCCATTAGATCCTGCACAAATTCATGCATTATTGTATTTCTGACTTGTAAATCTTTTCAGTAGATATTTTCCAGATTTCCTATGAAATAATGTGAGCTATAGATTTTTTTTTTTCTTTAAAAGAGAAAGATGTGATTCCAGAATAATCACCTTACTCCAGGAACTGGATCTTCTGTAAAGTAAACAACCTGCACAGGGTGCAATACTAGCCAGGGAGAGGGTTGCATTATAGATTTCTCACAGACTTCTCCAGCAGAAACTGCTCCTGCAGGTTTTACTACAGGGTTTGGGCAAAACCCCTAAAGAACACAGATCAAACAGGAAAATACCTTTGAATGCTTATGGTTTGTTGTGAGACAGAAGTAAATGTTTTGAAAGTTAAACTTAGCAGCTCCCTCAATCTCTTAAGACTTCACACAAGCAAGCAAGGTTGGGGAGATCAGCTCACACACTTCTACACTCTGTGTGGCTGCAATGAAGCCAAAAAAGACTATTCACAGAGTGGCCCTTTGAAGTCAGCAGAGCTTTGTCATTGATTTTGAGAGACCCAGGATTTCATTTGCAGTGTGTAAGGTTAAGTATGTGTGTAAGTCCTTGCAGGATCAAGGCTTAAACGTGTAAACCTGTTCAGCAAGGGTACCCAGCTTTAATGTCCTATGAATGTGGTCTCTTACTGCGTGACACTGGGTAGGCTGCTCTTGCTTTTCACTCAGGTGCAAAAGCTTTGTTTAGTATGCATATATCCTTCATAATGTCAGTGACTTTGAATCCAGCAAAAGAAAGACATTAGTAGAGCTGCTTATAAATGGAGTGTCTATGGAAAACATTGGCTGAATCAGATTGATTAAGAGCCACTATCAATCTATACTTCTGTCTCTTCTTACCCAAAACACAGGTAAAAGGCCTTCTGGATTGCTCACTATGTCGGTGTCTTGTACATTACTTATACATTTAGTACTGAAAATTAGAAATGTATGAGATCAAATCCTGTGTTCAGAGCTCTTTTATTATGTGAGCAGTTCTATTCTGTATTATCACATTTTCTGCATGCTTCAAAATCCAGCCACTGTCCTTATCTGAATAAAAATTATTTCTGCAAAACACTGCAGAACTCAGATTTAAAATAGTTCTACTTCAATCACACCTGGTGATCAGCAATTTTGTATTTAAATTAATGGTAGAATACAGTTTGTCTAACTTAAATCAAACCTATGCTTAATCTTTAAGACGCCGAAGGTTACCTAAGTGAAGAGAGAAATGAATCCTAAGGGAGACCACGTTTGTCTGATGTGCCCCGTGTTCACATTTTGCACAGCTGAGCTATCTAGTGAGGCTTTATGTATCTAACAGCCATACTGTGTATTTATATCCATCCTAATATATACTTATGTACTGACACAACAACTTTTGAAATTAATCAGATTTTCCTTGAAGAGAAACCTGACTGTGATGCTGCTTATGGTCATCCTTAGGTTTATCTTTCTCTAGGCCCTATGAACAAAGCTGCTCTGCTCTAATGCTGGCTCCTTCTCCTCCATTCAACCCTCTGTTCAAATGGACTGACCTCACCAGCATCATCCGCAACCCTTCATGCCATGTGCTTGGGAACAAAAACAAACGCATAGGGCCAAGAGGACACAACTATCCACTTCATACATGGCCAGGTGAGACACAAAGGTGAGGTGCACTGTAACACCTGGGAGCCAGGGATCTCTCTGCAGCAGATACTTTCAGAACTGGAAGTACAAGCCTTAGCTATACAAATTTAGGAAGCCAAATTGTCTGTCCACAATCTTCCAAATGAACGTAGCTTCCTCTGGGTAAGGGAACTTACATCAGGAGCATCAACTCATTAAAATACTGGTGCCTAAAATAGGTAGACTTCATCATACTCATGGAGCTTCCTGACTTTGAGGTTTTTTAAAGCATCGTGGTGTTTAAATGCCACTGACTGCAAAGTAGAACAAATAAACCAATTGCAGCACCTCCTTTCACTAGATCAGTTCAGCCTAATGAAAGTAACCATGATGTACATTAAAAACCCTGTCTGAAATGCACTTGTGCCTGCATCCCCGCAGTGGTCCTTGAGGACTAATGATATATGTAAGTGATACAACCCTGTCTATGCAATTCAGTCCTAATTTCACTATGATTAGCCTTGTTTTAAGCCTACTGCCTGGTATGCGAAACTCTTTAAGTCAATAGTACTGTAACTGTTTTTCAAGGTATGGAATTTATGGAGTTCTAAGCCCTTTGTCTTCATGAAACTGCTACAAGAGAAGCCAAGCAAGTGAGGAAAAGATGTCTAAATTAAGCAATACAACAGTACGGTTAATTAAGAAAATTTTAGGAGGAGAGGTGGTTAAATGATCTGAGTCTTGAATTTGACATCCTTCAGTAGGATTCAAACAAAACAGACATTTAAACTAGGTCAGATAAATCACTCCCTGAAAACACCTGCTTGTTTCCTCTGGTTATAATGGGACCCTGAGGTGGTTAGCTCAGATTGTAGGTGTCTACAGCATAAGTATCTGAATTTGAATGAGATGAATCCTACCTCTGGTGTCCAAGTGCCATTAAGACAACAAACATTTATATGGATGGTATACAGAAAACTGAAGATTACAGTATGAGAAAGCGAATTTAAAAATAGATTGGTGGAGCTCATAGCTTGCTCTTCTTTTGTTACTTTCCGCTATGAAGATGACAAGAAATGACTCTAATTTCAAGAGTAGGAAAGATGTAGCTCTAAGAGCTCTTGGAGCACATCAACCTTGGGATGAGAGCAAAGTTATCAGCCTCGCAGATCACAGGAGATGCAAAGTAACCAAAGAAGACTTAGAGTGACAATTATAATCTAGAACTGAGCTCTCTGGGGCTCTACTTCTCTTTTCACTTTGTTTCATTCTTAGTAATATTTTACTGTTCACCTTAATACAATAGGATATTTATTTGTATTTTTAATTCATATCTAGTGACCTGATAAATACTGCGTAGTCTATTGCCTTGAGAGTGATGAAAGTAATTAGAAGGCATTATTTTTAGAGCTTCCTATACCCTACACAGGTTAAGGAGTCCCAAGGAGTCTACAGTGAACCATGCACACGACACCAGGAGATGAAGGACGTGTGACTGGCTTCCAGGCTTGTGGAAGGACTGTGTCTTGGCAAGTGCTTGCCCAACATATTATCAGTCCGGTAGTTGGGGAAAACCAGAGAACTGTGGGGCACTCTGAGCCAGGTACAGCTGTCTTCCTTCATTTGGTGATGTTCAGCTTCCAGAATGATTCTTGCTGAATGAAGACCACGGCTAATTTGTTAAATCAAATGGAAACACAGCAAGCCCCTTACAATGTTGTAAGTGATTTGCAGCTGGAAGATAAATGTACAAGCCTTTTATTACTAGAAGGAAAAAAAAAAATCCTCAGAGGTTAAAATTTTGTCATGACTCTAAGATGCAACTGATCAGAAATGTAATGCTAGTAAATAATCCCAATCAGGGAAAGAGGTACTAGGAAATATTCTTAAGTACCTCTGCAGAGTCCAGAGAAAAGTCTGAGAATCTGTCCTCTCTTAGCAGAAAGAGGCTGAAGAAATTCCATCATTATTGCCCATGGTAAATTTGGGATTTACACCAATTCTGCCTGCTGTATGCAACAGATTTGCAGTGACTTTAAATGGAGAGTTGGAGATGTGGAAGAAATACAGAATTGTGCCAGCTTATTCCTGTAAAGAAAATTCATAGCTATGATGTTCTCAAAACTTCTAATTATAAAATTTCTTTAATATTTTATTAATAGAAGGGGAAGGAAGATGCCAAAACTTATGGCATTCCACAAGCAAGTTTATGGGTTGATTTCTGATCGAATGACAGGCCCCTAATACTAAAACTCATAATTTTTTATTACATTCCTCTAGTGATGATAGAAGCCTTTGTGCATAATAGAACCATTTCTATTCAGGAATCTTTTTAACAGTTGTAAACTCAGATAATCATTTTTATTAGCCCAGTGTTTTCTTATTTCTGTGTTACTGACAGGAAATTACAGTAAGCTTTCTGGCTTGCTTTTTTTTTTATTTTTTTTTAATGAGAGCAATTCAATTCAACTAGAAATTTCCAAGCACTAGGTAGAAGACAGTGTTGCTGGAAGCAAATAGCAATTTAAAGTGCATGGATTAATTAAAAATATTTGTATTTAAACACTACAGCCAAAGAAAAAAGTAGATTAGTAGATTGGGTTAGGGTGGTAGGTTTTTTTGTCTGCTTTTTAAAGGTACAGATATCTGGCTTTTTATACTTTATGACTGCAGGAACAAATTCTTGTCACCAGACTCAGAATCTAAACTTGGCTGTGCTATGTTTTCATGTTGCCCCATAACAGTAGCTTTGACATCACGTCTATGACTGAATAACGCTGGCTGCATTGAAGTTCTACTAAATGCAACCTGCCCATCGCTGAGATGCCCACCATGGGCAATGGAAATCAGCCACCATGACCTTCTCATGGCTTTGGGTGATTAGGAAACTCAAATGAGAGTATGAGTAGTTGTTTGACCCTCTTAGGCCACTTGAGCATTGTAAAAGCACTGTTTCTAGGACAACGCAAGACTATAGTCGCATAATTTACTGTCAACAGTCTACAGTTTATTCATATTACATCAGATACGCTTCTAACTGTCAGTTGATACTGAGTGAATAAAAACTTATTTCCATAACAAGAACAAGGAATTCAGTCCTTTTCTTCTCTGGTTATAAATGGATAGGAGTTTAGGATTACAAGGGACAAAGCTTAATTTTCTGGGCCTTGCAGATCTTGTTTTTTGAGTGAGGGGAGGAAAGTTGTCAGAGGAAAAGCAAGATGTGGGAACTACAATGACCTCATTTCATAAGATACCAGCATGTTTTGCACAAGCAAGGTAAATCTTCAGAAAAGTGATTGCAGTGCATGAAATTGAGGCTGAAATAAGGAGTGATGAACTTTTGCAAGTGTGGCACCCTTAACCCTGTGACCCAACCAAGTTGCTGTGAAAGAATGTGATTTTCCATATGGCATTGGCACATCCTCTCCCTCTCTCCAGGGGCTGGTAAGGGAATCTGTGCTTAATCCCTGACTGCTCCTCGTCTTCTCTCTCCTTACACAACTTCACTTCTGTGATCACATAATGCAATTTGGAAAAACATACCTTTGAGCCTGGAAAACTCTTCCTTTTTTTTTTTTTCCTTTTATTTAATATTAAGGAAAACAGCTTTCAGTGAATTAAAGGACTGAATAACACTGGCTTTCTAACTCCATTAGATTTCTCTGAATAATCCTGTTCTATGTTCAAAAAGTTTTCCTTAGCACTGCTAAAAGCTTTTTTACAACTAACTGTAAGAACAGTGTTAGTGTAGTTCATTCTAGATACTTCATTAAAAGCCTACATGATCCAATTTAGGTGTAACAACAAGTTATCACAGTTAGGAAAAGAGACATAGTTAGCAATCATAAGACCCAGTCTTACTAGTATTCATTAATTTTATCTTAAATACACTACAAGCTCAACCTTCCTGTTGATTTCAGTAGGTGTTGTAACATTTAATACTTGGCAGAATTACATCCAGAAATCCTGAGGAAAAAAGTCACCTTATAAGTTTTATAAGGCTAAACACAGAGCAAAAACAAAATACATTTAATTAAAAAAAAATAAAAAATGAGGAATTACTGTCAGAAAAAGACTAGAAAGCAGACCTTGGAAATCAAGGGATTTGCAAGGCAGGAACTGCAACTTGTATTATACAGATCTGATTGTATCTGTCAGGCTTGTATTCACAGGAAACTATCCACAGCATCAAACTCATTCTATACAAAAGCAAGGTTTGGTATTTCATCTCAAAGTTTGCCAGCTACTTGCAATTAACTGCTACAGTGGTATGACAAGATATGCAGTAGAAAATCCCTTCTATCCCTTTTCCAGAAGAACAATGCAAGGGGCAGAAAGAACTTCAACCAGCACTAGACAACAATAAATCCTGGATACACTGATCCCACTCGATGCAAGCCGAAAAATATTTATTTATTTTTTTTTTAAAAAGTTTCCGTGTTGCGCTTCTCTACCTAGTAAACAGCTGAACAGGCAGAATGATACCCAAGCTCATCTCCTCCACCCCCATCTCCACCCCCATCATGTCAGTGCTTCAGGCAACATTAGGAAAAAAAAAATCACACACACTCAAAACCCCCAACTCAAGTATCTTTTCTGATAGGAGCATGGAATAGTAACCAAAAAACAATCAAGTCCTCATTGTCATAGTGCGACAATCACAGCATCGTTTCTGTTGAGCAAATAGTCAATTCACAGAGAGAAAATCATCATGAGGACAGACACGAAAGCTGTTATTATCCATTTTAAGTAATAAGAAAAGGTTACATATCAAGCAGTTACACCTTTTCATTACATGCTAACCCTCCACAGCAGGGGAACCACACTTATGACTGCGTTAGATATACAAAAGCGTTCAGCTCCAAAAAAGGAAAAGAAAAGATGGGGTAGTGAAAAAAAATAAATAAATCCATCTTACCAGCACGTTGCAGCACCAACTTGCTTGAAGGAATGTTGCCTTTACAGGTTTCTCTTTTAATTATCCTGGAAGCAGAAGGGAGAAAAAAAGAAGACGACGAAGCAGGGTTGTTAAATTAGCGTGTGCTAGAATCTTTTCAGTTTGTCGCAGAGTAGAAAAATACCAAAGAAAAAAAGGCACGCAAAGAAAGAAAAACAAAAAAAAAAAAAAGAAAAAAAGAAAAAGAAAGCTCAGTAATTTAAATTTGCTGTCAGTTCAGGCAGCATCGCTCTGTCCCGCCCCTCTTCCCACTGGGTTCTACTACCTGCAGGGCTGCAACTGACAGCTACTGTGCAAACAAAAAAAAAGGCAAAAAGCATGCTGGGACCATGCTGTCTGCTGTCTGAGTCTCTCTCCACTTCTGATGACTGAAAATCATTAGTGGAAAGGTTCCGTTGTTGTTTGCTGGGATTTTTAACTTGGGTTCTTTGCATGAAATTTAATTTATTTTTAATTGATACGAGGCAGCACGTGACAGAAACTAGTGGTTGTGTTTCTCAGCTCTCCTCTGAATAGAAACTAACCTGAACAGATTGATTTTAATAGTATGGTATATGTAGAATATACACAGACGTTCATCATGTTGTACTTTGCAGACACACATTCAGCCTTTCCAGTAATATCGTGTACAAACATGCTTGTTTGAACGGAAAGTCAGGAAAGCACTTCAACAGAAAACAGTTAAAACTTTGGCACTTTTAAAAAGTTGCCAGTATTGTTTTCACTCTGCTTTTAAGTTTCCCTTCTAAATTTTTGAAAAGCAGAAGTCAGGGACATAATGAACAACTGCTGCAACTTTCACATAAAAAGGGATGAACAATCACGGTACTTAAAAAGCTATGTTTTTAACCAGATGTTTAAAACCATTTTTGAAGGTCTGTGCTAGCGACTATTAGCAGACCGGCTACATCGTATGAGTGTGAAATATGTGATTAAAACTAACAAGAAAGAAAAATGCAAAAGCTATAAATGCCATTTATAGCTATTTTAATTCTTGCTAACAGGCTTTTATCAGCATGGCTAAAATCATCCTTCCAAAACAAAGAGAAGCATAATCTATAACATCTAACTGTAAATGTAGTCACCAAAATATGGTTCCCATCTAATTATAAAAAAAAAATAAAATAGGGAAATGATTTTTTTCCTTAATATTTTAGTAGCAGTTGCTTGGATCATGCCACAGTAGATATGCAACATTTGTATTCAGTTATTGCTCTCCTTATGTGTGCGACCATAAAATAAAAGTCCAAAATGTTTAAACTTAATTAAATTAATCACTGTTTCACTCAAAGTTTGCCACTTATGCAAAAAGAGACACAAGCATGCTGAACATGCCTGCCATAGACGATAGACTTCCAAAAAGATTTTGAAAAACTCTGCAGAAACTAATTGGTAATATGACTATATCCATTCTGCAGCCTTTACTTAATGAAGTAGTTCTGCTAAGATGACTCCTACTACCAGGAGTTGCTCAGCAGGGCTCAAGGTGTAGGGTCTGCCCTACAGCCCTTGTAAGGCTCCTGTTCATGAACAACCAGTCATGTTAAATTGTTACCACAGTCAACCTTTAAGTTGCTTTTCTTCTCTTTTGAAGCCTCCAGATCCTTTTAACAGGTCATTTCTGCAGATGGTAGAAACCTCTTTTCATTCCAGAGATGAGGTTTAAATTGGCATGGCCGAGAACCATCTCTTTGCAAAGTTCAACAAGATCTGTTAGCGGACTCGTGTTTTCTACAAGACTTTTTGCTATCTCCTGCGAGTTCAGGCTCAGTATAGAGGGAAAAGACAGCACAGGGAGTCGTCGTCAAAATGGAAATACAGATACAAATACATAAGGATCACAAACTTAATTCAGAAGCGGTGTAACAGCATTTTCCCTAAGGAATCACAGCAAAAATGCAGAGTTTTTCCACTAGAATTTAATCTCATTTACACTTGTGTGGCTGTAAACCCCTGTTTTTATGCTAGTAAAAAATTTAGTCTACGATTTCATCCAAGTTCACTGTCTCCCAGCTCCCTGCCCTTTGTTGTAACACAAAGATGCTCCCTTTTTGCTCCTTGTTAATAAGAAAAAAAGGTAAATGGGGAAAAAAGTCTTGATGATTTGACAGCATTTAATCCTTCTTTTGGCATCTTAATGCATACATATACACACGAACACATGCTCACACATGCTCAATTTCAAAATTCCGTTAAATTCAACTAACTTATCATCTTTCTATATCTCCTTGCAAAAGTCAAGGGTGACCTGTTTTTAATACACTTGGCATTTTAAGCAAGGCACTCCGATCTTCAAAAGACAAATAATTGAACTTTGCCTTTAATGGAATGCTGTAGTGCACTAAATAACACAAATTAGATATATATATATAAAAAAAAAAATCTAGATTTAGCAAGGAGATACAGTCAAGAAGGCAATTTGACTAATTGGTTGAGAAAATGCACAAGAGCTCATAAAATAAAACATTTATAGAAACACCTTACCTGTGCTGTTAACTTGAAATAAAAAGAGTGTTAAAGTAAGTCGTTAATATCAACCTTTTCTTCTGTAATGTAGGACACGAAAAAATATAAGAACAAACACTGAGGTGTTTAGAAGAGCAGAGTCTGAAGTCAGTGGAAGCTTCATTCATTTTAGGGTTTACTGTTGCTGTATGTTGCTACTAGTTCTATATGTTTAATAATATTTTAATATTTATGTAATTTTTATAGACATGCATATTTAGATATAGTTTGTATATATATTGCATTAATTTATATTATACATTTTATATACTTATAGATAAAATAATATTTTTATAATAATAACATTATTACTATTCAGTGTTTCTGTTAAAATCTAATTTTGCTTAAGGGTCATAAGCTTTGGAATGTAGAAGTTGGGTACTATGAGAAAGTTAACACTTTCTTTGTGGTTCTATAGTCAGTTTTTACTGAACCAGCTAAACTAAAGAAGCAGTAATTAATGGAGGTTTCCTACTATATAATGCAACAGAAAAGATCTAATTAACCTTTGTATCCTTTACAAAACACCATCCAGTGAAGCAATTTCTGGTCTTGTTTTAGTGAGGAACATTTTCAGCTTTAACTTCAGTGGAGGTCATATTGGTTTTGTTTTATTTCGTTTTGTTTTGTTTGTTTCACAAGTTCTCATGTCATTCACCATCAAGGATTATGTCTTACAAACACTGAAAACATTTTGTAAATTTCCATCCCTTTTTTTTTCAAAAAAGGAAAACAAAACAAAACTTCAAAATCTCTCTTTGCACTATGTCTAAACAGACTCTTTGGTACTGTAAAAGGAAAAGAGTTGAAGAAGTGGTTTTAGCCTAGTCTGAGATTAATTCCAGTATTAAAATCAATGTAAACTTGTAAACTTGGCAAATACCAAATGAGACCAGAAGGATCCCTTTCCACCTCCTATAAAATCTTTCTGTGTAGCCAGATCTATGGATCTATCTAAATGGCCTTACTTTAAATAAACAAAACCCTGTGCCTTCTTGTCCCTTAGGAGCAAAGGAGATCACTCAGTTATATTGAGACCCTTTGCTGATGTAAAGGGAGTTTAGAGAAGGTGTGAATTATACAGTTGAGAGATATAAGAGTAATTTTGTGTAAACAGCCAGCTCTATTGTTGTAGGGAGATTTGGGAACGAGCATGGGCCATGCAGCCAGCTGTGACTTTCAACTTTCAGTAGTCACACATTTTAAGATTTATGATATGTATTAATTATGTCAAAGTAATACTCAGGCTCTGGTGACTTCATGTACCGTATTTCTTTGCGTACAAGGTACAATGCTACGCTAATTGCTTCCTCCTGCAGCTTTAAATCGAGGCTGGCTTTCTCATACAGTTAATTGCTTTCCCTTGCAGCTCACAAGGAAAAGGTAGTTGAAGGTGGCTTCTAAACTAAGATATACAGTAATTAAAAGCTCTTTTAAAGAGAGCCTTTTTGTACAACACCTGCTGTTTATGAAGTACTTTGTGTACAGCTCTGTGTAGTCTTTGAATCCAGCGCATTATTTCAGAAGTAGTGTGTTGTTGGAGCATTTCTACATCTGATGTGCTGACCTATATATGTTAATCATCCTACGCTGAAAAAAAAAACCATCAGGAGACCTCTCCTCCCAGCAAAATTCAAGAATGGTTTGGTAAAGTGAAAACTAATATTGTAAATTTCTGATTGCCTTATGGAAAACAATCACGCTTTTTTTTTCTTTCAGCTGAAAAAAGAGATTATAACAATGTCCATTAAAGATCATCATTTTATAATGTGTAGTTTTGCCTACCAAAAATTCTTATTGGGGGAGAAAAAATTCTTTACCTTATGTGATTTAATAAATGACAACTACACAGCTTAGTTTTTCCCTGTTGCCTTGCCTGTGGTTGAATTCATTTTTCATACCTGTTACTGTCCCCTCGGTACATCCTGCTATCTTTCAATCAAAGTGTGCTAACACAAATAAACAACTCTACAGAATGTGGTGCCTTGATAAATTAATCCATCCTTGTGAGTTAGCCTTCCAAATGCTCATGTCTTAAGAATAGTTTGTGGGTTGGAAGTAAAGCTCTAAGAGACACAGATCCTGCTTTTTTTCACAGGAAAAATAATGTAGAACATAAGGGTGCCACCTCTATTCATAATGTGTTTTGGGGTTTGCTTTGATGTTTAGTTGCGTTCAATGGGGTGTTAACTGATGATTCCAAGGAAACTTCCAGATGCTAAAACTGAAAGTAGTTAGGCAGAGAAAGAAAATTAGTCAGCAATTTTATGATGTTACAATAGCAGCTTTGGCTCTGAGGTGAAAGTGGATGTTTTCCATGCTGGTGTAAATAGGAGAAAGAGAGAAGATAACCAGACTCACCATCATCGAATTCAGGTGTTCTTAAAAGACTCCTATGGAATTTTTTTCTTCACAGCTTTAGAACAGGAAGAGACTTATTAATTAGCTGAGAAAGCATTTGGATATTTCTTATCGCTATAGATTGGAAGGGTGAAAATCATAAAAAAGATGTCTACTATGGCCATTATGAGAAGGTCAACACCAAAACTTTACAGGAACTATTTATCTTCTGTTTAGGAAATGCAACAATAAATCAGACACTATAAGCCTTTCATATTTTAATCAAGGTCATCACAAACATTTTTTTCTGACACATATCTGTACATACCTCCAGTGTGTGCTCCTCAGAAGCAAACCTTCCAGACACCTTCAAGTGTATTTTCATTGTAGACTCTGATGAATAATTCATTCATGAATAGTTTGTTCTTGCACTAGCACTGGCTTACTGTTATTTACTGAGGTTGCATAAAATAGCTCCCAGTCTGATGCCTTACAACTCTGGTCCATCTACCACTCCTGCCATTGAAAGAATTAGTCAGTTTGGAGACTGCATGTTGCGCAAATACACCTTTTTCCAAGGTTCAAGTGACCAGTTAACCAAACTGCTGCAACAGCTTTAACCACACCTTTACTAGTCTATAATTTCTGAGTCACTAACTCTTTAGATTTATGAAGCTTATTCCCCAGCAAGCATCACTCCATCCTCTTGGACTCTGAATTAATGCCCAAAAATGTGATCACTTTGATGGGACCAGCTGTTTCTTCTGCTGCCAAAGCATGCGAAACACTGGTATCTTCCCTAAAAGTGCTCAGCAAGTCCTGACATGTACCATAGGAGTGTGCTCTGTGGGCTGTTCAGCAAAGAGGCATCCTGACATTTGACTTTTGTGTTTGCACCTTATTGAGTAGATGTGGGAGGGATTCAACATGAATTCAGAAAGGGCAGGTTGACAACTCCTAAATCAAGAACATTTTTGCCTTTGAGCTGAAAATTTAACAGGTGAGAAGTATGCAAATATACAGACAAAGACATAATTTAGTGTTTATTGAACCTGCCTGTAAAATCTTCTTTATCTTTTGCAATCTTTACAACAGGATCAAGGAACATCAGAACAGTCAAAAAAACCTATTATTAGCAGAGCTAGGAGCAGTGCTTGTCGAAGTTTCATGATGTTTCCTTTTATATAACCCTGTTTTCAGTTGCTTATGGCTTTTTATTGCACTACATTTTGGGATTGAATTTTCTTTGCTAGTGGTCTGCCTTTGACTGTTGGAAAACTTCAGCTAAAACAACCCAGTCTTTGCTGAGAACCAGGCTAGGGGAAAAGCATCTTAAGATGGCAGAAGTCTTTCCTTTCAGGAGGTCTGCAACTATTGCGTTTCTGCCAGAATTCACGCAGGGACTTGAAATTAGTCCATAAGGTTGACATTCATGTAAGAGACAGTAAAAAAACAGATGCATAAAGAAAATTATGTAAGTGATGGTACTTAAGGAGAAGCTGGTAAAAACCACAGGATGCACAAGGTACAACCTGCGTGGTTTAGGGAATGGCGAAGCATGGCTGAGATGGCAGGGTGACAACATCCTAATTTTGGGGGAGAAAGTTCAGGGAGGAAGACTTGGGCATACAGATTTCTGCAGTGCCACTTGCTCTCAAGGCTGTAAGCCAGTTCACTTCCTAGTGTAGATATGGCCATTACAGTAAGTGCTGAGCGCTTGAACAGCAGGTAGAAATGCTCTGAAGACAAGAGAAACAAGAGTGGACTGAAAGCAACATGTTAAGAGAGGAAATCTGGACATGTATTCAGAGAGACAGAGAAAGAAAGGAGACTGAAAATGCCTGGAAAAAGAGAACTGAAACTGAGATGCTGCTAGAGAGGAGAATAAGTTGCTTATGCAGGATTTCCTTCCTAGAAGTGGGTGCAGGCAGTCAGAGGGATTGGTTCAGATGTGGAGACTGGAGATGTGCTGTTGGAAACAGGCTGGATGGGTAAAGAGAAATTGTGTAGTAAAGAACACATGAATATGACAACAGAGGCTTCAGAGGGAGTGAATGTTGCTAGTGATCTTAACTGTAGCTTTTCCTAACTTTTTGAAGTGCTAATCTTCTATAAATAGTAATGTTCTTGGACAGTGTTTTCCTTTGCTAGGAACTGTATAACTCCTAATGGTGGCCCTTTCTTGAGGTCCTTGGTGTTATTGAAAATATCAGTTAATCATAATGAAAGTAATCATAATAATCATCCAAATTCCATTAAACTCTTAAGTAGTTTCTGTGCCTGCTACTTACTTTTTTTTTTTTCTCCTCTGTGTGTCTCTCCTGACAGCAGAGCTTTGCCTTGAAGGGCAAGAACGCCCCATCTGTTGAGCTCTGAGGGTGTAAATGCTCTTAAAAATGAAAATATTAATCTGTTTGGTATATATGAGAGGCTGGGAGACCCAGCGTTGACTACACTGGAAATGGATAATCTCTGTCTCCCTCATGGCTAACTATGCACAAATTGTGTCATCTTGTACACAAAGGGCAGATCTGATTGGGGCATGTGTTATCATATAGCTACAGTCACACAGAGGCCCTCAACATGAATACTATTAAAATGTGAAACGCTCATAGATTATTTTAGGCTTCACAGAGAGCCATAACAGCTACTGCAATAAATTAGAGCAGTTGCCAGGCACTTATGTATCAGTGCACCCTAGCTGACACTTTACAGGCTGCAATGCATCTTTGCTTTGCTGTCGTGTTGTATCATATGCCGCTGGCCCATTCCCCAGGCCAGAGCTTACGCTTGCGGCTCAGTGGAAGAATTGTCCTCCAACACCGTTGTGGTGATGTCCTGTACAGAGCTCAAGAGATACACAGGGGTCAAAATACGTGCTAAACCCCTACGGCCTGTCTGAACAACCGTTCTTTTTAATCCTCACAAGATTTTAGGCTAACTCCCTTCCCAGATCCGTCTATTGTCTAATGAGGCAGGAACTGAACTAGATTTTCTTAAGGACAACTGTGAGAAACAGCAACCAGTTTGCCTCATATCTGCATCGTCACAAATCCCTATTCCTTTTATACAAGGTTAAATGACCGTTTGCCATTGAAGTAGAAAAAGCGATGACTTTAAGCACAGACATCACCAGGTATAACTGCACTACCACCCTATAGCAAATTGTTTATGTTGCCCGTGGAAAATTAGGAATTTGTATGTTGCACTTAGCCTAAGTAATGAAGCAAAGGTGTTTTGTTTTGTATTTTAAACTACATTTTTTTTTCAATTCAATTGACTTTAGATAGTTCAATGGAACTAGTTATTAGTTACTAGACTACTTAAGAAAGATTTGCTTAAGGTTTTGGCCTTAACAATGGAACACATTCATCATTCTTAAGTATTGTACATAAAATAGGAACCTCTCACTGAAATGATAGAAACTGCATATGTCAGAGGGGAAAAAACATACAACACATAAATTAAACTTAAAATTTGATCGATCTGAAAATTGCTATTTACTGAGGAAAGTCTCCTGTACTATAAAATATTAAATAAAAGAAATATCAATTCAGACTTTAGAGCTCTTGGAAACAAATGTTAGTAGTTTAACCAAACAAAATAATACAGTTAATTTAGAATGCAATATCAGTATAAATATATTTCATTATATAAAATCTGTCTGATACAGAGAATTCTATACATTGACAGCAGTTTATGAGAAAGTGTACTACTATCTCCATGTTATCAATATGTAATGAATGTCTAAAAGATATTAAATAACTTCCCTACGGAGACAAAGATAGTCAGAGATACGAAAAAGGACAGATTTCTGAACACAGAGCACATTCTCTTGGGACACAATACTAGTGTTTTATTTCCAAAGCTGCCCAGATCAAGCAGTAAATAACTAAGTGCTAGGGCTGATCTTCAGCAACATCTAGTGATCTATCATATTAACTAGACTAATGTGACCTGATAAAAAACAAACAAACAAACAAAAACAACAACAAAAAAATGCAACAAACTTCTATTATACATGAAAACACAAAAACACTCTACTCCAGGAGACCAGATGATTTTGAAACATTTTTTTCCTAGAAATTACATTTTATCCGACAGGAAACGTTGAACCAGTACGAAGTAGCACAGGTTACGAGTGTGAAAGATCTGCTGTGCTACCTAGTTAACTTTCCAATTTTACCCAAGTTTGTTCTTGCACAGCTTAAAATTTCCTGCTCCTTCCTTCAGATGGCTGAAGTGCTAAAGCTTATGTCTTCTCTTTGTATGGCTCTTGCCCTGGCTACTAGATCTTGCTTTTGATCTCTTTAAATTCATCTCATTCTCTTTGGCCAACTACAATAAAAGCACTAGCAGAAGAGGGAAATAATTATTTCTGGGGGGACATGCTCGCTTTCACATCACTTATTCAAGTGCACTTTTACATGACTTATTCAAGAACCTCTTTATTATCTGCTTACAAAACAATCAAACCTGAAGGGAACAAAAAAATTCCTTCACTCCTTGTACTTTGCCCTCTGGTACTGAGATGCTTTCATTTAGAGATGGTCTGCCAGATATTGCCACACACAAAGCTACAATGTTTCATCTCATTTTATGACAGATGTGAATTTTGCCTAAGTCTTTAACCCAACAATATTTTTTGTTTCTGCTCTACACTTCGCATTAATCTTTAAGTTTTCTTTCACCCCAGATCTCTTTCAAAACCCTGCATTTCAGGTTCTTTTTACCTTCCTCCCTGTGCTACTCAACATTAATCATTTTTTTTCCCCAAGTGGGATTAGCTTGTGATTTGCCAGGCTAAACATAATTTTACTTTAAGCCTACATTCCTCACCTATTCAGGTCCTCCTGCATTGTTTCACTGGAGTTGATAACGTTTTCTGGTTTTAGTACCATCTGCAACTTTCATTAGTATTCTGTTTACTCTTTTCCCTGGACCAAAATGAAGACATTAAGGCCTGACCTGACTCCTGCAGTACCTGTTAGATAGCTCCCAGCAACTTTCAACTTTGTTTTTCATTACTCATTATTTAGAAACCTCTAGACAGTTTTCAATGTGAGTGACAATAAAAAGATGCTTCTTCGACCTTAGAATATCTATTGTAAACAAAGGTAAATAAGACAAAAACCCCCCAAACCCTAAAAAAATAGTCAGTAAACTTCCTCTTTGCATGGCTCACTAGCTTATCTATTGCTTTGGCTCTTTAAAAAAATTCTAAACAGTAATCTTCTTTGTGGCTGGAAAATGGACATTATCTGAGTTCTTATAAATTTGTTCTCAAATGTGTTATACTCCTGCTTATTTACAATATCTGTAAATACTATTTCAGTAGATAATAATACGTAAAGCTGCTGTTTCCTCGTAGCTGAAGGCTCATCTGCATTTTTCTGTTGTAGAATAAGTTATGGGAAAGTCTGGACCTCCACCTTTTAAAGAATTTAAATTAGAGGGGAGCTGTCGAATACTTTTTGAGTATCTGGGCCTTCCTCCAGGGGGCAGAGTAAATTCCCAGTGGTGCATGTTATATTGCCCTTTGCCTGCTCATGGCAACGTTTTGATTACCCTGACCGAAGAGCAAGTGATGCATGCAGAGAGCACCTGAGCTACTGCTTGGATATGTTATGGATTCTCAATTTTCTATAAGTCCCTACAGTGGTCCTGTGCTCTTTTGGTTCTGTGGATACCCAGAAATGAGTGTGTGGCCCAACTCTTCCATTTTGGGATGTATGGAGATACCCATGCACCAGGACCAAGGGTATACGTGCTTTTCCCTTACATCAGAGAAAATCCCCGGTGGATTACATACAGATCCTAGAAAATGGAAATGTTTTCTTACATGTGTTAGAAATACTGCACGTGGTACATAACGACACGTCTTTTGTCCTATTGGAAACAAACTTACCTCCCAAATCCTTCTTCTCCTCTTTCTCAAAGGAGAAAGGCAGGAGGAATTTCCATAGTGCATGTCTCAT
Organism: Patagioenas fasciata; assembly: GCF_037038585.1. Classification (NCBI taxonomy): domain Eukaryota; kingdom Metazoa; phylum Chordata; class Aves; order Columbiformes; family Columbidae; genus Patagioenas; species Patagioenas fasciata. The sequence continues at coordinate 209,534,110 of NC_092520.1, forward strand.
ACCTGGCACTCTGATGATCTCCCTGACTGCAAATGAACCCTGAATCAAAGACTTCTAGGGTATACTTGTCTTGGATTGCCCCTTTTTGAGACTGTTATCCAAAATGAAGTCAAGTCGAGCCTTTCACAGACACCTTAAAGGTTTTGTACCAAGGGAAAAAAAAAGAGAACAAAAAGAACAAAACCAAAAACAAACAAAAAACCCCTCAAACCAAACCAAAACAAAAAAAACCTCACAACCCTGTAATGTTAACTAACACCAGCATTGATTGATCTATCTGTGAAAAAGATAGGATCACTATTTTACATATAGATTTACAAATATTCATTTTAAAAAAAAAATAGTGAAATGTACAAACAGAATCTCCTTAAGTAATAACAGTGAGTGGTTTGCTTAAAACAAAATTTATTAAAAGAACGGCTGCACTGGGCAATGTCACTAATACACCCATTCAACTAAATTCAAACACGTGTACATTTTTCCATTTTTAAACTATTGTTTTGTAAACACTTGCATTTTATTTGGCTTGTCCTGAGGGGAAGGCAAGATCATGCAGGTACCTACCAGCATAACATACTGTTAATGTAGTCCTTTATATCAAAAGCAGGAGTCTTCATGTTATGTGGGGAACTTGCTTTAGAGATAATAATTATGAACAGTTTCCAATAACAGTTTTAAGAGTAGACTAGTACTAGAGTACTAGTGTTTTTTTCCAGGACACTGCACCCAAACACACCAAAGCCAAATTCGTCACTGTTGTAACCCAGTGTGACTGGGAGAATTATACTGGAGATTAATTTGGCTTTTGTGCATTTAGCAGCAACTAAAGAAACAACACTTTGGAGAGACGCCCCTGTTTTTTTTTTTTCTTTCTTTTATTCTTTTTTTTTCTCGTTCCTGTCTCCTCTTCACATTGTAGAAATGATGAGGAAATTGCTCCTGCACTATTATGCAAAACCTTATTTGTCAATCTCTTCAAAAAATCAGGAAATATTCCAGAAAGCCAGGGAGGAAGTTCATACCAGCTTTAGCTAATCTGCAGAAAATCCGGCCTACATGACTCCCCTGTCACTGCTGCTCCTTTCATCTATTCTTTATAAGGAATCTATTGAACTTTAATTAATATGAAAAATTCAGGTTTTCATCTGATTTAAATGTGACTGACATCATGCTGCTACTAAAAGTGGAACGAAGCCCAAGTGTGATGAAAACAATGCTGAATGTCTGGATTCAAGAGGGAATCTCGCAGCCTACCAGAAAGTGTAATCTTACAAATCTGTAATGCTGTGTAACTGATAAGCAGAGGAATGACAGAAACTCATTTATATAGATGTCTGTGATAATGATAAGAGAGTGAAACATGAAATATCTATATTATCCTCAGTGTGGAAAGTTTTCTGAGAGCTAACCTCACTTTTTCTATTCAGGCTTCAGTTTGTTAGAGGCCAGAATATGAATTAATCCTGTCCGGGTTCAGAACAGAGGAGAGAAATCCCATGAAATACAATGAAATACATCTATCTGTCTTTGAAGATGAGAAACATGGGGAAACTTCAGGGTTTGAGGACTACATAGAATAAAATCTCAGTGCTTGTTTTTCTAGGTGCTGCAGCATCTATGTTTTGATGTAATGAGTTTGCAATGTAAACCCCAAAAAGTTGGAGATCGGTAAGCTTGCCATGCAACAAATTTGATGAGATAAACAATTTAGAAGAGCAATGTTTAAAACTGAGCAGACCAATGTATGGGAAAACGTTGAACTTTAGAATGATGTCTTTAGAAATTAGGGCTACAGATATGTGCCTATGTCTCCACAGAGACTATGTTTGCAAGTCAGAACTCATAAAAGCTCTTCCATTTTTGCCTCAGATGGGTAAGCTCATCTAAAATTTCCTACCTTCTTCAAGCCATAAGGATTTGAATTGTCATCTCAGAAGTGAACTAGCCCTCTTTCAGCAATGTTCAACAACAAAGATATACACCCGAAAGTCTTACGTGATGGCATCTTACACAGACATCTCCAAGTGAGCTTTAGTCTGACAGCTGTGAAACTCAGGAAGCACAGATTTTCCAGCAGGATTGAATATCTCGCAGGAAGTCCTCGCTACCATGGAGACACAGCTAGAAAAACCTGAATTTGGGTATATCTACACAGGATAGCCACCCACCTTCAGATTGCAACGTAGATAGAAACATGTACATCAAAAGACAGAGTTATTTCCTTGGATACCTGTTGGTTCTCCCTGTATTAAGTTCTATATACCCATTTCCACCAGGACAGCTGCTGTTATGGTTGGCTGAAGACAGAGAGAAGTATGTGGAAAAATAAGTGTAAAAGTAATAAATGAAGACCAGTGTTTAAAGAAAGCAACTGAAATCTACATCTAAGCATTCCAAGAAGTAATTTGACTTTCAGTTTTGTTGTATGCCTTGAACTTCACAGCTGTGTATAATCTTGTTGAAAAGAAAGTAGTTCTAATTGTTCTCACGGTATCATTGGTGGTCTCTGTAGAATTGTGATACTTCCTCCTCAAGCTGCATGACCTATTTCCCTCAAGTAGAGGAGAAAAAAAAGAAGAAAAAGGTTTATTTCCTTGATCTTCTTTATTTGCTAATTTCTGCAGTCATATTAGAAACTATTAAACCAGCATCTTAATCCTACTTTCAATAGAAAGAGCTAAGTCTTGATATAAATCTTTGCATGCATCATTAATGTTTTCTAGGCAAATCTCATCACTTCACTGGGATCTGAGCAAATTTTAAAGGAAGTATTTTTTTGGCATATGTAAAATGCTTTCCTAGAGCTTTACAATTTCATACAGGGCTGAAACCTTCTCCCACAGCTCCTGAATTTTAGCAACTGAGGGAAAGGTTAATGTTAATGTAGATCTAATGCTTGGCATCAATCCAGTTTAATGTTAATGCCAAGAGGCTTTCAAACATGGTGATTTATCCCATGATTGCACATTTGGAGCAAGATAAGAGGCATTGGTCTATTTGTTCCAAGCAAAATTAACACTAAAGCTTCCTTATATTTGAACTTGAGCTAAGTTTGGCCAAGAATTCTGAAAAAATCTCATGCTGAATTAAAAATGCAGAAATATATACAGTATAATTCCAACACCTTGGTACAGAATGACAAGAAGAATAATTAAAGCTTTGGCTTGTCAGTGATGAGTTCCAGGAAATGTTTTCTGCACACAAAGCTTTTAAATCTGAAAATTTGATCGTAGAATATCAGTGTCTCAGAGTTTACCACACTTGATTCATCCCTGTCATTGTTGCAAAAGAACATGTTGCTTGTTTTAAATATTGTCCTGTCCATATTTTGAAATAATCCTGTGATTTTTGAAGTGGTTTCACTTATGCTTCTAAATATGCCCATAAACCAAGCAATCATCCCAACAAAAAAGGTCTTTCTCTCCAAGGCCTGACATAAAAGCTGTATGTTTGCATAATGAAAACAGATTTAGAAATTGTCGTGTATTGATAAGGATCATGGCCAAAATAATGTGGCGAAACTAGTTCATCCAGTCACAGGAGATGACATATTCAGTATAGGGTGAACTGTGATTTACATATCAACGACAAGCTAACGAGCTACAGACCAGGCTGGTTGACCAATACCAGAGGTGAGGGATGTGCCAGAGGGCACATTGAACCATCTTCTGATATACCCAGCTTGGCACACAAAGGGGAAAAGCTGAGACCCGGAAGTTGTCAAGACTTGTCGAGCTTTCCAATCACCCCTTCAACCCAGACTTTCCTCTACTCGGAAAGCTATAAAAAATTTCATCTAAAACAACACTGGTAGGGAACCTACCACCCTGAGGACCCTCCGTTCACCAACCTCGCTGCGGGAACTGGACCAGACACCGGAGGACGCTGCGCTCCTGAACTACAAACCCCAGCATCCTCATCACAGAACACCGGAGGCCATACATCATCATACAAGTCTTGTCACCCACACTGCAGAGCCCTAAGAGTGGCTGGATCCTTCACCCTTTTTTTTTTCTTCCTTTCTCTCGGCTCTTTCCTTCTCTCTCTTTTTTTTTTTTCCTTCTATACCCCTATTTCTTTATCTTTCTTTCTCTTTTATACCTTAATTTTCCTTAAGAGTAACATCATCTTAAGCTCTGCTGTTGGATTCTTGTTAAATTTTGTATTATAGCTACTAATGGTTGCCAATCCATCGCTTGTAGAAGGACACTTGCTGTTAGTGTATTGATAAGTTCTGTGATATCATAAAATACTTTTGCCAAGCCACTATTTGCTGTAATTAGTATTCCAACACATGTTTTTAGTAAAATTCATAATTGAATTGGACCTCTGGAGTGATTGTCTGTCATTCACCTTACATAACGGTGCAGAATTAACCCAGAGTCAACTCACACCTGGTCTCATCTGTTGAGTCAGGGCGTGTGTCACGTTCAGAGTTAACTCACCCCTCATCCCATCTGTTGGGATGGGACAGAAGTTTTGGCAGGGTTTTTTTTCACAACAGAAAGGGCAATCTGAATTTCACAGAATCAGAGAATCACAGAATATCAGGGATTGGAAGGGACCTCCAAAGATCATCTAATTCAGTTTCCCGTGCTGGAGCAGGAACACCTAGATGAGATTACACAGGAAGGCATCCAGATGAGTTTTGAATGTCTCCAGAGAAGGAAACTCCACAACCCCCCTGGGCAGCCTGGTCCAGTATCTGTCACCCTCACTGTGACGAAGTTTCTTCTCATATTTAAGTGGAACCTCCTGTGTTCCAGTTTGCATCCATTGCCCCTTGTCCCATCATTGGTTGTCACTGAGAAGAGCCTGACTCCATCCTCTTGACACTCACACTTTACATACTTACGAACATGAATGAGGTCACCCCTCAGTCTTCTCCAAACTAAAGACCCCAGCTCCCTCAGCCTTTCCTCACACAGGAGATGCTCCACTCCCTTCATCATCTTTGTTGCCCTGCGCTGGACTCTCTCCAGCAGTTCCCTGTCCTTCTGGAACTGAGGGGCCCAGAACTCGACACAATATTCCAGGTGTAGTCTCAGCAGGGCAGAATGGAGGGGCAGGAGAACCTCTCTGACCTACTGACCACCCCTTTTAATACACCCCAAGTACCATTGGCCTTCTTGGCCACAAGAGTACAGTGCTGGCTCCTGGTCACCCTGCTGTCCACCAGGACCCCCAGGTCTTTTTCCCCTACACTGCTCTCCAACAGATTGTTCCCCAACTTATACTGGAACTTGGGATTTGAAACTACTGACAAAAAAATAATTTGTCATACTTAACACCTGTATTTCCAAAATTGTGCAAAGCTTTAATTTAATTATTCAAGGGTAGCCATTAAACAACAACAACAACAACAACAACAACAAACAAACAAACACAAAAAGTGGGACTTTTATTTTCATTGAATAAGACATTCAATCACAAAATATTTTTTGTGAAGTGTCCCCACAAAAGCTGTCAACATAACAAAAAAAACAAACACAAAACACACTCCTCTCCCTCTCCCCAGAAGTCTTAACTAATATCTCACATATGTACCTTTTCATTGTGGATGGGGAAAATCTATTCCAGTTGTTCTACAGACACTTTTCTCTAGGAATGTCACAGAGCTAAATCTTTCTTTTCTACAGCAGTTTGCATAGAGGATTAAAAATATTTTACAACCAATGGAACTATTTTTAATTTGATTGAAGTAAAAACCCCACTCTTTTACTTGAAATTGAAAACTCATTTCCTGATTTTTATAACCTTCTCTTCCAGACACCATAATACATCAAACTCACTGTTCTGACTGTCCATTGGCAAGTCCAGAATGAGACAGGGCACTCCAGAAGACCAGGGAGACAAGGTCAGCTGATGGAGGTGAAAGTCATGTGTGATGACATCTGCACATGCATCAGTGCGGAAATGCAAACTCTCCTTCCACATCTCAGAACACAGGAACTTCCCACATGGGTGCTGGTTTTAGGTGGCATTGGTGGAATTAGGATTTCATGCATGCTGCTTATAAAAGGGGAAATGCAGGAGACTTCTTTCTGTCTTCTTTTTACTGGAGTAAAAGAGTAAATATTTTGAAGATAAAATATTGCGAAGGTGAAGGTGGGATGTACAACTGATACCAGCTGAAAATTCTGAGAGAATTCAGATGGTTGTGTTGATGCAGGTGTTATCACAGAAGGCACAGTGACACAGATAATACTTTACAGCCTTGTAGGGTGTGTACTGATAGATTCAGGATGCTTTATAGAAAAGCCCTCCTGGATAAATGGCCTACAGGTACGGAAGGTACTGTCTTCTAGGTGTCATTTGAAAGCCTTTTAGAACAACTCAAAAGATGATCTAAAGGCATTCTATAGAGAACGTAAACAGACAGAAGGAGGTCTTCAGTGTATCATTGTGGTCCTCCTGCAAAACAATGCAAAACAAGAAACTATCTTGTTAGTCTTCACTCATAAAGTTACAAAACTGCTTTTTTTTATGCTTGCTTAAAAACATGTCTGTATTTTGGAGAGATGGATTAAAGAAATCTCAGGTCTCCTTAGATAAGCACAGGTTACATGTGGCAGAATGTACAGCACAGGGAGGATGGTGGTTAGGTGGCAGGAGCAGGATACCTTCATGTGATATGACAGCCATGGATGGGAAATAAATGTTGACTGAGGATTTTGAAAATATTTGAGACAATTTTTCATAACACTGCAGTTAGGTACGATCTTACTTTTATCACATGTGTTGCTAGCCACACAGTGCTCAATATAGTGCCTCTAGTTTCATCAAGAATGTGAAAAACAGTGTATGACTTTTTGGCATTAGGTTACTGTCCATATCAGTATTTTGCTGAAAGGCTCTTGCCAAAGGTGGTGCCCCACACATTAAGCGAAGAGAGATCTCCGCATAAATTCACAAGATGAAGTGGAAGGTAAAATACTGCCTACCATGCCCATAGAAGAGCAAGGATTATAACCAGCAGTTCTGTTCCCTGTCTAGTGCCCCATTTATGAGACCGTATTTCTTTCTCTAAACTTGTAACTGAATGTGATAACCAGCATAAGGCTGGTTGTTGTTTTGCCAAGTCCTTCAGGATTGTTTCTCTTATCTGACAGCTATGCCTATGTATTCCGCAAGTGATGATGGATGCCCATATACACTATGTTTTGTAGATTTATTTAATTCACCTCTTGTTATTACTGAAAGCATAAAAGGGCTGCAGCAAAAATAAAACATCTGTGGTCTTTGACAGAGCTACTTAAAGAGAAAGAAGAAAGCTTTCAAGGCAAGAAACATGTAAGAAAATTAATTGAAACAGTGGTTGCAGCTAAATCGTACTGTTTAAACTTCAGCATTTCATGGATGAGTAGGAAATTTTAACTGACTACAGTTTAAACATGCTTCAGAAAGCCCAAAGGGGGTTTAGGTGTAAGTCTTGTCTAGAATTCAGGAACCTGTTTGTGCTTCTTTGCTGATATTTGATCTGGAAATATGGGAAACAGAGCACACTATTTAAAAGCAGAAATTAGCCAACAGTGTGCCCTGGCAGCCAAAAGAGCCAACCATGTCTTGAGTGCATCAAGCACAGCATTGCCAGCCAGGTGAGGGAGGTGATTGTCCTGCTCTGCTCTGCACTGGTGTGGCCTCACCTGGAGCACAGTGTGTGTTTCTGGGTGCCACAGGATAAAAAGGATATAAAGATACTGGAGAGCATTCAGAGGAGGGCTACAAAGTTTGTGAAGGGTTCGGAGGGGAAGCTGTATGAGGAGCAGCTAAAGTCACTTGGTTTGTTCAGCCTGGAGAAGACTGAGGGGAGATCTCATGGCAGCTCCAGCTTCCTGATAAAGGCAAGAGGAGGAGGGGCAGGTGCTGAGCTCTTCTCTCTGGTGACCAATGACAGAACCCAAGAGAATGGCAGGAAGATGTGAAGGGGAGATTTAGGTTGGATATTAAGCAAAGGTTCTTCACCCAGAGGGTGCTGGACACTGGAACAGGCTCCCCAGGGAGCTGTCACGGCCCCAAGCCTGACAGTGTTCAAGAAGAGACTGGACAACACCCTCAGACACATGGTGTGAATTTTGGGGTTGTCATATGCAAGGACAGGAGCTGGACTCAGTGATCCTTTTGAGTCCCTTCCAACTCAAGGCATTCTATGATTCTATGTTTCTTCTTGCATTCTATAATCATGTTCAGTGTCATATACTTTAACAAATTTCTCTCTGCAATTGATATGAAATTGATAAGACTCTCTTAATCTATCATGCTGCCTAAAGAATTAGACATTTCTTTGCATGCTCTAAAGGTGCATGGCAAGACAACCTTGCTACAGAATGTGATTTGTGTCTCTTTAATTATGAACTTTATGATGCAGGTCAAAAGATGCATGTTGCTATTACTTGGCAATATTGGATGTTACAAACTATGTGTGAACATAATATAAAAATAAATACATTTAAACTAGAAGGGGATGCAAACTTGTAACTGTCAGAGGAGTCTGGTTCAGTATATAATAAAGAAGAGATAGAATAAGAAACATAACTGGTTTGAAGACAGAGTTTAATAGATTTATGAATGGGATTATTTGACAGGGTCACCGAAAACCATAAGGGATTATTTTCAGTGATGCAGTTTATTGTTATCTTTGTATTACTGCAAGGACAACCTAGCAAGCAGTGCACAGAATGAGGCTCTGTTCATTTGATTTCAAGCATCACTCAATGTCTGAGCACTAGAACAATCAGAAGGGACACATTAAACAAGTTGCAAGATATGAGGTCATTAGTTATGATGTATAAAGTAGATTTAAAAAATGGCACCAGGCAAGCTATATAAAAATGATTAGTGTTATTGGTTACTGTGAGGTGTATCTCAGTTTTGTGTGTCCAGCTTGATTTACTAAGTGAAAATATTTATTATCACAAAATTGCTCCAGGACTGCGCAATTAAGATGGAGCAATCAAAAATGAATGTTCATATTTGTAGTCTTCCCCTGAGCTACAGGTGTCTTTACAATTGCATAAGAGACACATACAGTTCTGCAAATAAATCTAGCCACAAGAAACTCTTAATGGCAACAAAAAGAGGAAAAAAAAAAAAAATCCAATCTTATAAACTGTGCTTCAAGTCAAATCCCCCTCCCTGGTTGCCTTTGGACATGGATGAGCTCTGCAGATGCCACAGTTATCCCCAGCCTGGGGTGTGTGCCAGAGCTCAGGCACCAAGGGACATATGCCAAACCTTCCCAGGCTGAAGGAGCTTGAGCTGACTCTTCATTTCAGGTGGGAAGGAATGGCACTTGGGACTGGGCTTTAAAGGTCAAGTCAACAGTGAAGGTTAAGTCCAGTGTCTTTCTGACGATCTGAGAAGCAAAAGCCTATGTGAGAAGATAGGCCTTCAGCACACCCTGGGAAGCCATCTCCTTAGCTGATATAAGTCTGCTGAGCTGCACTGATGTCAACAGGGTTATTTCTGTCAGCTGAGCCTTGGTCCTGTACAAGCAGCAAACTGCTGTGCTATGCAGGAGGAAGAAAAAAGTTCCCATCTGAGTTGTGCTAAAAATCCCCTGCAATTAGCTCCTTCCCATTGAAATCTAGAGACAGTCAGCTCAGGCAAAGTAAATCTCCAGTAAGTGCAACTCACACAGAGAGGCAGTGAAATGAGAATTAGGATCCAAGCCACAGAGAGACTCACACAGGGATGCAGAACTCAACGTGAATGGGACCAGAAAGGAACTGGAAGGGGCTGTGAACAGAGGTAGAAAAGACTCCCTGAAAGATATATAAATGTGTCAGCAGGCGGTATCATTAGGTAACAGATGTGGTTTGCAAACCGCTCTGCTGCTGTGCTAATCGGGCCCACACAAGGAGGAAAAAGAGATGAGTGGTGCATACTTTGGAGTCAACCCGAAATACTGCTCCCCGCCAAGCGAAGGAGGCTGCTGCTACAGAGGGGTGCTGGAGAAGAAGACTTTGTGTAGTTTGCCAACAGTGGATAGAAGAGAGTTTATCCTGGAATCACAGCACTCATTTGCAAGAGGGCAAAGTTTGACTTCAGTGTGCAGCATTTTCTGAATTTTAAATACTCAGATACATATCCAACATTGTTTCAGCACAGAAAATTATACAGAAATTCTTTTTAAAATAACAGGATGAACAATGTAAAATCTAGCTGAAAGCATAATCTACATCTAGGGTTTTGACTGCATCAATGGTCATAGTGATAAATCAACCTTTATAAATAACTGAAGCAGCAGCTGTCTTCCCAATTATTAATTGGCATCCATACAGCTGGTGACATTGCATAAGGTCTTTTTTTCAAAGTGGGTGCAAAGTTCATTTGAGAATCATCTTTTGGGTGCACTTACGGTGTTCTTTCATGGTGTATAAGCTTCTTTCCTTCTGAGGGATCTGGCTAACTGTAAAAGCACTCTTCAATGAGCACTAGATAATAAAACGGTTTAATTCCACAATTTGCTGATCCAGACAAGCTCTATTGGTACTAGAACAAGAAAAGACAAATTAATCTAAGGAAAGGAGACTATACCTGATTTGGCTCTCTATTATTTTTATCTATTTCAGGGAAAGGTTCCAAGCTCATAAGGAAATACTTAACATGCCATTTTAGAAAGTTTGTCACTTGTGTAAATGTATAATGTGGAAAGTGTTCATCATGTCTGTGCACCTGGAGACACCTAGAAAAAACATCTGCTTCCTACAAGCTGAACAGAAATATATTATTTAATAACAAAAATGAAAAAGATTGATATCAAAACTTAATATTGTCTTTTTTTGATGCCAAATACACGTCATCCACCACTGGCCCCTGGAGCTATAAAAATGTAAGCTATCACCAGAACTGCTAGCTGAAGCATCTCTTCCATGAGGACAAACTGAGAGATTTAGGGTTTTTCAGTCTGGAAAATGCTTCAGGGAGACCTTATAGCAGCCTTCCAGCACCTAAAGTGGCCTACAAGAAAGCTGGAGAAGGACTTTTTATAAGAGCCTGTAGTGACAAGACAAAGGGTAATGGCTTTACACTGAGAGAGCATAGATTAAGATTAGATACAAGTAAGAAATTCTTCACTATGAGCGTGCTGAGGCACTGGAACAGGCTCGCCAGAGGAGCTGAGGATGCTTGGAAGTTGCCCAAAGCCCCATCCCACATTTTTGGGCAACCTGATCTAGTGAAAGGGAAGGTGTCCCTGCCTGTGACATGGGGTTTGGAGATAGGTGATCTTAAAGGTTCCCTCCGACAGAAACCGTTCTGTGATGTTACGAGTTATGCTCAATAGCTCTAACTGGTTATATTCTGCCATGAATACTCCAGTTCAAGGATTTCACAGTGATAAGAACACAAGATGTGTTTTCTGAACTTGTCTTTTGTTATTAAAATAAAATACCTAGAAAAAATCTGATTCTTTGAAATGATTTTTACTTCAGTAATCTTTACTCACAAATACATGAAACTTTAAAATTTGATAGCTTCACTTTTTTTTTTTTTTTAATTTTATTCATCAATGTTACACAGTAGTTCTAGAGGCCATCCAACAAAATAAAGATACCTCCATTGGTTGCAAAGGCAGCTGGGTCATGTTCTTATCAGTTGTCATCTCTTGCTGATGCACTATGTGACACAAATAAAGGTGACCCAGTCCTGTAAAGTGATTATGAGACCAAACACCAACTGATTATATTTTTCGTTGGTTGTTTCCCAATATGAATTGTCATCTTTTGCGTTAACCTGGGTGGATTCCGTTCAAGATGGATGACTTACATGTAAGACAGAGCGTCCATCCTGTACAGGTACCTCTATTTGAATTGACAATAAACTACTTCCTCAGGCAGGAAATCTTGGAAGTAAGGTGCAATAAATACACTCACCATCACATTCAGCCTTGCAAATATGTAGTTACATTTTGCTTGACAGCAGTTTGCATTTACAAGCTTTGTGAGTATAAGCCGTATTCAGGCAGAAAGTCTTTATTGTTATCCAGATTGCAACATACATTAACAAGAATGTAAGGTAGTAATTATAAAGTTTATTCTGCTTTTATGTCTTTAGTTTCAAAGTGACAAAGAAATATGTGATTCAAAGTGTTTTGTTAAAAGGTACGTGTTAGTATTACATATTCATCGTAATTTTTAATACTGGAATCATAGCATTACTATGCTAACAAGGTCCACAAAAATAGTATTTTCCCTGATTAGGGTGAAATTCATCTTATCTGATATTGGTTGCCTAAATTTAGACATCTCTGTTGTTAGCTGATTTCTTGGTTATCGCTACTGTGAATGGAGAGAGGCACCTCCAGAAGTCAGTTCATCCCAGTGTCTTGGATGGTGACATTTCAGAGCTGTGCCACCAATCTAAGCTACATTTTCTGTGTTGAGGGCTAGAAGAATCAGGAGATGTTCAAGATGAGATGATGCCTCATTCCACCACTCCACCAAGGAGGAGTCTCTACGCAAATACAGGCTGGGCATTATATTTGTTTGGCATTATGGAGGCCAAAGTAATCGAGTTATTGCATCAAAGACCCTCTGAGTCAAAAGCTCTGTGCTTATGAGTCATTAGAGCCCTAGGATCAATGGGAAGTGTGGTTTTAATAAAAATAAGGTACAACAATAAGCAGATTTAGGATATAATTCCTAACATTAGGCATCCTATTTTGAAAATTTTGGCTTTAGTCTCTCATTTTTTGTTTAATCATCTATTTAATACTTCATATGCCTACGTCGAAGAAGTGCTATGAGATTTAATTAATTTTTGTAAAGCTCTTTGAGATCTTTAGATAAGAGGTACTATACTATGTAAGTGCTAAGTATTACTACATTACTGAAGAGACATATCACAAGAAAGGTTAAGGTCATTTAGCATTTTCTTGCCATTTATGCATTTATTTTCAGATGACAAAAAGAAACTGGTATCAATTTAGTTAATTTCACTTATATTCATCTTCAAATGAGCTATTTATAATTGTTTTAACTTGAAGTCTCCAGATCATCAAAATGGCAATAAATTATACCCTGCTTATAAGCTTCTAACACCCTATGGTTTTAGGCTGCTTTGTTTTAATTGAAAGGTAAGTGTTTCAATTACACATTATAATTAAAAAGTTTCAGGATCAAATTATCCATATTTTTTTTTTTTAAATGGCTTCAGCATGTACCAAAGAGAAAGGAAAGGAACCAAACAACTAACCAAACATGAGACTGTATCTGGACTACTGTTTCCAGTTTTGGGCTCCCCAGTTTAAGAAGGACAAGGAATTACTCGAGGGAGTCCAGTAGCAGGCTATGAAGATGATCAGGAGACTGAAGCATCTTTCTTACGAGGAAAGACAGAGAGAGCTGAGTCCATTCAGCCTGGAGAAGAGAAGTTGAGAGGGGACCTTATTTATGTTTACACATATGTCAAGGATGGGTGTCAACAGGATGCGACCAGACTCATTTCAGTTGTGCTCAACGACAGGATGAGGGGCAACAGGCACAGACTGAAGCACAGGAGGTTCCATCTGAATATGAGGAGAAACTTCCTTACTTTGAGGTGCCAGAGCCCTGGACCAGGCTGCTTAGAGAGGTTGTGGAGTCTCCTTCTCTGGAGACATTCAAAACTTGCCTGGATGTGTTTCAGTTTGATTGGGTGAACTTGCTTTAGGAGGTGGATTGGACTGGATGATTTCCAGAGGTCCTTTCCAATCCCAACCATTCTATGATTCTGTCTCCATGAGTTCTTGGAAATATCTGCATAGGTAATGATTCCTTGTGTTTTTGAATATGAGATATACAGCTTAATTGAAGCAGCAAAAAGACATTTTCACAAAAACTGTTGTTTTACCAGAATTATGAAAAAGGAACATTGAATTGACTAACTCTCAAGAAACTTCTGAAAATCACATTTAAGCACTATGTTATGTACACAGATGCACTCACATGGACTACTGCAACCTTAAATAACTCAGACTAACATTTTTCAGAGAATGTCAAAACTCTCAAATCTTACAAAATTTCATCAAGATTTGGGTGACTTTTAGGCAAAAAGTTTGAGGTTCAAGTTGAGATACATCTAGATCAAGCTAACCACGTTGTGAAGTGTTTTCCTTACACATGGTATACTGTCCTACTCTAATTAAAACCATTTGATCTTACCATCATGTTTTAATTAAGATCTTATTTTACATTCTTTCATTAGAGTTGCTTCAGTTACAAAAAAAAAAAAAAAAGAAAAAACTTAGTCGAGAACATTTTCATAATAAAACACAGTTAAACAATGCACTGCTTCTAGAGGAGTCATGTTATTTGAGTATTCAGTGAGACAGAAGTTTTGCAAAAATGCTTATGAATCCTGAAAGTGTCAAGCATGAATGTTCGAACTGATATATATTTGCTGTTCTCTAATTTATTATTTATTATTCTTTCATACTATTTGCAAAAACATTTAAGGAAATTCTCATAAGAATTAGTTGACCAATCACACATCTGGATTATCTTTAAATAAGTTTCTCTTCTTAAACTAGATTACAATCTCAGAGGATGCAAATATTAGTTTCCTTACTGATTTTGTGAGAGCAGGTGTTAATATTTTGTTTATATTAGAAAAATTATTGAAGTTGGCATTTACTTATGTACCACATGCATCATAAAGAGCATAAAGAAAAACTCATTTCATCCTGTAAAATGCTGAGACCCCCATATCTTCATTAGCTTCAGTGGAGAAAATAAATTTCACTGATTGGACCTTCAAATAAAAAAAAAAAAAAAAATCTGGATTTTACATTAATATTTAATCAGGTCTGGAATAATTGATGCTAAAAAAAAATACTGTTAAAATTATCCATGTAATTATTCTTTAATATTATTCTTTTGCTCAGCCAGCCATGCAGATGGAGGCAGATAAAACCTTCAGCTCCTGCACTCTGACCCCCTGTATGTCAGAAGCCATTTAATTTTGTCTGAATTGAACCAAATTGCAGTTGTTTGACTAGCACAAAGACATCGATGTTTGACATGAAGACATGAAGAGACAGAGGAACCAACACTTCCATTGGTTATTTGTTCCAGTGATTAATCCCTTTCACTGTTTACAGTAGGTACCTACATTCCAGTTTGAATTTGGCTTGATTTGACAGCACTCTGTTACAGCTCTCTCTGCTATATTAAAGAGTCATTTAAAACCTCTGATTTTCTACTCCTGGAGGTACTTACCAAGTCACCTCTCAACCTTCCTTTGAGATGTGGCTGTGCATGTGGAGTTGCTCCAAGGGAAGAGCATGGAGTTAATCGAGATAGGACAGTTGTGCACAAATTAACCTGGGAAGTTGTCCTAGGGAAAGCAAAACAAAACAAAACAACAAGAACAAAACTATTTTGCCTCTGGAAGAAATTACCTTCATTTGGAAAGAAAGTAATGATGTTTTCTTAGTGAGAGTGGTTTTCCTATGTGTCTTGCAGCCATAACCCTTTTCTCAGGGTAAGCAAACTGTTACAGAACACATATATGTGTGGAATTAGACAAAAGAAACACTTTGAGCTCTTTAAATAGGAAAATGAAAACTATTTTGTTTTGGTTTATTTTTCTAGTATTTAAATGATATTTGTATCTTTACCTGTACCCTGTAGTAAAGCAAATAAAACCAAGCAAGATTATTTGGCTACTAACACCGTATAAACAATAAGTATCAATCTTTCACTGCTCCTCAAAGATTTAGAGTTGTCCTTCTGGCCCAATAACTTACTAGAACTTGTCTATTGAGCTCTTGTTACACTATGATGCTCTATAATTTTAGGGGTAGTGGTTTACCAGGATGCAAACACCAATACTGTAATGTTCCTCAGTTTTACATGTGCAACTGGCTATACAGATGCAAATACCTGTAGGTGTTTTCCTTTGAACAAGCCCTTCTTGTCAGTTTGTTCTTCAGAATTTCCTTCTCACTATCATTATTTATCACTTTGCCAATAATTATCCATATTTTGGCAGCTGTATCATGTTTACTTCTACATCACTATGGAAACACTGAATTTTCTCAACCTTTATATAGATTCCTACTAGAAATACTTTCATAGAGTGTAATGTTTCTTGTAAGTATTTTTTTTAATGTCCAGTTTAATCATTGTTGTTTAACTGATTTTCCATGAAACTGTTCTTTTACTACAGTGTTACTTGGTACTTTTCAAAAGAATAAGTGTATGCGTATTTATATGCCCACTTGAATACCCATTAGGTACTTTGTCAGAGCTTAAGCACCTGAGCGCAAAAGAACTACTCAGCCTTTTATTCAAGACTGTGGGATCATAAACCAGCACCTTCCTTTCTCGCCTCTGAAAGATTATTTTATTTTTTAAAATAAAGCATAGATTTTTAGACCACTCTTCTCTTTCTCTCAATCATGATGGAAAACTGACCTGGTCAAAACGAAGTACTGCTTTGGACACATTTCAGTTGGTACATCAAGTCTACCTCAGCTAAGGTTCTTCTTTGGAGATGTTTCAGTTTATGCACCAAAAGAACTTTGTGCTCCAAATTGGCATGGTGAGGGCTGACTCAGCAGCTCTCTCTTGCCAGAAGTAGGCATCCTGACTTTTCTGGTCTTTCCACCTCCCCTAGCAGGCTCCTGGCCACACACTCCAGATGCTTTCCATATGCAGGCTCCAACATTTGTTTGAGTTCTCGATGAGTCAGTTCCACCCATTAAATCAGAAGAAAATTAGCCCAGCAAAACAGTGAATAAATTCAAGTAGAGTTGAATTTATCACCAAAGGGTCAGATAAGTTGAATAATAATAAGTTGAATAATAATAATATAATTGAATATAAGTTGAATAATAATAATATAATAATACAAGTTGAATAATAATATAATAATAATAATAAGTTGAATAATAATAATAAGTTGAATAATCACCAAAGGGTCAGATAAGTCCCAAAGGCAACAGAAAGGAATGATTTGAAACAGAAGAAGGTGGGAAAGAGGAGGAGAAGAGAGGGGAGGGTCAATACTCCCTCCTTTGCTCCTTTGGCAACTTAAAGCTGTTAGACTGACTTAGAGGTCCCATCTGCAACCTTCGATAACACGCTTACACAACTCTTTTGGACCAAGTATTTACACACTGCCTAAGCCCATCTGAAGTTTCATATTAGGCAGGTGGTGTAAATCTCCATGTGAGGTCATTTTAGGCATGGTAATACCTATTTTGCATACAAAAAGTAATATGTTTCATCTCTTAATTATTCCTGCAAACTCATAATCTCATCAAAGATGACATTCAAATTTGTAAAATATTTTTTTTTTGCATTAATTAGTACAGGCTGATATTACATTATTTGCATTTCCATCAACTTAATTCCTCTTTTTTTTCTACATATTTTCCATAACTTCATGTCACTCTGGCAACCCTGAAGCTTGCCAAATGATTCGATGCATCCTCTCTGATTATCATATTAGCATTTTTTTTCAGTCTTCAAGACTTTTTATGGTATTCCAGGATTTATTAAGAATATCTTAGTAATTGAATAATATTTCATTGAATAACTCTTAAAGAACTGCAATGTGTAAGCGCTCCAAGCTGGTTGATATAAAAAGTAATATATCTGTCAGATGTTATTTTATGAACTTAAAAATGTTTAATCTTCCTCAAACCGAATCTCCTATTCCACCATAATATCTCTCATTTCCCTAAACAGCTGCCTGTTTTTCTGAATGAATTCCAGTCTGGTTTTAAGACCTTGAAAACTTTATCCTGGGGGAGAGAAGCAAACCTTTGAAACAGTCTCACAGCTAAGAAAGAATGGCATTTCTCTGGGGTTTCCAAGTGATGAGAAAAATAGTGATGGAAAATCAAAATATCCTTGTTTTTATCCTATACCTTACAGAAATTATTTTACTTTGAAGAAAGAGTTACACTGTATCAGGTCTATAAAGCATTAAGAAGATTGTTACAACAAGGGAAAACGTCAGGTAGGATTAGACCATGAGTGATACCATATAGCACACTGTTTCCAAGTTAAGTCATATTATGGTGTGTTGAACTTTTCAGGTCATTGATTTTCTCTACATTCTTGCTAGAATAGCATAATGACTGGTCAGAAAGCCTCAAAACAGGGAAAAAAAAAAAGAAGGAAAAAAAAAAAAAGCAAACCACAAAAGTAACTGAGAAGTGTTGCAATAATTACAGCAATCATTTGCCCAGTGAGCTACAGAACACTTTCATCTCCCAGCGTTTTTCAGAGATTCACTATTTCAGAGGATTAGTAAAAGATGGGTGCAAACAATAGTGCAGTTTTTTTAAAAGATCATACAGCAGAATTTTGAATGACCACCAGCAGGAAAGCTGGTTATCATAATTTGCAAACCATATTTCTTTGCAAAAGAACAGCTATGTTTAAATATAGTGACTTAACCAAGAATATTGGTTTCAAAGGCAAGAAAGTAGAAAGGGTATCCTTATAGTCCTTGGAGAACTTCAAGCATTACTTCTAAGCTCTCTCTCCCTTTCTATGTTCTATCATAGTATAGGAACTCCACAATGATTTATGAAAGGAAGATTTTCAAAGGCACAAACGAGAGTCAGGTGTCCGATTTCCATCAACTCAGGCACCCATCTCCCATTTGTATTTTCAGAAAATCCTCCCTTAGAGACATGAAATCTAAAATAGTAAAGTAACCTGTATTCTAAGGCCAAGACCATTTGCCTTAATTTTTTACATGCAGTTTCATTTCAGTTTCTTTTGATTTGATATCAAAGCAAATAGAATTCTGCATTTTAAGAAATACTGGATGATTTAATACCTTTGACATTGCTAGTTTCTGTGGTTCTGACATGCACACAGTGGGATGTTGAATATGAAACCTAGGTATTTCAAGACAATTCCCCCCTTTCCGTCTCTCCTGTTATTTTTGGCTTTTTAAAACAAATTTATGGTTTCAAAGGAATGTAAGACAAACCAGCTGAGACAATTCGGAGTCAAATTTAGGAAAAGATGTAGACTAGGAGAATTGATAACTTGGCCAAAAATTTAAAGTGTAAATGACAGTTTTATCCAGCGGATTTTTTAAAATTGGGCTTTTATTGTTGTTGTTATTGTTGTATTTTTCTTTTCATAACAAGGAAAATATTATAAAATTATTTTATTTTGAATTAAATAGAGATTTTAAAATTTCAAAAGTGTTATTTTTTAGTAATTTTTAACAAAGCACACATTTTAGAATTTGTAAAAAAAAATGGAAAAGAAAAAAAATCTAGTTAAAATTGCTTTTACCAGTTCCTTTTCTTTTTAGAAAAATTTTGTTAAATGAACTCAAGTGTAGTATGTCTATGTCCAGAGATGGATTTCAACAGTTCTCCCACGCAGCCAAAGAAAGTGTAAAAATCACACTTTTTTCTGTGATGTGTCTTCATTAACAAGTAGTACACCAAATATCCACTAAAAATAGTCTGTTCCAGCCTGGTCTCCTCTTCACCTTTGGTTTTTCAAATATTTTTTTCCTCTTCAAGAGGAGACCACAAAATGAAAAGGATGCAGAGGTTGGTAGCACAAACTTATGCCCACATTGCTCTCTGGTCTTGGTCCTCCATTTATTTTTCATCCATTCATTCATGTCGAGTTTTCCCCTTTGGAGGGAAACAGCTACCTCCCTCCCAGGTGGCACAGGGATGTAATTCAGATGACAGGTCTTTCTAGAGATTATATCCTGTAGGAAATCCTCTCCCTGCACAGTCCGTCAGTATTACTTCAGCTCTCATGCCATATTCAAGGGATATGACAAATATGTGGTGGATCATTTTGCAGAAGTACATCCCAGAAGCGCTGTTACATGTTTGTTTCATGACCCTGTTTCCCCCAAAATAAGAATAACCCTGAAAATAAACCCTAGCATGATTTTTCAAGAGTTTTGAGGATGCTCGAAATATAATCCCTACTCCAAAAATAAGCCCTAGTTACAGTTCATAAAATAAGTCAATTTAAATAGTGTCCAGGCAACTACACATGTAAAGCAATAAGCATCTTTTGGAGCAAGAAATCCCAGACCTTCACAAACAAATCACTAATAACCCTTAAGGCCACAGACCTCCCATATTTTCCCCAGATGACACCAGGACTAAGAAGGTTCTGGATGTGGGAAGGCTTGAAATCTTGATCCATGTGGCTGTGTGACACTGGACAAAGGCCAGAAGTTGCTCTCAGGACCAGATGACTAACCATGTGGATAAAGCCTGAGAGGAGGAGGAAGGTTATGTAGCTGATCTAGCTGAGCTCACTGACAGCTAGAGAATATCAACATAATTCTCCACCCTAAACATGGCTGAACATGCTTACTGAAACTTGATAGGTAAAATCCCCCCCTTTTTGTTTTTTTTTTCTTCTTTTTTTTTTCTTTCCTTCTGTCAAAGTATGCAAGATGAATGCTTTTCTCTTACAGCAACTTGAGTCATCCCTAAAATGGAGGAAACTCAAGTGGAAAAAGCTGGTGTAAAAAGACTTTCCTGGGTGAATCAATCTTATCTTTAGGTGAAACAAATGTGATTAATTAATGTAAGTCTAAAAAAGGAAGTCAACCAACTCTGAGAGTGAAGAAGAGTCAGGATAATGCATGTATCTGCCTTCAGAGTAGTCTTAGAAATTCTGCATATGTATGTAGTTATCTCCTCTCCTCCTTGGCTTCTCTAAGGGATGTAGAGGTTACATTTCATCAATATTGGGCCATTTCCATAAAAGAAAGCTTTAAACAAAATGCAGCTGTGGTGCTTGACAAAAGTGTATTTTACTTTTAAAATATTAGACAAACAACTTTATCTGTCACCCAGAAGCCCACTGGTTTTGAAAGGAGATGGAACACAAAATCATGTCTTACCAAGCCTTTTGTATGGAATAAAAGTGCCAATGGAATAGAAACTTGCTTTAATTCAGGGAGAGAGAGGCATCGACAAGAAACAAGATCAAGACAAGAAATCCCAGTGCTAAAGGTCAAAAGTCTTGAACATGAGGGAATAAATCATTAGATTCACAAGTATATTTTGAAAAGAGAAAAGATGCTAACAATCTCCCCCAAAACAATTTGAAATCAATAGGTGTGTCAGACAAAAGATGCAATGGAAAGTATGGTGTTTTATATATTATCATAAAACAACAACAAATTCTTAAATCTTAATTCTTTTACAAATCATACAAAAATTGATTTTTTTTGGTAAGAAAATAAAGAAAAGAAAAAAGAAAAAAAAAAAAAGGAAAACAAAACCAAACAAAAAAAAAAAAACCACCAGCTGTTCCCTGGCCAAGGAAACCACAGGGGTTCTTACTCTGTAGTGCAGCAAATGGACAACTTCCCAGGGTGGTTTAGGCCCCCTGCAGCCTGCAGTGTCAGCAGAGTTGGTCGTTTACAAATCAGTGGGGTTTTGTTAGAAGTTTGCTTATCTTTCAGTGAAACCACCCAGCTTGCAGTTGAATTGTTTGAGCTATAAATAGAGGAGCAGTGCATCCAACTCTTTTAGAATGAAACATAAAAATATTGGTAGCAGAAAGGGTGAGAAAAAGAAGGTGCAGGTCATCTTGACAATGAGAGATAAATGTTGGGAAATATTCTGTTTATTTTTATGTTGTAGAATGTGGAATGGGCAAGAATCCAAACAAGCATTCCTCATCCACCCTGTGTAAGACCATGTTAGGATGATGGGAACTCTAAACAGTCTGAGCTCCTTCCTTTGCTCCCTTCCTTCCTTCCATATTAATGAGTTGGCCTGAGTCATAAAGGGTGATTTTGTTGAGTCTGTTGAAAATACAGGTATTTGAATTCTCACCAAGCGAGTATGTTTTCATCTATATAAAGTGCTCAACAAATAAAGACCTTGTTTCTAACAAGGCAATGAGTTCTATTGGCCAATCATGCTCTTCCTGCTTGTTTATTTAAACAAGAGTGCTTCTTTCCCTTCATTTCACACTGCTTGCCTTCCAATTTCACAGTGCCTTCTAGCTGAGTTTGTAAAGTTGCCACTAAGGAGCCCTGCTCAAAGTCTTTCCATGGAAAGACAACAGGAAATGTTCACAGAATTCATACTCTTTTCCCACAGCAACATATCCTGGCAGATGTGTTAGTTACCATAGCAACAATTAAGACTCGATTTTTTTTTTTTTCAAATAATAAGAACAAGCAGTAGTGGCTGAAACATTATCAAACAAATTTATGTCTCAGATTTAAATTATACAGTGTAAAGATCTTCTGATGATGTGTGCTTGCTAATATTTGAAAGAGTGCAAGATAAGGAACAGTTATCTGTATGACCTGGTTGATCTATGTTTTTGTGTTCCCCCTCAGATGAAGGATTACATGATATTGGCCTGTTTCTGCTCATATAAAGTAGAAGAGTTGGAAAGGGAGCACGTTGATCCCATATACACAAATGAGAAAAGGGTCGCCCCTCAGTGTCAATACTCCAGGACATTTAAAGGAGGTTAAAAAACTCAAGAGCCATTCTCTGGGTTGTAAAGGTGGGTGTATCTGTATAGAGAACACAGTGCATTTCTAAAATTTAATCTATCCCCAGAACCATTTTTAAAAGTCTTCATATTCTAAAGCTCTTGAACCACACATCAATGACAGTAACGTAAATTTGAATCACTGTGTTGGTCTTCATGAAGTTATTTCAGATTTATGCTGCTGTAAGTAGGTGAAGGATTAAAAGGTAATTTTAGTAAAATTTATTGTTTTGAAGAGAAACAAAATTGATCATTTAAGAAAGAAGAATTTAGAAGAAAAAGGCTATGAACTGAATCAAGAAACGAGGCATGGATAAATGCCTTCTACAGAAATTCAAATACTGAGTAACTCTATTCAGGTCACGGATCACAAACTCATCCAGGGTGGAAGGGACTCAGGGTGGTCTCCAGTCCTACCGTGTCCCAGTTACTCCAACAGTGCTTGTATCCACATCTACAGCCAGATTCCTCCTGCTTGTTCCCTGCCTGCCTTAATCTGTGTACAGGCACTCAAGATGGCCCCTTTTGACAGGGTTTGTCCTTCCTGGGGACTTTCTCACTCCTGTCACCCTCCTCTGTGTAACTATCAGTCAAATTAAAGTTCTAACCATCCCCTCCCATACTCACTTTAAAGCCCTGCCTGGCAGTTTGAAAACCATCTAGCAGAGATGTTCTTACCTCACTAGTCAAATAGGTCCTATCTTTTGCTAGCACTCCTCATTCCTCAGAGAGGAACTCCAGGCACTGCAACTGAAGAAAAGCACTTCTTTTTTTTTTTCTGCTGTTTTGCCTGGAAGAAGAGACAGTAACTTGGTAAAAATGTCTCTTGCCTTGCAGCAGAACGATTGAGAACAACCACAGAGTAATTATATACGGATAATCCTGTGAGTGCCTGCATAAATGGAAATATGAATCTGTATTGGGATTGTGATGGAGATGTATAGTCATTAATTAGATACCACAGTTCTTTAGTGCCAGGAAGAACAAGCCATTACTGAACCTGAAGTCATCCTCATATTTCCTACAATAACACCATGTGTCTGAAATACTCTGCTTGTATCCAACTAATAGCTTCTGAAAAAAAGAAATGACATCTTTTTTAACCTTTCCAAAACACACTTGTGAACATACTCTAATGCTTAAAAGTATATAAGGTCACCTGCAACAGCAGCCTTTACATTTAAAACAGATGTGGCTATATACAGCAGTGAAGAAATGTAGTGTTTTCAGTTTTATGTAACAAGCATCAGTGCTTTCCAGCCCTTTGACACTTGCAGCTTATTCACAGTACTGCTTTAGAGTCAGATATTCAGCATGCATTCATAGAGATGAATTAAAATATATATATATATTTACACACAACCGTTAGAAAAGTCTGATACATAACGATGACCACCCTGAACACATTATACTTGGTAGTCTCCGTTTCCCCCATTTCCTTGCTTAATTGCTCCAGAGCAAGGTAAACTGAAGTTTCCAACACAGCATTGCCATCCTTAGCTTGCTAACTCATCACTACTGGGTCAGCTGCACTACTTAATAAGCACTGAAGTAGAGATATTCCCCAGCCTCTTCTCACCCATGTGCTGTGCAAGACTGAGGTTAAGTAGGCACTTAGCTTCTTATATTGTGTGTGCCTGAACCCAGTGTTTGAATAGCCACAGAAGAAATATATGGAGGAAAACCAAGTTATAACCCAAGCCTTCAGCCTCTTGGAATTGTAATCTGCAATGTACTGAAATTTCCCAAACCATAATAAAGAGACCCTGTCTTCTGTTTGCATCGCACTGTGAGAGGACACTTTCTAATAATTCCAAAATCATGGTAACACTGTCATCTTCTACAGTGATGCTAAATGATCAGTCCTGTCTATTCCAGGTCTGTTTGCTGCAGTAAAGGAGTAGGGTCCAAGCCTTGGAGGCCCAGTAGAGCTGTATCATCCTGGATGCAGTTCTCTGAACAGGTATGGTTGCTCCTCCCTTTGCTGCATAAACTAATGTCATAAACCAGAGAACAAAGACCAGCACTACAGACATCAGATCTGAACTGTCAATACATAGTAGTGGCACTGGCAGCACATTGGTTTTCTTTTATGTGCCTGTGGTGCAAAACAGTTTAGTCTATAGAGGAATGATTTAGGGACTAGGTTCAACTCCATCTCCTGGTGAAGTATACACCCCTAACCAGTGAAGAAGGCCAAAGTGGTTTATCAAAACATCATCCTAAAACCTAGGAGATTAGTCTGGAATGCCAAATCTACCCAAGACTAGAAGTCAGTCATAAAAACCTTACAGTCATGTTGCCCCTCTTAAACAACTTCTAGTAACCAAATGAGCTGTATACACAAAACCTGCATTCTAAACATACCTTTAATGTCTTGGAAAGGGTATTTGGCACAAGGTGTTCAGTCTCCTTCAATCCAAATCTAGCCTCTTTCTCTGAGGTGGACTGGAAGTGACTGTTACAATTTGCAGCTCTGAGACTTGGTTCTGAGTGATTTATCAACTCCAGAGGAACAAATTTTGTTTTAAAATTTAACCAAGCCTGCTTGGATTTCTGTATTGGCATATTTTGGCCTTAATCCATGGAAATGAAGATAAGAAGGGCAGCGCAAAAGAGAAAAATTATATATGCTGGGACAAGGTGTGGGTGAAAATGAAACAAAAGATTTGTTACCTAGTTTTTAAATGCTTTAAAGGAAACTTAGTTGAAATAATAAGAAAGTAGGAATGAAGGCAAAAAAGCACAGCAAGCAAAGCAAGCAAAGCAAGTCTAAGCAAACAACAGGAGAAATAGGGGTTGGGCATCACTTTTTCTTTGTGAAGCTATTACTGTCTCTCTGTGGCAGAAGGCCTGAGCAAATAAAAGTAAATGTCAGATCAGTTATGCTGATTTCTGTCTATCACAGGTATTTTTATGGTCTTCATTATCATAGTACCATAACACTTTCCTCTCTATTTATCCTCACAACACCTCTCTGAGGCAGGGCACTGCTATGATTTTTATCGTACAGCTGGAGTGAGGTTTGGGTAATGGACCAGATTCTTAGCTAGCATGAATTGTCACAGCTCCATTAACTCCAGTAGGAGATGACTCTGAGTTTAGGTTCCACCACTAAACAAATCTCCGTTTTCCCTGAAAGCCAGGGACAGAGCGGGGAAGCAAGCCCCCAGGTTTTCCAAGCTTTTAACTACTGCTCTACCCAGAAGACCATCCTACCTCTGTTTAGATAATCTGTGACCTTTGGGCCAAGCCATGCCGGCTTTATTCTTGCAAGAAAAGTCAATGAAGTCTACATGGTATTATTCACATAAAGCCTGAAGGACACAGCTCGTTGGGTGGTACAGATTATGCATTACAGAAACGCTGAAAGTATAGGTACACACCGTGCACGCCTACATATCTGATGTTAGAGAATTAAAAGAATGAAGCTTGCATGGAGCTGTCAAGCAGCAGTCAGTGTGGGATGGAAAATATAAGGAGCACAAAGAAGTGCGCAAACACACAGAGTGATTCTGATGTGGAATTAAAACATGCTGTACTCAGAAAGTTTGAATAACAGCATACAAATTATTTACTTTCCTCAAGCCTAATTCAAACAAATCAACAAGACAAGAAAATTGAAAGGACAAAAGGTGGTAAGCTGTGTTTCTCACAATACAGGTGCCTCAACTCTAATGAGCCTGCAGGATTCGAGCTGGTATCATGAATATCACCGGGAGTGATTATAGCTTGTAAAAGCAGACCAGAAAGAGACATGCCTGTGTGTATCATGGGCTGTAATTAAAGCCATAAGCCATCGGTAGCAAAGAGGCCAGCTGCAGCATTTCAAACCTTTCTTACCCTAGCATTAAAAATAGATTGTGGCACAATAACAATAAAAAATTTTGTACCCAAAATAATTCCAATAAAAAAATTGCACATTTGATTAGTATAATTGATTTCTCTTCTAGATATGAATAAATGACCCAGGCTAAATGCCAGTTCCTTGCAAAGAATTTCATTTAAGCTTCAGTGAATTGAAAGGCTCAACCAGACTCAACATTTCCAACTTCCTAGCAAGTAGCAGAAAATCTACCTGACAGTTGCCATGGAAACACGAACAGGAAGAGCTAACCACCAGCCTATAAATCCACAGAGAAACCTTTCTTAATTGGAAGGCCTTTAACCCACACATTTTTCTCATAGCTGCAGAGCTTATTTCTAAAGAGATTATTAAATTCCTCAATTGACTTATGAAGGATGCTTCCCACTATATTACTGTGCTCTGGGTTGCTCATTCTTTATATGTTTCCAAAATTACAAAGCAGATCGAGGATGATAAAAGTTAACACAGATCTTTCAATGGAAAATCCATATGATGTTCTGAAAATAACTTCAGTGAAGGTGTTCTACAACAAGCAAACAAACAAACAAAAACAGGAAAAAAAAACACAGAAAAAAAAAAGTTCAAGCATTGAAATGTCATTAAAGAGGTCAGATCCCCACCATTCTTTGTTTTGGGTTCTAGGAAGGATTTGGGATTTTTTAATGGAAGATTTCCAGTGGAGAAATAAAACTGAAACTGTATGAGGAATCATTGTTTAAGTCTATGAATGTTAGTTATATATGAGTCCACACACACATGTACACATACTATATGCCGTATAGTATGCTTGTATTTTCTTCAACACTTTGAAGACTTCATCAAAGTTTTGGTGGAAAAACATGAAATAAATCCTTTTTCCACATTATGTAGTTTCTGTGCCTTTGTTTTCTCCATTGCTATTTTCCTAACGAGGGGTAGCTGAACTTTTGTAAAGGTTGGCAGATACTTTGGGGCTGAGACTCTGCCTCGTGGTGTGCATGGCACCTTCCACCATGCAACCCAACAAATATCACCGTGGAGAGCTTCATCAAGTGACTCTCTGTCCACAGCATGCAGTTCCATGTACTCAGCCCTGTGCTTTTCCCCTTTGAGCAGATGCTGTTGAGCAAAGAGCAGCCATGACTGCAGCATCTATAAACAACCCTGGATTTGCTTTTGCTTTGCCAGCTCAGGTACAGAGGAACGGTGTCATTATAGAGCTCAGAGCAAACTGACTTCCTATGCATATAGCCAACACCACAGTCAAGTTGATACTGTATACTCTGAAAAACAGGGTACCGGTGTCTGGCATATGACTAAGGCACTTTAAAGTAAGTATGGATTTGCTTGGACACACACTTGGTATATCCACAGTCAGTATTTCAGTACAAGAATCCTGTAAGTAATCACCATTTTTAAAATCAGCATCACTTTCAAGAAGTTCAGCAGCCTCCTGCAGTCAAATTCATTTCTCTTCTCCCAGTCTCTCCCTACTAGACAGAGAATGAACAGATCCAGACAGGCTTATTTGTTGCCTTTATTTTTTTAAAGTAGTTAAATATTTGTTTTATTTGTTATAGTGGGCATTTTCTTATTTTTCCTTGCATTGTACCACATTTTAAGGTTTTATTCCTTGTCTCCAAATTCTAAGGAAAGCAGAAAAACAATTATTGTATGTATTATGCACGAAGGACTTATTCCTATTGCAGTCAACAGGAGCACAACTAATTCCTGCTGATTTCAATTGAATTATGATTCTGCTCAGTTCCTGCTTTGAAACAGATAGAGGGGAGCATAGAGATGGAGAAAAGCCATCTTTTCTTTTTGTTCTGTTTTGTTTTTAAAGCCTGCCTAGAATTTGGATGGAATATATATCCCTTGCTCCTCCAGTAATGTGCATCTGTTTGAAAAGCTGGACTATAGGACAGGGCTAAGAGTCATGGATGCTTTTCCAAGGTAACCTTTATGCTGAAAACACTTGTGTGGCAGTGTGGAAGGGGATCCAGAACCATTTCAGAGTGAGATGTAGACATTCACCACCTCCACCATACCCTGGTTCCCCATACAAGCAGAACTCCACTTTGAAGCCTGAAATTCTGAAAAGTCTCACTATTGGGATCATCATCAGAAGGAGGTGACATTGGCCCTGAAATAAACCTATTCTTTTTCGCCATCTGAGTAGACTCAACTTTCAAAGAAATTTCCTCACTCCAAGGGACCCTCATGTAACTCCCACATTTAACCTGCATATCTGGTGTAGCCCCCATTGTGGAAACCATCTTCTTTGAGGACAGTCTCTTTACTCCAAGGCATGGCTTGCACCCTTGTACTGTTTATCCTTTACATGGCATGGCAACAGAGTGGACTCTTACTTCTCTATGCCCTCTGAGATAGTACTAGAAAAAAATCTGATTTATCCAGAAATCATCCAGGGAACATGGACACTGGTGGTTACCGACAGAGTAGAATCTCTCCTAGTGAGGGTCATATGTACACAATGTACTTAACAATCACAGGGCAAACTGCTGCCACTAAATTGTTTCCACACCTCCTTGACAAATCACCTCAGTTTTAACTTGCCTTATCTTCCTCCTTGTATCTTTTTCTAGCCCTAAGCCTCTCTTGAACGGATACAGCTAGTCATAACAAATATTATTTGCCAGTTGTTTGTATAGTAATTAAAAAGCCAAATGAAGATGCTTGATGGAAAAAAGATGCCCCTTATTTTAACTCGAGGTATGTAAGGTTCTGAATGCAGGTTTTATGTGATAAAGGATTAAAACATGACCCTATTTCCTTACCTGCCTTAAATGAAATCCTAAATATTTCACACGATGTTACCATATTCCTTACATGAACAGGACTGACTGAATTTCATTTCTTACTGCCAAGTAACACAGCATAAATACTTTGGAGCAGATTAACATAATGAACACTGTATTCTATTGCCCAAATTATTGTTTTCCTCCCCTCCCCATATCATTGTTATTATTAGAATTGTTATCTGACTGTGAGAGAATCTCTGGAGGGATAAGCTTGCTTTACTTAACAACTACTTCTCCAAGTCCATCAGGCTGGCAACTGCAAGTCTACGATTAGCTTATAAAAGTTGAGGGAAAATAATAAAGTGAATGGAAAATATTAAAGGTACTGAGACACAAAACCATAATTGGCTAACTATACTCCAGCGATGACAGCTAGAAAGCATCTGCTTCCGGCAGCATCCTAAAGTGTTTGCAAAGTCTGCAGAATTCTACAGAAAAATCCACAGCCATGTAGTCACCATGCCTACAGGGATTTGCAATACCCTGAAGAGTTTTTAAGGGATTTTTAAAGTAACTTAACTTTTTTTTTTTTTTTTTTTTATCCTTTTTTATTTTCCCTAGCTGTCTGTCTTGTTCGCAAAACTGGGTGGCATGTTCAGCAGATTGCTGTTTTCTATTGCTTTCCACACACCCGTATTCTGCTATGTAGGATACAGGGACTTCACAAACCTTAAAGAAGACAAGATTTCTATTCCAAAAAGCTTGCCTATAAAGGGCCAGACTCTCAGAACATCTCAGAAGTATTAATTCTTATCTATGCAAGCAGTGGGAGGGTCTTGGTATTTCCTAGGTTATTTCCTAGCCACAAACCCCAGTGAATTCTTTATCCTGCAGATGTTATTGAATAAAAACGACGTCCATACGCTCCTTTTGACCACATATGGTTACTTGGCTTATACTCACCTCTGCAGCACTTGTGCTGTCAAGATCTTCTGCAACCAGTTTTAAGAACATTTAGCTCACCGGTCAACATACGGTGGTAATCTCCGTTTTGGCCCAGCTTAATAAGAAAGGTCAGGTAACTTTATGTTTTCTCTGCAAATAAGAAGAACAAAAATCCTATGTTGGATGCTGTTTCATGGCAGGGGCTGAAATTTCAGTATTTGCTCTCTTCCTCTAGTCCTGGGCTGCTAGCAGAAATTCCTTCAAAGCAGAGGAACATGGGGTGCATGATAAACACAGGAAACCACAGCCTTGGTGGTCTCCAGATCTTTCTCATCACTGAATTATCTGCAAAAGGAATTCCACTGGTTTTTCAGGATCAGGTAGTTTTTGAGTTCTTAATTGTAGGTGTACTGGCCATCAGTCCTCAGGAGGGGGTGAGGCTGGGTCAGGCTCTCTCCCTGAACCTTAAACTAGCAGAAATTATTGCACTCCTAGGTCTACTTTAGTTCATCTGCTGGGAAGATAAGCAGTGGAACGCTGGAAGACTGTGTTGTACCATTGCGGTGTGTTGACATTGGCTGGATGCCGGGTGCCTAACAAGATGCTCTATCACTCTATGTCCTCAGCTGAACAGGGGAGAAAATGGTGATGAAAGGCTCATGGGTTGAGATAAAGACAGGGAGATGTCACTCGCCAGTTACCGTCATAAGTAAAACAGACCCAACTTAGGAAAATTAATTAAATTTATTGCTAATCAAATCAGAGTAGGGTAATGAGAAATAAAACCAAATCTTTAAACACGTTACGCTCACCTCTCCCTTCTTCCTATGCTCAACTTCCTTCCCAATTTCTCTGCCTCCTTCCCAACAAGTAGCACAGGGACATGGGGAGTGGGAGTTGTGATCAGTTCACATACACTGTCTGCAGCTCCTTCCTCCTCAAACTTTTCCCCTTCTCCAGCATAGGTTCCTTCCCACGGGAGACAGTCCTCCATGAATTTCTCCAACATGAGACCTTCCTACAGGCTGCAGTTCTTCACAAACTGCTCCAGCATGGGTCCTTTCCACAGGGTGCAGTTCTTCAAGAGCTAATGCTCCAATGTGGATCTCCCACAGGGTCACAAGTCCTGTCAGAAAACCTGCTCCAGCATAGGCTTCCCACAGGATCATAGCATTCTTCGGGTGCATCCCCTTGCTCCAGCATGGGGTCCTCCATGGGTTATGGGTGGATATCTGTTCCACTGTGGACCTAAATGGGCTTCAGGGGGGTGCTGGCCTCACCATGGTCTTCAGCACAGGCTGCAGGGGAATCTCTGATCCAACACCTGGAACACCTCCTTCCCTTCCTTCACTGGCCTGGGTTCCTGCAAGGTTGTTTCTGTCATGGCTTCTCAACTTCTTTCTTCTTTCACTGCTGAGAAGCAGTTTTTTCCCCTCTCACAGAGGTACTACCACTGTTGCTAATGCGATCAGCTTTGGTCAGCAGCAGTTCCGGCTGGCATCGGCTCTATTTGACATGGGGGAAGCTTCTAGCACCTTCTCATGGAAGCTACCTCTGTAGCCCTCTTACTACCAAAACCTTGCCATGCGAACCAATAGAGTCATCTACACCTTCATCCTGCTCTCCAGAGAAAAAGTTTCCACAGGAAGGTAATTTTTCCATGGTCATTTCCAGCTGAAATTCAGCCATGTTGTCATATTTAAACAGCACCAGATGGATGAAATAGATTTTATATTCTTGCCTATGAATAAGAACATGAGAAAGATTTACATCAGCCATTGCTAAAAAAAAAAAAAAAGGAAGAAAACCTTCAAAAATAAGAAAATGGAAGAGTAATGTGATATACATAATGACAATTGTCTATGATACCCATTTTCGGTTTCCTGCTGTTAAATATTTGGCTGGATCTCTATCACTTCTTGCACAGAAAAGAGGTTGTTATCTACTGGCACTAATTATAATAATTTTCCTCCAGGCCACTGTTTGAATAAGAGACCCAGATATTCGTATTTTTATTACCTGACAGGTGACTTCCACAATGAGTTTACCTTTCTTTATCTTCTCCTCAACTACAGTTCAGCTTTGATATTTTCAGTGCTATTTAATACATCCTGCTGCTAATTCCGACAAACTGCAGAAAGACTCCTGGACTCGGTCTTTAAACATTTTTCTCCTATCAAGAAGGTCAGACACAAGGCTCAGGGAAAGAAGGAGGAAGCAGGAAAAACAATTTTGCAAGAGTAAATTTTTAGAATCATAGAATAGTTTGTGTTGGAAGGGACCTTCAGAGCTCATCCAGTGCCACCCCTGCCATGAACAGGGACATCTTCACCCAGATCAGGTTGCTCAGAGCCCCGTCCAGCCTGGCCTGGGATGTCTCCAGGGATGGGGCATCCACCACCTCTCTGGGCAACCTGGGCCAGTGTTTCACCACCCTCAGTGTAAAAAAAATTCTTCCTTCTGTCTAGTTTGAATCTCCTCTCTTCTAGTTTAAACAATCACCCCTTGTCCTATCACAACAGGCCCTGCTAAAAAGTCTGTCCCCATCTTTCTGATCAGCCCTTTTAAAGTACTGAAAGGCTGCAATGAAATCTCCTTGAATCCTTCTCTTCTCCAGACTGAACAAGTCCAACTCTTTCAGCTTTTTCTCATAGGAGAGGTGTTACACCACTCTGACCAGTTTCGTGGCCCTTCTCTGGACTCTCTCCAGCTGGTCCATACTGAAGATTCCCAGGCTGGATGCAACACTTCAGGTGGGATCTCAGAAGAACAGAGTAAACAATGCGATAGTTTGGTTCTCAATAGGGTAATTTAAAAGCTGATAAGATGAAGAAACATTAAATATTAACGAGCAAATAGTCACTCGAGAGAGGGCAGATGAACAATGAGAACAGAAATATTGAAGCTTAGTAATCATTTCATGTTAGTGCATTTAGCCAGGCTTTTAAAAGTCAAAGTTCAATGAAATGCACTAAAACTAGCCTGTACAGGAGAACAAGAGGTATGCTGAACATTTTGTCCCAAAGATACAAAAGATGTTCCTGAAGTGTAAGATGCTCTATCATTTAAGGATATGACTTGGAAGAAGAGCTGGAAAAAAGCTGTTTGCTGCTTTTGGAGCTCTGCAGCATTCTTCCATTTAATTCCCAGCTTTCTGAATGCTTTCAAGCGATCCATCTAAGAAAATCAATGGCTATTGACAGCCTCTCTAATTACATTTACAAGCCAAGATTCCTAGCCCTCTGCCACTTGTTCAAGTGATTATATACCTTCTAACTTGTTTTGCTAATGTATGGATCTGAGCCAAAAATCAAATCACGTCTCAAAGCACTTCCATTTCTGAAAAAAAAAATTACTTTATCTTAGGATACTTGCACTGATATCCTGAAAAAAATCTGATTAATACCACTGGGTGAAAAAATCATTTGATTGTCACAAACCTTTCTTCCAAATTCATGCTGAATTTACCATATGGGTTTAGCTGGGGTGTAGTATTAATAGTTTGAACTGGGTTCACGAATCAGTCATAGGAAGGGGTGGTCAGTCTTCTTTTTGTCTGATAGATCTGTCTGTCTCCTCCAGGAGGTGGAGAAGCAATATTCAGATGAAAATTTTTCACACATTTGCTGTCATTCAGAATATTGCCTGAAGCACCAGATCTGTATTTCTTTGGCAGTGCTATCTCAGCTGTCCTCGCTGGAGCCATTATGTGTTGTATGAAACACTTTAAATAGTTCCTTCAAAAATTAAAAATAATATACTACTTTTGTGATTAAGGCACTGAACCAGAAGTTGGGACAAGGGTTCCAGTTTTTATTCCATTAAATGTTTAAATTTCATATACAGGATGAAACAGTTTCAGCAGATACATGCCCAGTACATGAGAGTTAATGGCTAGCTTACACTCTGCTGAAAATATGGGTGTGAAACCCCATAAGATTAATCAGGAGTTGATACCTCCAATAGTTGCCAAAAGCTTTGACGACTCTGCCTTTGGATAGCAGAATCACCATACACCAGTGGTCAGCTTTGTCAGTCTAGTTTAGTGCCTTTTGTCAAATCTGATGACGAAATTTACTGGGAGGAAAAAATCTGACCAAATAAATTTGGTCTCCATTGACTCAGTCTGTGTTTTTAGTAGCAAACATTCAAACCTCTGGATAAGTTTTGTATTCATTCATAGGAAAAAAAAAAAAAAAAGTATATGCTCACAATGTTAATGCATGTTTTATTGACAAAGTTTCCAAAAAATTTCTAAAATGTGTACATGAAAACTCTGTTCCTGCATGGTAAGGTGGCTTTTCTACTGACCATAGCCCTTCTGAAACCCATTAACTTCACCTGAAACTAATAGAAATACGCTAAAGTCCAGATGCTTTCAGTTCTGAGTCAGTGGAAAGAGTGAAGTTTGCGTAACAGATGATCAGAGAAGTACAAATATCCTGAATACCTGGTAGCATCTGCTACCTAAAATGTTTCCTGCACTACCTAGCAACTGCTACTAAAGCTGTTTCTGCTTAGTAGCTCTTAGTATCTAAGAGCATCCATTGCTCAGTTTGCAAACCGCTGATTCCACTTACCACAACTGAAGCTATTGTGTAGTAAAAATAAAATGAAATAAAACAAAAAAATTACATGCTTCTGGGAAAGAAAGATTTTTCTTTTAAAAAGCTGTTATTATTTTAAACACACAGAATTGCTTCAAACAGATACTAAATCACTAAATGTCTGAAAGAGAATCCAAAATGGTTTCATGAAGCCAGAGGAGTGTAAAGCTAATTCCTGTATCTGATGCTTTCCCCACCACGACAAGTATGTGCTGCCAATAAGTCACAGGTGTACACCATTCATAAACAGGTGAAAGAAATAAAATGTGACATGTTTGATAGCTTTGAGATGTGCAAGCCTAAATGTGTGTGCTTATACATTTGGCAAGTCTACTTGTCTTTTCAGAGATCTGCAAGACTGAAAAGAAATCCACCTCTACCATAAACCTGAAAAAAAGCGTCCTGCTATAAAGGAGGCTCTGAGGACTCTGCAACTAAGGTCTCAGTCTTTCATGAATAAGTATTTTGTGTTCTTTTCTTTCTGTTGGTGAATGTGACAAGGGAAACATGGTAGAGAAGTAAGAGGGGTTAATAGCCTGCTCTGATACTGGGACACATAGTAAGTGGAGTGAGATGCAAAGAAGGATGGTGAGAAGGGATGATTGAGAAAGAAAAATACAGGAGACCAAGGGTGCAATCTATTCAAGTCAGTGGACATCTTACAACTTGCTACAGTGAGCACAGGATTTAACCCCAAATTTGCTGGTGGAATAAACCCTTCATCTAACATCATTAAAACTTCAGTGTCAAGGTAGAGATTTGTTCCTTAATTTTAAGCCATGTTCTTGTCATAGTCTTGTGCCCTCCTTCATGTCTTTATGTTTCTCCCCTCTCAGCATTACCAACCTGCCTCATGTGAAAACGTCATGAAGACTGGCTTTCTTGGCTTGCTTTAGATGTGGAATGGTTTGCAAAGACTTAATGCAGCTCATTTGAAATGGGGTACTTCCGCTTAATGTGTGCATGAAAAAATAGGTGTATACTCTGTGTGCTTATGCCACTAACCATTGAACTTTTTTAATACATTCTTCTTCATTAAACACTTCTGAGTTGCTGGTGGGATCCTGTCTACTGTGGAAGGCAGACTTCAGCCATGCCTTGAGCCAGGCTTGCGTACCTGGCTTCTAAATGGAGAAAAGCTGATCTTAAATGGAACCTTGAAGGCTATGTCTTTAACAGAAAATTAAATGGTCCAGGGACCTTTCTGGTGTATTTAGCTGAACTTGCTCTTTCTATCTACAACTGGATGGATATGTACAAGCTGCCTATTAAAAATTATTCCTGCCTAAGCTAAGCCGTGAACCAACCTTGTGCATTCTTTGAGAGAATGTGATTTGGACCAGGTCGAAATCATGCCAGAAATGGTGCTGAGAATGTAAGGGAAAGGGTGATGTTTGAAATGTGAGTGCTCGTGTCTTTCCCACTGCCCTGTTCACTTTACT
The DNA here is from genome assembly GCF_037038585.1 of Patagioenas fasciata. Lineage (NCBI taxonomy): Eukaryota > Metazoa > Chordata > Aves > Columbiformes > Columbidae > Patagioenas > Patagioenas fasciata. The sequence continues at coordinate 209,570,182 of NC_092520.1, forward strand.
GGTGCAGATATAGCCAGAATATCTCTCTATCTCCCCCTCCCTCTCCCCCCCACCCTCTCTCTCTCTTTGTCATGTAGAATTACCTAGAAGAAATGATCTTCTATTGTCCTGTATTGCTTATAACAGTATGAAGAACTGGAAAATTAACTGCCTTTTTTCCCCAGGTCATCAGTCATTGCTACTGATTAGGTAAAAAAAAAAAAAAAAACAAACAAACCAAAACAGCAAATTAAAAGATAAAAAACCTCACTTCGTTCACAACACAATATTTTCTTTAACTTAAAATGTGCTTTGTTTCAGATTGAAGAAAAAATAAGGTTTTGAATTAATGTACTTTATAAAAAAAAGAAAAAAACAAAAAGCGAACCAAACCAAACCAGCACTTTGAACAAATAAAAAAAGAATTTATAATTTTATGTAATGTTTTTAATTTTTTTTAGAATTAAGTCAGACAACCTGAGCTCAATGTATAATACAGTCTACTCAGATTTTACTAAAACTGTGGCATTTTAGTGAAAATAATTCAGATCAAAACTATTCTCCATCTTGTGTGCAAAATTATATTGCCTGAAAATTAGAAATGTCACTATTTCAATATCATTTTTTCATGTTATGCTCTCTGATCAAAGAGTAAGACCATCTCAAATGCAAGTTAAATGTTAATGCTTTTTCTTTTCTTACATTGGCTTTCTGAACATTTACAGAGTAGCTGTATTTCTTTACATTTTAATGATGAGTTGAGCCATTTCAGAAGAAAATAAACTTCATTAAGAACTCCACATGCTTTTACAGATTCTTTTTTTTTTTTTTATTTTACACACCTACACTGTAGCCAGGGTGAAGAAGATATGGGACACAATCCTTGGGAGCCTATATTTTGCTGGCTAGTTTCCATAGTAAGGTAGGTACTTATTCCTTTGGAAATTCCACTTTGGCTCTGGTTAGGAGAAAATCCTTTCTTGCAGATCAGATATGAGACTCTGTGTCATGTTATGTCTTGTTCTCCTTTAGATGTTCCATGTCTTGTTGAATCTTCCCTCTTGTTCACCTCTTGCATTTACTTCTTGTGTATTTTCCCATTGCATCCCTATATTAAGTGTCAGCTTGGAGCATCCTACTATGGTGTTGACTCAGAGATATTATCTCATGTTTCCCTTTAGATGTTTGAAGTTTTGTTCCAGCTCATAAGAGATGATATTCTCATAGATTAGAGTCTCACCACCTCCAGCTTGAGTAGCTTTGTTACTCGCTAACACAACTCTCTGGTCAAGTATGTTCTACCCTATGGCAAAAACAAATCAACAAGAAAAATGCTTTGAAACAAGTGGAAGGGAAGGTTGGTTTTTTTCACTTGGTCTTAAGGATGTTCCACCTCCCATCTGAATAACTTTGGCTCAAGGCCATGCCAGAAAAACAGAGGAGCTCAAAGTGGGATGTTAGCACTTGACATGGGAAAAACTCTGACACAGATCTCAATTCCTCAGACTTTTTCCTCACAGGAAATGCTAATTTTTCAGTCTAGATGTAAATCTATATAGTCAAAACCACACACTAGCCCTCCTCAGACACACCAAGTCACACCACTGTTACACCTGTCATAATTGCCTACTGGGTCCAGGGCTTCTCAAGAAGTTTGTACAAATTAAACAACCAAACTTAGCCATTTTACTTTGTTTTGTTTGTTGTTTGTTGATTTGTTCTTATTGTATTAATTGTATCTTCCATCATACATATTACAAGGCTGTCTGCGTGATGACCCAACATACAGCACACAGAGAGGGTGTTTGCCAAACTTCAGTAAAACCTGTTGGGAACTACAGGTTGTTCTGTAAATATGCCTGCTCCTTTGGTATGGAAATAATCTTCAGACTGTACCATCAATATTCATCTCATATCACACCAATTAACAAACTACAAATAACTGGGAGCTAAACATGAATACATGAAGGACCACAATCATCTAGGTAGATACTAATAAGGACATTTCACGTAATCACACAGAAATGTATTTTTTTTATTTTTTTAAATTTTTTTTAGAAAAATGTAATGGTTTAAAAATCTGTCTTTAAATTTAATCACAAACACAGATTTTTCAATCAATAAAAGAATACTTGATTTTGTTAGCATCATACTTTGTATTTAAAATGACATTTTAAATACCTTTTATATATCTCTCAATATAACCAATTTTTTTCTATGTATTTCAAAGAAATACTCTACTGCTTAGATAGCACTGTAAAAAGAAAAGGCAGGAAAATTACCAAACAAACCTAAAACCCTCCAAAAATTAGTTACCTGTGCTATTTCTTTATATATTTATTTCACAATAGCAGCTTCTTTCAAATTAGAAAGCGAAAGAACGGAAATAGCATGGAAAGCTATTTTTTGCAGCTTTTTTAGGTCCTCGAGGAGAGTCCAGATCTAAGCTGGACCCAAGAATTATCAATTTTGATACAAGAAGGTCATCCAACCTAAACTGATGTCATAATTTTCCAGAGTCCTAACTGATACTCAGTACAGTTCATGATACAACATGGCTGAAGCAGGCAGCTCTGCACTCTGTGTCTGATTACTTCACACAACATCACCTTCAAAGAATGAGAACCTAGATACTGTGAATCTTTCTCTAAATAAATATTCTAATGTAGAAATGATTTATCACAGTTATTTAATTGTTTTTTTCCCCTCCATGTTTTATTTGCTTCATATTCAAGCAAAGCACAGACCCCAGTTCTGGTCTTAAAGTGAGTATCAACACATCTAACAGTTTTACGATGAGTCATACAAGGTATTTTTAACAGTACAATAGTTGAAAACAAGAGACTGCATGAGAAGTGCAGTTTTTGGTTGGTTTTGTTTTTTTTTTCCTCTCTGTTTTCTTTTTTGAATGCCTGTTTCTAACTTACTATTTGGGAGATGAAACTTTGATTTGTTTTGGTTTATATTTTATATTTACTTTATATTTTATTTCATTTCACTATTTCATTTTAGGTCATTTCATTATTTTATTTTTGTTTTTGCCTGGGTTTTTTTTTGGTATTCCAGCTGCACTGCATTCTAGGAAGTTAAGCTAAAAAGACAAAGCTCTTCCCATCAGAACATGGTCAAATATTGCAGTTTTCTCTGTCCTAGCTTTGGAAAGCAGGAATGTAGAGGGGTCTGCTTTCCCAAAAATGTCAGAGTATTCAAGTGATCTTTGAGTGAGCTCGCAACAGTCCTTTTTTTAACAGTGTCAGTTGTTAAGACTTTGCTGTCAGAAATATTTAGTTCATACTGAACTAAATTTACAACGTTGACCTAGATCTTACAGTATCTCTCCCTGCCATTTTTTGCTTTAGTTGTACATAATTAAGCCAGAACAAATGGGAAAGCTTCCTAAATTTGGGGAATATTCCCTTCCCAGGAAAAAAGAAACAGTGGAAAATGAGAGATTTTATTGATAACGGAAAAAAAGAGGAAGAGTCCTTTTGAAGTTTTTGTTGACTGATTTTAAACTAATGAGTCACATGTGTAAGTAACTACAGTACTTTGGTGGGCCACATTAAAGGAGATCAGACAGTGAGCAGCATCAAAGTTCCCAGGAAGGACTACTGGAATATGCAGATTTAGACTAAGGGAAAATGCTACCAGGATGTACCAAGCTGCAGAAATACTTCAGGCAGAATGAAAACATTAAAAAGAAGATAAGTCACAGCTACTCTTACCAGATCGACCAGCAGGAGAGGAAGCTGGGCAGCAAGAGGTCACAGCAAAGTGAGGAATCTGGAAGAGGTGCTGTAGAGCAAACAGCAAGAAAATGTCAAAGAAAAAATATGCTTGAGAAGTGGGAACATATACACACCCAGACAACATCAAACGTTTAGAAATAAATACAACCATTTTGCAAGAGTTTTCAACCTGAAGTAGCAGGAACAGAAAAGAATGTCTCGCAACTCGCTGATCAGGAGAGTAGAGAGTGACAAGGCCTGCAGGGACAGGTGGAACCTTCCAGTGATAACTTAGACAGTCAGAAAAAAAAACCCACAAATTATTTTGCACACCAGGAATTCTTCCAGTGGACAGAGCCAATAGCAACATGGGGGCTGACTGAAAAATGCTGAAGCAAAGAATGAGATTTTTTTTTCATGAAAAAATAATGAAATGCTTATAAATTATATAATAAACATAAATCAATTGGAAAAAATATGAATGGAAAACGTAAATACATCGAAGAAAGGCAAGTATAATTGAGAAGGCATAGCATGAAACTAATTCTGAGTAAAGGATTATGTGATTTGAAGTTTATTTATAACTAGAACTGATCTAGTCTGTTATAGTTACAGGAATAAAAAGGCAATATTTGGTTTAAAAACATGTTTAGTCTGGGTTTGATTCAGGGAGTGTACAGATTGAAGAAACCTAGAAAATGTAATAATATAAATATAAAAAACAATTATCCAGTCTTAGAAATAATGTGGAATAAATTTGCAGGGACTGCAGCAAAGGATGAGACATTGCAGAAAATCTTTAAGGCTATCAGTGTAGGATGGCATAGGAATTACAAAATATATCCACTACATCTTACTCATTTAAATGAACATTTTCTGCAGCTGATGATGTAGTACTTAGAGGTACCGGATCACAGGCTCCAAATTATGACAACCTGACATGACTTATGATTATGGAGAAGTGTAAAAGATGAAATTATATGTTGATCCATGGATTGCTACATTATGTGATGGAAGGATCATCCTCACAAACATGAAGGAGTCTGGAAGCATCAGGGCAGGTGAGGGAACCCTAATATTTCATGCAGAGAAAGGACCTCCTGGCCTTGCTTCTCCCAGTGCTGTCCCCAGAGAATATCACCCCCATGGTCTGGAGACAACACCCATCATGAATCAATGGGAGTAGCTCCCGGATCACCTTGCAGACTGGTGGGGTTTACTGCCTTGGGGCATGGAACTCACTATACAAGGCAGAGGAAGGGCATCTTGGAGTTGTACAACACTTACTATGGGGTGGAATACTCCAATATTGAATTACTGTTCCCACTACCATGAAATTGTATTTTTGAGGAGTCTAACATCAAATTATGTCACAGACGGAATTGGAGCTGTATTTAACAATGCATTACGGAACTGTCTGTAACTGGGATGGTCTGCAGTTTCATAGAGAGAACTTGAAAGCACTAGGGCATTATGGAATGAGCCACCCAAATATACATATTGAAGTGTCTGGCAAAAAAAATGAAATTATATTTAGAGTGTTTCTAATTAAGCCTTTGAGATCTCAAAGAGATTCACAATTTGTTCTTGCAAACTCAGCCTTTAAACACTGCGGTGAAATGTTGTTTTGCAAAAAATGAAAAAAACCAACATATTTTTTCCCTGTTTTCTTTCCACCTGCAGCAGAAGGAAGAGCATGTCTTTCAGGTGTTTGCAAAGCTACTGAAAAAAGGGGGCACTGAACCCGTATTATTGCCAGCTTTGATGCCTCTGGGGTGCAGCTGCCATGCATGTTGTACTCTGAGGTTTTGTGAGGGTAATTTCTCCTCATTCCTAAGAACTACTTGAGCCACGAGCACTTGCTCTCCTGACTCTGAAGGACAGTGTCAGGAAATGAACGAAGTCCAAGTTACAATGGTGGAACCTATAGAGAGAGACCCTGAAAAGAAATTAAAAATGTGATTGTAAGGAGGCATTAAATATCAGAGAGGAACAATGGTGGAGAGGGAGGCAGAAGTGATTCTCAGGAGCCCAGTCAGAACCAATCCTGACAGACTTACTGATGACTACTTGGTTTGTACTGTAATAAACTGGAATCCTGAATAATTACCTACTATAAAACAAAAACAAGATTAGAGAAGAATGTAGTGAAATGACATTGTCCTCAGAGCTGAGCTGCGGGGACAGATTTGAAATGGTAACAGGAGAAAAAACCCTTTTGATGTTGAAGACGTAGCATAAACTCTTCATCTTAAGCAACTTTGACCCCACATGGGCCATTTTTTTAATCCTAAAAGTTATGTAAGTTGCTTCTTAGTAGGAATACTGGGGTTTGATATAATTTTGAAAACAGACCTTCCAACTGGGAGAAGTACATAATCTCAGTCTCCTGGAAGAAAAGGCATGGTAGCCAGTTGGGCAAGTGGGCAATTCTTCTGAATCAGAATAATTTTTGGCATCTACCAAGGAAAAAAATGTGATGAAAAGCTATGGCAAAAAACATTTTAAGAACAACACCATGAGGGTGGTGGGAAAAGTTCTAATAGTGGGGTAAGAAACTGGAATGTTAAAGCAAATGACAAATGAACAGGTGGATGGAGGGAGAGGAGCTCAGAGACAGTAAATGAGTAAAGATACATGGTAAAAAGGAGGAAATCAATGCTAACAATGCTCTGACTTTTTTTTTTTTTTTTTTTTTTTTTTTTTTTGGTAATGTGAAGGTGGAACAATGCTGCTATAAAGTGATTGAACAGGCCATTGGTCTCTAGCTGCTCTGTGCTTGGTGTAAAATGAAGAGAGAAAACAGTAACAGGGCTTGGCTGTGTTATTTGATGTTGTAATAGCTCAGAATCTTCTTAGCCACAGAAGACTGAACATTAGTTTTATTTTAATTCCTTTTTGTCCTTCCTTGGAGTCTTTTCTCCCTTACTGAGATTAAACAGGCTATAGACCAGAACAGCCATATGAACCCTCCTCTCACCCCATTCCCCTAGAACAAGCTATTCTGAACTAACTGTAAACAGCCAAACCACAACTAGTTTGGATCGTGCAAAAAGAAACTCAGCCAAGGTGAAGCCTTTGCAAACTCAAATCATCCCATGAAGCCTACAACAATTTTCTCTCTCTGGCCACCCTTTCATGCTACTGCCACTCAGTCCCACCCTCTGCCCTTGAAAGGCTTGAACAAAAGGGTGGAAGAACCTGTAATTTCTAGAAAACCTGGCAGAAATGTTAAAAGGGAGGGATTCTGGCAGCCTGCCATTTCCATCCCTCCCACGTTTTTGTTCCTTTCTCAGGCTGTCAGGTCACACAGGAGATAACAACAAAGAAGAAGGAGTTTTCCACCCTCCATGACACCTTCCCTGTCACCCTTGCAGGAAGAGGTTATTAAAGTGAGAAATCATGCAAACCCAAATCAACCAAATAAAGCTATAAAAAGACAAGAGTGACAACACAACAAGGAAGGGAAAGGGTAGGGAGAACTTAAAAAAACCTATTGTCCAAAAGACAAAAGAAAATAGATAAAATCACAACATGGCAGAATAAAAAAGACTCAAGCAGGGAGATGCTTACAAGTCAGAGGCTTGACAAAAAAAAAAAAAAAAAATCTGTAAAAGCATATAGAAATCCACACTTCTGTGTTTCTAGTCCTGTTCATTTCACCCTGTCTTGAGGAGTCCACCAAACTTGGGGAGTTCCTGAGTGCCTCTGTCTTCAAGTTTTTTTCACTGCAAAGAGTTATCAGTGGAGAGAGCAAAGATAATGAACTAATCTACATGAATACTCTGCCTTGGTTTCAATGGATACAGCTATACTAATGAATAAAATGAAGCTTGCATATGGGTGGAGCAAGTGCTATTATTGATGCAATTAAACTCTCTGTACCTCCCAAAGCAGAATGTTTCCATCCATATTTCTTACTTGGATTTGTCCCTGAGCTGGGAATGAGCATCATCTGTCAGTATTAGTTTGCATGGCTCAAAATTGGTCAATTGTATCCCTACAATTAAATGGTATGGACAGGTATTTGTCAGTCTTTGAGCTTGTGCCAAAGTCCTGCTTTATTTACTAGTACTGAAGTGGCTGAAAATAACAGCAATGCAGAACACAGTAGCAAAAGCAGGATGACTAATACACACCAAGGTATGGAAATGGAAATTATTAAGAAGCAAAACTTGGAGGTTTCAAAAGAAGTCAGAGTGACTTGATGTGCCTGGATTACAGAACAACAAGAAGTTGCAGAGCCAGTAGCAATAAATCTCTAAGGCATGGATAGTCAAAGCTGTAGGGATTATTTTCAGAAAGCAGAAAGGAAAAAGATACAACTCACTACAGACTTATTAGTCCTACCTGAATGGTATAAAGGCTTTGAAACCAATCTCAAAGGAAAAGAAAAATTAAAAATATTCAGAAAAATGGATACTGAGCAAAACATGGTTTGGGATGTTAAAGGTAGATCTTGCTGGAGTAATCTGGTTGTTTCTATTTTATTAAAAAAAAAACCCAACCAACCAAAAAGCAAACAAGCAAAAACCTTACACAAAACAAAACAAACAAAAAACTACCCCACAACAAATAAACAAAAAATACAAAAAAAGCACTGATCCAGCAAGGGATCTCAAACTTCAGCAAAACTCTCTAAAAATTAAAGCTGAAGTATAAACCAGGAAGATGTTAAACTGTGAAGAAAACTGTGGGGTTGCCCACAGATCAGGCAGCCAACGGACTGCAACAGATTCTGCAGAGAGTGGAGGTTTTCAGCTTGAAGAAATGTTGATAGAGGAGCCTTGGGAGCAATAGTACTTAATACTTTCACTAGCAATCCTGTCATAGAGAGTACATTAATAAAGCTTGCTGATGATAAAAAGAGCTTCAGAGCATCTGCAAGGAGCAACTGGGTGAGTCTGAAAACTGGAGTATATAGAAATGGGATGAAATTCAATAGTACAGAGGGCAAGTGCATGCATCAGGGGACCAGTAACAAAAATTCTATAAATGCAGTGTTCGGTTGGAAATGCCTAGGGAGATGAAGGATTTTGTTGGATACACTAGTTGATGACAAGGTTGTAAGTTGACATAGCCACGAAAATAAATGCTACTCAAACATTTATTAGAAAGGTAATGCCATTGAACAAGGCGCTACTGAAATATGAGGCACTGCTCTCGTAACTCAAAAAGAAGAAACATACTTCCCGATTACAGGAGCATTGTGAACATCTGAGGAAACACAGGTGTGGAAAAAACTTCCTGAGTAACAGAGAGCAGTTGCTAATCATGCTGGGACTTGCTACTTTATTCTAAAACTGTTTAAACCAGAGTTATTCTTGTAACAAAGTTGCAGACTTTACTACACAATATAAGTGTCTAAATAAAATCTAACCACAGTTTGGTTTTGGGAAGCTCTGTTTCCTATAGCACAAAACACCTAACAGATCTTGGGAACCTCAAGTCTAACTTCTGTCCTACTTACAGGTGTGCTGGATGACTTTGGATAAGTTATTGCTTCTCTGTCGGTCATGGTTTCCCATTCTTAAAGTGGAGATAATGAAACTTTATTACCTGTATATTTTGAGATTCACCGCTAACAAGTAACATCTTCGATATTACTTCTATTGGAACAGCAACTATCTCAGTTACCTATTCATAACATACTATAACATATAAAAGGCTTTATTTCTTAGAGTTATTCCTAACCAGGAGTCAGGATACTTCTGTGGACATATCCATATCCATATCCATATCCATATCCATATCCATATCCATATCCATATCCATATCCATATCCATATCCATCCATATGTATTGTGTGAGAGTGAGACATATTCTAGATCTTGGCAGCAGAAAATGGTCCCTGGCCTGTTTTATTCAGTTATATAGATACAAGCACAGGGTCCAATGGCTGACATCATAGATAACAGGATCATGATGATGTACCTGAAGTCCTCACCTGTGTGTCCTCACTCCCCATGGGCCTGGAGGAGCCACAGATGTAATGCGCCAGTGAGTGTGTGCTCCTAAATATCTCAATTGCATTGTCCTGTGCAAGACATACCAAAAAGAACCCTTAAAAATGTTGGAAACCAGGAAAAATGAGTGTGACTGATATCAAAAGTCTCCTCTGTTCTTTAAGAAGGAGAGTAGCTTTTAATGTCAGGCCTCAAGCAAGAAATTTCCTGCCTAATTACCAAAGAAAGTCAAAAAAGCTGCTGTTATAGACTGAAAGTGAGAGGCAAATGGTCAACTGAGGCGTGGAGAAGTTGTGTGGTTTGCCTTAGGCCACAGAGGGAAGTGGTGTCAGACTCAAGATTAGAAATCACAAGTTTTTCTCATGAATTTCTGAGTTCAGATCAATGAAGTATACCATCCAGACATGCATGGATAGCTATTCAGGTCTTTCCATCATTTTTATCCATCTCTAAAATAAACTCTTATCATCTTACAGTTTCACATAATTTCCAGGCAAATACTATTTTATTGAAGTCCTAATACTTAAAAAAAAATAATTCAAGATTAATGTGGTTCCATAGCCACTGGAAACAATTATGTTCCAGCAAATAAGGATTTGCTTATTTTGAACCGTAAACCAAAAACTGTTTATTACAAAATGATTGAGAAATAGACACAGGACTCTTCAATGCATTATCTTCAGCTTCTTATTGAAGAAACATTTTTTGAAAGATGGGGAGGAAGTGGAGAGAAGTGGGATAGGAAATTTTCGTACTGCAGTAATTTAGCACACAGCAGCCACAAAACCCCTCCACTACAAATACAGTACGCAACTGCAGCACAAAATAAACTCAGAAGTAATGTTACCTCAAAACACTCTCCATAGTAACATAACATTTTTATCCCTATTATCACTGTCAAGGGCTTTGCAGTTCCAAAACAACATAAGAAACTCACATGAAAAAGATCTAAAACAATTTTTGGACCCAGGTCCTTAAGCTTTTTGTTCTAGTTTTGCTTAAGAGTGACGTGTCAGCCTCTCAGACCCATAGGCACAGGCAGGCTTTGTCATTTGACATTTAGCAGAACTCTTTCACTGCCAGAACCCACTGGCATGATTCCTCCCTTACTTTATGGCTTACAAACTGCAACAACATGACAAAAACATTGGAGCACACATGAATTCTTATGGATAGTGGAATTTTTGATAGATATCACACTTGGACAACAGGAAAGCAGATCATGTCTCCACGAAACTTCAGGGTCTGATGCAAACACAAACAAGCTTTGAAATTAACATTAAAAAATAATTTGATTTTTGTAATTCAGTTCACCTCATGATGTAAATCTGCAACAGACTCTACTCTCATCTGAAGGGTCTGACACAGGACATAGAACTATATAGCTTGAAAAAAATGTATGTGAGTGTTCAACACCACATAACTTATATGTGATATACTGATGGCTGGTGCCAGGATCTCCCAACACTAGGAAAATATCCAGTGACAGCCTGGCAAATATAACAACACAACTGTCTCCTTGAGAAAGAGGGGAGGATGCAGCTGGAGAAACCAGTGAGTTTTTGCAGTTTTCTGTGTTCTTATCTGACTGATGGATATTTGGATATCTGCTCTGGGAAATAAAAGCATAGAAGCTCTACATGCATTGCTCATTTGGGCACAGGTACGCACGTCTGCAAACCCATACACATACCATGTTTGACAAACACAGGTGTATAAGCCCTGGTTCCAAGATGTAATCTCAGTGCAACAAAGAGTTTATACATTTAGTCAAACCCCATTATAGTATAAAGCTGTTGCTTAAGAACTTTTCAAAATTGTGGTTAGTAGCACATTTCATTATCACAATGGTCAGTCTTCCTATTGATTTCAATAAGCTTTAGTTGGGTCCCTTGATATCGGTATTCTGGATCTACCTCCAGAGATGGCATAAGAGAAGCATAAGAATTTCTTCTCTCCCACACCTCTCAACAAGTAAGTTCAGCCAATCACTGGATGAGAAACACTGGCACACAGGGTTTTTGTTTGTTTGTTTTTTTAATAAATTCAATGAGCAGAAGTATTTTGTGAGTCAGAAGAGTGTTGTGAAAAAGAAAAAAAAAAAAAGCAATCTATATCTATATCTATATCTATATCTATATCTATATCTATATCTATATCTATATCTATATCTATATCTATATCTATATCTATATCTATATCTATATCTATATCTATATCTATATCTATATCTATATCTATATCTATATCTATATCTATATCTATATCTATACACTCCTCATCCTCCAAGCAGAAATTTTTTCAAACTCCTAAAACATTTTATAAAATTGCTCTTATTGTTTCAACATTTTACAGCCTCACAAATGATTATTTTCTAGTGTGGGAAAAATGGGAGAAGGAAAAATAAAAACAAAAAACAAGACAAACATTTTACTGTTTGTACTTTACCTGGCTTGGTTTAAAATGGATTTACTTTGTACATAGTTTGAGCACTTAGGATATTTTTAATGCTATAAAGGTGCTCAGTGACAGAAAAATGATACGTAGCTGCCTGGCTGTGACAACACTTTAGTAATTCTTCTAGGTATTGCTACACATCTTAATGTTACATTCTGCAGCAACAGACCCTCAGAGGGTATTTACAGTGTAGGTACCTAAGTTAGGAGATTTGTATACTTTGACTCTCTTTATACTTACTGGGGTGAGAAAGCCTTCTCCAGAGAGCAGTTCAGAGGAGAAATGTAGTTTAAGTGCCCTGAATATGCTAGCAAAATCATTCACAGCAAAAACATTAGAGAATATTCTGAATTGCAGCCGTTATTTGAAGGATTGGAGTGCAGAACTGAAGCACACAAAAGTGAGGCAAAACTTTGTTCTTGTTCCTGGAATAAATCTCTGCTTCTCTTGAGAATGTCATGTGGTCTTTAACAATTGCGTGGATACTGACATTCTTAGTTATTAAGGAAGTTCTTTTAACAACTGAATATTGTCTGTGAAGTGTTTTGTAGAGTTAAAGTGCTGAAGCATAGTTAGGTTGATAAACCTCATGATTCAAGTAAAATGTCTCTATCTCAAAGCATCCACTCCAGAATGACAAAGGGCAGAACTGAAATTGCATGAATCTCATTTGAACTTCTTGCTGTAACGTGTTATGTGAATCTGATGTTTCATATTTCTTCAAAGAAAATATTTATCCATTGCTTTCTACCAAATTCATACCACTACATTTTCAGGAACACAGCCCATTTTTTACAAGAGAAAAAATATGCTTTTGTCCAACAAAATTTGTTTGTGATTGTAGAACTGTTGACAGCTTGGAAAGGTGGAAAATTTCACATCAACATGAACGGAAATCCAGACATTTCCTAAATGTGGATCTCAGGACTGTGAGATCTTTGAAAGTGTGTATGGAGTTACTGGAGTCCACAAACTCCACAAAAGTTTAATAAGACAGAAAAGGAAGGAGGAGTAATTGTGATAATAGTAATGATAATAATAATATACAAAACAAGTGGTGCATGAGTCAATTTCTCACCACCTGCTGACTGATGCCCAGCCAGACCCCGAGCAGTGGTCTCTGGTCCCTGGCCAACTCCCCCCACTTTTTTGTTCAGCATGTTGTCATATGGTATGGAATATCCTTTTGGTCAGTTTGGATCAGCTGGCCTGGCTGTACCTGCTCCCGAGTTCTTGTGCATCACCAACCTCCTTGCTGGCAGGGCAGTATGAGAAGCTGAAAATGCCTTGACTTTGTGTAAGCACTGCTCAGCAACAATTAAAACATCAGTGTCTTATCAACATTATTATCATCCTAAATCTAAAATACACCACTACACCAGTTACCAGAAAGAAAATTAACTCTATCCCAGCAGAAACCAGGACAGAGTCTCACTGTTATAAGCATTTTGTAATGCTTACTTCATATGTCCAGGAATTTTCTAATTTTGCTTTGTACATGGAGGTTTACATGTAGTAATAGTTCACATTTCTGTGGTAATAGATTTAAGAAAAACAAATGATCAAACAAATAACAATTAAAAAAAAAAAAACAACAAAAAACACCCACCTGACAAGCCTACACAATAGAAGGAAAAACTGGATATGTTACTGAATGAAAAGCATGCCAAAATGCATTAGAAATTGTTACTAAATCAAGTACATCTCCCTTCAAACCATATATCAACATCTGAAACAATGTGTTATAGTAAATGACATATATCACCTGCTGATTGAAACACATCACCTCATAAAATAGCAATCAATCTGTGCGTATGAAACGTATCTCTTCTAATAAACCAACCACAGAGCATGCAAAAGCTGATGCAGCATTTACCAAATTATGCACAGTGAAGACTGAACTCATTTAACTAGCTACTGAATCTGAAATCTGAAACACTGAAACTGATACAGTCCATCAGACACATCAGTTTTCTGGGAAATGCCAATCACAGGGGCAGGGTGAAGCTGCTGTCAGAAAACGTTTAGGTCAACAACCACTCTCAGTAACAGCCATTTGCTACAGCTGATGGCAAAGGTTCAGGAGCAGGGCACAACTGCCAAGATCTCAAACATCTGGAGTTTGATATTCATGGCTGTGTGTGTTTGCTATAGAGGGAAAGGCCTAGAAGATGAATTTAAACATGTTATATTTTTAATGTTTTTTTACTGGAGTAAGGGTGTGCAGCCTATTGTATTTTTTAGCTCTCTGGAGAACAAGGGTGGGATGGACAATTACGGGGTTTTAATTTTCTGAAAAAATAGAAGATCATTCAGTAGAATTTGTGCCACTCACATTCAAACTTTGCCTGTATCCACATCTTTTAAAATCAATACATATATATACATGAATACGCATATATACATAGATATACATGTATATAAAATAAAGCAAAACAACCCCATATTCGGTTTTGTGTTCTCCAAATATCACGGAAAACTGTGATGTTTCACTCCATCAAATTGAATGTTAAACAGTTTTCTACTTGAATTTCTGGAAAGAAACCAGCAGCTTTGTAGCTGTTGCCAAGTAGGAAGTCACATGCCTGTGTTGAACAATAGCAAAGGCAGCCCATGAAGCAGACCCGTCCTCCCTCTTCCCATGGAATATACCCAAAGACAGAGAATAAATAAGATTCTGGGGCTAGTTTCATTCTTGGTATCACTCAATGGCAAGTTCTGTCGAACTTTTAGTTAATGGTTTGTTTTTACTTGTTGAAATGCAATGCGTGTGTAAGATGGTTTGGTCATATGAACCAATTAACTCAGACTGCTTTTCCTCCCTGTGACAACAAATGCTGATTTAAGGAGCTAGTTAAGTGTAAGTCAGAGTCTATCAGGAAATCTCTGTGAAGTCATTGACTACTTGACTGATCAATAAAGCTGGAAAATATCAGCGCTATCATTTACTGAAAGACAAATTCCTGCATCCAATATTACAAAGAAGAGACGCTCCAAGAAAAGTGCAAGGTGTCTGTGTCATGAGCCTACACAGGTTTGTCTCCAAGGCTTCTAATTAAGACTAATATTGTACTTTTCATCAAAGTAAATTAAGAGTAATTCCAGTGAAGTGGGGGATGCTGAAGGGAAGTGATAACCTTGAATTAATTTGCATTTAAAAAAAAAAGACCTGAAGGAGGAAAATAAAGATTTTGGTTCCATTTAACAAGAAGGGCATATTTTAAACGAGTTTTGTTTTTTTCTGGAATTCACACAAGTGTCTAATCAGACTTCTGGCATCTGTCACGTTAATCTAAAATTCTCAGGATAAAAGCCAATTCACCCTGTCTATACTTCAGACAAAACACAACTAGAAGAGAAGCCAGTCCTTTCAGAAGCACAGATTCCTTTAAGGGTCATGGATTCAGTTGTGGAAAATGATGATGACCTTCCCAAAGCCTCACCACTGGCTTGGCAATGTTCATAACAGGCAAAACCACTATGAGGCTGAAATATGTGACTGGAGGAAGCCTTCATCATCTCCGGTGGCTTGACAAATAAAGAATGAATTTCCTTCACCTTGTGATTTTGCTCTGTTTTAATTATTTCTCTCTTATTGCAGTAGAAATTCAGAAATAATGGGAGGTTCCAGTCACCACTAATTCTCAGGCACAGTTCTGGGGTTTTGAAGTATCTAGACACCAAAGTCCCACAGCAACTGCTAGCTGCTAAAATGTTTTTGAAACACTAGACTTCAAGCTCATCTTAGGCTCACTCACTGGTCCAGTGACTAGGAGATAAGAAGCTGTCGGGTATACTGAGCTCCACAAAGTCTCAGGCTGCCTCGTGGTCTTCTCCTCACCTGGGGGAAATGCGCCATGCATGCAGCAGGCAGGTTCTGCCATGGCTTCAGCTCTGTTGCTCAGTAAGTGGATGGAGGTGGGATTACTGGGAACATAGGTCTGCCCCATTTCTCTATTGCTTCTTTTTTCAGGAATGTACGATGTGGCTTTTGTTCAGGAAAGTGAAATACGACCTAGATAAGGAGGGATGTCTAGTTGTCATTCAGTCTTCCTGACAGGTATCTGGGAAGCACCCAGCACCTTCTAGGACTGAGCCTAAAGAGAGCACCACGAGCTGAAGCAAAGTAAATGAATGAGGTGGATTACATATTTACATCTAACTGGGAGCTAGACACATCCTCGGCAACACAGAAACGGATTTACAACTTTTAACGAGCAGTACTCTGTAAAAATAAAATGACTTCAAACGCAGCATTAAAGCTTTTCTCAGAAAAGCTCTAATGTAAATTTTATGTGGAGCACACTACTGCACGTGCATTTGTTATTTGCATTTGTTATTTTATTAAAAAGTAGAGCTTAATCAGGATTGCCTAGTTCTGGAGAGAAAGGGAATGGGATTAAATATGAAATAGCAGTTGGTTCAGGATTCCTACCCACTCAGGAGGCTTCTGAAGTGTTCTGTCATGTTCTAAAGATTTATGTATTAGAAGTGTCTATCCCATCATAACCACTTAACATGCTTTAAAAAGCACATAAACACAAGGGGGGGTTTCATTATGGCATATGGGAGAGAAATTCTTCTCAGCATTGGTCCAATTTTGCTTGCATTATAGTTAAATGCTAAATGTCCCACGGACATCAGGGGAATTGAGCCTTTTGCAAAGAAACTGCTCTTTATAAAAAAAGCATAAAGCAGGCAATCTTCAACAAATATAGATTTCCAGTAAGCTAGGGACAAAGTCTAGATTCAAACAAATAATATCACAAGGTATCTCCCCCCAGGAGAAGTTTTTTCAGTGGCAAAAATGAGACAAAGGTTCAGAGAGACAGCTTGTCTTCCCAAGACTGACCCAGGAAACTTTTTCCTTTCAATAGCTCTATTTTTGAAGGGATTGTGTTAGTTCTTTATTGCCCCTCTTATTCTTCCTCCTATTTCTCTCTTCCCTCACCCACACAGAGGACTTCTAAATCTCCGCATGAGCCTGACAATATCTTCTCCTCTTTAATATATGTTTCTGTGGAAGGAAAAATCAGCAGCCATTAGCAGCTTGTGACTGAATGCTATATGAGGCTCTCTTTGTAGGACTTAATTGCACTGGAAAACACAATTTAACAGACGAACATTGCAGAAGCCATGCTGAATGTATAGAAGGGGTGTCATCCTGGTCAGCTGTGGATGAGAGAGTGGTCAGGTTCAAGGCTGAAGTATTCCACACTGGCAGAGGTGGTTGGCAGCAGAGCCAGTTGATAGATGCCACAGCACAGGGATTTATTTATTTAAAAGCCAGTGCAATGTTAAATTACTTTTTGCTGATATCAGATTTCAGTCCCATATTACATTCGTTGCTCTAAGACATCTGCGTTCAATGTATTGCATCAAACTTTTGGCACCACCATACTGAAATTATATTTCATGGCTGAAAAAAAACATTGGCTCCTCTGACCTCCTGCATAACACAAAATTATACACAGTAATTCCCGTGTTAAACCTAATCAATGACTTGTGGCTGAACTAGAGAAGATCTTTCAGAAAGACAGTGATGTTGGTTTTAAAGTCTTCAAAGAAAGGGAAAGCCAGCACTTTTCATATGAAATAATTTTGATGATGAGTTAGCTTTATTGTTAAAATCCTGCCCTATCTCATTTGATTTTGCCTCACTTATGTTCCTCGCCCTGGCATTTTGATGTGCCTTGAGTATATGATTAAACCTGCACCTACCGAAAGTCAGGTAGTCAGAGGTCTCACTACAGCACTGGTGTTTGAAGAATAAGTGTTGTTGCCTATTTTGCAAATAGGCAACTTTTGATCAGCGACATAGGATGTCACTTCTGCCATTGTAATCAAAAGCTACCTGGCAGTAAGAAGTGTTGGAAAACGGGTAGTTTGGTACTTTTCTGTTTCTCACTGGAGGCTGAAACCCAGATACAGCATCAGGGGTGTCATGCTCAACCTTGCACAGACAACAGAGTTGGTACCAGCTGGTTCAGAGAGGAAAACCACAATTGCACATAAATAGCCTGTAATTTGTGTTGGGAATCTGAAATCTGATTAGACAAGAAACTACAGGAAAATGCCTGGTTTCTTTATTTTTCTAAAAGTGACTAAAACGATTAAAAATGTACCCTCATTGTGCATTTAACATTTGGTCTTGATGTTAATTACCTTTTCCTGAACAAATGCATTGACATAGCAAGTTTAATGGCTTGTAATCAAAAAAGTAAATACAATTATTTCTTTCCGCCTCCCTACAATGGGTGTAAAATAAGAGAATAAACTTAAAGGAAGTATGCATACTTGAAAATACAGGCATTTCTTTAGTGCACATCAGTTTGGTGGTTCTGGATATATGTAGAGATGAAGGAAAATAAAGATGATATTTGTGTTGTGTTCGTATCTGTAAAATATTTCAAAGTGGAATTCAGCAGATCATGTGCCAGAGTCTGAATTAACTGACAGAAAAGAACAATTTCAGTTTCGTTCAAAGGATTTTATACTTGATCACTAGTATCTAATAAGATGAAGAATGTTCCCCAGGGGCTACCCTACATATTTTTAAATCATATACTTTCCTTCAGTACAACAGTCCCAGTAATGATGTTATTGAGAACTACTGCATTTGAGAAAAATGAAAATGGTTTGTTTGGATTTAGGAGATATTTCCAGATCTAAGAACTTGGAAATTCACTCACTGTTTTTTGAGACCCTTTCTCATTTGTAGAAAAATAGAACACATTTCTTCTTCACGCAGATACTAGATGGATGCTTTTGAGATGCTCAGGTATTACTGTGGCCACCTATCTGGGAAGAGAGACAAAATTTGGAGTCAGCCAGCACAACAATCTTTGGAAATGAAATAAATTTTGTCATTTATTATGTGTGTGGCAATAACATCTGGATGTTGTGATAAGGGATCCACTATGTGATGAGCTCTAGGCAGTGTAATGGAAAAACTATCCACCCCTGTACAAGGTTTATTTCCTGGATTTAGAGATGAAAGACAACTAGTGGATTTGGAAAATGTGGAAAAGTATAAAAGACCAGCAAAATGATAATTTCTGATATGGTAAGTAGAGATCATAATCAAAGCTGCAGAAAGCTATTTTGGAGCCCATTTGGAGCATTTGTTCCCCTCAGTCCCTGCCATGTCTCTGTGCTCCTTTTGGTAGGCCAGCTATGGCAGAAGCAGAAGCGTGATGTCTGTGTGAATTCTGCATAACCCTGGTTTGCTACACTAAATTGCATGAAGATTTGTATAGGTATTTTCAGACAGACCTGTGCTTGCTCCACATGTGCTGTGGGTCACCACACATTTGCAAGTCTCAGTTTGAAGGTGCTGCCATGTTGACTTGATGTGCTCCATTGGTGCCACAGACCCGGTGTGTTAACAAAGCTAAACAGGATTTAGATGAGACCTTTATCATCTGCCTGCCTGCCATGGAGCAGCACCAGGTGTGTCTGCAGAAGACTGTGACCTTGCCATATCAGCACACCTTCATAGCAGATATGAGTTTGGTCATGCTGGTTTCGGAAGCAAAGCTTCACGGAAAAAAAACCAACCAACCAACCAACCAATCAACCAATCAACCAAAAAGTGGAGAATCAGAAATGCAATTTCTGCTACTTGTAGAAAATAGATGATTTGAATAATTTTGTTTCATTGGGGAAACAAACAAACAAACAAACAAACAAAACCCCACACCTCACAATGTTAATAATTAGTATTTATTTTCAGGTAATTTTGAAGTAGGCTGTGCTTTATGTTCAGCTGAGCTCTGAATCCAGTTGGTTTTGACATCCAATTGAAATGCACAATGCACAAAGGTTAGAGAACCTTTCCTAGTAAAATGGTTGTCTTATATTTCTTACTTAATATACCCTGCCTTACTACTGCTTACTGTATATTAAACTGAGCTAAACATCTTATAGTTTCTATTTCTGCCCTTTTACATGGATTTAGTTGATAAATCTAAAGAACCAGTAGTCTGGGAGAGTGAAAGTGCAACCACAAATTGTTGAGATTAAATGGCAATGTGTAGCACTTTGGGCTGGGGCAATGAGAGTTCACTGCAACAGAGCATAAACTGATAGAAAGGCGTTGGCAGTTTACCATTGCTATGATAGTTGCTATACAAATATCTTTCTAGGCTCAAGAAACACTAAATGAAATACCCTGTCCTGTGTTATGTAGGAGGTTGGATTAGATACATGTAACAATGCTTTCAGAATTAGTCTGTGAACTATGGATATTGTCATGAGAAAGACTTACAAATGTAAATGCAGAATGCCGGCATCCCCCAGAATGAAAAATGAAGAGCAGACTACAAATCCCTTCAACAGGATATTCTGTTCTATTATTTAACTTAACCAACTTCTACTGAATTCAATACATATCTCAGGTTTAGGTTTCTACAAACCAGTCTTGGATTTGTGATGCATTTCCCAAATTTGTGCAATAAAAATGAATTGGCCCAGGTGAAAACCAGCATATGACTACTGATTACCAAAAAAACATATTCCTGCATCAGATATACTGGGGCAAATTCTTCTCTCTACGCTTAGTCATGAATGTTGATATAAAATAACGTTATATTTTTCTTTATCTTTATTGCATTGATAGAAATGACTAAATTTAGGGAGAAGATGGAGTCTATCTGAAGGTTTCATTAAGATCTGAATATTATAATAAAAGTTTGTATCTCTGTTCTAAAAGAAACCTCCAATATCAGGAATATACAGGATGGTGGTGAAATACAATAAGTATATTGATAAGGTACTGTGTGATTATTTGGGATGTCATTATTAAAATTGTTAAGACTTTATACTGCCATCTGGTATCTAAGCACCTCCCTCATATTCAGTGTTAATAGAGTAATGACTTCTTGGGATTTTTGTAGTATCAGCCTCATGGTTTCTGGAGAGGGGTATCTCTAGGTTCAATTCAAGTGATTAAATTGAGATCTAAGAATTTTTCGTATCACAACACTGCAATCTGTGTTCATGCAGTTTTGCTATAGGGTTTTTAAAAACCAGGGACCACATCCTTCCATGTTCTCTGCAACTGAATTTGTTACATTTTGTAGAATCAAACATTAATTTTATTTGATAGATTAAATTTCAGGTGATTCTGATGAATTTGAAAAACTCCTAGGTATCATCAGTCTGGGAAAAGCTAAATGACAAACTACATGTTTCCAAGCTGATAAAGTGTGTAAAATGTGGCACAGAGATCAGTAAAGTGAGGGGTAAGACTCTCTAGGCAATGCAATTTCTATAATCACTCACTCTCATAATAAGAAACACAAGTCTCCATTTTATTCCAGGTTTGCATTCAAACCTCCTGAACTTAAAGCAAATAGTGAGTGGTGAAACTTTTCCTGCCATATTACATGGCTGGCTAATCAGTGCCTATTATATTGTAAAAAGCTCTGCTGATGTGCCTCTTACAGTTTTAACCAATAACACACCTACCATCTGACATTGTGCAATTAGTCTGCACTTCTAAAGCCTGCCAGAAACAGCAATAAGACTTCATCAGAGAAAGATCATTATCTAAGGCACCTCATAGATGCTAAATATGCAGAGTTCTGCTGCATTTGCAGCCCACAAAGGATAAAGGCACCAAGGTGCAGCGCTAAGGCATTAAGGCATTCATTAGCATTGTTTTAGTGAAAGCTTGGCCTATCAGGACTTCACACTAGTAGGCATTAGAAAAACCCAATCCAATCCAAACCAAACCAAAACCAAACAAACACCACCCCCTTGCCACAAACAAACAAACAAAAATAAAAATAATAATTTTTAAAAAAACAAAACCAAAAACAAACAAAGAAACAAAAAACCAAAACACCAAAACCCCACAAAAATTCCAAACCAAACACTGATGTTTTGGGCATTTTCATTCCCTTCAGAATCAGTGAATAAGTTCATTAGTTGAGGGAAATTGAAACATCAGTATCAGCAGAGTTTGGCTGGGTTCTCTCACTGTGAGTCAGTATTATTCAGGCCCTGGACTGCATTTTTACTATTTTTTCTCATAAAAAAGAACACAAACTTTCCTGTAATGCTCACATTGGCAGGAACTACTGTAGGTGAGAAAGGGAGTCAGGGAGGAGGGCAGTGTTCTCACATGCTGCAGGACTAACAAGGGTTGTGCCCAGCTCCCTAAACTCTTTATAAGAGGATCATGCTGTGGTCCAGAGGGCTTGATCCTCATGTTCACTGCAGTGCAAATTGCAATCTGAAGCTTTAATTCTTTAATTTGTATAGTATCCCTTTGCCAAGCTCCTCAGTCTCAATGAGTATCAGCCTGAGGATCAAGATGCTGTCGAAAAACCTCTCTATGCTTCTAGGTCTTCACATACTCTGCACTGGTGCGTTACCTTTGAAGGGAAATCCTGTTCATTTCGCTGATCGCAGAACACAGAACGAGGGAAGAAAAATCCCAGCACAAAGTACTGCAAACTATAATGTCAACACGTTTTTCAGCTTGCTTAGTAACAACCATGGGCTGCTTTACCTGAGAAAGTTCCTGCTGCAGTCAGCCCTGGGAAATTCCCTGGGGGTCCTTGTTCCTCCTATGATGGAAACTAGAGTCCCTTATGATTATTTTTTCTCTATGTCAAGGGTAAAAAAAAAGGCAAAATCTAAGGATTATAGATCCATCTACAACAATAGTTGTTTTAACTTGCACTAACAGTTAAAAATCTTGCAGGGGGAATATATGAAAATTACTGATTTCCAAGAAGATATGTTAATTATTATTAGTCAGTGTACTTACAAGGCACCATTGAAAACTTGGCACTCAATAAGTACCTATTAAACTATGTTAGAGAACATAATTTTTATGCTTAATATAAAAACTGCATGAATCATCTATTCATTTAACACCGGGTTGTACCTTCAGCTGGTATGAATCAGTCAAACACCAACAATAGAACTGGTCAGTTTACATAGACCAGGATCTGGTTTAACATTCACTGCATGAAAAACAGAATGGCATTTCCTTTCTTTTAACTTTTCACAGCAATTTGGAGTTTGTTCCTTTTTCTGTCACCCATCTGGCAGAATCGTAATTAACAGAATTTAAAGCCATGACACTGAATATGTTAGACAGTCGCACAATCAGGCGAATTTGCAATGTAATTAATAGATGTAAAAGACATGATCCATTTAAGATCACAGGGACTTGCATGCAGTAGCAATTCAGATAATTCAGGCTGTGCTGTCTTGTTTCTAAATAATGCCCTATTTTAAATGGTACATCCTCCTATGTGTTCTTTATACTTAAATCTGTGGCTATGCTGGGACAGAAAATACAGTACAATGATCAACATTGAAAAACACGGAGTTATGACCAAATTTTTAACATCCTTGTTGCTGAAAGTGTAGGAATACTTCTGCAGATCAAATAAAAACAACTGGAGAAGTTATTGTCATCTGAGTTATCACGCATCTGCTGAAATGTGTTCCTGCACAATCACTGTTCACTCAGTGCAACATAATCCAGTGGCTTCTAAGTCACCATCAATTCCTGCACTTCACTTAGACGTGTGGTAACTACCACCTGTGCAGTGGTATTTTTCTGCTGTTGTCTTAAACCACTTCAAAACAACTTCAAGAGCTTGCTGTCCTGTCCTGAGCTGTCATGACATTCTGACTCCAAAAGCTGGCTGTTTACCTTTAAGAATTTAGGCCATCTTAACTCAATGAGAGGTAAATATCCATAATTTTGCAGCTCAGTTCAGGCTTTGTGACCTTGCCAGCTGTGAGCTGAAGATATTTGTCAGAATTCTATGACTATGTATTTTTCATCAGTTGCAGTCACTCAATGATTGCACAAATCATTTCACTATTTTCTCCTCAGTTCATTTATTTATGACAAGTCTGAAGGGAAAACATTAGGTACTGTCCCTGAGATCTCAAATACAACAAGCATGTGGAGAATAAACTGTGTACAAAAGCATCCATTTACCTGCAAATGTATGCCCTTGTATATGGGGCCCAATCATCAGTTGTGAATAATATATCACTTTAAGTAATATTTTTAATTAGAGCAAATGTTGCAGAACCCAGCTTGTAATGATAGATAGTGTATGGGCTTTGTAAGAAAAGCAAACAAATCAAAAGCTATCTATTCCAGAGGATACTACTAAGGGAAAACAAAACAAAACAAAACCCAACCAAACAAAAAACCCAAGCAAAAAATCAACCACCACCACCAAAAAAACAAAACCAAAAACAAACAACAAACAAAAGCCACAACAACAGTCTGTCTGATTTATTCCATTTAATTTAAGGACCACAACTGAGGGATCTAATTTAAGAGTTTAGAAGTTTTGGGCTTCCTGTGAGGTTCACGTAGAGAAAGGTTCTTCCAAAATCTAATTGGGGACCATAAAATCTGAATAACTCTTTGACAAAGAACATATCTTCCCTATGAAAACAAGAGGAATATCCAATGATGAAATTCCTGGTAAATGGACACCTCCATTTAATACTTAAAAGCTGACGTCAGATGAACTTATCAACGTAATTGGCCATGTTCAGACATTTATGTCAAAATCTTTATGCCTTTATAAACGGGGAGCTCTTGTATCAAAACACAGAAAGAAAGAAAATAATGAAATAAAACGCCTTTTAACAGAAATACTTAGTTTGAGAAATAACTAAATATGCATTGCCAGCATCTCATTGGCTGTCAATGTGATGAACTGTCTTGTTTATATATTTCATGTGATGAACTTCTAAATGATTAGCTATAGACACAGACAGATATGTAATGAACAGATGTATAAGATGTGCATAGCATAATTGCAGAAAATCTCTCAACCCTCTTAAAATTAATAATCATATAAGTGGTTTCCTCTTAAAATCAAATGTTTTGAGCATATATACATGTACTAGTTATATGAATATATCTATGCAAATACTATGAAGGTACCAAAGCTTTTCTGAACCCAGAATCTCAGCTTCAATATGAAATGTCTTCTTTCTAAAGTGTTTCTTCACTTTTTATACTACTAATAGCTGAACAGCAGTTCAAGTCGGTCCGATATCAGGTGCAAAACAGGAAGAAAATTGTTTCAGAAAGACGGGGCTCCAGTCCCATTCCATGCTAAGCTGCTTCCCAGATCCCTGAGCCTGGAACTGCAGCATTTGCTGCACAGGATGGTGCAGTTTTGGGCTCACGCCTAACACAGAGAGCTTTAACAGTGATCTGTGAAAAAAAATAGGGTACTTGACTGACTCATTTTGACAACACGATGACAAAAAGCTATGTGCAAGGAAACTTCATTCTTAGACTTCAATAAAAAAGCTTTTGAATGTTTTATTCTATAAAAATAAATAATCACTTACATATTAAGCTAGTGTGCTAAAAATAGATTATCATTGGCTTCTTTTACCATTTTAACACATGTAGATCAAGTGTGGGTGTTTCCAGGGTAATGAGCAGTGTGAGGCTCGTGTTTTGAGAGCTCCAGCCTCGGCTGTCTCTTCAGTGCTCAGCCACTATTACCTCCTGGACTCCTGCTGCCTCCCCTTTTGGCCTCAGGAGGCTGTTATTCCACCAAAAAGAGAATCCAGTTCACGTTTTAATAGGAAAAATACAGAAGAACTAAAAGGTGAAGCGGCCATGTAGCAACCTTTTACACCATCAGATACGGTAGCCCAGTTAAAAGGAAACTGTGTTTTGAGAAGGCCAAATAGTTATTTCTGGAAGGAAAGAGACAGTTTCTTCTAATTCAGTAAATTTAAAAAAGTCATCATGAATGACTCCATTAGTTAAAAGCTGCACAAATCCAGTGTAAAAGCCTATGTAAGGCTACTTTTATGAGCACTGCTTGTGTCAAAGAAAAGTTTACAGGCTTTTTGAGGAACAAACTCTCTTGTCTTGGTCTCCCAGTGTGGACTGGACTTGCAGAACTAAGAGAGTCACTCTTTGGCCATGCGTGATGGACGGTGTCTGGGTTGTACATCTGCTTGTCCATTGGATGTAATGCTCTTTTAAAAGGCTGAGGTGAAGCAGTAAAGAGGAAAGTTTTTGTTGTGGCTGCAGACAGGAGCTAAGTCAGGAAAGCTGGGCTCTTGACTGAAAGTAATGGTTCACAGGATGGGGAGAAAGGCTTATTGAGACAGGAGAAAGACACAGGGGCTGTTTGAGTGTGGGGTACTGGATAAAAGAAGGTACACACCATCAAGGACACCTTTGTAATGAAGGTGAAGATACAAGAGAAAAGGCTTTTTGGGGAGTCAGAAGGGACAGGTTGAGATCTGATCCATCTCAACTGGTAAAGATCCTGACGCAAAGCAACTCTTATGCAGGGACAGAGAAAGATGTATTTCGAAATGGGGGTATTTATATTCTGCCTCAATCAGAGTTTTCTTTACAGGAGAGAAAAAAAACAACCTGTAATGCATCTAATTTCTGTTGAAAAAAACAAAAGCAACAACAACAACAACAACCACCTCATTCCAGAGCTTAAAGAGCCTTTTGGTACTTTTGGAAAAACACTCAAAGGAAAGAGTCAGACAGATCTGCCTCAAAACTCTGGTTAAATCAATGTCCCAGCACAGTGTAAATTACTTTGCCACTTTTTGCCTTAGCACTTCCATCTGCAGAATGCGAATTTAACAGCTGCATAAGGCTGCTGCAGAGAGAATTAATTGATGTTTGTACAGTGCTTTGCAAGGCTAGCATTTTATTGTTACTTATTTGTTTACCCATCAACCCATGTTATTCTTTCATCCCAGTAATAATACTCTACAAATAGTACATCTCTTGAAAGAGGATGAAATCAGGACACTGAGGGTAAGAACAGACTACTAACACACATTAGCAATGTGAAGGCTGTTTCCAGACATTTGCATAAACATCGAGAAATTAAAAAAACAACCCATCAAACAATAACAACAACAACAACAACAACCAAAAACCAAAACACAAACCAACACAACAGAATATGAAACACAGTTCAGATCTTAAACAAAAAATCATATTGATATCTTTTTATTATCACTTCAATCCCTCTTAATTAAAAGAAAAAAAAAAAACTGTAAAAGAATTAACAATACAAATTAAAAATATAGGAAAGAACAGAATACTGACCTGGAACAAAATAAAATTGCACTGGTGACCCTGTGCAGCCTTTATTTCTCCCAACTATACTGTCTGCATGTTCAGTGTCCAACCTCTGTTAGTCATCTGTGCCAATGGAAGCAGCACTTTGAGGGGCCATTAAACCCATTTCCTTTACACATATTGTGTTTTGAGATGTCCTTGAGACAGAGCTTTAGATCAAATGGATAAATAGCTCTGAGTGTTTATTAATAAGAGTGCATTTGAGCCGCATAGACACTGAACCTGGAGGCAAACTTGAAGGGTGCTTTCATGCACCTCTCACAACGTTGTGTTTGAATGGCCATGGCAGTGTCCCACGGTCAATGTCACTCAGATGGATTGTCCTGCAATTGCATGAAAACAGACAGATTTTATAAGCAACCTGAATTCAAGCCACATTGCCATCATGTTAAATAAAGCTTATAATTGTGTCTCAGGAGCATCACAGTCCTCAGATTGCTTCTGGAATCAGCTAGCTCAAAAGAAGTACAGGAGTAAATACAGGTTGAATATAGTAATCTAATTTCTCTTTATTTTTCAATCTTTTCATTATGTCACGAGTTTTTCTTTAAAACTTCTATAACTTCAAAAGGTTTTTTTTGTTTGTTTGTTTTTGTTTTTGTTTTTGTGGTCTGTTTCCTTGCTTTATTTGGTGTGGGTTTTTGGTTGGTTTGGTTTGTATTTGTTTGGTTCTTTGTTTTGTTTTGTTTTTTTCCTATCTGGTTTCTAGAACTGGTGATTTTATTTTAGTGGAGTATGCACGTGTCCCAACAGAAGAAACATTACTCTTCTGTATTTATTATGTATTTCTTTCTATCAATTAATGGATTGTACTAATCTTTTAACTGCAATAGAACAACCAAAGCTTCAACACAGACGACAGTCTGCTGTGTTCCCAGAATTACTGCTTCCCACTATAGGATTCAGTAGTTATGTGGAAGCTTTATACTCTCCATCGCAGATCTGTTCTCTCATTGTTTGTATTGTTTGCTTCTATCTGGCTGACCACACAATCTAGGTAATTTCTCTGTTTTCCATGTATCTGTAAAATTTTATCCAATGATTTCTTCCTCCCACCCTCACCCTGTTAAATGGTTTGTAATTCAATTAGTGTATTAAACTTGTAACACATTGTATTAATAGCTGTAATACAATTACAATTCTGAGTCGAAGTCAATTAACACCTTTGTGACTGTCAGTGGTCCTCCTGTTCCATGAGTGTTAGAACGTAGATTCAGATCCTTGAAGAGTCTGGTAAGAAGGATGTACCTTCTATTGGTTTCAGTGGGATTAAGACCATTGAATACATTTGTGAACTGGAGATTTCAGCTTGTTTATTCAAGCTTCAGCTCACAGCCACAAAACATATTTTAACTGTCTCATAATTTTAGGAAGTGGGCAATTCATGTTAGGCCTCTGATTTTCTGTGGAAAACACTGGGTATGTTTCTAGGAAAACTAGATTGTAAATCACAATGTGAAAAGGGCTGCTGCTAGATTATGGAGCTGTTTATTTTCATTCTTTCTAATAACTAGCATGCCACCTAGTCCTGTGTCCTATCAGACTATATGCCTTTGCACTGATGTGGAGTGCTAGAGGTTGTTTGATAACTGACAGTCCAGGAGCACCAGAAACTGGGCGTCAATTTTTCCCCCCGAAGCAGCTGATAAAAATCTGCAGGTAATCATTGGGAGTGGTTTCAGATTTTTTAGGTTTTTCCCCCAATGATTATACAGGTTCAAAATCAGTAGTGTCACTCTGTTACTTTTAAAGTTGAGTTCACACACAGTACTTAGACATAAAAAACAACATTACTACTTCCTTACTGTTGTGTTTGGGATTCCCACTGAAACATTGAACTCTTTTGGTTCAGCAAATGTAAGATCTGATAGAAGCACTGCCGTGGATGATATGGGGGCCAGATTCCTTTTCGATTTGGTATTAGGAAAAGAACATACATTATAACAATGCAAAAACATAATTCTTCTGAGAATGTTACTGTTATTTTCCTAGAAAATACAAAAGTGTACCAGAAATTTCTAGGTTTTCACATGTCAGAATATAGGTCATGATGTATACAGTAAAGATAAAAAATGCAGGAAGAAATCAATTCTGTTATCATTTTAAATGTATGATTCACCACAAGTAAACATATGTTTCCCTTTCTGCTTTTTTTTTTTCTGCACAGTAATGAAGTTTTAGGTAATAAAATGTGTTGCCTGAAGATAAGGAGTATTATCTAAAACACATTTCTGTCAATTAAATTGTCTTCTATTACTTCCATTGAAACACTAGCGGACTTTTGATTTGACTGATTTTTAAGCATACTGAAGAACACAAGACATTGGAATTGGAATGTGTACTGCTAATTTATGATGTTTAACCATAATGGAGATACCACATAATACTTGGGAAATTGCTTTTTATTATGAATAAGTTCTTAGCATTTAACTTATGCTTCTTTATAAAGCTATATCTGCAACAGAACCTTCCATTTTAACTTGTAATACTGTTTGTGTTCTTATTTAGTGTTTTGTCCTAGTAATTAACTATAAAACTTGCAAAGAAATAAGGTGGAAGAACTATCTTCCCATACATTCAACTCCCTCTAATGAGCTCATTGAGATAAAGCTCAATTCAATAATTAAATGCCAATGAAGCAAAGATGCTTGTGTTTTAAAGGTTATCATGAACTAGTACTTATTTAAATGCACACTGTGGTGAATAAGCGTCCTTAAAAATGTGTAGCTCACATACTATATTTACCATAAGACAACTAGTCTATGGAAACTAAGTGCCACAGACATTTGAACATTGTGCCATATGATCATTTCCAGACAATTCAAGTAACATACACACATTTTACCTCTAGCCTTAAATTCTCCTCCATTCTCTTTCAATAACTCCAAAACTTTGAAGGAATTGTTGTGTCTTTACATTGGTGTGGTAGAGGAAGGAGTGGTCTTCAGTCTTTGGCTCACTGCATTCCACTCTGGAGAGTACAAGAAAAGCTGCACAGTCCAGAAACAGGAAACTATAATGTGGGTCAGTGGCTGTCTGGCCAAGGGGACTATTCCTTTGAAACTAGTGGTATTTCTCACAAAGTATGATATCTAGTTGTATGGGCTTGTCAGTAAAGTAATTGCCATTAGCGGAGAGAAATATTTATAATATTTCAGTCTTTCTATGTCTACATTAGGAAGAGAGGAATGAAAAGTTCTTGTTCTTTCAATTTGCTATAAAAGTAAAGAGTCAGCTCAGATAAGGACATCTGCATTGGAGGTGTCTGGATTTGCTCAGGCAAAGCCCATTCCAGATACCTGCTCTAAATTGGAGACTGAGCTCCTCTTATAGCAGACAGGACAATTCATTTTACACAGCACTTTTTTAGGATTAATACCATTTATAGGATAGGATGAATCACCTTTAGAACTGCCTCTTTTTTATTGTCTATAGGAGGAGCGTAGATAGTTTAGACTGGATACTTTTTAGATGACTATAATGAAATGAAACAGATCTCAGCCTAGGGGACATCTCCTACAGGCCCAAAACACAATGCATATTTCATGTTTCTGTTGGTGGTGGCAGGTGGCCTAAAGATCAGACAGATACCATCCCCTCCCTGCCCTCATTTTGCCTATTACAGTAAAAAAATGGGCAGAGCACGGAGGAAGAGGGGCAGCAGTAGGCAGGGAAATAAGCAGTAAAGATATAAAATCGCTCAGGTCTACTGTGACCACCCTCAGTTGCAGTACAATTGCAGCCTGAGGTCTGCAACAAAAGCTGTGAATAGTTGCTCTGTCTCTGTGGTAGCAGATGGTGGGGATTATGGTTCTCTCAAGTGCTGATAGCTTCCCTTGAGCAACACTTTTTTTTTTTTTTCCTTTAACAGAAGGCAGACTTTTATTTTAAACGTGCAAAAATGTAACCTCCCTTTCAGCTTTGAAGGAAAGTGGCAATGGGATCACCTCGTTATCTTGTATGAATATGACTGGAGGTGATTTTTGCTATATATATAAAAAAACTGGATGCTGGTTCTTATATTGCTTCTCCCTTCTGCTCTCCCTCATGGTTTTCCTTGTGCTTTACAAAATAAAGAAAAATACAAAAAAGGTAAGTTATCATTTGTTACTCAAACTCTCATCATAGATACAGAAAAAAAAAAAAAGAGATTAAATTTAGTTTAGAAATTATATTACGACTGTACTCTTTACAAATCCTTGCTGGCTCATATAGAAAAAGAGAAAACTATTTTAAACTTATTAAAAATTGGAATTTTGCATACTTAGGTTTTATACATGTCCAAATAAACAGACATCTTAAAGATGCCTAGTTCTCAGAAGATGAAGGACTCTTTGATTTCCATTGGAAAATCAGACTGCTTAAGGCATCTCAGTTTGGGCCCCTTAGGGCTTCTTTATTTGTATAAGTAAAAATGAAAACAGTAGAACCCAATAGGAAAATCGGGAATGTCTAGAGAAAATGTTAATATTAGAGAGTCAACTAATCTAAAATGTTATCAACCCACAGGATGTGACAGCTTATGTAATTTGGGAGTCTTTCCTTTTATCTTTGTAAAACCAACAATTTGAAGGCAGTTATTAATATTTCTTAACCAAGAGATTACAAAAGCACTGTTTCGGGAGTGAGTATAAATTAAAAGTTGGCAAAAAAAAAAATTTAAAATAACTTGTTGCACACTTAGATTGTAGACAATCATTAAAAAATAATCACTCATGTTATCAAAGTTTAAATTTATTTTTTCAGAAGTGATTGACTGAAGAGTAGTAATGTTGAGTTTCAAAAAATTGCTGAAGGCAAAGGAATAAAATGGGACACGAAAAAGAAACTTTATTTTCCCCTTTGCAACTGGCTGAATTACATAACAGCTGACAATCAACATTATTTAGCTTCCACAATTTCACGCAGATTCTTCGCTATGAACTGCACCAAGAGGGCTGAGAGATGATCAGCATCAAGGCACTCATTGTGGTCACATTCCTCTTCTTACAGCTTTATTGTCTTCCTTTTTTCCCCCTGAAATCCTCAAGCAATTTGGTTGCTGAGGTACAGTCCTGAAAGCTAAAGGTATTGCTGTCATGGATGACTCCTTTTAGCCAGAAATAATGTAATGTGTTTGATTCCTTCCACTGCAAACCCCATTTTTCTAAAGACAGCAAGAGCTCTTGAATAGCGACATGGTGCAGGGAGTGAGGGAGGCTGATGCATCCCAGCTGGTGGTGATCCCAAACTCTTCCACTCTTGTTGGCTTTTTAATGGTATACATGTAACAAGTTTCAGCTCCTCCATAGCTGGGCAATTTACTACCCCAAACAAGCAAAAGCGGGAAGGCTGAAGAGAGAGAGACCGGGATTGTGTGGCCACCAGGAGCAGTAACTCTAAGCGCTACCTCTGCAAGTGGACTGTTGTCCACTGCCAGCACTTTCGCTATTCGTGTCTTGCGGATGATTACAGAGCACTTCGATCTCAAGGGCCATGTGCTGAAATCTTCCACAAACATTAAATTTCTGCAGAGGAGTTTTATACCTGTATATGGGTTACTACTTTTAAACATAAATATTTGTAAAGGCATCTTCCTTGCTTCCCTAAACTGCTGGGTTGTGTTTTCTGTAGGGGAACCGATGCAGGATAATTACAGTTATTAATCATTTTCTCTTTCTTCCTACTTTCCATTCAGCAACTGCACATGTTTTTTGGAGTTTTTTTTGGTTTATTTTAAGACTCACTGAGAAAACGGGCAAGGACAGATTAGTACTCCAAGGGCTGACAAGATCCTGAAAGGTGGAGCAGGAAGCCTGAACCTTGAGTTTTGCAGTGCATCTGTAGATCTTCTAACATTCAAGCTTCTGTCCTCAGTCCATAGGGAACTGTGAGTCTAGAAATCTGCAGGATAGAAAGCTTGGAATCTGAGCCTTCTAGGATAAATTGTGAGAGAGGGATATTTTCCCTGCAAGCTATTAAACTACAATTTTCTGGAGAAAAATTGCTACTTTCAGCCATCAACGTTCATTACTAGGAATAGGGAAAAAGGCAACACGGGACCTGCTGGAAGCAGCTTGGAAAATAGTTGTGATCTTAAAGGCTCATTCTGTTGAATTGGATTAAACTACCTCCAGAATAACTTTGGAACTGCAGGCTAGGGGTTTGCAGATGAGACTGATTGAAAACATTTGCTGTGAGGGACTCTCAGAAAACTGTCCCATGGCCCAAAGTTTAATGGGACACTACCATAAGTAGCCCTTGAGACACGGTGATAAGACAACATTTTATTACAAGCAAGTAACAATGCAATAATTTTCTTCTAGACTTTTAACATTGCCAACATTTTTAGGTAGTATAAAGTTATTTTTTGGGAAAATATTCATTATTGTTGACCATTCAATTCATTATAGCCCATTGTCAATAGGATTGTATGCTTTCCTTGCCCATAACAATTCTCTTCATGCATTGAACCTGAATCCTACCTTTGCTTACCTGCTAAAGACTGATGCATTTCTGAATTCATGTCCTCATGATTTAGGTCTGTTTTGTTGATATATTTATATTTAGGTCTGTTTTGTTGATATATTTATATTTTGTTACGTTAGAACACAATCTCACTCCTAAGACCAAGCAGAACACCTCAAAGGTGTCTTTCTCAGTCTACTAGTACAGAGAATCAACCCAAGAAAAGATTGTGTGATTCCCACCTCCAGGCCTAGTAAAGCAAATTTGCTGAACTATTGTTATTATTACTATTATTAGTAGTATTAGTATTAATTTATCAAACAAATTTCTGTACATCCTTTGGGGCACGATGCTATAAGCTATCATGACACTTTTATCTCAAAGTTTCTACAGTTCACAACAGACTTCATATCTTAATTTAAAACAAAATCATGCTCATATAGCTTTGGGAAATATCCTTTCTATCTGTGAAAAGTGTAGTTATTAAAATATTGATTAGATTATAGCCCAAAGACACGTATATTGCATAAACCTTCCAATGGGTATTTGTGTAGGAGATGAAACAACAGTCATCACTGTAAGTTCAGGATGAAAAGCTCATCTCAGTACATGTAGCTATGCAACTGTGTAGATGCCTACATATGAACTGTATGGTCCAACATGCATCTGAACTCCATTTACCGCCACAGAGAGAACAGATACTTAAATTATGTGCTTCATCTGACCTATTAGGAATGTTTAGCTTAGGATGAGATGAATTGGACTTTTTAAGTGCCTATTTCTCTTCCTGGTCTCTAAGAGTCAAAAAAAGTCCACCTAGTTCAGTGGAAATATACAGGAAGACTGATACTGCTGAGCTGACCCTACTTGTGATGATTAGTCTTAAACACTAAAGTCAAGATTAGGAAAGAGTAGCATAAGAACTGAGGATTACTGTTTCGACTTCACTTTCTGTAACTTACTTTAACCTTTCAAATTAAAAAAAAAAAAAAAGAAAAAAAAAAAAGGACTTTACAGACATTTAAAACTAGGATAAGTTGAAAACTGCCTGAGGTGCCTAAAAAGTATGAATGAATTTTTCTTTACAACCTCGTTGCTTCAGGAGAAAATTGTTATCTCTGGCACACAATAGTATTAGGTTTCCTACATGGACAACACAGACACAAAGAATTAAAGGTTCAGTTCCAGAGGTACTGAAGTTCTGATGCTCTAGTTTTTGTGAGGGAAAATCACACAGAAGATTTCCTCACAGAGATCTATGGGATATTTAAGATCTGAATCCTGAGACACAGCCTAACAGCTAAACTATTGTCTTGCCTTGACCTCTAGCTCTACAACTCAGTATATTTTTAGCAATATGATACACCTTATGAGCAGGGAAATAGAACTGTATGAGAGTAAATGTTAACAGGTATACATGAAAAAAGTAGTCAACTTTTCCATACACATTGCTAAAATTAGTTGTTGCTATTGAGGAATGCGATCTTGAAATTGCAATTAATAGCTCTATAAAAAAGCGCAGTGGTTAGTGATTGTTGAAAAGTAGTAAAAGTAATTTAGTATTATTAGGATAATAATTTAAAAAGCAATAAAAAAGATCCCAAACCCACCATGAAACACAGTGGAGTCACCCCTCATACAACATGCAGTTAAGAGTTTCACTGTGTGTACTTGATTCATAAGCTTGAAATGGGTCACAAATTTTGATTGGATACCTCAGGCACACAGTATTGTTTCTTTCTTTTTTAGAAAAAAAATAAGGGATGAAGTTTGCCGCAAGAAAATGCATGGTGCTATATGGAAAATTAACTTACATAGCAATGTAAGTTAGAAATTATTTCTAGTCTTTCTTTTGATCTTTCCTAGAACATCAGGAGAATAATGGTGAAAATAGTAATTAATATTAACACACACTGTTCAGCATTGAATTTAATCAATATTCTGAAAACTTTTTTCTTGTCATATGCATGTGCATTAATACTGAATATAATTTTTTAAGTATTTCAAAACTAAGTTACATCAATCTGTTTTCCTCAATTTGAAGGGTTTTTTGGTTTTGGATTATCCTAAGGAAACAATATAAGATTCTTGGATACTGTAAATTCATACAGCATTTCTGGACTCATTTATCATTTGCCAACTGACACTTCTGAGAATCTCATTAGACCTTTATGTTAATTTCTCCTATTTTAGCTAACTTTTCTTATCCTTTGCAGTATACAAGACATTCTTGCAATGACAATGATTTTAATTTTTTTCCTTGTTCATCTCCAAAAGGTTGTTTTATCTTATGATGCTAACTTACCATGATCAGTGAATCATAGGATCATAGAATAATTTACGTTGGAGAAGAGCTTTAAGATCATTAAGTCCAACCATAAACCTAACACTGCCATGTCGGCCACTAAACTGTGTCCCTAAGTGTCGTTCCTACATGTCTTTTATACACCTTCAGGGATAGCCCTGGATCACAGGGACCTTCTATGTAGCTTTTATTGCCTACCACAGCTGTAGTTTACTGTGCTGCTACTTGGAGACCTCAAATGAGGTGACATCACAGTCATATCAGAATGTGAAAAATACAGTTGCCTAAATCAATAAAGTAGAAGCAAAACATTTCTGCCTAATGGCACTTTAAAAGTAGCAATCTATCTGATGGACATCCAAAATGAGGCCAGGGGCACTTCAGCCTTCATTTAATCCTGAGAGTTGTTTCTTCTCAGCTATGGCAGGCAACAGTTCTAGCCAATGCTTTGGTGTGTTTTCTGTCCCCGGCAGCATTTATTTTGTTACACAGGCTGAAGATAATTGAAATGGTTTTCAGCTATGTTTTTTCTTCCTGTAGTCTGTTGCTCTTCTAGCCCCAAGGCTGTGTCAGGTGGTGGGGTTTCCTCCAAAGTAGCTACAAATTTGGGTTTTCTCCAGCAACAACGAGGCCGAAGGAACAGGATGGAAACCATATCTTAAAGACAGGTGTCAAGAGGATGGGGTCAGACTTTTCAGTGGTGTCCAATGACAGGATATGGGACAACAGACACAAACTGAAACACAGGAAATTCTATCTGAATATGAGGAGAAACCTCTCTACTTTGGGGGTGCCAGAGTCCCGCAACAGCCTGCCCAGAGAGGCGGTGGAGTCTCCTTCTCTGCAGACATTGAAACCCATCTGGACACCTTCCTGTGCCATCTGCTCTGGTGAACCTGCTTTAGTGGGTGGGTTGGACCATATGGTCTCTAGAGGTTCCTTCCAACTCCAACCATTCTGAGATTCTTGGAATATCTGCTAGAATATACTTGCATGGAGTCAACTCTGAACCAAAATGATGAGGTATGGCAGAGGTACATGTCCTTGTCTCAGTCAGCATGAGTTGCCATAACACCACACATGAGCACTGTGGAGGGTAGCCACTGTACTCCATGCCACAGCATACACCCTGCCAAAGGAATATTGTAGTGCTGGATCCATCTATTTTTAAAAATTACACAGAGTTAAAATTCATAATGTTCATACTGTCACATTTTATGCGGTAGGCATATAATTTCATCAGTTCTTACTTACACACTAATAGTTGGTGATACTGCACTGTACAAATAAAACGAAATAATACCTAGCCCACAAACTGGATGAATGATAATAACATTTTAATACTACAAAACACCTCAGTACAGGATGTGCAGTATTTGTCCACCTTTAACTAGGTCTTCACAATCTTTTACAAAGACACAAATGTACAAGTCCATTAGAGAGATCAGTGTATATACATATAAAAAAAAATGTCAACATCTAAATTTAGTAGAGAGACTGTAATGAATAAGGATGGAAGGAGTGTCAGGAGGTCTCTGTTTCAACCCTGCTTCATATCAGGGACATCTATCAGATTTGACCATATGGCTCAGAATATTGCTTATCAGGTCTTGAAAAGCTCCAAGGGCAACCTGTTGCAGTGCCTGTTTTCATTGTTCCATATATTTGTTCTGAAATCTCTCTTTGTCTTATACCCATGGTCTTATACTCTTGTCCTCCCACCATGCTCAACTTTTAAGTTTCTGCCTTTGTCTTCTTAATGACCTCCTTGTAGTTATGGGCAGAATGCTGTTGTGTCCTCCTGAAGCTGCCTCTTCTCCGGGCCAAAGAAGCCCAGGTTCTCCAGCATCTCATGAAGGGCAATTACTCCAGTTCCTTCTCTCCCTCACACTTCACTTGCTGGTGGCCCATCACTGAATTCATGCCAAATTACCGATGTCTTTGTTCTTTAGATGTCCTAAAACTGGATGTAATACTGTAGATGTGGGCTAATAATTGTTGATTAGAGAGGCATAATCCCTTCTCTCCAACTACTGACTCTGCTCCTGCATTAGCAGCCCAGAATATTGCTGAGTAAAGACCCCTTAGGCAAAATGCTATGCTATCCCTGGTTTGAGAAGGCTTGCAGTTTGGTTAAAACCCAGTCTCAGCTCACTAACTGAGCTTGGCCTAAGAGCAATAAGTAGTGACTATGTGCTCAGTGTAACTCAATAAATAGATCTTTAACTCCACCAAAAAAGTAAAAAGTTCCAAGAAAAACACTTGGCTTCTCTCCTGCAGCCACTGCTGAAATGAACACTGAATAAAAGAGAGAAGGAAACAAAACATCACAAAGGAAAAATCAGCTCCTCTTATGTCTTCATTGTAGCTGACTAAAGTTGGATTTCAAAGTACTTTTCAAGCTGTTTGGATACACATCAGCTTGTAAGGGTAAAAGGAAGAAAAAAGGAAAGGAAAGAAACTCACCAGCTTTTCAGCCCTGAGCGCCAATGAATTATATTTTTCCCCATGTTTCTTTGCAAGTCTGCTCTCTCTTTTTTGTACAGTTTTATTTATGTGGCAAAGTATTAACTCAGCAGTAAGCTAAGAGCCACATGGAGTTATGAGAGAACACATTTGACTTTTCTGCTGAAACATGATATTCTTTATGAAACAATAGATTGTACAGAGGAAATAATGATTCCTGGGAGACCAAATCTCTCAGGGGGTTGGGATGTGCAACGGGGCTTTCAATTTCTACCTCAGCACTTTGCATGTCAACCAGATTAGTAATGACCCAAAACTCCCATCTCACACCTCGGCAGTTCCTCATGTTTTGCCATGTGTAAGGGTGCATTGGGAATGGACTGCTGCTTCTCATTCGGGAAACAGAAGGGAAACAAAAATTTTTCCTCTCTTGTGCTATAGTGAAAGTAAAGGTTTTGCTTTCACTGTGGTTTAAATCCTCAAGTCCTTAAGGAGAATCTGAATGCTCTCATGAGGCCATTTGTGCTGTTGGCCCTGCAGAACCATGTTCTGACCAAGGCATCATTAGATGATTCATCCGTGAGTTTCATAATTCCTCCTTGGATGTTAGAGTAGGCTGCAAAAAGACATTATGCAAAAGCAAACCTGAAGTAATTCAGTGAAGCTATTAGCATAGTCAAAATAGGTTCATTGCTGGCAGGACACAAGGTTTGTTTGTTGTTGGCAGAACTGGCTGAACTGGTAGCTCTTAAATCCTGCATCTTGAATCGTGTGTAGACTTAACAACAACTGAACGATAGAAAACTGTCTGTCTGTCTGGACTGTTTGTGTGCACGATAGCTTGTAATAGTTTGAGCTGTATTATAGAGGTTACAGAAAGTAGTGCTTTTAAAAAAAAAAAAGTTAAGAGGAAATGTCTGTAACCCGCATGTAACCTTGCTGTCAGGTGGCCTGTTTACCAGCTATAGTACAGAAAGGGCTTTTAGGCTTAGTCTCACAGTGTCCTTGTTATATTTAGCTGAAACAGGAGCTTAAATTCAGTTATCCAGTAGGGAAACATTTGGCCTAAGCTCCTTTTGTAATTCATGGAGAAGCAGAGAGGTATTCCAGATCATGTGTCTAAATCTAAAATAAGTGTTCACAGTGAGGAGGATCATTTGCCCTCTGGAAGTAGTTATCCCTTTCCATTTCCTAAAGAAAGAGTAGAGACAATTGGTACAGGCAAAATAAAAAACTGTTACACAGTTTATATGAAATGAGATGAAATTTATCTATAGGTCTTCAAAACTTGTATCATGGCCATGAATGCCCTTCAGCCTTAGAGAGCCAAACTAAGGAAATTCAGGGCAAACTGTTATTTCACAGACGATGTTAACTATTCTAAATGGCACTATAAATTGGAAAGGAAATCCATTAGAAAGTTGAATTCATAATGGGAAAAAATGGTCAAAGATTTGTGAAGCAGGATGGAATAAATGCAGGGAATGATCATGGAACCTAAGATATTTTTCAATACATTTGAATATCCAGAACTCAGTGCTACAGCATTGATTTTCTCAATGTAAAATACAACTCTCAGCCACACAGTTTTCTGCATAACAGAGAACAACCTACTATTGCTCTTGCTTCAAGACCTGGATGTTTAAGTCATACAATAGGCAACTGTATTTTGGTTAAGGAGTCTGTGACCTATTGACTGTCTCTTGAGTTTTCCAGCCTTTTGGGAAAAAAATAATACCAGTGATGGGAAGTGGGAATGTGGAATAATCCCCACAGAAATTAACAGCTTGGAGCATTTTCTAAATAGGTGTTTATTTCACCATGCTATGGGAAAATCAGTCTCTTTGTAAAGGTAAGGTGGCCACACAACTGTGTTTAATTTAAGTCTTGCTAAGCAAAAATCCAACTTTCTTATAACCTTCTCAAGGTTTTTGTAAATGTCTTGGTCACCTTTATACTTACAGGTTTTCTTTTCTTCCCATCCAATTCTTTCTCTAGTCTTGGTATGAATTTCTCTTAGTATAGAAGTTGCCTGCTAGCAACAGAGGATACATTTCAGAGAAGGATTTTTGAAATAGGGGAGGAGGATAGTTGAAAAGATTTTATGACCTTCCCATCTTTCAGCACCTTTTACTGTGACACCTCTCAGAGAGGGCCACAATTCAGCCTGAGGGTAAAATGTCTCCTTAGCATCCAGACAATATCTTCTGTTTGATAAACAGTTGGGGAGCTGGATAAGAGAACAGCTTAAAGCAAGCATGGTAGAAATGGCAGCAGGCAGATTCAATTTCTCCAAGAGTGCTTGAACACCTGGTTATAATAGAGCTAAATATTAGCTGTTCTAGTGTCCTGATGTGTATATTGACTTGTTTTCCTTTGTGCCAAGAACTTTCACCGTGTCTTTATTATCAGCGCTCGCAGAACAGGGCAACACTTGTTTGAACTCAATCTGTGGCTTTGAATTTTTCAGGTACAAGAGGACAATTCTGCAATGCTATTCTTCATTTTTTAAGTGACAGTAGGTATGTTCCAATTGTCTGTGTGATCTGGATCAGAATAAAGAGGGCTTTGTGATTTTCTGTCCAAAGTCGTGACTACATTCAGAAATCCAAATGTGTTGCAAAACCATTTAAAGTGATTAACAATACCCACAAATAAGTGATAGAAGTCATTACTTACAGGCCTCCTATCTGCTCCTGAGGAACTAGCTGCAGGAGCAGATGACTGACTGAGTTGAAACGCCACTAGATTGTCTGTAAGGAGCAGAATTCCTCACTGACTTGTTGATCCTTGGTTGTCTACCAGTGTAAAGAGTCATTTTCGGCAGGATCACAAAGCACTCCTTGTGTCCCACATCCGATTGTGGGGTTTTTTTTATGTGGGAAAGAAGAGTTCTTCACTCTGTACGAAGACAACCTGTATCTTCCACTTTTTGGTTAATTTACCTTTGCTGGGGATATAGGTCTCATTGTTGCCATTGTTTTTTTCCTCACCGAGCTTCAGATCTGCTCTTTTTGGTAATTTTCCTTAAAAGTGAGGTATGCTGCCTGTATCCCAATTGGCTGGAAAAGCCTGTACACTCTGTAAACTATCAAAGAGAACCAGAGATCTAATCAGGTGGTTTGAATTGTCCTTTAGCAATTCTTGTGTTTGTGAGGCCATCAACAGATATATAGATAACTGACACAAGAAAACTGCATAATCCTATGGTTGTCTGCTTCTCTTCATAGACCATCCTAAGAAATGAGGTACTTGTCATGGAAAGAGCAGAATGATGCCTTCAGGACTATGTACCTAAAATTCTGCCACCTATCAGCCTGACATAGGTAGACAGGGTATAAACAAGATGTTGCACTATGTCATATTTAACAGCCCTAGATTTTGAGGCTGAAGGGACAGCTATAATCTTCATTCCAAACCAATAAGAACCTTATCATAATAACCTGTAATTCCATAGATTGAATGGTGATAACTTGTTTCTTTCATAAAGTTATAATTTTATTCTTTCTTGTAAAAAAGTAGGCATTGTAGATTTTCTACATTTAAGTTTTTCCTGCCTCCCTAATTTGTCTTGTCATTGTTAAATCTTATATCTACTTCTTTGTTTTCACCATTCTTTTTAAAGAATCATAATTGGTACTATTATCCTTGCTATGAGAATAATTAGCTATAGCTTTTTGACACATTAAATGGGGAACGTTACATTTTAAGCAGCAGGCACTGGAAAACTAAACAATACTGCTTTGAATAGGATCATAGAGAGGATGCTCAGGTGAAACAAATGCTAATTTTAGCAGCTTGAACTTTATACCTTTATAGAAGAAAATTAATCACACTGTAGGTTTTGGCTGTGAAAGAGACAAAGCACTTCGGCCTCTTTTTAAATTGGAGCTTTGGTATTTTTGGTGATGGAAGATGGTTGCACAGTGAATCGTCCCCTGATGTGTCCGAAAGATCCTTGCTCTTACAATAAAAATAAAGTGTTTGATTCCTCTTCTGTGTGGTTGGATACGTCAAATATTGTCAAATGTAAACAACACCATCCAGCAACACTTTCATTTTAGAATTGAAATCTCTCAACAGAGAACTGGGCAATGTCGTATCTCAAAAAATAAAGGTTACTGAATTTTAAGTGCACTAGCATGGAAAAGTCTGATCCATGTTTAGCAAAACTAATTGTAGGAAACAGGTAAACACAGGTACCTGTGTGATATTTGAAAGGTGTCTGATAAGTCTGGATAGCTGCCCAAACTCCCTTCCTCTACTGAACATA
Organism: Patagioenas fasciata; assembly: GCF_037038585.1. Lineage (NCBI taxonomy): Eukaryota > Metazoa > Chordata > Aves > Columbiformes > Columbidae > Patagioenas > Patagioenas fasciata. The sequence continues at coordinate 209,612,945 of NC_092520.1, forward strand.
ATAGGAATTTACATTACCTTTAGCAACACTATTTTGAGACAGTCAGTTGTTCACCTTACTGAGGTATTTTAGTTTTTCAGAAAGGCCACCAGAAAAAACTGTAGGTCTAAGAAACTTGTTTGGCATAAGTGGATTATAGTGATGAATTGGTCTAGTAATCATCCTGTTAACAGCACGGTTGTGATGAGCCTTTTTTCCTTAGAGAAGAATAAAGATATTATGTTTTTACTGAAATAAGAGGCTTTCGTTTTTGCTAGAAGTAACTTTGGTCAGCAATGAATGAAAGTATTATTATAAAAATATAACTTAGTTTTCAACAGCAGTAAGTAAACAATTATGTAAGTTTATGGAACTAATTGCTTTAACTAACATAATTGACACCTTAATATATTGGAAAATAGTATTAATTCTTTAAAACAGCATGTTAAGTAAATAAAAATGGTTTAATTAATGGAGTTATTACCTTGCAGTTTTTCCCAGCCTATTGTTTCTACCAGGCAATGTTAAGCTAAACAAGATTTTGGAACAAAAGCAGTGACTTCATTTCTGCTTAAACAAGTCTCTGACTTCTATACTGATTTCAGAATGATTCATCTGAAGCAAACTTAGTAAAACTATTCAGACCTTCATCTAAACTGATAGTTAATATGAGCTTAAATGAAGACCTTGGGATTTAAATTCCCAAAACATACTTGAAACAGTTTCAGCCATGGGTTAGCACTTAAAAAATTAATTCAGTTCTTGCCATATTGGTTTCTTCAGCTACACATAGTGATACTTCAGCAGTCCAGGTGGAAAACATCTCAGGGAGCAGGAATCTCAGGACTCCAAACCTCCTTTTTTCACCTGAATATTTAACAGACAAGAAATCCAGATTCTTGCCCTGAACTAAGCACATAGTTATTAAAATAAGAAATAGGCAATGACAGTTCGAAGCACATTATAGGACTGAGAAATATATGATCAGTTCCTGGAATTATTCCATCTGTTGTTCTGCAGGCTTGAGCAGATTATTTTATTCTTTGTGTCTCAATGACTGTAAGTGTAACTGGGGGTAAATCTTATTTCAGTCCCAAGTAAGATTACATATGCCCAAAGCAAGTCTTCAATTCTTTGCTCATCATAGCTGATTGTATTGCAAATTCTGCGGTGCAAGGATTAATTATTATTATGTGCTTTTCATCTGGCACATTGGGCCATAACTGTGATACCACAGTACAAACAAACCACAGCAAAATTACAGGTACTTTAGATCCCCAGAATAAGACTGAAAAATTAGCAAGTGCTCTTGATTTTTAATTCTACTTCATTCTGCCAGACACTTAATTCTATTCTGTTCTGCCAGAATATTTGGTAATTCCACAACCTTCTTCCATTTTACTTAAATTATATAATTGTTAGTTTTCTCAGACATTTTGCATCCATTGATTATTTGTCCACAAAGAAATGTGCAGTTTACACATGGCTGCATGCCCAGTTGATTGCCCTTCTAAACTAGACATTACCAGAACCAGTGCTGTATCATTAAGAGGACACTCTCTGTTTCAGAATACAGTTGAAACTGCCTTGCCTTTTTCTTTCTTTGGAAGGTGCATTCAGGGTCCTCCCCTGTTAGAGATGCTTTTCAACTTCTGTCACTATTTTGACATTTTGATGCATCACTTGGGAATGCTGAAATAGTTGGTTTGACACTTGTGTCACAACCTTCCATCTTTGCGTGAAAGCATCTATTACTGTATTTCCACATCTAACCACCATCTAGACACTCATGACAAACCACAATAGTCATGTTAGCCCAAGTGAAGGAGGGAAAAAGAAGATCTTCACAGCTCACTGGCAAATCACCTTGACTCTGTTAAAGCAAGACATGAGTGCTGATGTTTCACAGAGTCCCTTGGAATAAAAACAACTTTCCATGCTAAAAGACAGGGGCAAATGACATGAAAAAATAAGTGAGGTCTTTGAATATATGAGGGAAAAAACATCATGATAAGAATGGCTGTACACTGGAGCAGGTTGGATGGGCTTATGGGATCTCTATCCTTGGAAATTTTCATAACTCATCTGGAAAATACTCTGAGCAACTTTGTCTAGTGTCAAAATTAACTCTACATCATGCAGGGTGTTGGACTAAGTGAACTACAAAGGTCCTCTCTGTCTAAAATATTGTGTGATTCCAGGATTTGTTCTGTCTGCCCCTCTCATTAAGTACAGAAGACACTTCCATGACTGGCTTTGACTGCATATCTAACATTTAGATGAGTAGGTTAAATTAGATAAAACTCATTCTAAGTCCGAGAGAACTTGAGAGAATGTAAGGGAAGTGTGCAAATTAATGCTAGAAAACAGCTACATTTCGACTGTTGTATCAGGAGACTGTGGTCACCAGGAAAGCCAAAATTCAGATAAGTTCTTTAGAAATTATATGTGGAGAACGTGCGCTCGGATTTCCAGCATCACTACCGCTGGAATTAAATATAGGAAAATGTATGATGAAAAAGTATTGTACTTGGTACCACAAGGTTTGTATCAAAGCCATCTTCTAAACATCTATAGGCAGGTGAGATGCATCCTGTCCTCTTGACATAACTGAGTCTTCCTGGTGAAAAAAAGTAATTTATTCTCTTTTTAAAAAACATATGTTTTTTCTGAAGTCAGTTCAGTTTACTTTCTCCCTACAAAAGCAGAAAACAGATAAAGCCACAGCACAGCACAGTCCATTTAAAATCTGTCCCTCCTTCTGGACACACTTCTTTCTGCCCATTCACCACATGGGGAAATTAAGATAACCACACTTCTAATTTAATTCCCTCAGGTACATAAAGGGAGTTGTAGCAAAGGCCACTGTCCATGTTTATAGTATAACTTCATGTCCTTGCTTAGTTAGCATTGATTTCTGTATGTATGCTCCCCTTAAGCTCTCAATGTTTCAACACTATGTGTATATTGCATAATATCTTGAACAGAAAGTCATTACATGAACTAGATGTCATATAAAGGAAAGTAGCCAAAATGGTGCCATACGGCTATAACTTTGGTCAAAGAAGTTGCTGCTTAAATTTTAAGTCTTCTGAAAAAAAAGATTTCTTTTTTTTCTTCTTTGCAGTTATTTATGAGCTTTCATTTGGATGTTATACATTCAGCAATGTTTCTACAGTTTCCTTCCTGGTAGTTTTTTGGAAAATACTTTGGAAATTTGGCAGTAATAACATATTTCTTTATATTGTGTATGCTAACCATCGGATTTTTACAGAGAAGTCTGTTGAAATCTCAATAGTAAAGGCATAGAAAAACTGCTGTTCAGAATTCTGCCTTCTCTCAGAAAAAACCAAAAAGAGTATATATACTGCACATGACTCAGTTTGTAGACCAGATGATCACAGACATACTTTTAAGGCCTAAGTTTAGTCCTCTCTCTATTACTGCACCTTGCTGTCTACTCATTATACCACCGATAAAATTATTTGACAGGATCCTTGAGCCAAGAACTATTTATCAGTCCTGCAAAATGCTCAGCTAATTAAAGGAGCTAAATCAAATAGCAGTTTTGGTGGGAGAGTGGGTGGCTTTGACAGAGCTATTTTGATGTCAGTCAATTAGTTTGCAAATCCATAACCATGCTTACATGTGACATAACATCCTGGAGAATTTCGCTGTGCTGCATTTTAAAAGAGGTGAGATATACTCATTATATTGAGCATTAATTTATATATTACTGGTTTATAGCTCTTAAAACTCCCCCTTCATTTAGGATTTTCTTATGCTTTAAACTGTAGGAGCTGGTGTTTTAATTCTCTAATCCCCAATTTAGGTGGAAACAGCAAAAGAAGAGCCTGACTGTACCGCAGAAAGGCATGTCTGTTCTAGCTTTATTTCATATTATCTTGCTAAAAATATAAATTAACATGTAGTATGATCCCCTTACTTAGTTGACTAACAGGCCAGAGAGTGTGGTCAAAACCTATGCTGAAAACCAGGCAGCTGCATTTGCTCTGCTGCTGTTATGCAATTAGTTAGCAATTAAACAATTGGTTAATCATCTGATTAACCAAGTGTAGCTGACTCTCCATGATACAGTTGTTCCTTCATTCTACCGTGTATAGAATAGACATGGCTTATTGCTTTTAGATGTGATTTAAGTACATCATTGGTGGGTTATGTTTATTACTGATTTTGCTTATATTCAAAATTTAAACTTTAAAAGTTAACATATTTTAGCTAATACTTTATAATTGTACTTTATATACCTATTTTCCTAAACCAGATTAGTGTTCACCATTATCCATTGCATCTGTGTGTGACTCCAACCAGGTATCAGACTGAGAGTGGGAAAGATTTTGATTCATAACCCTCAGAAGATAACTGGTATTTGGAATTTTCTTTACCTGCTTCTTCTGGCATAACCTATCTTACTAGAATTCACTAGAATATAAGGCTTCTTGGGTGCTACTTCAATATATTGAGCACCGAACATTCAACTGCAGTGATTTTGTGTTCAGATGCGTGGAGTTGCAACTGTAGTCATCTTGGGAAGTAAAATATTACTCTTTCTGCATTCTGGTGTGCACACTAGTATTTGATTTTGAGAATCTGTTAATCTGGAAGACCTCAAAATGATATAGTCAGTTGCAGAGGTAATCGCTGGTATCTTCAGTTCCCTAATTCTACATTTTTTTGTGAAAAATGTGTAATTCTAAAGGAAGATACTGTTTCTGTCCTTCCAGTTGTAGTACTGTATGTTGTTTAAAACAATTATCAGTATTAAAAAGAAGTGATTAATGCATTTCTTGCTGTGCATTTCAATACTACCAACCATTAAATTCCTACTGGTCAAATTTGCCTTTGGTATATTGGCTAAAGCATTTGTCAGACTGACAGATATGGATAAAATTTATAGATTTTTAAGTAAGCAAACAGGGAACATGCACAAATATGGATCTCTACAGTGAGAATCAACAGTATGAGCCAATGAATGGATACTCTTTGATACACTCCTGCAAAGTTCTGGTGTTCTCTTAGCCACAATTATTTGATGAAGGTTTATATCTTTTTAAACTATTATTCCTCATTGACTGTGAAATCAACAGCAGCTTGGAAAAGGAAGGGAAAGTGATAAGCAGCATCTGTTTTACTGAACAATCCGCTGATATTAAACTTCTGATAAGGTATATAAGAGTGAACTGCAAATCCAGCACTAACAACAAAGAAATGTTCAAAGTTGATTAATCTTATAAGTCTGTTTCACTAGCACCAGTTCTCAAGGGGGAAAAGCTTCATATTAGCATTTGACAAAGCTGATTTTAGTAACTGATAATTGATGGATCAGTTTTTCTAGTCTAATCTGGTTTCTTGATCTCTTGATCTCTGGTCTGCCTCCAAATAGGGTCCATTTATTTAATTTTACCCAGCAGCTCAATTATGCACAATAAGGGTATTTTAATTAATTGAGATTTGAAATGTCTAATGCTCTCTGTGTCCCTTTGCTAGAGATAAAAATTCAAAAGAATCAGAGATTGGCATGATAGCAAAGGGTTCAGAAAAATCACCCGGAAATTCAAAGATAAAGTAAAACACCTGAATTCTCCCAACTGACTAGAACTCTCTAGATGAAACATTTACATCTGAGAAGCTACATAGTGGTCTAGTGAACCTGGACCAAGTTTCAACAGATCTGCAGTATAAACCCAGAGAGGCGACTTCAGGTCTTTGCTTCCTTGCCTTTTGAGAGTAGAGGTTTTCCAGAGAGGGGAGTGAAGAAGAATTAGCAGACCGTAGACTTTGGAGATGGGAAGGCAGGCAATGAAACGTATCCTCCATACTGGCATCTGCCAGAACCCTTGGCAGTCAGCACTTTAGAAGTTTCTATAGGTGCAAGTTGTTTTTTCAGGCTTTGATGTTCCCAGAAAGGCAGTTTCCTGGATGGGACCACCAGAAGAGGAGACTCTTCTGCCCTGCCCTACAGTTTCCTTGGTGTCCTACCTGGTTCTGGTGCACAATATCAAACCATTCCACAGGGTTCACATTTCCAGCCCCTTTAAGTACCCTTTTCCCACTCTTTTTTTTTTTTTTTTTTTTTCCCTACTAGTTTGAAGTGGAAAGTCTTTGGAAAAGGATTTTTACTGTGTCGCAAGCATTACTTAAGTAGGGGCACAGATGCATTAATAATAGAAAGTAAATGTTATTAAGAAGGAGGCCAGCCCCCAAAAGCAGACCAACCTTCAAGTAGCATTTTTAAGGACAATATTGTGAATAATAATGGGCTAAAAATCTGAACCCATACAAATAACAGAAGGTATTTACAATGCTGCATGGAAGAAGGAATTTTAATGTTTGAGAAACAGTCATTCTGCTAACATCAAGCTGGAGCTGGTTGACATTTTTCCATTGACAGAGAAACTAATAGGACGAAACTTGATCACTACAGTGACTGTGACTGCTAAATTTTATAGTTTCCACTGAAATTACCCTTTTTCCCCGTATGCTTATTGCAGTTTGAATGACATTTTGAAAGAAGTTTTGTGACTGGGGACATGACCCAATGATTGCTTCGTAATTCTATTAATGTGTCTTAATAAGTTATTCCCACAATATTGATGCAGTAAAAGAAAACACAAGCAGGGGCTGCAATGCAGGGGTCTCTCAAAAACCCATTTTACTTGGGTCTGTGTGTGCTCCTAAACCCATACAGGTAAAACGACAGCACTTAAACATTTATGTCTCAGCCCAGGGGCTGGGTGTTTCAGTTAAAAGTTAAGGTAGTAATTTTTTTAATTGCAGTGACAGTATTGGAAATAAACATCTGGTTATATCCATAAATTATTTAAAAAAAAAACCAACAGCAACCTAGAAACCATCTCAGCTTTCTGAATACAATTTAAAACTTTAGTACTTTTCCCATTCCTTCTCTTCTTTATTCTTTCCTTTCTCCTTTCTCTGTCTTTCCCTCCCTTTTAAAAATCTTATTTAAAAAGAGAAATAATCCTTAGAGTTCTTTGTCTTGTTCCAAGTATTTCCAGTAAGGGAAGAGGTGACAAAAGGGAAAAAAAAAAAAAAAGAAAGAAATTAGGAAAAATAACATTCATAACCTGAAAATTCCAGGTAGCCAAAATATTGCTCTTTCAGCTTTAAGAACAATGACATTTGAGATTGTGTTGAATTTTTTTTAGAAAAACAAATCTGTTTTGAATTTTTCAGTTCCAACACAGACCAATTCAATTAAACTAAATCATATAATGATAACATTAATTTCAATTTGAAGTAATAATTTAGATTTAAATATTTCATTGTAATTGAGATGCCATCATAGAATGATTTTCATTTTTGCATGGAACCTGCAATAAAAAACTACAATACTGCCTCAGTTTTTTGGCTCATTTGTCAGGGTGCAACAGCTTCTTCTCATTTTTATAACTGGATTTATGTTATATTTTAGGATACTTTTCTGAATCTACCTATTTTACTGTTACAAAGACATTGAGAAAATTAATGAAGTAATTTTACTGAAACTGAATCATATGAAAAAAAGGATTTAATAATTTTAAAAAATATACAGAAAAAAAGCTTCTTGAATGATAAAGGGCATCTTTTAAGCGTCATCGTTTGAGAAGACTTGGATGTTAGGAGACGATCACTAAAACCTGTCAGGCTAACAAATGTTTTATTTCGAACAGAAATGTTAATTAGTGTTCATGTTTAATAGATAATGCATAAAGATATCAGGTATCTATTGATGTGAAAGTACATGTAGAAAAGAACAGGATTAAGTTAAATTTTTTAGTGGATATCAAACAACCTCAACAGGTACAGGGAGTACTCTTCATTGTTTAAAATATATATATATATATAGACACAAAATTATTAATAAGGAGCCTAAGCCTCATGCGAAGTTCATTTTGCTTGTTGTTATGTCCATTAATTGTATTGCTTAAAAACTGCAACATAAAACAGTTCATAAAAACTGTTCAAAACAGACTTTAGAAAGAAAATAAAGTATATTAATGAAAAAAAAAAGGATGAATTCTCATCCATGCAATGGTGTCTGCACAGTGCAACAAAGTTGGGCAGATAAAATAAAAAATGGGCAAGGTTACAAAACTAGTCTGGGGCTTAAACTTCATTATGGGTTAGTGATACAATCCCGTGCTAAGGTCACATTTTATCCTTTGTCAAAATAAATAATCTCACAAATATCTTCAGTGAAGTCTTGTTCCTCAGTTGTTTAAATCATTGAAATTTTGATCAGGTAATCAGGATGTCACAAAACGTTGGGGATGGATCATCATTCTGGGAAGGGCACCCTTAAATGATGGAGGCTCTTACAGAGCTACATGGAGATTGCAACTTCATCAATGGGCTGGGAGAAAATGACACCTGAAGTGCATTACATGTTCCAGTTGGGAGAGAAGACAGAACAAGAGGGAAAGGAATCCAAGTGCACACCCTTTAGATCTGACACTGATGAGAGATTTAAATCCCCATTTGTCCTTCAAACACTAAGTGCTTAGGGGAAATTTTAAAAACTCTTGCTGACAAACCAGAGTAGGCTCTATAGCTTCTAGCACCCTTCATGAATGACATTCAAGCTTTTCTCAATTATAAAATTCCATGTTTATTTACTAGATATAAGGTTACACATTCGTTAGTAAATATGCAATGAAAAAATGTAATTCATAAAAATTGTCTAGGGCAGAATTACTTTAAACTTCATTCTCATTGTCGACAGTGTAGGATATGAAATATACTGTTTACAAATCTCAACACAAATCTTACAAAACTAGCAAAAACCGAAATCCCAAATCTGCTCTATTTAAATAATTCAATTTTAATACAAATAATTTTGGCAAGATTCCTCAGTTTTGTTCCAAAGTCTAAAGACTGTAGGGTTTTATGAAAAGCTTCTTAAGGCTTTAAAAATCTGCACAAAAATTAATCGTGCAAATGAAAGTAAGTTTCCAATATTTGTATCACAAAGCCTTCTGTCAAAAAAACACAGTTGGAAATAACATGCTGTTTGTCATGTAATTGTTACTATTCACTAAAGCAGAAAAAGCAAGTGCAGAGAGCTAAAGAACTGACAGCCTAGTCATTTAAAACTACAGGTTGTCTCCTGGATGACAATAGTTTTCGAAGTAGAGCCTAACCCATGCCGAGAAGTTGCTTGCTGGAAGTATATATAGGATAATATTTTAACACTTTAGTTGAATGCGGATTTTTTTCCTTGTTCTTAAAAAAAAAAAAAAAAAAAAAAAGCTATTCAGAAAATGTGATGGATGCAGGAATGGCATATAACCTGTTTGTTCATTATTTCACAATGTTTATCTATGCACAAGTACCTACATTGTAGATTAATTATGTGAGTTGATTTAAACCTCATAGGTGGAGACTGAAGAAATGCATTTCCTGTTATGCTCTGGGAGGCCAAAACTGGTGATGTGATTTTGTTTAATTTGCAGAAAAACCAAACATGTTGTCTAAGATGTGGCTCCCTGTGTGAATAGCATCCATGCAGGGGTGAGTATTGCCCTAGTGACACCCTTGCATTCATGTTGCCCATTGTCAAACACACAGATAAACTGATTTGCAAACTACAAATATTTGCAAGATGGAAGAGAGAATATTCATAATGAAACTGTGAAGCAGTAGGGAGGAATTTAAGAGACATCAGTTCTCCACTCTCTGTACTTGACAAACCTAATTTATTTTTCCTGGCCAATAATTTCCGACCTATAATAAGAAAAAAATAATTCCTTCTTGTCTGCTAGATAAAACTGGTAGGAAAAAAAGTATTGTTCTTATAAGTTTGTGGAAATGGGTAAAAAATGGCAGATGAAGTAGCTGTTTCTTAAGTGTAAGTAATCATTTGATCATATTGAAATAATACTTCATAAAATGGGATATTTAGGTTGACAATATTATGACCTATTGCTTTTTATTAGCATAGGCATAGTCTCAAACTAAGTTATGGGCAAGTCATCTTGCCCGATTCACGATCATTCTGTTAAAATTGTTGAGGGTTAAATCTAGTTGATTAGCAGAGACTGAGTTGAATTAGCAATTTTAATTCTAGTTGGATAACTATTTGCTGGAGCTGGGATCTGCACAAAAACAGGCAGATCCCCCACCAAAACCCAAACAAAGCAAGGATAAGTTCATGCAGCTCAAAGAGACATTTCAAGAGGTTTAATAAAACCTCAAACAGTAAACCAGAGCTTTGGAAAATACTATTCCTAGTATTACAATGAAACAAAACAAACCGCACACACACAAAACCCCAACAACAACAACTTCAAATAAATCCCCCACAATTTTGTTGTACAGACAGCTCTTTTTGCTTTATGCTAACAAAGCACATGGTATTAACAAATCTCTGGAGACGCTATAGTAACTCCAATTTCATTTGAAGGTAAGAAATAAGGCACATTAGATCTGAAGAGGATTTGAAAGCCCTCAGCAGTTTTTGCTCCAACTGCTATTATTTTTTATTCTGTGTATTTGCTCTTCCCGGTTCATCCCATCCAGATTTAGGCACTTAAATTAAGCTCCTGGTCATGAAACAGATTCACATCTTAGGTGCATTAAATTGTCCTCTGAAGTTGCTCATCTTCTTCTGCTGACTAGAAAGAAAGCTGGGGCTCTTACCTCAGATACGTCATTTTAAATGACTGATCTCATCTGTAGTGATTTGCTCATGGTTATATAGGTCATAGTTTCTTAATGAACCTCTATGTTTTATTCATGCATCACCTGTTTATATTTTTTATTAGGTGTTGCAGTAAACATAATACATCAAGTTCTGTCAGTGTTGTCTCTATTTTATTTCATTATTTTATGTGGTTTTGAATCTGGACTGCTGAGATTAATAGACATTTTAGCACTGACTTCAGGGGCAGCAGGGCAAGAAACTATCCTTCCTCTGAACTTTTGGGCACTTTAAAAATAAGTCAAATAATTGACAGTGTAATAATAATAAAGGGTAAGACTTTCTGACCATAAATGAGAGCAATGTGCATGATCCCTTGAGCTTCATAAACTTTGGTCTCTGATTTTAATAAAGCCTGGGTTTGATGATAACTGCATTTTCCTTTCTGCATTAGTGCAAACGTTACCATATCAAACACAGGGAAATAGTGGCTGCACAATGAATTATGGAGTTGGGCCCATTTGGGAGGTGCATAAGGATCCTCTTGCCTTTCTCGGCCAGGTGTTATTCACAGACTTAAATTCAGATTTTGTCCACAGTGCTGTGCTGTATGAATAGAGCAAACCGAAAGCTGTTTGTCACTTAGTTATGAAATATTTCAGTAGCAAAGGATGTTTTTAATGGTTCTTTAGAGCCATACATGTTTATGTCCTTCTGACCAAAGAACAGAGAAGTACTGGGTAAGAAATATTTTTTTTCTGTAAAACATCGGACCTTACATCAAAGTAAAAAATTACTGACATGCTATTACTTATTACAATATAATTAATTATGAAAGTAAGGTTTATATCTGTTACTAAAGAACAGACGTTTGTTCCCTGTTTTATTCTTTATATTTCATTGCCTTCAGCTAGTAATCTTTCTTTGAAATACCATGGAAACAAGCAAATATGCCTCATTAAACTTTCCTTGCAGAGAAGAAGAGGGAAAAAAAAATAAGCAGAGAATTTTTAAATCATAGAATAGGAAAGAATAAAATAGAAAGGGTGATTAGATTGTCCCTTTTAATTATTCCAGGTAAAGTAGGATAATTTGCTGGACAAATAAACCACCACAACAACTTGTTTTCTAATTCCTTCCTCTCTAGTTGGACTGTTTTCCAGCTGTATACTACATTATTACTTCACATTTTACAGTCATGCCCATCATTGTAAGATATGAGTCACAGCTGATACCTGGCAGGCCCTTAGTATAGCTAAAATAATGCTTTTATACTTGATTTTCTAAGAGATTTTGTTTAGATTCCCATAAAATAGTATTCTTAAATGCAAATCTTTTGTAAATTAACATCTAGCTGACAGCTTGCCCATAGATATGTTTAGAACTATTTCCTTGCTATTGAAAAATTGAGCCAAATTTCCAATGAGACTCCACTAAATTCAGTAAAGCTATGCAGATATATATGTCTATATTAAGGACTCAGATAAGGAAAAAAATTATTAAACCTGAATTTGTAACTATACTCATTAATAAGTGATTTAAAATTCCTTTGTACGTAAAAACAATATCAGCTTTCAGCAATATACCTTGCTCTGCCTCCATATGTCATTGAGATCTTAATGAATGGGTTGTGGAAGATCCACACATCTCTTTTTAGTTAGAATCCTCCCCCACATTTGCCCAGTACATCTCCTGTAGTCTTAACTAGGAGAATGTCTGTGAGGGACATGTCTTGAAATTAAACTCCATTCTTCAGAGTAGCCCCATAATCTTAAAGACAAACTTGGTAGTGAAAGAGATATTGATTTCACTGAATTAGTATTTTGCACCCTGAAATCTACTTTAACAAAAGAAGGATCAATACATGACTTTCTTAGATCAGTCTATGTTTTTATTTAGCTGGCAGGAGATGTAATTCATTTCCCAATGTGCTAATTTCTAACATTGCAAAGGCAGAGGTTCTCAAGACCCCTTTACTCTGACACAACTCAAAGCTAAACGGAGATAAAATACAAGCTGTATTCCAGTGTGAGCCTGGAGGTAGCCAGAGAACAGCACGTATCTAGAGACCGAGAGCATGCATGAATCCTACTTTTGCTCATTGTACTCTTGTACCTGGGTTATATCCCCATTTAGGACAGTACTGGAACACCCAGACCCCATGCTCGGTTTCAGTGCCTCTTCTAAAAAAGCTGAGAATCACAGAATGTCAGGGATTGGAAGGGCCCTCAAAAGCTCATCCAGTCCAGTCCCCCTGCCAGAGCAGGAACACCCAGATGAGGTTACACAGGAAGGTGTCCAAGCAGGTTTGAATGTCTGTAGAGAAGGAGACTCCACAATCTCCCTGGGCAGCCTGTTCCAGTGTTCTGTTACCCTTATTGTGAAGAAGTTTCTTCTCAAATTTAAGTGGAACCTCTTGTGTTCCAGTTTGAACCCATTGCCCCTTGTCCTACTGTTGGTTGTCACTGAGAAGAGCCTGGCTCCATCCTTGTGACACTCACCATTTATATATTTGTAAACGTTAATAAGGTCATGTCTCAGTCTCCTCTTCTCCTCCAAGATAAAGAGCCCCAGCACCCTCAGCCTTTCCTCACACGGGAGATGCTCCACTCCCTTCATCATCTTTGTTGCCCTGCGCTGGACTCTCTCCAGCAGTTCCCTGTCCTTCTGGAACTGAGGGGCCCAGAACTGGACACAATATTCCAAGTGCGGAAGGCCATAATGGGTGAACTACCTCATGCTTCATTCGTGCATGGCTTTCCTCATGATGGTGTCATCTTTCCCACCTGGAGCTCTGCTGGAGTTAAACACCATTGTGAGAGCTTTTCCCTTCAAACGCCCCAGTACCTGAAGTAGATTCGAGTAATTAGTTCTGTGATTCAGTTCCTTTATTAACCCCAGGCCATTTTCAGAGGAATACAGTATGTGAGGGGGGGACAGCAAACATAGTGATGAATGAAATCTAGAGCTTGATTTTCAATTAAAGGTTAAAAACAGACAAACAACAACAACAAAAACAAAACCAGAAAAACACACACACAAAAACCAACCCCAAACAAGAATTCTGCAGGAAGACTGGAAATGTAATAGAATTAACCCTGTGCCAAGAAAAATGATGGATCATGAGGAGATTGCCTATTCAAGCAAAGAAATGTCATGTCAAAAAAATATCCACACTTTGAAAATCATTTGGTAAAGTATCTCAAGCTGTGCAGCCCTGCTGCAGTCACATTACTAATGGGAGGTAAACGCAGTAATTGTCGAGGACTTCCTGCCACGTCATTGCCTTTTTGCTGACCCACGAAATCCAAAATGTCAGTGTCTCCAGGAGGGAAACAAGTGCTTGCAACAAGATCCTAAAGTGGCTGTAGACTAGGAGAACACTGTGGGTACGGCACAGCCCAACCAGCAATTAAAGATTTGGTCCAAGAAAAAGGTTTTTTGTTTTGTTTTGTTTTGTTTTCCTAGAAAATTATTCACATTTTATAATCCTATTCCTGTGACTGAAAATCACAGTTCTCTGAGGCAGAGAAAATTCATCAGTACCTTTAGGGAAGATTGTTCTTTTTGAAAGGCAAAGGTGTTACTCTAATGATTTTAATGGCAAAATGTGTTATTCTAGTTATCTGGCTTCCTGCATGACAAATATCACTTTATAACCCATGCACTTAAGCTTGATAATTTGTAATTGAACTAGAGTACATCCTAGTGCTAAGGAAAGACTAGTGGAAAGACCTCCATTCTTTATTGGAAAATTTGAAGTGATGGAGATGGGAAGAGGTTGAGAGGTCTTCACCTATTTAACCTGGAAAGACATGGATTATGGAGGTCTTACCAACGTATAGAAATACCTGACGTGGAAGTAAAGAAGGTGGAGCTGGACCTTTCTCAGTGGTGCCCAATGACAGGACAACAGGCAGAGAGCACCAATTCAAATGTAGGAAATTCCTTTTAAATTTGTGAGAAAATGTTTTTCCTGTATGGCAGATCAAATGCTAAACAGGTTGCCGAGAGAGGTGAAAGAGTCCCTGTCCTTGGAGATGTTCAAATCCCAAAAGGACACAGCCCAGAACAACCTGATGTAGATGACTGTTCTTTGAGCAGGGGGCTTGCATAAAATGATCTCTAGAGGCCCCTTCCAACCTCAACCATCTCGTATTTCTGTGATCAACCACTTCTTCCTGCAATCTAATAACCAACAGCAAATAACAGCTAATTACCCTCCAGAGTAAAAATCTGCATTTATTTCCCATTTAATTTTATCTTCAATTTCTAGCTGTTGGATCTTGGCTTGTGTCTGACCACTTGATTAAAGAGCTCTCTTCTAGCCACTCTTTATGTACTCTCAGATCAAGCCACCTGTTAACCTTCTTTTTGAGAAGCCAAAGGGTATTTCCACAAATAAATACTCCATGTTCTCTGTTAAAATGGAAATTGAGCCCTTAATCTAGCCAATTTGCAGGCACGGGTACTTTACTGTCCAATCACAATCTGTACAGAGTCTGACTGATGAACTCACATTATTCATTGTCTCTTACAGCTTCTAATCAGTCCAGACAATAAAATGTAAAAAAAAAAGAAAAAGTCCCCCATCAGGGAATCCACGGACCCACAGTAGGCCCCCACAAAACACCCCTCCCAGCCACAAGCGTCCCCTACAACCAAAGCTTGCAAGCAATGCTAAATAAGTCTCTTTAAGGTTCTGGTATGATATACAAATGACCTGGAAAATAGTCAGCCATAAAAAGGTGAATTGTAAGGGCTAAGGCACAGAATCTACCTGACCCATCTTTTTTTTTTTTTATAAATTTATTTTGGTAGGGAGTATATTGGGATTGTTCCTGGCAGTCTAAAACACTGCAAATAGACAATTATAAAATATATACCCAGTTTAATGGGATAGAGATTTGATCAAACCTCAAAGAAAAATTTGCAATTGTGGGAAAATTGATTTACCCTGTTATACTGGAAAGACACTGCAGTAAGGCTAATAAAATCAGTGGTGTTATGCAACGTAAAAATTTGAAGAATTCAGCAATATGTCAAGACCAGTAGATGACAACAAGAAAGATCCAGGAACAGGGAGATTCCTTTAGGCTGTATACTGAGTTTATATCGCTGTTTCCAGGAGATTGGTTTATTTCTGGATTCTTGTGTTTAAAGGACCCTGGGCATTAGAGAAAAAAAATATGTAGAAAATATATTTTGTTTTAGCTGTGAACTGTGTTTAATTACCGTTCATATCAATGGACTTCTTCACAGCAAATCTTGAATGTGATGTTGAACAATGTCAGCTGCAAGGAGGTGCAGGATGTTCTCTTCAAGTTCACACCTACCTTCCGGAGTCTCATTACTAAAAGTCCATCTTATGCTCCGAGTTTGAGAACTCATGACATGGACAATAAATACTACTTAACAAAGCAAACTTTAATCACTTTCCACCATCAAATTTTCCTTATCAGTTCTATCCTACTCTGCTGCTCTCACCTAACCTTCATGTAATCTCCGACATAACAAGAGTAACAATAAATAATTCAGTGAGATATAGTAACCTTGCTCCCTATGTCAGGATCAGTGGGTTTTTGTTTCTGCTGCTGTTGCTCTTTATCATTCTAATATGGTGGAAAGGAGTTTTGTTTATTCATTTGCTATTGTCTATTGTTCCTGCACCTGTCTACTCCTCCCTGAAAATAAAGGCATTTTTTGATTTCTCAGTTTCTTTGTATAAAAAAATGAGCTCAAATAGATTACCTTTTCAAAAACAAGAAAAGACATAAAAGTACATCTGTTTAAGCAATTAACAAAGCAGCATGCCATTTGAAAGCCTAGAGCTATTGGAAACTCACCTGGCTTCAGATGTCATTATAAACTCAAAGTTTGGTTTGGGTCACTGCAAGGGACAAGAAATGTTGGAGCAGGACCAAACTTGCTGGCAAGCTCCTCTCTTTAACAGGAACGTCTTCTATACCTGCATAATTAAAATACATCTATTTGGCCTGAAATTAATCTTTGGACTAAGAAATGGAAATTAGAAGTGTCTATGTGTTGTGCCCTAAACATTGACAAGGTGTGTATGCTTCCATCACTGTTGGAGCAGATCAAGCCAATTCAACAGCCAACAAATTATAAATATTCAGTTGACCTGCCGCTTTGTGTCTAGTTTTAGGTGAGCTGAACTGCACAGGGTACTTAGTAGATGACAGTTAGAGACTAAATCAGACCACCTTGGAGGATTTCAAGTGGCATCAAACCTCCATGTTTGGGGAGCTGAACTCCTTTCTTTTCTTTTTTTTTTTTTTTTTTTTTTTTTTATTTGTTTCCTGTAACCAGTCTTTCTATGCTCCACTTGTGTGAAAGTTTTCTGCATACTCGGTATTAGCCTTAGTCCAATTTTACCTTTCACATCAGCAAGATCAGAATTATCCAATGCTGAGTACCACAGATAATCTCATCCGAATTTTATTATAGTAGATTCCCAAAGCTTTCTTAGGTTAATTAAGCACACTCACGTGATGAAGATTATTACCTTCCCCAACACTTTATTTCCTCCACCAGGGACTTTAGCTTGCCTATCTGATTCCAAGTGAGATAATAAACAATGTCTACAACCAAGAACTTAAAAATCTCATCATAAATCAGTAAAGAAATTTTGGGGAGGAAAGAGGTACCCTTGTTTTAATTTTACAGAAAGAGGGAAAGGACATAGAACAATTAATGAGCAGTGACACATAGGAAATTTCCAGTTTAGCCAGGAACTGAATCTATTCCCTTGAAACCTCCTTTCCTGACTCAGCCACCAGCCCATGTACTTCCTCAGACCTCTGTTCAGTTTCTCAGCAATAACAACAATTAGGAAAAGCACAGAAATCACTTAATTAACCTCCATAGATTTTTTTGTTGTTGAGGAGCATGTGGGGGAGAGGAAATAAGAAAAGAAAAAATGTAAGTGAAGGAAAGAAAAGCACAATAACTAAATGTTTCAGGCAGTGGTCTAAGTTCAGGGGAACTGTTTGGCCTAATTTGCAGTAACTTGCACTGAAAAAACTCTTCAGGCAAAGCGAATATTGATGAATCTGACTTTCTCTGTTTTCAGGATAGACACACTGGTATTTGGGGAAAGTCTTCTGAAAAAATGTGGTTCTCATCCCAATGCAGAGGAAAAAGAAAACAGGAGGTGACAAGGGACCTCAAATGGTTTCCATAACATGAGATTGTGGTCTTCCATTCTCATCATCAGTGATGTGCTCCACTACCAAAGAAAAGATGAGTTTGCAGCAGCCCCCACATGTACTTATTCTAAAAGGTGTACTAGGTCATCATCTGCTCTCGGTTGTGGATGTATTCTCCAGTGACAACCAAGTAAATGTCACTTGTCAGAGCACAATGAGGGTGAGGGTGATTACTGGGCCTTGATTACTACTCTAATACAAATAAAGAATACTGATAAACTAAATTACGTTCTGAGCCCTTTTACTGTAGCTTTGGAAAAAAAAAAAAAAAAAGCCCACTAGATCACAGAATCACAGAATGTCAGGGATTGGAAGGGACCTCAAAAGATCATCCAGTTCAATCCCCCTGCCGGCACAGTAACACCCAGATGAGGCTACACTAGAGTGTGTCCAGGCAGGTTTTGAATGTCTCCAGAGAAGGAGACTCCACAACCTCCCTGGGCAGCCTGTTCCAGTGTCTGTCACCCTAACTGTAAAGAAGTTTCTTCTTAAATTTAGGTGGAACCCCTTGTGTTCCAGTTTGAACCCATTACTCCATGTCCTATGATTGGTTGGCATCGAGAAGAGCCTGGCTCCATCCTCGTGACATTTATCCTTTATATATTTGCAAATATTAATAAGGTCACCCCTCAGTCTCCTCTTCTCCAAGCTGAAGAGCCTCATCTCCCTCAGCCTTTCCTCACACAGGAGATGCTCCACTCCCTTAATCATCTTTGTTGCTATGTGCTGGACTCTCTCCAGCAGTTCCAGTGGAAGCATTTCTCTAAGGGTTAAAGGACATTTTTGAAGAAGAGTAAAATTATGTGAGAGTGCTGCATGGTTTTATGTATAAATGGCTTATCCTTGCATTTTCCTTCCCATCAATCACTTCCATCAAGGACTGAAACAAACATTTCTTCTTTTTGTTCAGGTTGCATAGATGATGCTCATTCTTTTTGGAAAGGCCTGGGAGAAAGCATAACAATTCCAAACCCTGTGATAAAGCTAGTGAGAAATCCCAAGGGTCTCACTCTGTATTTGGACCATGAGAGACACTTGAAGGCAAAGCCAACATTCCCAGTGATTCAGCAGATTCATAGCTAAGTAGGGTCAAAAAAGATCTTTGTGCCATAAGCACCTTCGAGAATAATCCCCCAAAAGTTATCAAATGAGCGTATCTCTCCAGAATATTCTCCTATAAACAGTTTAGCAGAACAGGAAGTGTTGGTGACCCTTGATACCTTTTCTTGGAACAAGTGAATTCTCAAAAGACTTTTTTTTTCCCCCCCTTTACTAAGAATGAGGTTTCCAGCTTCCAGTGATTCAGTCTTTCCCAGAACAGTCTTTTCTTACTGTATCTGGATTGTCTCCTTGCATTGGATTTAACATAAAAATTAGTGGTTTTTTTCCCCAGTCTACTTTGAAGCTGTCTGTAGAAAAAGTTGATTTTTTTCCTGCTTGGGATTTCCAGGGACAGGTTGAGATTTCTTTAATTAAAATACTGAAAGAGAGATAACTAAATTTCCTGAGTTTTACCTTTAATAAACACCAGTTTATTAGATACTTCAAAGCAACCACTCTTCACCGTGTATTTCAATGTTTTAGTTTTCTATATAACTACCTTGTGCAGTCCTGTCTATGATCCCTAAACAGCAGCAATTTCCCTTTGCACATACGCTTTGGTATAAATCAAATCACTCAACATTATAAACCCAAGCAGTGAAAGACCAAGGTCCAAAGCCCAAAGAACTTAAATTCTTGAAGTGAATAAGTGACCAGTGGAATAGCACATAAAGATGAGAAGGTGCATCTGCAGTATGTAGATGTTCCATGGGAAAATTCTCTTCAGTAGCCTGAAGTTAAGTGATGTAATAGAACCGCATGATTAAAAATCATTGTTTCCTATTGGGAGACTCTTCTGAGCACCTGCTTCTCATGTGTCGGATAGTCAGAACTGATATCCAACTCTGTCCAGAGACTGACTGTATCCAGTTCCCAACCTGTTTGACATTGCAAATATGATTCTTTGGGATCTATAGATTTGGCCCCAACACCTACTGTGGAATTATTGTTCATGCACATTTCCTGATTTTGCTGCAAAGACTTACTTACCTGATCAGGTAAGTGCTGGCTGCAGAAGAGTTGTAACAGCTCAGATCACAAGTAAGGGATTTTAAAGATATGTCCTGGTTTTGGCTGGGATAAATTTAATTTTCTTCCTATAGTTAGTGTACTGCTGTGTTTTGGATTTAGTGTGAGAATAATGTTGATAACACACAGATGATCTAGGTGTTGCTAAGTAGCGCTTATAGTAAATCAAGGACTTTCCAGCTTCACATGCTCTACCAGCAAGGACATGTGTGGGAAGATGGGAGGGGACATAACCAGGAGAGCTGACTCAAACTAGCTAAAGTGATATTTTATACCATATGATGTCATACTCAATATGTTAACTGGAGGGGATTTGACCGGGCAGCTGTTATTGCTGCCCAGGGGCAGGCTGGGCATTGGTCAACGAGTGGTGAACAATTGCATTGTGCACCACTGTTTTTCTATATTCTTGTATCATTATTATTATTTTTATTTTATTTTGCTGTCCTATTCAACTATCTTTGTCTCAATCCATGAGTTTCACCTTTTTTTTTTTTTTTTTTCCATTGTCTTCCTCATCCCACTGTGTGTGTGGAAGGCGTGTTGAGTAAACAGTTGCATGGTCCTTAGTTGCCAGCTGGAGTTACAGCACAAGATGTCACCTTTTCCATCTAATGTCCTTAGATGCTTTTTAATGTACTTCTAGGAATTTTATTTGTTTTCAAAGTCCTACATAACTCCTCAGGCATCAAAGGTTGTATTGTACATGAGAGTATCTCTTACTATTCAAGTACACATCTACTCTGTAAGGCCCAGTCCAAAAGATTTGCTGAGGCTGACAGGTTGTATTATGCTCTGTGACATCCCTGGGCACATTATATGGGCAGAGAACCAAACAGCAGTTCCAGGACGCTCCAGTGTGTATTTTATCAACAGAAGCAGGTCTTATGAAAAACAAAAGAGATTTCTGTAGTTTAGAAACTTTTCTATTGGCCCAGTTATACCTGTGACCATCCCAATTTTAGTGGACATTGGAAGAAACTCTCCAGTTTTTCATTTGAGTCAATGTCAATTCCCCTCTACTTCCTGCCTTCCTCCCACCCCCAAAACACCAAACAAATGCTCTCTTCCCATGACAACTCGATATTGAGGGCATTTGCTGAGAATATGTCTAAAGCCTCTCTGTAGTCCATGAAACTTTAGCAAATGCTTAACTGCTGTACTAAATTGCATTGTATGGCTCTGATCCAAAGCCTATTGATGTCAAAGGAAGAAAAACTCCCATTGACTTCTGTCAGATTTCAATCAGGCTTTTTTTAACGGAAAAATGATTATGCACTTATACTTTTAAACATTTATTATGAAAAGTCTCAGCAAATAAAAATTTATGAATAGACTCCCGCAAAACAAAAGTGTCAGCAGCTGAAATACTAGGGCAGATGGGCTTTCAAGATCTGTCACTCCATCAGCATTGTGCAGTTTAAAGGCACCACATGTACTCAGTCTTCTGAGAGGGCGTGCGGACAAGGAACCATTTTGATTCATTATTTTTCTAGTGAGACAGATTTGATCTTGGAGCCAGATGATGACTGGGATCTTTTGCACAATGTTTTGTGTTCATCCTTTATTGCATTGATGTAATCCTTGTAAACTTTCCAAAAGAAGATTTGATGCCTTTAATGTACCATACTTTTCTGTTTAGAAAAAAAAAAAATTCCTTAAGATTCTACCACGTTTTAAGATATAAATAGCATATATGCCAATACTGCTTATTTCTCATTTGTGGTCTTTATTTAATTTAATAAATTTCAAAGACTTTTAGGATAAAGGTCCTTATTATCCAAATCAGGAAGAGATAAGGTTGGCTAGCAGAAGAACCAGGAATGGAAGATGGTCATCTTGGTCATCTTGAACTTCTTACACTAACGTCCTGAGAACATTGCTTCTTTATTGTATTTAACACACTGAGGCCTGGCTTTTTCTCATCTGATTTTAAATATAGCTGAAATGTGCAGTTTAGGAGTGCAGTCAGTTAAGGTTGTTCCTGCGTGCAGCTCACCAAACTATGAGCACCCCTCCTGAAGTTGTTATCTTTCTCCATCAACTGTAAGCAATTGGATTGCACCCTTGGGGACTAAGTGCTGAAAAATACAAAAAATAAATAGAGAGCTAAGTATTTCCAAGATGTGCTTTGAGGATGAGAATGTCTATAAGAAAAAAAAAAAAGGATCATCTCTGTTACCCACAAAGCAAACACCAAGGGTTTTGGGAATGGCAGGACCTGTAGACTGGGAAATTAATTTCACTGAATGAAGCCATCTTCAAAACTACAGGGTAATAAACGTTTGTTTTCAACTGTACCACATAAAGAATTTTGACTTGTATTTCCATGGAAAGAAATATTTTCACACACCTATGTTTTGTACTAGCTGTTACCTGAACTTGTGGAGTGTTTATAACTTATGGTGGTTACAATATTGACTTGGATCTCTTTTATTTGTTTCCTTTTGGATGGTTGTTGGCTGTAACAATTTTAGAATAACTCAGATACAGTTTAGGAAGTTAAAGATGATACAGGATAGCCTTTAATATTAAAGAAAGTAACTGCATCTTACCGACACATGAGTTCATTCAATTCCTACGTAATATGATAATTAAAAAGAAAGTATTAGAACCATGTGTGCAGCGGTCCTTGAAAGATTTTGTTCAAGTGGTGTGGTGGCATTTATAGCTACAATTCTTGCAGATAAAGTTGAAAGAAATGAGTAATAGTTGAAAACAATATTTAAGTCTTTTAAGCAATATTATAAAGCAAAAAATGGAAAACCATGTTGATCAGGGTTTAAGGTTTCTGCAGTTGTTTGATATTAATCTGCATTTAGCACTAGAGAGTGTATGAACTACTATAATATCCTCATCTGTTCATCTTTTTAATTCTTTTTTTTTTCCTAATGTATTTAATTCTTTTTTTTTTTTCTTTTCCTGGGGTCTGTGGCACGGTATTTATTGTATCATTCTTTAAATTAACCAAAGAAGCCATTTCTGACTAAATACACATATATATGAATCACTCATCTCTTTATAAGACAAGGTAAGTAAGTTTTTAAATTCACTGTAATATAGAAGGTTAGTTTTCACTATATATTATAAACCACTCTTTGGAACACAACACAATCTTGAACTCCCTTTAGCAGTTTCCAACATTCACATCAATCTTGTATCATAAAAAAATATGATGGAATCAATATTGTGATGATAAACTGTAAAAAATTGCTTTTGTCTGGATTCAGTAGAAATCACAAGTGGTCTGATTCAGCTTGGGAACATTGAAACCAGCTTCTTAAACTGAAAAGGCTGTTCTAAAAGAAAACTAAGTTTGTGTAATGTAGAAGTAGGTTTATTTCATTCTTTGTTACTAAACCAAATGTTTTTGTTCTCTTGCCCTTACACATTCTCCCCTACTGAATCAAGATTATTTTTTCTGCTAATTGGATTCATTTGGGATTGTAACTGATACACTACAGCTCATTTCCAGCATGACACAAAATATCTTAGTAATATTCTATATGGAAATCCTTTGTATGGACTTTGCAACATCATCTGAAAAATACAGACATCCACTATGATCAAAATACAAGTGAGTGGCTTTCCTCTCCAAAACAGCTGAACAACAGTATATTTGGAATATGGGTATGACTCTTCCACTATCGATCTACTGGAAAATTGTTACTAACCAAGATTACCTATTAGCTATATATGAAAGACAGTATTAATAGTAAATTCAGGAGTTATATACAAAACACATTGAAGACCCCTTAATGAGAGGCCAATGTGATATTGTGAACAACTGTGCTTGCTGTCCATGATCTATGATGGATACTTGTAAAATCTCGATCATGTGCTGAGTGAAAGCTCCTACTACTTACTGTGGTGCCTTAGGCAGCCAATAAGCATGATGAATATATGCTTGTGCACAGCGTCCTATCAGATATCAGGAGAATGCTGGCAATGAAGACAGGTTAATGCAGAACAGAACAGAGGCAGAACATATTTTTTGCACTTAGATATTTACCTTTTGCTGTTTGGAACCCCTTCGAAAGAAAATTCCTCTCCTCCTATAATGGAACCAACAACAAACTTTGGCTGAAAAAGTGAAAATACAGTATCCACAGCTCAATGTAAGGAAAACTAGAGATGGGAAATTATATTGCTGAGCAGACGTTCCTGTGCTAGTGTCTTCACATTCCTCTCTCTGAAGATAATGGAAGTGGCTCTGATCCCCAAGTCTGTGCTGAGCTGTCAGAACAAAGACAATACGTGGAAATTGAGCTATTCTAATGATCCAGTCACTTGTATCTGCAGGGAATCCTGGTCCTTTTGAACACTGTGTTGTCCATGCACTCTTAAAAGTGTCAGTCAGTGGTATAGATCTAGCCAGAATACACAATGGGTGACAGTACAAGCCCAATTTTTGGAAAAAAATAAATCCACAGAGCAAACATATAGATTAGAATTAATCTCTTTTACTTCCAGCTTTCAAAAAGTGATCTGTCTAGTGTAAACTAGTCCTCTAATTGCCTTCTAAAGTTAATGGAGAGAGAAAACATATTGACATTTCCTATGTGACTCAGGACACATTATGCAGTATGAGCTTATTGAAAATGCTAGTTCAGGTATTTTCTGTTCAAATGACATCAGGGTATCTTCATTCAAAAAGAGACAATATGTAACAAACTCTTGTGTTTATTCTCTGAATGATTTATCGCACTTAATTTGTGCTGCTTCTGTTTTGATTCTAAGTTATTTAAGATGAACCTGTCTTCCCTAATTTAGATCTCTCGTACCCACTGGTGAACTAGATGTCCAGGCTTCATTTACTTTTCATGCACAAAACAACACTTTTGGAGCATGTTTATAGACCTATTACAGAAGATGTATTAGAATGAAAATAAACTACTCACTAAATAAAGCAGTTCTCTTCACTTGTTAGAAACAAGCATAAAAGTATAGCTCCGATAAATCTAAGTTGCTAAAGCTAGATGAGACAAATCTTTCCCCTTCAGTTTGCCCTGTGCAATTGTCTAGCTATTATACTTCATGAACTGTTGACTTGGGTCATAACTTGTGTGACCAGCGGTAGAAAAGAAGGAAAAGTGAAAATGTTGCTGAAACCACTAAAGGATGAGAGAAGGAAATTATATTACTTGTTTTTTAATAACGAGTGGCATAGCTTGCTGATGCTTACCAGCTTTTTTTTTTAGGAATCAGTGCAACATAATTTTTTCTTCTCTTCTTTCATATCACAGTTAACCTATGTGCAAACAAGGAATAATCTAAAGCTCTACAGAGACCTTGTGGTTATTTCATTGCTTGCATAGTCATTACTGTTTGTGCTCTGGGACTTGAGTATTAGCAAGGTTAAGACAGTCTTTTTTTTTTATTTTCAAGGGTAAATGTGGATGCCAGGAGCGTAGAATCCCAGAAGATTCAAAAGAGGTCTGTAATGATGACAAAATGGAGGCACCTTGGATTAATATACTCCAGACATTTCTTTCTTAATATACTCCAGACATTAACATACTCCAACATTTCTTAGGGACTAAAAGGAACAATTGCTTTATTGTGCTGATCTTAGATGTACTGGTGGATCTTCAAATCTGTAATGGATAGAAAAGACTTGCAAACTTGTTTTAAAAGTGAACAGTAGGTATTTAAACTAGAATTTTGAGTTAAGTTTCCTATGAAATGTAAATGCACCTGTAGAAAGTCCCTCTAGAGGCAGAAAAAAGTAATATCCTGTCCCCAGAATGTTGCTTAAACGAGATGATATTAATAGCTTTTTAAAGTACCTATTGACTATAGGAGGCTCCTAGATTATTAAATGTGATGATACTAAACATGATGATAGCATTTAGAAGGTTACGGTTGGCTGAAATAACACCCATGGTTGTGATGAAGATACATGAGAAGGTTTCATCCATAATTCCTAGAGACCACAGTTGCTAAGTAGACACAACACAAAGGAAATTCATGTTTTGACATGAGGCTGTAAGTTTTCAAAGTCCTACATGCAGCATTAAGTTTACGTGCTAGGAGCCACCATGAAAACAAGTGTGCTAAGCCGGTGGGGAATATTCATAATGAAGCTAAACACCTAGAGAAGTCTTTATGGAAAATAAGAATTTGAAACTTTAAGTGCTTACTCATGTACATAATGTGATTGTTATGATCCATGACACCTGACAGCATTTTATTAGGCAAGAAAATATGTGGTCCCTGCTTCCAGAAGACCTTGTAGGATCCCCTATGAATCTCCTGATTGTGTTTAGCTGCCTCAGAGAGAGCTACACACCACCGTGATTCTCACCATGGATTTTTGTGCGATCAGGGCTGCAGCACTGGAGAAGAAAGACTAATGGGACAAAGATGAAGTGAAAAAGAATGTTGTCTGTGGAAATGCACGGCTCCTCCGACTAGGCATGCCCACATCTTTGAGCTTAGCAGTCTCTTAAAAAGTACAAGCTCAGCCTTGTTTTATGGAAGCTTCTGAGGTAATTTTAATTTGCTTTCGGGTGTGAAAGAATGGATTAATGCCATGAGGTTTATATGCTGCAACAGTTAATGAAATAGTTCTCACAAACACTGATGGTCAGTAAAGAAAGAGCTTGTAAAAAAAAACCTTTCAAACCCGAGGAGCATAAAAAATAAAGACTCATGACAAAAGAAGAAAAAAATAAAGTTTATCTGTAAGTGAAATACATGCAGGCACCACTGCAAAAGAATTTAAATGTGTGTATAATGAGTAGCTACACATGCACAAAAGTAGCTGTCACACACTATATAGTATGCATAAAAGCTCCAACAAGTTGCACAGTATGAGGAATACTTGCTTCTGGATCAGCGCACAGTCATTTAGTAGTCCTATCAAGCTGACAGTGAGCGTACCGGGCCTGATACACATGACTGCCCAAGAAGAGTGTCTCTGGATGTCAGCCTGGTGTACGTCAATGAAACGAGAGTAGAGCAGAATCAAAACAAGTTAACAAACCAGCAGTGAACTTGTTTCTGCTGCAATAACAGAACCATAGGCTAACTGAGGCTTTCTTTTTAAAACTTGTAAAGCTATGTCAGTGACCTCAGAATCACTGACCCACAGATGCTGGATTCAGTGAGCGTGAAAGGTTTGTGATTTTTTTTTTTTTTCCCTCTTTATTCTTTTTTCTGTCTTTTTGAATTTCTAGGTATCTAGCACTCCATTCTGAAGAGACTGAAACACTGGCTATTGTTCTTCCTCAACCCTATCGATAAATCTCTCTTTGTTTGCTTATGTTAGTTAAACACCACTCAAGATCTGCTCTAATGAGCACTGTGGAGTAATCACTTCTGATCATTTTAATGGCCTTTTTGAAGACTTTGATTCATTTCATGGTTTTAATGTTCTATATCTATCAAAAGACCAATTGTCTGCAATACCCTAGTATTTAATACATATCAGATACTATCACTGTAACCAGAAATCTTCATTGGACCATCTTCATTACAGGCTGGAGACCTATCATTTACTTTAGATAGATTAGCAGATAAATTCTTTCAGGAAAGGAATACGAGCAGGTCACTTCAGGGAAAATGGGCTATGAGTTTCTTTATTGGTGGCTAACACTATATGCAGCCTATCAAGACAGCAAGGTTGCAACCTATGCTTGTCATCTGGTAGCACTATTTGGCTGGAAGGAATTTCCCTTGAAAAACTGATACTTGGGAATTTAATCTTTCCTATATCATTTTCTAAACAAATAATTTCATTTCCAAGGCTGATAGCTGCAACTACACCTGGAGTAGAGGTACCTGAACCAGCTGTAAACAAATAGTTTAATATTGACTTCAGCATGAACTAACTGCTGCTCAGAGCTCTGGACTTTGTGGGCACTTCAGCCAGCTCACAATGAGTTCCGCAACTGCAGAACTGCTGTGAGCATCAGGTTAGTCACTTCAAAGCTATGTCAGGAATTGAGCTGCAGGTGCCACTGTGACCTCTAATTCAACTGATAGGTATTTCTGATTTTTTTTTTCTCTCCTAAGACTGTGCTTTCTCTGTATTCACTGTCCAAGTGCTCACAGGTGCTCCAGAAGCTCATTGTGAATGTTAGAATTTTTCAAATCAAGCCCTGCTTTTGAATATTAATTACTTAAATGCTTGTAAGCTCAGAGATGCAAGTCCCCAAAATGTGAACAGATGTTGGTGCATCCTCCTCTGTATCCAGCTTCAATGTGTTTCAGAGGGCGTTAATTAATAAAAACAGAATGTGTTGTGCACATATAGTTTTAATGTTGAAAGCACACAGGAAATTCACAGGGCACCTCACTCCTATGGCAAACACTTTCTTTTAAAGATCTATTAAAGAGTTTAAGATAAAAAGGCTTCTTACAAGTTCAGACTGATAGACACAATCACAAATACATCTCCACATCTGCTCCATTTTCACAACTGAATTAAGGAACGTTTTCCCCCAATGAGTTTAATTAACTTTAAGAACAAGCTAAATTAGTTTAAAAGGCAATTAAAATGCAAGCGTATAAATTGTAATTAAAACTGCATGCTGTTTATAGATTTTTTTTCTAAATATTTAAAGAAGATATTTTCCAAATGAAAAAACAGAAGTTCTACAGTTGGTGAATAATTCAGTTCAGAAAAATATGAAAACCTTTCCTTACACATGTAGAATTATTTTTAAAAATATAGTTTATTGAAAATTAATATTGCAGAATATTATATCAGTGTTCCACTGGAAAATAATGATAATTTACTTCACAGATATGGTTTTGTCTTATGGTGAGATGAGGTTGGTTCTGCTATTTTGTTGCTTATGAGATTGTCAGATTTAGTGGGAGCTGTTGTGTATGTCTAACTCAGCTTCCAACTTCTCACTGCATGTGATGTGGTCAGCTTTTCGCGCTGGGCGTTTTTGTTTTCCCTTCATATCTTCCTTCCCTCCATCCAGCAGAATTGCTACTTTGGACTTCTGAAGGGCAGACTTTGATCTGTTTAGAAGGCTGGCTGGAAGAGTGCCATGGGATGCAGTCCTGACGGTCAAAGTCCAGGAAGATTGGTGTCTCTTCAAGAAGGTAATCTTAGAGGTGCAGGAGCAGGCTATCCCTGTGTGCCGGAAGGCGAGCTGGTGTGGAAGAAGTCTGGCCTGGCTGAATAGAGACCTGAGGCTGGAACTTGGGAATAAAGAGAATTTATAAATTCGGAAGGAGGGGCAGGCTGCTTGAGGAATACAAGAATTCTGTGAAGTTACGCAGGGAGAAAATTAGAAAGGCCAAACCCAACTAGAGCTGAGCCTGGCTACTGCTGTTAAAAGGAAAAAAAAAATGTTTCTATAAATATATCGGTAACAAAAGGAGGGCTAAGGAGAACCTCCATCCCCTGGTGGATGCAGGGGGAAACATAGTGACAGACAATGAGAGAAAGGCTGAGGTATTAAATGCCTTCTTCACCTCAGTCTTTAATAGTCAGAACAGTTGTGATCCAGGTACCCAGCACCCTGAGCTAGAAGACAGTAATGAGGAACAGAATGAAGTCCCAATAATGCAAGTGGAAATGATTAGTGACCTGCTGCACCACTTGGACACCCACAAGTCTATGGGGCCAGGTGGGATACACTCGAAGGTGCTGAGGGAGCTGGCAGAGATGATCACTGAGCCACTTGCCATTATGTACTAGCAATCTTGTCTAACTGGGAAGGTCCCAGTTGACTGGAAGTTGGCTAATGTGACACCCATCTACAAGAAGGGCCAGAAGGATGATCCGGGTAGCTACAGACCTTGAGAAAAGGAGGATGAGGGGAAATCTTATTGCTGTCTACAATTACCTGAAAGGAAGTTGCAACATGGAGGGTGTTGGTCTCTTCTCCGAAGGAGCAAGTGACAGGACAAGAAGAAATGGCCTCAAGTTGCACCAGGGGAGATTCAGATTGGATATTAGGAAAAATTATTCATAGAAAGAGTTGTCAGGCATTGGAACAGACTGCCCTGGGAAGTGGTGGAGTCACCATCCCTGGAGGTGTTTAAAAGGCTTTTAGACAAGGTTCTTAGGGACATAGTTTAGTGCTAGAGTTAGACTATGGTTGGACTCGATGATCCTGAGGGTCTTTTCCAACTGAAATGATTCTATTATTCTATGTCTTCTTCTGAAGTGGATGCCTCTACTAACCCAACCAACTTTTAAGAGGCATTTTTTTCTCTAACCAGAGCCATCAGAGAACACCAAGATTTTGACAATGAGGTTATAGCGAGTGGGGGATCAGTCTCTTCTCCTAAGGAACAACCAACAACATGAGACAAAACAGCCTCAAGTTGTGCCAGGGGGGGTTTAAATTATATATTGGGAAAAATTTCCTTCTGGAAAGGGTTATCAGGCATTGGACACTTGGAGAGGTTGAACAGACATGGAGATGAGGTTGTTAGGGACATGGATTAGTGCCAGTGTTGTGTTAATGGTTGGACTCAATGATCTTGAAGGTCTCTTCCAACCAAAATGATTCTATGGTTCTCTTTTTTCCTACTCCCTTTGAGCAACACAGATGGTGTGAAGCGAGCACAGATCATGCCTGAAGCCAGCTCGACCGGAGTGCGAGCGAAATCTCGACGCTACAGAGGTGGGTGAGGGTAAAGAAAGGGGTTTCAGGTCGCGTTTTCGTTTTCGATTTCGCTACCCGGAAGCCCCCGGCAGCCGTTGCGGAGGCGGCTGACGTGGCGTGGGCGTTACCACGGTGACGGTGGTTACGCCCCCTCCACTTTGCCTTGAAAAAGCCTGTGGGAGGGCAGCGACGCGTCGCTGCCCACCAGGTGCTGGGAGGTGAGCCAGCCTGTGAGGCAGGAGGGTGCTACCCACGCTCTGCCGCAGCAACGACGGTGGTAGCTCGTGCAGTGGGGTGCAGAGGTTCTGTTCCCCCTTGCTGTTAGACCTCTCACCTGTTGCTGGTAACACAGACTGGGGCGTGGCAGTGCAGGTAGGCTGGACACAACCAGCTCTTTTAGGTGAGTTTGTTGGGGGTTTCATTTCGTTTGGGTGGTCTTTTTTGTTTGTTTGTTTGTTTTTAAATAAAGGCAGTAATGGTTTCTAGAAAAAGGAAAGCTGTTGCTGCTGCTGATACAAAGAGTGTGTCTACACAGGAGGTGTCTACACAGACACTACCCTCCAAGAAGGATGCAGCCACCCAGGTTTCTGGCTGTGCAGAGTGTCTGTGCCTGGCATTGATACCAGAGGATGGTGTGGGAGGCACCTGTGTACGATGCGAGCAGGTCAATGACTTACTGTGCCTAGTGGCAGAGCTCAAGGAAGAGGTGGAGAGACTAAGGAGCATTAGGGAAAGTGAAGTGGAAATTGACTGGTGGAGTCAAACCCTCTTGGCTCCTAAGGGTGTGCAACCAGAGATGGTGAAGCCCCATCCTTCCTGCCATAAGGCGGATGGAGCAGAACTAGCTGATGAGGGGGAATGGAAACGGGTCCCTGATCAGAGAGGCAAAAGAGCACTCTCTCGAACACCATCACCACCCTTGGTGCCCTTAACAAATAGATACGAGGCCCTGGACCTAGAAAGTCCATCAGAGAACAGCCAAGAAGATCTGCCTGGAGAGCCTCCTAGACAGACCTCATTTACAAAAAGAATTACAACCGCAACTATAAGGAAAAAACAAAGAAGGGTGGTTGTAGTCGGCGACTCCCTTCTGAGGGGAACAGAGGGCCCTATATGTCGCCCAGAC
The DNA here is from genome assembly GCF_037038585.1 of Patagioenas fasciata. Taxonomy (NCBI): domain Eukaryota; kingdom Metazoa; phylum Chordata; class Aves; order Columbiformes; family Columbidae; genus Patagioenas; species Patagioenas fasciata. Next base: position 209,644,649 of record NC_092520.1, read on the forward strand.
CCATCCCACAGGGAGGTCTGCTGCCTTCCTGGGGCCAGGGTGAGGGATATCAATAGAAGACTGCCGGAGCTAATTCAGCCCACAGATTATTATCCCCTGTTAGTAGTCCAAGCTGGCAGTGAGGACATTAACAGAAGAAGTATCAGGGCAATTAAAAAAGACTTTAAAGCACTGGGTCAGTCAGTTCATGGGACAGGAGCACAGGTGATATTTGCCTCAGTTCCTGTGCTATCCGGAATGGATGAGGAGGCAAATAAAGAGAGAAACAGAAAAGCCCATCTCATTAACAGATGGCTAAAGGATTGGTGCCACCATAAAAATTTTGGTTTTTTTGACCATGGGGCAAACTCCATGGTACCTAGTCTCATGAAATCAGATGGGCTTCATCCCTCTGGGAAGAGCAAGAGGACTATAGCCCATAAGTTGGCAGCACTGATCAAGAGGGCTTTAAACTAGGTTTGAAGGGGGAAGGGATTGAAACTGGGCTCTCCAAAGATCAGCCTAAGGACAAAAAGCCTGAATTAAGAGTGAAATCAGCAGCCCACTTGAAGTGCATGTACACTAATGCACGCAGTATGGGCAACAAACAAGAGGAGCTGGAAGCCATCGTGCAGCAGGAAAGCTATGACATAGTTGCCATCACAGAAACGTGGTGGGATGACTCGTATGACTGGAGTGCTGCTATGGGTGGCTACAGGCTCTTCAGAAAAGACAGGCAGGGCAGGAGAGGTGGAGGGGTGGCTTTATATGTTAGAGAGTCTCTTGACTCTGTTAAACTTGAGGTCAGTAGTGACAAGGTTGAGTGCCTGTGGACCAGAATCAGGGGCAAGTCCGACAAGGCTGATGTCCTTGTGGGTGTCTGTTATAGACCACCCGACCAGGATGATGAAGGAGATGAATTATTCTACAAGCAGCTGGCAGATGTCTCAAAATCGACAGCCCTTGTTCTTGTGGGGGACTTTAACCTGCCAGATATCTGCTGGGAGCTCAATACTGCACAGAAGAGGCAGTCTAGGAATTTCCTAGAGTGTATAGAGGACAATTTACTTCATCAGCTGGTAAATGAGCCTACCCGGGGTAAGGCCTTGCTAGACCTACTGTTTACAAACAAAGAAGGGCTGGTGGGAGATGTAGTGGTTGGCGACCGCCTGGGGCATAGCGACCACGAAATAATAGAATTTTCAATAGTTAGAGATGCAAGGAGAGCCACCAATAAAACCTCTACACTGGACTTCCGGAGGGCAGATTTTTGCCTATTCAGAAGTCTAGTTCAGAGCATACCCTGGGAAACAATGCTTAAAAACAAGGGGGCCCAGGAGGGTTGGACATACTTCAAGCGGGAGGTTTTGAGGGCACAGGATCAGGCTATACCAGTGCGCCGAAAGGCTAGCCGACAGGGAAGACAACCGGCTTGGCTAAACAGGGAGATTTTGAAGGAAATCAGAAATAAAAAGAGAGTTTACAGACTGTGGAAAAAAGGGCTGGCTACCTATGAAGAATTTAGGAAAATAGCTAGATCGTGCAGGAAAAAAATCAGGGAAACAAAAGTGCAGTTTGAAGTTAATTTGGCCAATTCTGTTAGGGATAATAAAAAGTCCTTCTTTAAATATGTTAATAACAAAAGGAGGGGCAAGGAAAACCTCCATTCTCTACTGGACTTTGAGGGAAATATAGTTAACAAAGATGAGGAGAAAGCTGAGGTACTTAATACCTACTTTGCCTCAATATTTACCAGTCAAACAGATGGCCCTCAGGATAACTGGCCTCTGGAGATGGTTGACAGGAATAGGAAGCCAAATAGTCCCCTTGTATTCCAAGAGGAAATAGTTGGTGGCTTACTGAGCCATCTGGATCCTCATAAGTCTATGGGACCAGACGGGATCCATCCTAGGGTGATGAGGGAGCTAGCAGAAGAGCTCGCCAAGCCGCTCTCCATCATCTTCCAACAGTCTTGGCTCACTGGGGAGGTCCCAAATGATTGGAAACTGGCAAATGTTACCCCAATCCACAAAAAGGGCTGCAAAGCTGACCCTGGCAACTACAGGCCTGTCAGCCTGACCTCGGTGCCTGGCAGGGTGATGGAGCAGATCATCCTGAATGCAATCACACAGCACCTCCAGGATGGACCAGGGATCAGACCCAGCCAGCATGGGTTTAGGAGGGGCAGGTCCTGTCTGACCAACCTGATTTCCTTTTATGATCAGGTGACCCACCTAGTGGATGAGGGGAAAGCTGTAGATGTGATCTATCTAGACTTCAGCAAAGCCTTTGACACTGTCTCCCATAATATACTCCTTCAAAAGCTGATAGCCCATGGCTTGGACAAGTGCACTCTCTGCTGGGTTAAGAACTGGCTGGAGGGCCGGGCCCAGAGAGTGCTGGTAAATGGGGCTGCATCTAGCTGGCGGCCAGTCACTAGTGGTGTCCCCCAGGGGTCAGTGTTGGGTCCAGTCCTGTTTAACATCTTTATTGATGATTTAGATGAGGGGATTGAGACCACCATCAGCAAATTTGCTGATGACACCAAGTTGGGGGGCAGTGTTGACCTGCTGGAAGGCAGGAGGGCTCTGCAAAGAGATCTGGATAGACTGGAAAAATGGGCTGATTCCAATGGGATGAAGTTCAACAAGGCCAAGTGCCGGGTCCTGCACTTTGGCCACAACAACCCCCTTCAGCGCTACAGGCTGGGCACAGAGTGGCTGGAGAGCAGCCAGACAGAAAGGGACCTGGGGGTACTGATTGACAGCAAGCTCAACATGAGCCAGCAGTGTGCCCAGGTGGCCAAGAAGGCCAATGGTATCCTGGCCTGTATCAAAAATAGTGTGGTCAGCAGGACAAGGGAAGTGATCCTTCCCCTGTACTCTGCATTGGTGAGGCCACACCTGGAGTATTGTGTTCAGTTCTGGGCCCCTCAGTTCAGGAGGGATATTGAGGTGCTGGAGCGGGTCCAGAGAAGAGCAACAAGACTGGTGAAGGGACTTGAGCACATGACCTATGGTGAGAGGCTGAGGGAGCTGGGGTTGTTCAGCCTGGAGAGGAGGAGGCTTAGAGGTGACCTCATTGCTCTCTATAACTACCTGAAGGGAAGTTATAGTCAGGTGGGAACTGGTCTCTTCTCCCAGGCAGTTAGCAATAGGACAAGGGGACATGGGCTTAAACTCTGCCAGGGGAAGTTTAGGCTGGATATTAGGAAGAAGTTCTTTACGGAAAGAGTGATCAGGCATTGGAATGGCCTGCCTAGGGAGGTGGTGGACTCACCGTCCCTGGAGGTTTTTAAACTGAGATTGGACATGGCTCTTAGTGCCATGATCTAGTAAATGGGCTGAAGTTGGACCAAGGGTTGGACTTGATGATCTCTGAGGTCTTTTCCAACCTAGCCAATTCTGTGATTCTGTGATTCTGTGATCCCTGTCCTCTGAAATGGGCATTACCATTCTCTTCCCAGTTCCACACATCACATATTCATAGTGACCATAGGAAAATCACTTCACCTCTGTGTGTCCTTATTTTCTGCCCAAAAACACCTTTTGGGGAGTTAGCAATTGCCTGTCATTAATATTTGAAGCATTTTTAGGAAAATCAAGGTCTTATCTGAGTGAATGGGATCAGGTATAAGACCCAGAAACTACTACAATTGGTGAGAAATATTGTGAGGCTGAGTATACATCTGACAGAATGTGAATAATTGCATGGAGATCCACGGTAAAAATACGACACTCCGTGGATTTATAAACATTTTCCTCAGATATTACATAACTTGGGGGGCTGTCTTTCAATGAATAATGGTGATCACATCCTGCTGTAAACTAAAAAGCAATGTTATTTATTTTCTTACAGTTAAATTTTGGTCTGTTCCAAGTCAAAGGGAACATTCTTATTGAATGTATTGTAAATATGATTCAAACATCACAAAAAAGTACTCACAAGTTCTTCAGATGTAGCCTAAAGAAATGAACTACACATCTAACAAAGAGTACATAAAAACGGTAGATTTTAAAATCTGGGTTTGAATTAAAAGAATTAGTGTGAATAACTGACATCTGGTTTTGGCGTCGATTTTGCTTTTATGTTTTGGAATAGAAGATTTGGTTAAGTAACCTCACCTAAACCTATATAAACTGCTGAAATGGATTTCTGACTATAATAAGCTATATTCAAACAAACACATTTTGATGCCAGAATGTGATTTTTATTGCAAATCAGAAATTCAATTTGTGAAAGTAAACTTAAAATATCTGTCATAATTTCCATTTTTTACAGCTTTGAACGACTGAAGTTCTTGAAACTGCAGTTCTTAAAGATTAGAAACAATTTAAAAATCTGTCATTTGTTAGCTTTCAAAAAGAAAGATGCATGAATATAAAAGATAAGATAACAGCACAAAAGGGCTTTGTAACCGCCAATGAAACAAACTGCATATTTCATCAGAGATATAAATGTTACATTTTTAAATAAAAATGGATAGAAAATGAATGACTTGTTCTTTTTCTCTTCAAATTGGTGCATTTTAAGGGCTTAGTCTTGTTTCTAACTCAAAAGAAGCTTTCTTGTTTGTCTAATGTGATCAAAAAATAGAAAAGCATTCAGGTGGAAAGATGTCTACTGTGTATAACATGAACACTTGGATTTTTCAGCATAACCCTTATTCATAACAAGAATACTTCATAAGAAGCTTATGAATTTCTATTTTAATCCAACAGCCAATTTCCATTTGCAGTGATTTGCAAAATAATACAAGAATTCCACTGGTGAGCCTCTTCAAAGAAATACCAAATATACCAAACTAATTGTGACTGGGCTCTGATTTGAATCACACCCGCAGTTTGTGGCACTCTTCACCAGGAATAATGTTGAATTTGGTCCATCTTTAAATAAAACCAATCAGTCAGGGCACAGACACAGACTACCAGGAAGCAAAAGTCCCAATTGCATTAGCTTGTTGACAAGTAACAGCACACAAAAAGAGAATCAAGCATGTCTCAGCTGCCACGCTCCAGGGAAAACCCAATGCAGATCCAAGAAAAAATGAAATAATGCCAACAATATTATTCATGCCATGACACAAGAAGAAAGGGGTCTTGTGCTTTAGGGAAACATATTATTTACTACTGGGACAGAATTATATTCCTGCTTAATATCCAAATATTTTGTATACTGCATAATAGAACGGAAGTATTATTGATAAGATAATTGGCATTTTGTGAAGTGTCAGATATTGGATATTGTCCAGAACTGTTAAACTGATAGACTGAATCACTTGCAACATTTTTCACGAAAATAATACATCTTACAGCGTTAATTACCGTATTTAAATTAACAATAAGATATTGCTTTTGTTTATTGTTAATTCTCAGATTTGGGGAAAGCCTTTGGAATATCTTCTAAGTTTCATATCAGGAAGTTTACTACCTTTGAAATACTGTTTTCCTATGTGGTTTACTGAAATATCTATCTTTTGCATTAAAGCAAAATTATGAAATCTAGAGAATAAAAGAAAAAAGGAAAAGTAAGGCAACTAATTTTTCAGAAAAATAGATTAATTTTATATCTGTGCTTAAATGCAAAAGTTGGCAAATTTTTGACAGCTTCAGTGTTATTTTCTTTCATTTATCTACTAATTTATTGGATCCTGGGATATCTGTCTTAACTTAGTCCATTTATTAAGGACCTGACTGTAAAGTAAGGATGGAGTAATGGTTCTATATTTCCAAGAGAGTGTAAATGTCAAATGTTCCAAAGCTGTCCCCTTTAGTTGTTGGAATCTCTTTGCTTAGAGATTGGATTTGTTTTTTATTAGGGGCCTTTTTCACAGTGATCTTGTAATTGTGAAAATACAAACATGCTCTCAACCTTCATCTGACAAAGTGAAAGCTTTGACAAAGACCTCAGAAAAGTGACATGAGAACACCTCTATAATAGTAAGCATGTATCCATTCATAATTGAGAGAAAACTTTCATTTATTCAGAGCCTTATTTAGAATCTCATTATCTTCTTCTACCCTTTGATAATGGGGTCATGGGTTTCTAGAATACACTTTGAGTTTTAAAGTAAAATGCAAATTAACAGTGTGGTTTCTCTCACCATTTATGTGAACTTTATTCCTACAAGCACACCACAGCTTCCTAATGACTACTGTTCAATGTCCATAAAGTTTTCATTCTTTATGAGTGTAGAGAATTGAACCTTTAGGCCTAAATGAAAGTCATTTAGTAGAAACAGACCCATTGATTCCCGTAAATTTCAAGACTGTAATCTTAAATCATCACATTTATGTACGGAATTTGCTGTGTACTTACTAGAGACTCCTGCCAATAGAAGACAAATTAACTCACTATTGTGATGCTTTTTGTTGAACTAAAACCTTAGAGTGCCAATTATGTGTGAGAAGTGCTTCTTCCCTTGCAAAGCTTTAATTTATCAAGCTAAGTGGTTTTTCAAAAATGAAAATGAATTTGCTTTTCATTGAGAAGCTTTGAGCTCAGTGAGACCTAAAGAAAAACTTATATGCCCAGAAACCTGTCTATTTCTTCTAGCTGTATCAGCTGGGGTGATAAGAAATATTATCTCTCCAGACATATGTGAAGAACAAGTAGAATGTCACATAGTGGAAACTAGGAATCTCCACCTATTTAGTTCCTTGAAGAGTGGCTTACTTGCACTCTTCATGCACAGAATGAAGATATTTTTTACAGTAAACAGCTCACTAATCTTGCATGTCAGGATTCAATAGCTCGAAGCTAAAACTAGACAGATTCAGATTGAAAATAAGACATTCCCTTTTAACAGTTAGGAGAAATTGCATCGGCTTCCAAAGTGAGATAGGTATTTAAACTAGGAGGGACAAATCACACTCTGGAATGTCTCTTTCTCTTCTTTGACTGTTGAGAAATCCCAGATAACTAGGGTAGACATCTAACTTTTAAATCAATAAAGCTAAGTGAGATAAATCTGAATTCACTAAATTGAGATAATATTCTGTTTATTTCCTTATTGTGTAACAGTGGCAGCAAACAGTTGTTTAGCTATAATACTTTGGGAAATTGCTCTGGACTATTTCAATGCTTTTAATAACTGAGGCAAGTTTAGGAAGAATGGAATGTCCAGAAATATTTAACTACATCTGTGTAACTAAATGTATTCGGTAAGAAGCTGGGATTACAGTCCTTCTGATTTTTAAACCACACTTCAGTTTACCTCTAGAAGAGGGCAGATCAGATTCGCTAAATCAAATAATCTGAATGGCATTTGCATGACTGATTTCTAAGAGCATAAAATTGTCAGAGAAGGGAGCATCAGTTATGCATTTAGTACAGATTTCCTAATGATAATGATGGTCACATGACTTTCAGAATATGTACCATGGTGAAATTGTTCATGCCTAAGAAATATATATTAGCATACTGTTGTTTGCTTGTTTGTTTTCTTTCCATGTATTTTTTTTCAGGGCATGAAGGTGGAGAGATGTCCCTAAGACTAAGCAAATATATGAATATGACTGACATTATCAAGGCTTATAATTCAGTTTGCTCTCTCTCAGAAGAGATTTCTTAACAACCATGTTAAAAAATCAGGTTCCTCACTATGTGAGGCTGACTTCATGCCTGTTGCTTCTCCAATCAGTTTTATCTCAAGCTTATAGCCTGGTGGCTGGAAAAGCACATTAGGAAATGGAAAATGTGCATATGAGATTTTCTAAGTTTAAGAGAATCGAAACTCCCAGTTTTGGTAGGCAACAAACTTGGACTGCACATGGTTAAAGCCACTGAGAAAAATCTCTGCCTGTCTTTCCTGCCAAGCACCTAAAGTCTAGAAAGGCATAGGAAATCAGGTACATATGCTATTAAGTGATTGCACGCAGCTTTATCTCTAGGCTTGACTGGCTCCTTATAGACAGCACATTTTCTATATGTATTGTGTCAGGACACCATATGTGATGTCACAAACAAGATTTTTGTTCACACATAAATATGTCTAAATATGAAACATAATAATATGATTTTATTTATTTTACTACATAGCTTTCCATAGCTTTTGGCATCTGAAATCACCTTTTGCTTCTGGTTCCCTGATACTACAATGTACAAACCCTAGACAGACTCTGAGCCTTCCCAGGTTTCATTTCTACACTCATGGAGTGAAAGTGTTAATCTGGTTATTCTGGGCTAGGTACTCTTCTGATAGTGATTGTCTCACAGATTTTTTAGGTAATATATACTTTAAGATGATTTTAGTTGTAGTTCTCTTCAATGTAATTATAGAAAAAATTGTTTTTAAATTATTAGCAATTTGGATTCTCCAAAAAAAAAGCACTTAAACGCATCCTATTTTCAGAGAGCAGGACTTCACTACAATACAAAAAAAAATTAAAGACCTAAACACAATGGTTAATTTTTAATATTTGGTCCTGTAACACTAAGAAAATGAATTTTTATGAGCAATATTGCATGATAAAACAAATCTTCAAAGCCTGCTAAGATACCAAAAGTACTTTATGTTTCAGCCACTTAATTCACCTAGCCAAAGACACAGCATTTGGGTAATGCATGACTTGGAACAGTTTATTTCTGTGTGATTTTGTAAACAGCTCTTACATTTACATTGAAGGTCTGATTGTTGAAGATTTGTTGGAGGTGGAAGCCTCCTTCTAGTAGATTCCTACCATCTCTATGGTGGGGGCCTGAGATGGACAGGGAGATGCTTCCATCCAGTAAAGTGACAGGCACTTGCAGAAGTGGTAATTGCAGTAATTCTCAGGACAGGAATGGCCACAGCCTCCTTATGCTGTAAAAGCACTTTGAAGCATCCTATATGGATATAAAGCACTCATACGTAAGAAAACTGTACTCCCACAGTGTGTCACATGGAAAAAAATGCAGTTTTTTCTAAGGAATAAAAAAATATTTTATGAAAATTTATTAGAAGAAGCTTTCAATAGACTTAACAAGGCGCAAATCACAGGGAACATCAAGATGTAATTACACACTTACAGAGAATTCTACCATGAAAAAAGAGAGGTTTTGTTGGTTTGTTTTGTTTTTTCTTTCATTTTTTTTGTTCCTCTGCAAAATTGAAATGACAAGCTCAAATTATGAAGTATACTGTGCACAATTGAGTGTGAGGAAATATCAGCTCACGAATCATTAACAGCCCCAGTTTCATGAACAGAACATTATCAGCTCTGTGAATCTGAACAAAACAATTGTCTGCTGCCACCCTTTCTCAACTAGACAATTAAAAATTTCATGTTGTGCAAAGTGAAAAAGTGAGATTAAATCCAGCAATCCTGTCACATAGCAGATGCAAAAAGATCCTTCAGCCTGCCAAAGTGCAGTCTCTTCCAGGGAATGTGAAAGAAGTGGACATTAATATTCAGAGGAAGGTTTGGGTAGAGATCTGAGCATGGCCATGTGGACATCTGGGTGTTCTCCGTGTGCTTGAGCAGGGTTATGCTGTGCAAATCCTGCCCTGCTGGTGAGGTGAGGGTGAAAGGAGTGGAGCAGAGGCAACATCTGCTTTGGACTCAAGCCAGCTTGGAGAACACGGAAGAAGAGAGGTTGTGAGGCAGATGGGACTCGTTTTACTGCTGTTTAAAAAAATAATAAGCATGTTTGTTGGGAAAATGTGCATTGGGGTCTTCGTTACCTGTGCAGCCCAGCAGAAAAAATGAGCGTGCCCTCCAGCAGGCAAACCACACTCTTCCATGGACATGTTCTATGAGTAAATACATTTACACTTGCACTCCTATTATATTTTCTTGTATAGATTGTATTTCAGCTTTCCTGCTAGGTGCTAGGGGAAAAAAAGTCTCTCTGTGCTGCTTAATCCCCTAAAATATCAAAGCACAGCACCAAACAGGATCTAGTCCTTTACCTTACTGCGTTCAAGTTTATCCATCTGTGAAATTAGTATAATAGCATTGTTCTGCCTCACAGGAATATTGTGAGTCTGCTTGTTTCTAAAGTAATGCTCCAGGCGTGTTTTGAAATGCTTTCTGTGTTCAAAATGTTTTGTAGGCCTTGGACAAAAAAGAAAAAGAAAAAAAGAAGAAAAAAAATAAATAAAAGAACTGTTAACTTCAAGTGGCAAAGACGGTAGATACCTGTGATAAAGAAGGATGATGTGGGATGGAGGTTGAGAGGTGAACGTAGAAAAGCTTAATTTGGCTGCTGTAGGGGACTACGTCCCACTGTTATTACAATCGCACATGTTGTACAGCAACACGGACCTTTGCAGGGGAAGTCAGAGGGCTCTGCAGACCTTCCCTCCTCTTCTGCAAAAAGCTTTGAAGACCATTATGAAACAGGATCATTAGGTTGAAAGCTGAGTGGAGAAAATACAAGTTTCTTGGCAGCCATCACTGCAGGGGAGCACATTAAAAACAATAAAGAACACTTTTCCAACTTAAAAAAACAGGTTGGAATCCACCTGTCACTTAGAGAGTTGACTCTCTGTATGAGTCAGTCTCATTTCCCGATAAGTGTTTTATATTCCTAACATTCAATTACACTGGAAGTTATTTAGGGCAGAATGAATGTTTATGCCTATGAAAGTTTAGCGCAGCGAGACATTTGTTCTGAAGCTACTGAAAGATGAATAATGATGCTAATAACAATAACATATTTAAATCAGAAAATGTATTTGTTCATTTGTATTCTTAGATCCCTGATCATTGCTTCTCAAGAGTTTCTCGCTCCATATTTTTTCCTAATGGAACTGTATTCCTCAGATAAGCTGCTCTGACGGCTATTTACTTAATAAGCAAGTTTCTTGGCTGAACCAGGATTGAGAGAGAAAAAGAGGGAGAGAAAACACCAGCGAGCTGAAAAACCAAGAGAAAGATGGTTTTGTAACCCATCTCTCCCTTTGGGCTATTCATGTAAAATTATTTATTTCAGTTCTGCAAAACTGGATCTCCCTTTTTTTGGAATGACATTTCTGCTGATTTCAAGGTATATATATAGCATACAGGCACTCTATTTGATTTGCTCTCTGTTACTTATTGACACAGTAATGTTGATGTCCTTGGTATTAATTGTAAGAGCAACTTATGGGTTCAGCCTTTGACAAGTGATGAGTCTGTTCCCTTCTTAGAAAACAAGGTCCAGTGTAAAAAAAATCTGGCATTCTAACTGTGATCAAATCGCAGAACTATTTCTATTTGTTTTGCATCTAGTTTTAAGTGCTGTTTTACATTTTCAGACTTTTTCTGGATCACAAGAAACAGAAGCTAATCTTTTACTAAATAAAAATTGATCCTTGCATAACAGGACTCCTAGAGCTCCGTGTGTTGGAGTACTAAAGCAAATTTTGAGCCTCATGAGCATCAGTAACATCAGACCATTAAATTCATGTTAGTTGAGAGTTTCAAGTAGTATTTCAAAGGAACCTGAAGTTTCTAAGAGACTAAGTTCCATTAATGAAAACAATTAGACTTTCATGTATCATTTGGGTTTAGGAGAAAATTAAGGACACAAGCATTTTCCTAGGAGGAATGAGCTGTGGGGCTTTTAAAGATTTTAGTCAACAGGAATATGCTGTTGTAGCCAAGTAACCACCTCAGAAAATCTGACCCTGTGTCATTTTTAAAATGGAAGTCTAATGATTTTGACAATTTATCCTTGGCACCATGGATTCTCAGCTTGAGCATAATTTTATATTTAATTCTAATCAGTTCTAAAGACTGCAAGCTAGCCCTCAGCTTGGATAGTCAATCCAACCAATTAGTACCCACTGAGGACCCAGTTTTAAATTGGTTAAAATAACTTCTGAGTGATTTGTGCCCAGTTTCTAAGCATGTTTCCCTGTTTATACTTTTGGGGTTTTTTTTTGGTACCAAGCTAAGCAAAGAAACACTAGAATCTCCAAATTACCTTTTCAGTTTGAGTTCCAGGACTTTTTTTTGTTTGGCTTGTTAAATTAGGGATTGAGATTTAAACACAATTCACAAAATATGCTGGATACAGCACACATGTACTCTAATACTATACACAGATACTAAAACTAAAAAGTAATTTGACTCGTCAGAACAATTTTAGATATTCAAATGTCTAATAATTGTCTTTTTGTTGCCAAGATCTGAATTTCCATTTCTTCCCTGAAGGCTTTATTGACATCACATCTGTCTTGAGTGAATTTCTTCCATATTCTCTTTTATCCTCAAATATCTCAGAACAACCATCTTAGCCTATAGAGTAGTCATTTAAAATATTGTTTTTATTTTACCTGGATTAGTGGTAAAGTCATATTTGCTGAACTGAAGTGTATTATGCAAATCTCTAAGAACAATTGGGTTTTTTCTTGTAGGATCTGCACAGTTAAATTTCATTTACTTTCTGGGAAATTTGTCAAAGATCTTATTATATCTTTACATCCTTTCACTCAAATTAAAATATATTCCATTGTATCTTCAGTGCAGTAGAAATACTATGAGACTTCCGTAAATTTTAATTAAACCTTTTTAACAGTATACCTGGTGTCAAAACAAATTTGTTTTACGTAACAGATTTTTCTTTTTCAATAGTAAAAAGAATTGCTGTAAATATAAAATCCTGATTGTCCAACAGGGCCAATGTAAGAGTTTTCTTCTGACAGGGTAGGAGTCCTAGACTTCTGAAATTTATATCCCAAATTCTTAAACACCTGTACTGATCAGCAAGTGACAAAAACTAAAACTCTGATATTTAAATTATTTGCTTAAGTTCAGGTCCTAAATATATTCCCTGTTTCCCCAAAAACAAGCCCTACCACAAAAATAAGCCCTAGCATGATTTTTTCAAGATTTTTGAGGATGCTTGAAATATAAGCCCTCCTCCAAAAATAAGGCCTAAACCAGTTCATTTTAAAAGTCAATTTAAACAGTGTTCAGGCAGCTATGCATGTAAAAAAGTAAAGAGTTTTGAAGCAAAAAATTAATATAAGACCCTGTCTTACTTCCAAGGAAAGAGGTTTTCTACACTATTTACAACTAAGCACCTGGAGAATGCATCAAGCTTTCTTCTATTGCTCACTTCTTCCAGCTTTTAAAATCTGATACCTATCTTTCACACCACATCAGAAGAAAAGAAAAAAGCTCTTATTCTTTCTCATCTCCCTATTTTGAGAAATTCTTTAATTAAAAATTTTACCAGCAGTACTACCAAAATCAATATGAAATGATAAATATTTCATACACTCTACCAAGGCTTTAAAAAAATACACTTCTCCTTACTATTTTGGGAATATTTGTTAGGCTTGTGATAAATACTAATTTAATATGAAATATTTAATGTATGAAAGAGAAAGATTTCAGATAACTGACATATTTCCTAGAAAAAAGAAAACAGTCCCTCAAGAAGTATATTTGTTTCAGAAATTGTAATTTAGTGCCCAGTGACTGGACCAGAGGCAATGGGCATAAACCAAAACACAGGAGGTTCCCTCTGGACATAAGGAAATGCTTTTTTGCTGTGAGGGTGACTGATCACTGAAATTTGTTGACAGAGAGGCCATGGAGTCTCCTACCTTGGAGATGCTAAAAAGCCATTTGGACATGATCCTGGGCAGCTGGCTGTAGGTGGCTTTGCATTAATAGTGGGGTTAGTCCAGTTGTCCTCCAGAGATCCCTTCTAACCTCAATGATTCTGTGATGCTTTTAATATATATCAGATAGTATAACACTAAGGCTTTATACCTCCATTCAAATAGTGCAAAGCAAAACAAAAATATCAGAACTGTTTGTTACTCTTGGACCTAACAAAAGGCCTTTTTTTTTGCCTTTTGGAAACTTTTTCTTTATCCTTAATAGTAATGAAGATAAAATTAAAAAAAAAAAATCTTTAAATGAAAGCTCAGTTTTGTCTAATGCTGTGTAAAGAGTGAGTGCCAACTTTCCCAAGAGTATTTCTGTGTCCTGCTGAGGAGCATGCAGACAATTCACAGCAGAGCCAACACAAGCATAGAAAGACCTGCTTCAGAATTCACTGTATGCCTAATGTATATTTTATCATAGCCATTTTGAAATCATTGCTACTGTCTATCTAGCTTTAGTTTCACCATGTCCTTCAGTGAACTCCTCAGCATTTTACACTGTGTTAATTTATTTACGACTTCTACAGTAACCTTTGTACTTTCTTCACTCCCTGTTAGCAACCTCCACGTATTAAGCTTTACTCTGAAATAAGACAGTCCTAACACCATGAACTGAGGCACAGGAACACTGTGGGCTAGAGCCACAGAGATGTCTCCTGAGCTACCGGAACACTGAGCATTTAGGCACCTCCATAATGTTCCCTCTATATGGTGCATCAAGAGATGTTCATTTGAGAGCTGCACTCACAGCACCAGTATGCTGGATGACAACCTACCTAAAGCAGATGGGAGAATAAGCTGAACAGAGGGTTGCAGTGCAAACCTTGATGATTTTTAGACCTTGGCAACTAACTGGTCTGCAGGAAGGGATCCATTGGGAATTCACTTTTCATGAGAGGAATTCATCTCACCTAACTTTAGACATTCAAGTGTGAGTTATCGAAGTCTTTTAGTCACTTGGGAATAACAAACTGAATTTTTCTTTAAATAAAGAAATAGAAGACAGTTCTAGAAAGCAATCTAGGCAAGTGCTTGGGATAGATGGAATGAATCACACACTGGAAGTGTCTATTTCTCTCAATTCGTAAAAGGAGGTGGCTAAATGACTGCTTCAAGAGTATCCATATGAGCTAGTCACCCTTGACTCCCTTCATAGACAATGGAGAAAAATTGGCACTTTTGAAATGCAATTCATCTAACCAAATGTACACAGATGATTCACACTCTACTTGTGCTTTTCCTCAATGCCTGTTCAGGAGTCTGAGAAGACTGGCTCAAAGATCTCTCGGCTGTAAGGTTTCATTCATTTAATGAATCCCTCCAGGACTCTTTCTGCTAATTGGGCCCGTAGTTATTTTACTTATTCAAAAAAAAAAAAAAAAAATTCTTCATTTTTCAATCACAAAGGAATGTTGTTTCAGCTAAATATGATATCTAGGTTTTCTGAATCCCAAATTGTGTCTTAATGCATCCTGATGTTGTCTTTGCCTTACTCTTCCTCAAGTCCTGCTGCTGCTGTGTCAGCAGGATTCACTCCTTTCTATCTTCTGATCTTATGAACTGTGTACTTTTAGCAGCCATATCCATTTCTTCCCCAGTCACTGCTTTCCATTTATTTTCTGCTCTATCCCACTTTCAGCCTGTTGCTGAATTTAGCAAATTTTCATTTGTTTCCCTCCTATTTCCTCCTCCCCTCCTGCACCACTTTCCATTAACTGTCTACATATACCTTAGACCTCATAGTCTGGAAACACTGTAGTCTGGGATTAACCTTGTTTTCATGCGGTATGCACCACTCAAAGCAGAAGCTTGTCTCTCTCTCTCATCTTCCAACACACACATTTTGGCTTCACTTAGGACAGGACAGTAGAGCCACTGAAACAAGTCTCAAAATCTATGGTACACATAAAACCAAATAAATGACTAAACCCTACACATGCTGAAAATTTACATATCTCCATCATAAATGAAAGATCACAGTTGGTTTCACCTCAGATAGAAATATAAATGTCTTCATATAATTGAACTACAACCATCACATATCTTTCAGAAGAATAATTTGCAGTTCTGTATTGTGACTCATAGGTGGTGATGGAAAATTGATACATTATTTACCATGCTTTTGCTTAAAGATGTTCCACAGAGACTAGAGAAAGTATAATGAACTTTTCCAGACATTTACAGTGATGGACTTTTGTTGTTTTGTACATGAGGGCATTTGTAGAAGGTCATTTTAAATTGTGTCTGCACATCAAACATACCTGTGTGTACCTCTCCAGGCAAATATGTAGAAAAAGCTCAGCCTTTGATTTCCTTAGCTTGCTTTCTTCCTCTTTTCCTTTCCCTCCCCTCCTTCCTTCCTTCCTTCCTTCCTTCCTTCCTTCCTTCCTTCCTTCCTTCCTTCCTCCCTTCCTCCCTTCCTCCCTTCCTCCCTTCCTCCCTTCCTCCCTTCCTCCCTCCCTTCCTCCCTTCCTCCCTTCCTTCCTCCCTCCCTCCCTTCCTCCCTCCCTTCCTCCCTCCCTTCCTCCCTTCCTTCTTCCCTTTCTTCTTTTTTCTCTTTTACTTGTTTTTCTTTCTTTTCTTTCCTTCACTATTTCTTTTTTTTTTCTCTTTCTGTCTCTTTTTATCAGTTTTCTCTCTATTTCTCTCCCCTTCCTGTAAAATTGCCTGCCTGCTTGTCTACTTTCTTCATTCCTTCTCTCCCTCCTTCTCACTTTCTATCCATTTCTCCTTCTTTTCCTTCTTCCCAACCTCATTCCCTTCCTTCTTTTACTATTAAAAACCAAACCAAACCAAACAAAAACAGTTAGTTTGACTGTTTTGTCCCTCTTGACTTCCAAATGAAATGGAACTAAGGGAGCTCTCTGGCTCTTCATGCATGTGTACGTGCACACAGATGCTGATACCTTTCCTAATACTCCTTCTTCCAAATACATCAAAAGACACATATGGTAGTTTCCAGTGACAATCCCAATATGTTCACTTTTCTTATTCACAGCTGTCAGAATGATATAATAAAAAATAAACTGAACTTTATGGTATATGCCTCAGGGTAAATGTAGCTCACATATGCCATTACACTATCTCTTTGTTTTGTTCCTCGAAATATAAATGCCTTCATCTTGAAATAGCTTCATATTAGCTACAGCTTCAGCTCAGGGAAAAAAAAAAAAAATATTTAAAACAAATGTCGTCATTTTGCCTGAGTTATCTAACAAGTGATCATACTGGCAGGCATTCACAGTGCTTAAATTTGAACATTTAACTTTTAGGCTAAAAATCAGAACATAATCAATGGACTTAATGGACTATTTGGTGATTGAACTTGCTCTCTGCCATAGTCATGGACCCCACTGAGAAAAATCTGTCCATATCACATCAAGGAAACTAAAACCATTTATTTGGAAATATGTATGTTTATGATTTCACAATGTTATTTAACATGGATACAGACATACAGATCTATCTCACCAATATTTTGCCATTTAATCAACCCATGCAATTTAGGGCAGTAATTGTATGAATCTCCTTTTACAGATGATGGACTGAAATTTTAGGAGAGCAAGTAATATGTGAGCTGGGTTGCCTCAAGTTTCCAGCTAACCCGGCAATTAGACACGTTTAAATAAACAAAAAATATATTAAGATCTATGTTCCACAAGTATAAACTTGTAATAGGCAAAGCATCTTTCAGCCTGGTTCCTACATTAATTTGAAGATTCGATCTTCATGCTGCTAAAGCAGAAAAAATCTGACAGACAAGTTACTCTGGAATTGTGTTTCCCACTGTGAACAATACAAGAAGTTTTACAATGAAAAGGGCCTAGTAGACTCAGTCAAAATGAAGAAAATTGTCTTCCTGACTTTAGTTGGCACTGAAGACTGAGTTGATCTCATTATTTTTGTCCTCAAATGTATACTAAAACTGTTTTGTTGAAGGTTTTATTTTGCTTTTTGTTTCTTTCTTCCTTCAAAATTATTGTGCAATTCGATTTCCAAAGCATGACTGAGATAACAAGAACTTTTTCCGAGGCTGGACTTTGCTCTCCAGTGTCTCCGGGAAACAAACAATTCCAGACTCCAGTAAATTAGTTATCTCAGCCTTTCGTGGACACCACTTGCCCAGTCCAGCTGTTCTTTGGTCCTCAACTAGTTCTCGGGCTATTTTTAGAGTGGTTTAGTAAATTTGTGACTGTTTTGATTTGTGCTGCAATCACTTTTTTTTTTTTTCCAGAGCTCATGGGAAGACTATTTACATGCTTCTTCGTGCTGAAATAAAACAAAGCTCTGCTGGAGAAGCAGACAATACACAAGTGCCCACCTACAACAAAATGTGCATAAACTGTGCTCTCACTGGAGCTCATCAGCACAGTCCAGCTGCTTTTTGTTTACAGTGAGGGCAATGTTTTCCCTTACTGGAACAAGTATGGCCAGTCTTTTGCAACAAACATAAGAACTCCCAAGAGCTTTTTTAACAAATATTTAGCAAGTGATGGCACGATAAAGAATAAAGCTAGAATGTAGTAGTGCATCTGAGGTTGGACTTCAGCTTCACTCTGAAGTTCAAGGTTGATATTTTGATTTCTGGTTTTGGTGCACCTCTAGAAAAAACTGTGCTGTTCTGGTGATTGAGCAGAGAACATATTTGGCAATATTTTTTTTGTCAGCTATCATATTCATTTTTCAAACTTATGAATGTACAGATAATGAAAGTCTTAAATGAACTCATTATTCACTCATTAATATTAATGTATTTCTTCAGCAAACAACTTTTATCAGTGTTTTGTCAAAATAAGGAATGGTGAATATTAATACAATATAAATGATCTGTAATTTGGGCTACGTTACTTACCAGCTATGACTAGAAAGAAAAAAAGGGCTGAAAAGGAGAGAACAAAGATAGAATTAAATTGATTAATTACAGAAATTATGAAATTTTAAGGACAGCTTTTGAATTCCTTCTTCACCTCCAATCCTTTGTTCTTTGCTCTTCTATTTTTCCTCATTTTTCTACCTTAAAATAAGGAAAAATCTGCATAGGAAAAATAATAATAATGATAATAATAAAAAAGTTCACTTTACTTAAAAAATTATTATATTTTTTCATAAGTACTGAGGAAAATAATATTTTTAGCAACAAGTAAAAAAAAATATATTCTTAGTTTAAATTATTGACTATAAAATGCCACTTGCCAAAGAAATTTCAGCTAACTTTTGCACTCATGTGCTTCAACAGCACAAAGCTCCCCTTTCAAGGAGTGAGGAAGGTTTCACAGAGGTGAGAAAACCATCTTTGAAGGTTTTTTGCTATTTTGTGACACTATCTTCCCTCAGAAAAGATCAGTCCTTCTGAGATAAAGATGAGACCATCCCTCTCCAGCTGTAATTGCAAAAGTTCAGGTCACAAGATTGTCATGTAAGATTTCACCTTGAACACCTTTCTATTTGTCTTTTTTGTTTGTTTGGTTGGTTGGTTGGTTGGTTTGGTTTGGTTTTACACAACCTTCTGATTCTCAGTTTCCATCTCAAAGGAATTAAGTTTCTTGGCCCTCTAGGATACAGGGAAAACTTGGCAAATGTAAGTTTCTCAGATCTCAGTAATCACAGAATCATAGAAATGCCACACACAAGTTACGTTTAAGCCACATTTTAAATTTTTTTTGCAATGTCTGAACTCCCGGCTTAGCTATACTGAGCTTCTGGTCATCCTTTAGCAATGAAAATGTACTCAAGGAGGTTAGGCTATTAATATCAGTACATCCAACAGTCATTTAAATGAAAACTCTTCAAAATAATTTTGATAAAGTGTATAATCTTCTGTTAAGACAAGAGGTGAAAAATAAAGAGCTGTCCCGAAGATGTGTTCAGCTGATATTCAATTAGAACATGTCATTTCAAGGAAAGATTTTCTTCCCTCTACTGTAAAATAGTCCCGGACTTACCACTAGGAAAGAAGTCTTTTAGGATTCATCTTGACTTTATTTTAACCCTGAAAAATGTTCTCAGATTTCTTATTTGGCTTTCAAAATCTCTGTCAGGATTCAGTATTTAATGTAGTTTGATGGAAGTCAATGGAAAAACTCCAAGATGGCCTTTCAAGTCAAGCATGAGGACTTTTGCCTTGCTCAGAGTGAAGTAGATTTCTCAGGCATCTTCCCTGCACCACTCATTCTCACACTATGTAAAGTGACCATGTGTCACGTATAATAAAAAGAAATCTCAAGCTGAGTCTGGTCCTGAAGATATAGATTCCCTGTTTTTGCTGTAGGAATTGGTCAATGATAGACTGAATTTATCATGAAGCATTAAAGGAAGGGTTCTTGTGATGAGAGGCTGAAATTAGACAGTATCTTGAGGTCTCCATCTTCTTTTTCCCTTGGTAACACCTTTATTGAAACACAAAACTCTTCAGGGTGGAGACTTCACTTTTGCAAATGTGCTGGCCTTTCCAAATTGAGTAAAAATGTGTAAATTTTAGAAGTGATAAAGCACCTGCAATAACTACTAAAGCTGAAGGAATCTGTGGGTGTTCAGCATTCGTTTTACATCTTCACTTCCATTTAAGTTTCTACAGTGTAGGTAAGTGCTATTTCAGGCACCCAGAGGGAGACTTTCAAAAGCACCTTTATTTTATGTAGGAACACAACACCACCGCAGAAGTCAATAGGATCTGTACTTCTAAATTTTGGGCTGGTTTACATTAAAACTTTAAAAAAAAAAAACAAATCAAAACCCAGAAACACATTTATGTTTTACTTACAGTTAATCAAATAAAGGTGGTGATTAGACCCAGAAAATACAGAGGAGGAGGAGGCTGCTAAAAAGATTGTGGCAAAAACACGGAAAAAGAAAAGACTTCCATGGCTTCTGCCAGAAGTCAACATAACATTTTGCTAGGGGGCAGAGAGATGAATTGAGCTTGTGTGGCTACCGTAAGAATAACAGAAAATTGAGACTTTCATGACAGGTGTCACCATTAGAGACCAGCAAATGCAAATGCCAACGTTATTTCTGAGTTCCATGAGAGATTTCTCCTGATCATCTTCAGAGCTGTCCCCAGCCCTGCATAAATATAATGAAAAGCCACTGGTTTAAATACATCGTAGTTGATTTATACCAGATATGGTCAATTACAGCTACTAAATCCTTTTTTTTTTTTTTTCTTTTTAATTTAGCCTACAGCAAAATGTTAGAATTCATGCCCCCAGCATTGCTGCAGTTAGGGGTATCTTGGGTTGATATTATGTCAACTTGATGAAAGTGTTACCGATTTTTCTCTAATACTACAAAGATGCTTTTAAAAGACAATTATTTAACTGGAGGGGGTTACATTCATTTCAGAAGTAGCATGATTAAATTTGTAAGAATCAAGAAATGCAACTTAGAGAGCAAGCATAATATTTTCTTAATAAAAATAGAATTCCAAGGTCTGGAGCCTAGTCAGTCAAGCTTAATTAAATTCAATAGAACTTACTTTCCTAAGCAAAGGAATATAAAAAGAAAGCAGAAATTGTGAAAATAGTTTGAAAAATAAAGCTTTGTAGCTGAAACTAGAAGTACATAGCTGAAAAGCTGCTGTGAGGAATGGAGCTGGGTATGGAATGGTGTGGGAGAGAGGTGTTCAAGACACCCTGGAAAGATATAATACTACTAGAAAGCAGTGCACAGTAGCGCCAGGAGAGAATAGTTGTGACTAGAATTATTCAGATCTTCAGATAGATCCCTGTAAGTCGATGGGACCTGATGGGCTTCACACAAGGGAACCTCAAGAGCTGTCTGATGACATAGCGAGACCTCTGTCCATGATTTTTCAGTGGTCCTGAGAATCTGTAGAGGTCCCTGTTGACTGGAAGCTGGCAAATGTCATCTCAATCTTCAAGAAGGGCAACAGGGATGATCCTGGCAACTACAAGCCTGTCAGCCTCACTTCTGTTCCTGGCAAAGTCATGGAGAAGATTATTATGGGAGTCATTGAAAAACACATGAAAGACAATGCAGTCATTGGTCCCAGCCAGCACAGGTTCGTTAGGGTAAAGTCCTGCTTAAGAAACTTTCTTTTTATAACAAGGGTACCCAACTAGTTGACCAAGGGAAGCCAGCTGATGTGATTTTTTTGCATTTCAGTAAAGCCTTCGATATTGTCTCTCACAGTATCCTCCTGGACAAGATGTCCAGGATACAGCTGGATAAACACACAATGCAGTAGGTGAGCAGTTGGCTGATAGGCTGCGCTCAAAGGATTCTATTAAATGCGGTTATGTCAGACTGGTGACCAGCCACTAGTGGGGTTCTGCAGGGATCCGTCTTAGGGTCAGCATCCTTCTAAGTCTTTACAAATTATTTGGATGCAGGACTCGATGGCATACTAAGTAAGTTTGCCAATGACACAAAATTGGGAGTAGCTGTTGACACTCTTGAGGGCAGAGAGGCCCTCTAGAGGGGTCTGGGCCAACTAGAGAACTGGCCAATCATGAGCTGCATGAAGTTTAGCATGAACAAGTGTCTGATTTTGCACCTGGGACACGGCAACCCTGGATGTACAGACAGATAGGAGAAGGAGATGCTGGAGAGCAGCTCTGCAGAGAGGGATCTGGGGGTTCTGGTCAACAAGCTGAACATGAATCAACAGAGTCCCTGGCAGCTAAGAGGGCAACCGTGTCCTGGGTGCATCCAGCACAGCATTGCCAACCGGGTGAGGGAGGGGATTGTCCCGCTCTGCTCTGCACTGGTACAGCCTCACCTGGAGCACTGTGTGCAGTTCTGGGCACTACAGGATAAAAAGGATATAAAGATACTGGAGAGTGTCCAGTGCCACAAAATTAATGAAAGGTTTGGAGGGGAAGTTGTATGAGGAGCAGCTAAAGTCACTTGGTTTGTTCAGCCTGGAGAAGAGGAGACTGAAGGGAGACCTCATCGTGGTCTACAGCTTCATCACAAGAGGAGGAGGATGGGCAGGGCTGATCTCTTCTCTGTGGTGACCAATGATAGGACCCAAGGGGATGGCAGGAAGATGTGCCAGGGGATGTTTAGGTTGGACATTAGGAAAAAGTTCTTCACCCAGAGGGTGCTGGACACTGGAACAGGCTCCCCAGGGAGGTGTCACAGTCCCAAGCCTGACAGTGTTCAATAAGTAATTGGACAACACCATCAGACACATGGTGTGAATTTTGGAGCTGTGCTATGCAGGGACAGGAATTGGACTTGATGATCCTCATGGGTCCCTTCCAATTCAGGACATTCTATGATTCTATGAAATGAAAAGGGAGTTAGGCAGAGAGATTCTGTTGAAATTCAGTTTCAGCTGAGTCCATCTTCTTTTCATTAGGGTTCTGCTAGTTATTTTTTTTCTGTTTACCCCTTTACAGAAAAAACACAATGTTTGTGCTGATTTGATCTAACTTTTTCTGCTTTCTTGTTTAAAGTCAAACAAAAGGCTTGCCTCATCTAGAAACACTTAAAAAGAATAAAAAATATAAAGGTCTGCATCAGAAAAATGAGAGCAGTTTAGTCCCGTCTTTCACGTTCGATCTCAGACTATTAGATATTTTTGTTCCCTTTCTTTTTTCACTAACCTGAATCAGCCTGTCTCTCCACTTAGGAAAATAGTCCACCCATGCAGCTGACATTTTTAGTGAACTACAGAAAAAACTCAAACAAAGAGACTTCTATCGTGCTGTTGATTGGACTTTCCAAGAGGAAGTCAGATATGTCACGTTTGTCATACAAATTCATATTTTAGTACTTTACAGAGAACAAGATAATACCAGTACTGAAATAGTAGCCCCCTGGTCGAAGTAAATGGTCATACCAAGAAATCAAATTAATCTGATGAGGATTAGAGAGTCATTGATCCTTTGGGTCAGGGTTTTCCATCAAGATTGTATTAGACTGTGCTCTGCATTGCACAGCTTTCTAAGAAAACTCTTTTTGAGTTGATTTAGTGATAAGGAGAACAGAGAATTTGGAAGCAGAAGCAAAAGACAGAGTTCTAGCCACCCTAGAAGAAAGGTGAAGATCATCTGAGGTTTGGGGAACACAAACAAATGGTCAAGGTCTGACAGCCCTAAACTGGCTCTGCTCAAGGGTGTCCACAGCACACACAGAACACATAGACTAAGTTTCATCCAGCAGACATATTTACTCCCTGGATAAAACCATTAGATTGCTAACAAGGAGACAAGATGCATTTATCTTGTACGAGAGGAGCAGAACCAGTGCAAAGTACTGCTGATGTTTGCAAGACAAGCTTAGCAACAAAGGAGGGGGGAGCCAGCTGACTTAGATTATGAAACAACAAGTGACAATCAGGTAGGAAAAACAGGAAACTGGGGCAATAGTCTCAATTACATGAGAGATCAAACTTACTTTTCCCTACTAAATAGCTACCCCACCATGAGTAATGTGTGCAGTTTTGATTGCCTCAATATAAGAAGGACATCAAACTATTAGAATGTGTCCAGGTCATGAGGGCAAGAAGCTGAAATCACTTGGCTTGTTTGTCTTGGAAAAGACAATGCTGAGGAGTGACCTCATTGCAGTCCGTACTTTCCTCAAGGTGGGCAGAGGAGGGGAAGGTGCTGACCACCTCTCTCTGGTGACCAGCCATAGGACATAATGAAATGGAATGAAGCTGCATCATGGGAAGTTCAGATTGGACATCAGGGAAAGGTTCTTCACTGAGAGGATGGTCAGTCATGGAAACAGGCTCCCCAGGGAAGCGATCATAGCACCAAGCCTGTCAGAGTTCAAGGAACATCTGCTCAATGCTCTTAGTCATATGGTTAATTTTCAGGTAGTCCTGCAAAGAGAATGAAGTTGAACTCAAGAATCCTTATAGGTCCCTTCCAACTTGAGATATTCTATGATTCTGTGATTATATGATATACAATGTAACTCTGATTTCATGATTCCAAGGTTATCTGTTGCTGCAGGTTGACTGCAGCACTAAGATGCAGGGTACATGAGTTCTGAATCCAGTAGGTCTAGGAGCAGATAAGTCTCCCTTCTGCACACACCTCCTTTTAGTGAGGGAAGAAATTGCCAACTTCTCTGAAAATACTGAAAGGGAGAAAAGTGTCTAAGGTGAAAGAACTTGTTTCGAGTAATTCATCTCTTGAATGAGAATGGAGTTAAAGTACCTTGGATTTTACATTGATTTAGAGTCCGCTATAGACTTGTGGATCCATAAAACCATTTCTTATTGTCAATCTGATTCTGAGATAGTTCAGATGCGGTACTCTGACAAATTTCAATACCTATAGTGACATGAGAAAACACAAAATTCCCAGAACAGTCTACCTGCAGGTGTCTACACATCTGCCAAGCATCTAAGCTCCTGATAGAGTTAAAGGAAATGTAGTTAGGACAGTCACTGGTTTCTAAAACTCACTTAACTTTCCTCAATGAATGTGTCTATTGCCATTTGATGTTCCCTTGTGGATCCCACTTGGCTCACATCTGTATTTTCAGTACAACTTGTGTCTCCTACAGGGTCTGTGGCTTGTTTGTCCAACCTATGTAAATGTCTCAAATGCTCTAGGATGTCTCCCTTTCTGAAAGCAGAGAGATCTGTGTTACTCAAATTATCAGCTCACCTTGAAGTAGTTATCTAGGTCAGCATTCAGTTGCCTAAATACAGTCTTGTGTCATTTTAGATTCTGAGAAATATCTTGCCTGGCCTCTAGCTGTTGCTTCACAACAGTATCATCTCCCATAAATCCTGTGTTAACGTGTCAGTCCAGTAGGAATGCCTTAAACAGTTAAATTCTGCTCTTAATGGCTGGTCTGCCGGATACAATGTCTGTTGGCTGTACCTATCAGAAAATTAAATACTCAGCTCACATAGAGACACCTAAATACAGGTTCTTTAATCTTAAATGGGATCATACACCTAAGAATCACTGATAGATCATTGGAATTTTACATGTTAACTTCGAGCATGCTGGCTAATAGAAAAACATAATTTTAGTTCCCTTTTCCATCAGAGCTCTCGCTCAAGACATCTTGATGAAGACATCTTGATCTCAATAAAGAGTGCAGAATTTTAAGTATAATGACTGAAACAAAGGTTTGTATAGACCATCATTAATTTCTTAGGAACAGAACTAGATGTATAGTGCAGGTCAAGGGAATCCTGTAGCCAAAGTCTCATTGAAGCTCATTTGTAGACTCAGAGAATCATCAAATCATAGAATAGCTTGGGTTCCTGGTGATAGTAAACCGATTTCTGGTAGTAAACAATTTGTCAGGGTTGCATGTTTGCAAGTTATTTGAGCGCAAAGCTCCTAAATAGTAAATAAATATATATATATATATTTTTGAGGAAGAAAATTTTCAATTTCTGTGGAATGCCAAATAGTAAAATTTGCTCATCATCCATTTGTGACAGAACGTTCTTTTGCAGTATTCATGGCATTTAGATAGCTAGAAATTTTTAACTAAATTAGTGCACTTGATCCCACCTGAATCAATGCCACTCATATCTAAAATATCCAATACATCATTCTCAGATGGATATTTTCCCTCTTCTTTCAAAGTATTCAGCAAATACTACAGAAACTATTTTTGAATCTATCGGTAATTCTATCCAGCCATGCATCAGTGTCAAATATCTCATTACAAATGAAGCTGACAGAGAAGCTGGCCAAAGTCAACTATAAACTTGTAAATCAAAACCAATATTTGACTTCAGGTCAGAATGTGGCACTGGAAGCTTTTACTACCTTGAATATATGTGTCCTCCCTGTTAGAGAACAGAGGTCAAACAACAATACTCCTCTATTGCACCATTCAGAGATTCTGATTTTGAAACAATATTGCCTCACATGAGAGATTAGGATCAGCAACTTTACTTGAATTTTCTAGCATTAAAGACATTTGCTACAGTAAATCTAAAATTAGATCCTGCAAGAAACATTACTATTCTGAAAACTACTGTTAATCTACAGAAAGAATGTGATCACAGACTCTCATAAGGACCTTGATCAGATCATCACTCAAAAAACAATATACCTTTCTTTAAAATACTCTTTTTGAAAATGGTTATTTAAAATTTCATAGCAGAAGTAAAACTGAAACCCTAAGAAAACAAAACATTTTGTTGCACATTCTTTCTCTTCTCTGTAGGAGATGAGAAGACAAAAGCATTCTGATCGTGTAAATAGAAAAAAAAAATCGGATAAAGACTTGAATCGAATAGAAAAGTTTCTATTTGGATTGGGACTGAAATAGGTAAGAGAGTTTGAATTTGAAGGAAAATTGTGGTGTTGGAACAAATTAAGAAAAGGGACATTTTTGGAAGAAGGATGTAAGTATTTTTCAAAGGGGCTTTGTAATATTTGGAAGAATAAAAGAATCATTTAATGCTGAACTAAAATGAATTGAGATTTCAGTCCTTTTGAGGTTTGTCTATCTCTAGCCTTAGTTACTGTGAAATTCCTTGACAACAGTAATAAAGCATTTTCACTGAGAGTCTTGACTTGTGCCCACCTGAAACATTCTTCTTCTATTGACTCAGAAAGCTTTGGGGGCAAAAATTGTGTGAAGCAATGAGCCTATTCAATATTAGACAAAGGGATAAAGCATACAATAGTGGAGACATATTTTCTCTTTGCCTATGAAATGTTTCAAGTGAAAACTGCTTCTTTCAGCACTGCAGACCTTGTGGGAAATGACCTGTACACTGGATAAGTTGACAGGCACAGTAGGGGATTTCATTACACCTCAGAATTTGACTGGCACAACCAGCTTTCTCTGGCTCTCTGTAACCCCTGGCAAGTGCTTGGAATTGAATCTGTAAATGTTAATCAATATTTCAGGGCTATTAAATAAAGAAAGGCATTGTAGAAATCAAAGCACTAACAGCTAGCATGGTGCTATACAATGACTTCTAGGCCATCAAAAACCTTGTAGGGAGCAAAAGAGCAAATATTTTAATAAAACAATTACCTCTACAATTTCAAATCTGCAGAAGAATGTTACATCTCCAACCCTATCACACTAACTTAATTTTCATTTCAAACAGGTCAGTGAACAGGAGCAACTAAATACAGATATTTTATGAGTCTTTAAGATACTATCCTAAATCTTTGGGAAAGTAAAAGGCCACCACGTGTTTAAAATATCTGCAAGCACATCCATTTCTTCTCAAAGATGAAATAGGGCAGAACTGTACCCAAAGCCTAAGGGAGTTTCACTGGTGATTTCAGCGAATACAGGCTCTGAGTGAGATTCATGGGTGGGACTGATTTAACATAGCTGTAGAGAGCTGCACCATAGGCAGCTATGGCTGAGCTCATCACCTGAGGCTCACTTTGGAGAGAAATGAGAACTTCTGGAGTGCAACTTATTTCATGATAAAGCCAATGTCTAAAATAGGTCAAATGACTTGCACCTTAAAGCTCTCTGTTCTCTGAAGTGATTACAAAGAAAGCCACAGGAAGCCAAAGCAACTAAGCGATAGACATCCAAATACACGAGATGAATCACTACTTCCTCATATATCTAGTGGTGCATGGATATTAACCAGATGACAAAATGTAAGTGAACCTGTGCTATGGTCAGGCAAGTGTGCAAAAGGGTAACATAACAAAAATAGTTAAATATTTTCAGGATTTTTCAGGATTTTCCCTGTAATTAAGTTTGAAATGGGTCTATGGGAGTATATGTATTTGTATTTATATCAAACACCCACTGAGTGAAAAATTATTTATAATTTTTTCTCTCCTTCGTAAAAGTCCATTGGTCCAGCCGCAAACTGGTAACTTGCTGTAGGATGAAGTAGCAGCTCTTGGTTTCTTTAGAGTCCTGGTAGGTGCAGAAACTGGATGCTGATTTGGACAACACTAAATGATGCTTGTCAACTAGACAATATTACCCCACCTCTGAGAGAGGAAACACCCTCCACTTTGCTTCCTTCGCCTTTAAGATTTTAGGGAGAACCAGATACTACGACCAAATACAAAGGCAAGATATAATTACTTCTGAGTCTGCCAGTAGCTGTTGAGCACACTGTAAATTCCCATTTCTCGGCAAGATGACCACCATGAGGTGTTAAAAATAAGTGGAGAATGATTCAAATTATTTCAGAATTAGCTTAAAGAAATCTGCTGTCAACAATGTTTAGATGGTGACATGGTAGACTGTCATGTCCATCCCATTCTGAAGACAAAAGAATGTTAGCATTTCTTTAGTACTATTGTATTGAAAGGAAATATGGAGAAAAAAATAAAGACAGACTGCTACTCTTGATACAATGAGAAGAGGAAAGAAACTGATGACTGCTCAACATCTTGTGTGCCCACTGGATACCCATGCTATGCTGTGTCTGGTAACAATTGCATAATAAACTTGACAATGTTTGTTTGGTTAACTACACTGAGCTAAAATCCTAATAGGTAGGTCCTATTTATCAAAAAACAAATTCTGAAACTGACCTTCATGTTTGATCATGTTCCATTCCTGAGAGTGGTGGAACTAGCTATTTTGGTGAATGAGTTTTGTTGATGTTTTTGGTAGGTGGAGAAGAAATGTCAAGACTTGCTCAGAAGGGTCACAAAAAACTCTTCTGGCTGACTCAACTCAAACACCGATTTTCTGAACATGTGGAAGTGTACCTCT
Organism: Patagioenas fasciata; assembly: GCF_037038585.1. NCBI lineage: Eukaryota > Metazoa > Chordata > Aves > Columbiformes > Columbidae > Patagioenas > Patagioenas fasciata. The sequence continues at coordinate 209,673,834 of NC_092520.1, forward strand.
GGCTTTCAGAGATGTCCTGTGTGCCAGAGGCTTTGGAACACCTCAGAAGTTGATTCTCCAAGAAATACAGTCAAGACTGTTAAAGAATGAGAGAGTATTATTCACAGTTACTGTGGAGTTCATAAGATGTTGCACTGGACATCTGGCTCAATAACTCCACCTGAAATGTCCTTTGCCCTAGGCCCTGTGTCATGGTACTAATCTGTCCTTGAAGAAATACAGTATGTGCTGAAGCTGTGTAAAAATCCTTGCAAGGATAGGCACATTATGGCAGGTCTCAGCAGGATGGAGAAGGTTAGTGTTCACAGGACACCTTCAGACCTCCTGCCTCTGAGCCTAAGTATAGCCAAAGTGACAGAAAGAGATAGAGCACCACACTCTTCCTTGTCATAGCCTCAGCCTCTGACACTTGGTGAGGATTAAATCCCAATCGTTTTCTTTCATTTATTCTCATGTTCTCCCTCCCTTGTTAAATAAAGCACCTGTTATTCACAGCTCTCATCAGCCTGCTCCCAATCTAATGAGACTGCAGAAAGTTTGCCTGCAAACTCCCACTCCTTCTGTCAGCTTGATTGTCTGGGGATGCCTTCTGAAGCTATTCATGCTCTATCACCACCTCCTGCTTCCTCACCTTCTTTCCCCTCTCCTTAGTTGAGGCATGTGCTTGCCTGTCATCTTCTCTCATGTCACTCCTGCTGGGTTGTGTAAGATACAAAAAAGCTACAAAAGTGTATTTAATTTACTAGTGTTATAACACAAGCCTTCTCCCACCATGTTTCAACTATCCTTACAGTAATTTCAGGATATGTGATATTCTCACAATGACAGAGCAAGTTCTCCCTGAGTGCTCTGGTTTTCTTTTCTCTTCTGGTCTGGATGAAAGACATGAAGACTGGAAAATGTCGCTTTAATCTCCAGTAAACGTTACAAGAGTTGAGACTGTGCAATCAGACCAGACCATGCAGGTTAGAGTATTAAGAGAATATTCCTTCAAGATGACAGAGTCATTGATGGTGCCTTATGTGAAGCTGCTTCATGAGAGAACACAAAATATCCTCTCAGGAAACCTGTTGATGAAAGTGCCACAAAGATGGTTACTGAAGAGGCTAGATCTGTGAAAGGTGACTGATGCAATGACAAGTACTTAAGCTGAACGTAGCAAGGCATGAACATTGAGGACTAGGCTAGGAACCTGATGATGGTGTCTGTGAAGTGGTAGAGACCAAAATCCCTTGTGTAGAGTCCAGTGCTTATATGCTGGCTATGTGATGAAAATCTTTCTTACAGACCTCCCTCAAACCCACAGAAAGCTTGACAAATTCACTGGCACACTCTTCCATGTTGTCTTTGGAAAGAACTGCAATGGGAATGCAAACACCATTACAAATGAAAGGAGGCACCAAAGTTACCATGGAACTGAAATACTTCAGGTGAACGTTTTTAGAGGAGGCTGAACAAATGACTGGTAGTGTTGGTGCTGAGGTGGTAAGGCTTCATTAACCAACTATCTAAGTCATTATAATAGTAAATAATTCAGTGAATGCTGTTGCGACACAACAAGACTTCCCTCAGCATGCTGCACACAACAGTGAGGTCTCTACAAAACAGTCCTAGACCTGGTTACTTAGCTCTCATTGTCTGCATAGTCTTCCTGTTCCCACTTCACTCCACCAGTCTCTCTAGGACTTCTGGCTTGTCCCAAACTTGCCTTCAACCTGGTGCCTGACCTGATATAAGATACTGACATCAAAATCTGTTTTTTCTCTTCTGCTTTTGCTGTCTACTGTGAAACTGAGAATGTGAAAGGTTGGGACTTCTGTTTCTCTTGAGATGCAAGTTCACAAACCTCTATTTTGAGATGCTTGGGAAGGTCTGATATGATTTGAGCATTCCTATAGAAGAACTGGCTTGCCAGCTAAGGTGGAAGTACCTAACCTAAGGAATATGAGCTGCACAACAACCTGGATGGAGCACCGCTCTTCACAGAACATGGATTTTACCATGCTTGCATCATTTGTCTTCAAGCACATGGGAAGATAAGCAGGCTTGTAGAATGGATGAGGTGACACATTGTGGAAAAACGCTGTCAAACTTAGTGGGATGACCTGAGCCTGTCTATCTACATCCCTCCTTGGTTTTGGTTGTGCACAATATTTGTCTTCTCTTTATGACTGAAACTTGTGAAAGGGGTACTATGTAAAATAGATACCCCCCTCCTTTTCAGGAGAGGCTGTGGTGCACGAATCATTGATTGTAAGATTAAAGCATACCTGCTGCACTCAACTGGACTTCTGTTTCTGTAAGCATTTGGGTTTAAATTCCTACTCACTCATATCAACAAGGGACAAGAATGCCAAGGTCAGAGCAAAAGCTAAGTGACACTGGTGTGAATTTAGGTGAAGAACAAGTTTCTGTGATGGCTGTGGCTGAAAAATCTGAAGTCTCATTTTTATAGCTGCAAAATGTTTATACAATGTGATGTTTATGGAGAAGAAAGTCTACTGTTGTCTCCATTTTGGATTTCACCCCAACTTTTGTCCTGTTCGATCTTTGTATGGATCCTGTTGAAAAGTGAATGTTGGCTGTCTAATAGGGTGACTACATAAAAGACTCTGGATTTAGAATTCATAAAACTTTCTGCTGTTTTCAGAAGGATGGTCTATAAAAATGCAGGCTGGAAGGAATAGAGAGGCAAAATAGGCAGCACAGTATGTGTTTCAGCAAGGAATACGAAGGGATGGTACAAGCCCCAGGAGCCCTCTGAGCTCTTTGAAAAGCAATATCAGTTTCACATATGTCACGTTCCAAGAATATTCCCAAGGATTTAGTGGTCAGATTTGTGCTTTATTTCATTCTGCTTTAGCATATGTGAGACAATAGGACAGTTCTTTTTGTATTTTACATATCTAGTATCATTTGGGTCTATTGATCAGGGTTTTTTTTTTGGCTTGTCTTGGTAGGCCTCTAATTTTTTAGTGGTCTGAATCTTAACATTTACTGATCAAATAAATCACATGTTGGTGACTAAAATTTCAACAAGAAATGAAGCAACTGGTTGTTGTTCCCAGGCTCTCCAAATAACATTGTTGGCAACTCTGTTCATGGCTGTCCCCAGGTCTTTCTCTGTTTGGCTTGATCTTCAACAAAGATAGAAACATACTTCATAATAGTCACAGACTCTCAAAGTATGATAAAAGTAGTAATTTAAGCTAGGACCCCAGCCTACTGATACACACTGCAGGGCAGTGAGATTTAAAATAAGTGTTAAGTAGCTAACTGTATGATATTTCCCCATCTGGACTTTTACACAAATATGAGAGAGTAATAACCATAAGATATAATGAAATTGCAGAAAAAGATCAGTTTTTAAAATAATATCAGAAATATGCGAGTCAGAACAGTTACATGCAATCGACTTTAAAATGTTGAATATTGAGACTAGGACAAGGACTTTATGGATTAAAGCAAGTTATTAAGAAGTTATTTCATCATTATAGGCATAAGCTTCCTTTCTTTAGGAAGAGATGTTTTTTTAATTATTTTTGCTTCAGAAAGCTGCTGAGTGAAACTCATATAATGACACTGTCAAACTTATCATGTCTCAATTGTATTAACACCTTCTTTTGAAGTTCCTAACATGTAAAATGCAATTTACTGTAAAAGGTTTCAACACCTACTGAAAGAAATTCAAGAGTAGAGATATGGTGCATTTCAGCATGCATTTTAGAGGGTTCAGGAGGTTTTTCTGTTGCTGTTTATAAATCTGGTATATTGGGGAAGTTGGTAGTATATTTTTCTAGCTTAATAACAGACTAACAAGGGAAAAATACCAGTTTATTTGAAATGTTCAAAAATATTCAAATATAATCTGGATGATCATCTCAGAGATCAGCAAAAATGGTCAGTTAACACAAAACCAGCCTCAACTAAAATTTAGTAAAAAACCTTGTTTATGTGTTGTTCAAATTCAGTATCAATGTATGAGCTCTTCTCTTCCTTTTTTACACTCTAAACCCAAAAGAATTCTGCTGAAATGAAGAGCAAGAACATCTTTGCAAAGCCTGCATGAGGGACAAATGCAGTAGAGGTTTTTTTCCTGAATTTTGAAAGTTAAACTCCTTTGAGTAGGTTTAAATCATGGTTTGGCTGGAGCTAATATGTAAGATCTTAGAAGTACACAGTGCTCATAAAAAAAGAAGTTCAATGTTTCAACTATGATGTTGTTATATTATTGAACATCATGGTTGAAATACTACTACTCGTGGGCTGTAGTTATATGGATATAGCTGATTCATCTTTGAAAACAAGTAAAACTTTATCAGTGTTTTAGTTTCATACTAGTATAACTGATATGAAACACTGTCATAACAATATCATCATAAACATGACATAGTTTCTGATTCACATGTTTCAATAGTCAAACTCCTATCTGAAATATTTCCAATAAGTGATAAATTGTGCCTTATATAATTGACAGGAATTATTTTAAGATCTATTTTTTTTACCTCCGTTGTATTTCACAGGTCTAAGTTATTGTACACGAATATGTTCCTCCGTCTGCAGCTGCCACTCTTTTTGTCTCAGGCAAAAACTTTGTGTTCTTCCATTTCTAGATGGTTAGTCATATATTTGACAGGGATGTCTGGTTTTCATGGAGCTGGAAATGCTTAGTATTATAATGTCTCCTTTCAGATTCCTTCCAAATTAGACACCTAAAAACCCACAAAGGTATTAAAATCCCAAAGTAATTCTGAAAATCTTAGCAATAAGCTTTCAGCAACAAACTGCACAAATGTAGTTTTAAAGAGCCTTCTTCCAATAGTTTCTACCTGGAAGTCATGATTCTGCAATTGAAGTGGAAGCTCTTTGAAAGCTATTCTTCTCCCTAGGTACAAATGAACTATTTATTTATGACTGATGAAGTGTTTTCCTGTTCAGCTATCATTTTTTTATAGTTAAGTTATAAATAACTATTGTAACAAAGCCTTAGGCTTCTGAGCTCCAGATAAGGCTGAATGCACTTTATGAGAAGCAGAACGTATTGGGACAAAATGCCTAGAATGGTAACAACAAAGAAAAGTGGATTATGTAATCTGTACGCAAACAAGCCTCTTTCCCCCCTTCATATCGCTGTCCATTGAATTCTGCATCATGCACAAAGCACAGTATGCATTCAAACGCAGCTCTAATGTGGCATTGTCATTACATTGTGCTGCATTATTTACTACTGCTATGTAAGATTTCTATGGGGAAAATTTCACATCTGAGAAAGATCTTGTTTTATTTTGAGTAAAGGTAACACATTTTTTTTTGTTTCTAAAGAACAAAGGCAATAAAACTAAGAGACTAACATTTTCCTATCCAATTATACCCATGTTTTCCCCCTCACACACCCTTTTCTGCAGTTCAAATGAGGAGATCAAGATTAAGACTGCTGAACTGATAAAGTCTGCCTTTATGTAAAGCCTTATTTTTACTCTCCTACAAAAACTGCCAGTTCTTGACAAATATTGGATAAACCAGAGCTTTCAGTGTAATCCTATGGTCCAGGGACACGAAGTAATTCATACTGAAAAACAAACAAAAAACCCGCATCTTTGAATGTTGCCTTTGTTTGTAAATATATTTCCATGGTTTTGAAGACTTTCTGTAAATAAAAAAATATGGCCTTGTTTCCATATGTGTGCCTTCAAGTTCAGCAAATAAGTGTGTGTTTAGGCATTAAATAAATGATAGACCATCCCAGAAGTTGCATGAGTACTCTGACTGGTAGAAAGAAGCACCAAACATTATTTATTACTTTTGAAATCAACAGAAATGGATACATTATTTTGCCTTTGTTTTTCACTGATCCTTGACACAAAAAGTTTTAAATAATTGGTGAACAAAACAATTGCAAGACCTTCCACAGTCTACTGATTGCCACATAGCTGAAGGGATGTAATAGACACAGGCATCATTATGAGTAGACAATAAATAGGAAAGGCAGGAATTAATGCCATTTCTGATAGAGCTTTTCCCTGTTCCGATTACTTCTGTCTTTGTTGCCTCTCCTCCTCATCTGCATTGCAGTAGTATTTTAGTTAGAAAACATCCATTTCCCTACATTACTGTGCCTGAATTTTGGAATCCAGGAAAATTTCAGAAGAAAATGCATAGCAAATTTAGAGGCATGCAGTTCTGGAAAGCAGATATGATGAACCAGGGTTATAGGCAGCTAAATTGTTATTTAATTTCATTGCAGGGGACTCGATCCTTTTGTATAGACATACGACACGTAGTCTGTACAGAAACCTAGAAATCTGCAAAGATTCTGGCTTTGGAGAACGGAAGTATGACGGATACCTTTAATAAGAGGTGTAATGGACGTGGTGAACCCCCAAAGTTTATGCAATGTGTGATTGACCTGTATGTAGTTCAGGAAGATGGTCAGGACATGGGCCATTTAGCAGCATGGTCAGAGATGAATGAGGTATATCCCAAATTCCAGCTACCAGTAGGATGTTCTGGGATGTCATCCAGACACAGTTTCCAGGAGGGAAGGTAATAGCTGCCTGGTATGTACATTTAGTTCAGATCTTTGCCTAGTTAATCATTGCCTTCCCATGCTTTGGGGATGGCTTTACATTGGTTGCTGAGCTTTGTATTGTCCCACTTTGACTGATCCTGTACTAGCCAAAGATGTTTTTAATTGATAATCACAAAAGCAATAACCTGTATTGCTATGATAATACTGTGATATATAAGCTTTGTAAAAGGCCTCAGGCTCGGGTGATTTGGTCTCCAGTTTTTATTTTTCCCAGATGGGCTGGTTGTTTGTAAGGTGTCCACTATAGTGTTTTCTATTCTTTTCCACCAGTGAAATAGAAGATGGAATTCTGACAGCACATGCTCAAAACACTGTGCAGACATTAATTAACAAGCGAGAGATGATGAACAAGTGGTGAAAAGTTTCAATGCTTCTGTCTCGCCTTGAAAACCTGAGCAGAATGGCCCATGCTTCTATGGACCAGTCAACTATAAATGCCAACTGGGAACAGTATGACAGTATTCAGACTCAAAGTCTGCAGTCGAACTGTCAGCGGCATCTAATTAGTGGAGTTCTAGATCAAGAATAAAATGTGTTTGACTCTTTATAAATATGATGTGTAAAAATGTTACATAATGACATGCTGCTGCTCTACATCCCCCTTAATGTTTTGACAAGGGGCGTCAAGTGGTGAAAAACTGCAAAGTGCCAAGGTATTTCAACGACTGCGTGCTAGGGGCTGAATTCTCCATTTCAATTTCTTAAGCACTGAGATCCAGAAATGGGACAGGCTCTGGGGATAAATGAAGCTTGTTCAGTTTAACGAGCTGTTATGATTGATTTTTTTTTTTTTTTAATAGAAATTGGAATATGTATGACATGTTAGAGAGTGGTTTGCTAGAAGAGAAAGGGTGGTCTCCTGACAGAGGTAGTTGAAGTCTATCTGCAGAGGACCCAGAGCTACTTCTGCAGGTCACCCTCTGTATTGCTAGGCAGGTTGTTTAAAAGTTTAAGATTTTAAAATTTAAAAATTCCCAGTGTTGTCTATTAAACTTGTGTTTCACACTTTGGGAGTGCATGGCATGGGATCTGTGGGTCATCTGCTTTGAAGAAATCAAAGAACTCACAAGCAAAATTGGTCAGGCTCATTCCTCCAAGAAAAGAATAACATGATAGAAAAATATGTACTTGTTAGTGGCCTTGTTTTTATTCCCATGAAAAATTAAACGTTGCATAACTGACTGCCAAATGAGAGTCTGGATCTACCCTTATTAATTTTGGACACTATTACAGTTTCCTTATGCTTCACTAGTAGCCGAAACAGAGATGTACCCAGTTAAAATCTGTGTTGTTCTGCAAACATCTTGCTTCTTTCCACTAACAATGGATCAAATCTGAAATTATTAGGCTGTTGACTTAGGTAGCAGAGTTACACAACTAAAATAAGTGGAGTAAAACAAGGTCAACCATTGTCTCTGCTGCTGCTTCTCTAAAATGGGAATAACATAATCTCTTTGTCTAACAGAAGTATTATGCAGAAAAATTCAATAATCTTTGTGAAACCCATGGATGTTACAAAAGACAAACAGCGTGGAAATGCTGGGAAGAAATCAATCATTCTGTCTTCAGTCGAAGTCTGAATATTGTACGGTAAATAAAGCTTGAGGACTTTGAATGAAATAAAAAAAACCCATAGTATTGCTTTGCTGTTCATCAATAGTGGACTGTCCACCCTGTTATCTAAATAAGTCTGAGACCTTGTAGAAAAGTAATATGCAGTCATGTAGTTAAAATAAAAGAGAAAGAAGGGGTACATAGATATTTTTTTCCCTAAGGTTTAAGGAATTGGTTTTTTAATAATGAATTTAAATAAAATTTTTTTTTTTAGAACTATTCAGATATGCAATATATAAATTGACTTTTCTTCTTATTATATTTATTCATCGTGAAAAACTTTCTGGTGTTTTGCTGGAAAGTATAACTGATGCAAGTATATTCATACATTAGTAAGTCAGACATTAAAGAGGCATACCAATCCTGGGATGCAGATGGCTACGTATTTGGAATATAAATGCCAGCTAATGTAGTACAAAAGTGCAGAGCAACTAACTAAAATTACCCAACTGTTACAAACAGGTCTCCACAGCCATAAAGCAAAGATCTGAATCTTCTCTCATTTACACGAGTTTTATGCTTAGGGAGCTCCTAATTTACACAGATGTCAGAGAAAAGAGAATCAGCCCAATTACAGTCTGAATTTATTGTGCCATCACATTAGCCAATTTAGCTATTTCAGTGATGACCACATCATTAACATCTTTTCAGGACAGGAATAACTGAGTCATTTTTATTGCTTTAATTAATATTGATGGCAATGAAACAAGCAATATAGGTGCTTGACTAATATGTATTGCAGATAACTATTGCAAATGTAACTAACTTCCTGAACGGTTTTTTCTTGCTATTGTTAGTTATACAAGCTTACACTAGCCATAGTTATTTCAGGTAATTCCATATAATCTATGCTGAAATTAAAAAAAAAAATGAAAAAATAAAAAAAAAGTTTTTAAAAAATTATCCTCAAAACAAAATTTAGCCATAACAGAAAAATATTTCATGAGTCACAGACAAGTAACCCTGCCATCTATCTTAGATAAAACATTTAGCTATTAGAGATTCAGTGTTCCCTAAGGAATCTTATGACAGAGTAATAGAAATATAAAGAAGGAAAAATAACCCAAAAGTTCATTTTGTGATAATCCCCAAAGTAAAAAAAAAAAAAAAATCCTTCACCTGCAAAATATTATCTAACAGAAGAATGGAACAAATGAAGGGTATGCTTTTGTATTATGCTAAAAATAAAGGAAGTTAGGAGAAGACTTTAGTGGTGATAATTTACTTTTATAACATACATCACAGATCATCTATACCTTATTCTTTTGTCTCTCACAGAAATGAGACCCTTTAGTATATGTTGTAAAGCTTATTATTTCTCTCACAATATATTCTAATAATATTAAAAATATGGGCCTGATCCTTGTCAGATGAAGATAGGCATGGCTCTCAGGAAACTCAGTTTGTTAACATCATTTCACATCAGTCAAGGTTCAGAAAATAATGCTTATTTTTTTCAAGAGGCTCTGCAAAGGGGAAGATCTTTGTAACCATAGAGGGCCAAGGCCTAATTTGATGAAACAGAGGAATCATTTTTTTCTAGTGATTTATCTCTCCTAAAAATCCTGAAAGATGCTTATAGGATGTAGTTTACATGTATGTGTCTATTTCTATTTCATACACACTGGCAACTGGTTATTTTAAAGTGGAAATTCAAGTATTTTGAGAAGGAAAATTGTAAATCCCTCTGTCTTCTCTGCTTTACTTTCCTTCTGGATAAACATTAAGTACATAAAAAAAAAAAAAATGGAATCACAATTTGTTAGCAGAAGAGCAGGCATTAGTATCAATGATTTAACCAGCACTGAGTTATTAAAATGTATTCTGAAGATGGAAGGAAATCCACCACCGTTATTTATAGGAAAATTCCAGGATAAATGGGATAAATGTCTTTTACATTTTACAATTATTTCTGCTTTATTCAGACACTTCCTTTACTATCCTGGACAAACTTTTGTGACAGAGAATTTATTCAGATGATTTCCAATGGAACAGAAACCATCTGGGTTTGGTTTAAAATTTGTAAGAATGCACACAAAGCGGATAAGAGTGTTGCAATTCCAGTTTAATTTAAAAGCTTTCTTCTGGTCTGGGGTGAATTGGATGTGCTGCTGCCAGGTGATCTATGCTCTCTGAAAATCTGTCCCTGCTTTGTTTTCTTGTTGTTGTTGTTGTTGTTATTGTTGTTGTTGTATTTTTGTTTCTGTTTTGTTTGTGGGTTTTTTGTTTGTTTTGTTTTTTCTCTGCTTATTTGCTTTGTTTTCTTCTTCAGTCTTAAATGATGAGGGAAATAAAACTGGTGGGGAAAGAATCAGACACAGCAAGGTCATATTACAAGGCCAATGACAAAATCAGTATTAAAACTTTAAAGCTAAACTGGGGAAAAGTAGAGATTTCCAGAGAGACAATAAAAATTAGTAAAATATTTGCATCTAAAAAGGCTAAAAAACAAACAAAAAAAATCACTCTTTTATATGCCAGGTTTCAGAGTCCACCTATTATTCAGCTGCTATTATGCTTATCATTTACTTCATTTCCAGTCTACCAGACTGTCTTCCCAAGTGGTTCACAATGGCATAATACTTAAAAATGTACATAATGTTATATCTATATATGATTTAAATAAAATTATGACCATTACAAATGATCCAGCTGCTATAACAGAGTTTTATGTTTGTCGTAAATTTTTAACACATAAGAAAATGAATCAAAACGTATCTCCCCTCTGGTCATTAAATAATAACTCTACATTGCCTATCATACTTAGGTATCCTATTTTAAATCCTTGTGAAGAAAAGAGATGTAATTAGGTTGATGGATATTTTTGATAGGGGAATAGTAATGTCTTTTTCAATGATAATGCAAAAGGATTAAATTCCACCTAGTCATTCTGCTGACTTTTATTACTCAGGCATTACAGAAATGCAGCTTGGGGAAATGAACTGAAGGAAACTCAGCCGAATATTTGGAGAAAAAAGAGCGATCAATGCAATGTGGTGTAAAGAGGTATGGACATATCTAACGCCTCAAATGCTTGCCCATGCTGAGGTGAAGAAAAATATGATCAGAGCTTGGAAATAAAGTGATGGAGAAGTATATACTCTTTACTTACTAATAACACTGAAGACCTGTTTATGAGCCAATATTTGCAAAATATGATTTGGGGGCAGTGTGAGTTTCACTACTGTGTTAATATCCTTCAATCTCTATAGAAAAGGCTGGAACAAGGTGGGATCCACCTAATCTAATGTTGACACTTAAATGTTTCAGTGGGTTTGACGGCCACACTTCTTTAAATCTCTTTGAAGACCCTTTTGATTTCCATGGCTCTCAAATATTCCACTTGTAAACCACGAAAAAAACTCATCTATTTCTACTAGAATAACATTATGATTGTTTCTATGGTGTTAAAATGTGGCAATGTGGGGCTTCACCTGAAAATACAGCTTAAATTGTGGGGCTTGCAGAGCTGGATAAAGGGAGGTAAGCACAGTGCCACTATCCTCAGAAACTGTGTATTTGCGAAAATGTTTAGGATGAAAAGCATTCCTCATCCTCATCTGACAGATGTCAAAAGTATTCACAGAATCATAGAATCATAGAAACAGAGAATGGTTTCTGTTGGAAGGAATAATCTAGTCTAACCTTCTGATCTTACTGCCTAATTTTTAAATGTCTAAAATTTAGTGGAATGCATTCCGCCCTTATGGAGAAAGTTAGATTTAAAAAGCAAACAAACAAACAAAACTGACATCTTCCTGTTATAGTTAGATATTTTTGTAAATGGAACAAAGGTGGATTTGAAAATTGTACTTGGTTTCACAGAATCAAAGTAACTGAAAAGCTTCACTCAAAGCCATCAATCCTTTTTGGTGCTTTATTCATTTAGATAATAGAGAAGAATTTACTCTAACGAGTAATTTAAGAAAGTAATGTCCTAAAATGCAAAAGTACGCAATGTGAGACACTCAGCAAATTTTTAGTTCCAGAGGTAAAAAAAAGGTAAAATAGGAAAATGTGTGTCTTCATTAAACACTTACCCACTCAGTGGATACTCTGAAATTACTAAATTAAGGAATATGTGCTGGAATTAGATACAAGATACCAAACCTTATAGGACTGGAACTATGATAGCTTTGAAAACCAAGGCAAATGTGTATGTTGTAGATTTTTAAAGGTCTGGTTGGTTGTCATATAAATCAAATAATTGTTTTCAGAGATTCCTCATTCTAGGTTAACACATCGTTGAGGAAAAAATTTAACACATTGAAAGGTCCTGTAAAAATTACTAGAAAATAATAATAGAAAAGTTTCCACAGGGGTTTCTGGTGAGACAAAATTTAACACTGAATAATTATACGTTTTCTGGAAAAAAATCAGTATAATTGTTCTAAGTAGCTGTACAGTGGTTTTTTTTCCAAGTTTGTTTTTTAAATTTTCAAATATTTTCTGTGATGGCTGAAAGATAAGTATTTATTATTTTTTTTCCAAAGGCAAATTGCAAATACTATTTATTAATTAATTGCAACTAATAGATAAGTGTGATTATCATAATCAAAGCTGAGGCCACCAGAAAGTGTCTCAGAAATTCCTGTGAGAGTTAAGAACTCCAGTTTCAATGTTGATTTCTCATGGCCTACAAATATAATTTGCTTTCTATACAACAGTAGTTGTGAACACACCCCAATTAGAAACCCTTTTCAGGTCATATCCTTGAACCTGGTTAAACAAATGTTGCACTTTCTTCTAAAGTGAGCTTAAACCTGTCCTTAGCAGTCAACTGGAGATTCACTGACAAGATGGTACATGGTGGGAACTCACTGTAAGCCATAAGTCCTCTCCATATGAGTTTTATTTTGTTATGGCCAACCCAGGGAAATAACAGGATGATAAGTGCAACCGTATAACACATGCTAGATGACTCAAAATTCAGCAGTTTTTATTATGTCTCATATTTTTTTGTAAGCCACAAAGGGTGAAAATCTAATACAAAGTACATCTACAAAACACAGCCTTTATCGAAAATGCTGAGGTGCACATTTCAATATTCAGTGTCATCCATCTGGTAGGTTCATACTGACACCTAAGTGGCTGAGAGCTGATCCTAGGGCATCTTCCTAGCTAAATAAAAACTATGAATTGTAGCCAGGAATTTCTGGGTTTAAAATCTGCTAAAAAGTTGATGAAGTTCTAACACTTAGGGTCTGATTAACTGAAGATACACGGCTGTTCTATGTACTCCTTTAATAACTTTAAAACCCATTAGCTCATTTGACAGGCTGGTGAGGTCTCAAAATATGAAATTCCACAGACTTAATTTGAGCAAGAGTACAAATTCAGTAGTTATCATTGCGTGTCTAACCAGCTGAGTTAATGAGGGGTCAGACAGTAGCGCTATCACAGCATGAACGGGCCTTGCTTGGGGAAGAGGTGGAGGAATTGGGGTACATGGGGACCTCGATGATACTGTGGGAAATAAGTTATCCTGTGATAGCTACACACAGTATGATGATGTGAAGAAGTGGAGAGAGGCAGGACACCAAACTGCAGGGAAGCAGGCCTCATTAGCTCCATCGCTCCATCGTACAAAGAACAGCTCGTTTTACATTGAGAGGGTTACTGAGAATAAAGCTTGGGCTTTGTATTGAGGGATTATTAGCAATGGTCTGACATTTGCAGGCACAATTTTATTTTCAGTTGCAGTGATGTGCTTAGTGTGTTTCTAATTTGCAGCAAATTAACTAATATTTGAGGCTGACCTTCTTTGAGATCATAATAAAAAGGATAGTAACTTTTTTCTGCATTTTTCTTATTCAGTAATTGCAATTGTGACTCTTGTAATGAAGTATGTGCAATTCTCCAGACCAACCTTACCAGTGCAATAACACTGAGCTTTAATTTGTGTACACTTTCTTTGAGATTCAGAGTTCCTCTGGGGATTTTTTTTACCCTTCCTCGATTAAGTCTTTACACATAAATATGTACAACTCAATGTTTAAACAAAACCTTTATTTAATACTTTGAAGGTACCTTAGCACTCATTATTTTAATGCTAAACAGTTGAAAATGAGGAAAACCATAATGGTTTAGTTTGGACAAAATTTGAAAAAAAAAAAATCAAAGATTATGTACTGTAAATTCACAGTGCTTGTTTTCTTCAACTATATTTGGGCAAGCTAGCTCACTGAATTCAAAGTTGAGAAACTGGATTGAAATTTTAAGCCTTTGGGGTCTTGTCTGTTTTTGAAAATGTTGTAATGTTCATAGCAATAATCATAATGGCACTTTGCTCTTGTAGACCATAGAGCATTGCATATTGCTCCAGATACCTGAACTAATTACTCCTCTCTATAATCCTGTGCAACATTTCTGACACTTTGTTTTTTGACAACATTTCTTCTAGTCTTAATATTGCAAACAGAACTAGTGGAAAACACATGAGAAGGCATTTTTCCATTTAAATAATCAATTATATATTAAAAAAAGAAGATAATATCTGTGCTGCTTTTCCTCTCATTACACATTTTTCAGCACCAACATTCAGCAACATTAATAATGATTCCTTTAAACCTGAAGCAAGCTAAAAAGCAGGCATAAAAATATAAATATTCTTTATAATTTCATGAAATTATTTTTCATTCATTAGCTCAAGAAAGAGTTATTTTTATCACTTTGTCAATTTTTAGAATTTTTACTAATTTTTCTTTACTTGGAGATCCCATGTGTTGTCCTCTGCTTTAGGCTGTACTCTGCCTCCTGACATTGCCTATGGCAATATCAGGGATGACTATGACTACTACCTCAAACACCATTTTATTGCAAACAAACATACAATGGAACAAATTAGAATTAATTAAACCGAAAATTAACATCAATGAAACAGAACACACACTCAACATGAGCATCAGACAGTCTGATTCCTCACATGTACTTTTTTATTAGACATGTCAAGTTAAAAGACAGGAGACCTGCAATTCAGCAATGCAAGTGCAAACCTTCAGTCCCACTAGATCTGCGAAAATATTTGTGATTAAGCACTAAATTGGATGCTCTGGATACCTGGGTGTGACTCCCAGTCTATCATTAGTTTTCAGTCATTCGCTGGATCATTTGGTTCTCATATCAACTGCAGGGAATAAATAAGTCTCCATAAATATTTAGATCTTTGAAGATCTGCTGGTATCTATGTTTTCCATAAATAATTCCCAGCATACCTTCCAATGTCTACTCTGTCCCCAAAGCTGCCACACTTTGTCATGGCTTGTCACAGGATTGCCAGGTCTACCCAGGACCCATCAACAAATTTTGCTCCATCTTTTATCCCTTGGGGGCTGAATGTGATAAGCACTCTCAGAATGTGCCTAACACAATGAAAACACTGATCTTCAGCATAAAACAGAGTAGATGATAGGCATTTTTTCTGCCAAATACCAGGTGGAGGAAGTGGAAGATACAGAGGAGGAGGAGCTCACACCTACATTTATAGAAGATGCAGAAAAGTGTACAAGACTTTTAAAGGCAGAGAACTGGGGTGAGCCTGAATCGTCTCTGGGGCTATCATTCTGGAGTGGGCACCCTTCATTTCTGCTCTAGGGACTATTTTTGCAGTTTATGCAGCGTGTGCTCACTGTAAAATGAATAGACATGTAAAGTATTGAGAAGAAAGCTGGTCTACCCATAGCTAATTGTTTTTGTAAGTCTTATTTCTCTGAACCTAAATATTCCTTTTGTTGTGTTAATTACCAACAACTACCCTCTCTCTAGTCCCGTGAATCTGGCAGATAAGGTGCCATGACAATAAGAAGGAGATGTAGGACTAGATTTGCTCAGGTATAGTAAGGTAGATAATATTAATAGTTATGCTTGGGATTACCAATACTACTATGCCAGACATCCTGTAGGACACCACTGTGCTCAAGGCACTAGGATGACCTGGAAGTATTATGTCACATTTTACTCTTGCATTTAGTGAAATATGTAGGGACTTCAGTTTCCTTTAACTTTGCTTTACCTTTCTGAAGAAGTTTTATCTGGGTTGAGGTACTCAGAAGATGCAGGAAGTTTTCCCCCATTGAGGAAATGTTTTCAAGATCCTGCCATTATCATCTGAAGTGATTCAGGGAAAACAAACAAACAAACAAACAAACAAAACCAAAACCAAACACAAACAAAACAACAACAAACAAACCTACACACACAAAACAAACAAAACAAACCCAACTAAACAAAAAGTTACACCCCTTGTCTTACCCCTGCTTTGTAACGGCTTTAATGCTGAAGAAGGGGTATGTCAAAAAAAACTAATTAAAAGGACCAGAAAAGGACGATTGTCCCTGTAGTTTAATGAAGTAAAAAAAAAAAAAAATAATCAGTTTCAAATTGGGAAGTTCTCTTTTGTATAATTTTATAATTATAGAGGAGGCTTACACCAGCCTGCCCCTGGCATCGACTTTGTCTACTATTTCGTCGCTTCTGCTTTAACGCTGTCTTTTTTTCTCTTATTCAGTCGGGGGTATTTCTTATTTTGGAAGATAATCAGCATAAGCTGTTAAGAGTGCAACAGCAAATACTTCAGAAATAATGAGTAGAGAAAATATGCGTTGTTTAGGCCCTGTGGTGCCTGAATGATACTTTCAAGCTCTGCACTTATGTATGAATATTTTTTTGGCATGGTTTTACTAAAGAATTCTGCCCAAATGGCAAAAATTACTCCAGATGAACTATTATGTTCTGTTCCACATGCAAGCGGATAAACCCACATGCAAAAACATATGTGTGAGGTTGTATACCTCCTCTTCCAACCTTTGGTCAACTTTGTTCCCTTTCCTATTGAGATCTCTATTTTTGGATCCCTGTCTTTTAATCATAGGCTCCAACATTTGGGCTCCAAATGCATCTTCCTCTCAGACCTCTGTTCACCCTTAGTGCAGTAACTGCTGCTTCTTTCCATCATGTGAGTGTCAAGCTCATCATGTCTTGGATTTGTTTCTGCATCTGCAACAGGAAGCCTGAATTTTGACTCTGTCCTGGCAGAGATGGCTGGAGAAGTGAGTTCTGATGCTAAAAACAGATGCAAGTCACTGCTGGTCCTCTGGTGCTCATTATCTACACAAAGGCTTAATGTCAGGTGAGGGAAGGATGTTCTCATGGAAAGCTTGCATTTCCTTTTGCATGCCACTTTGAAGTGTTTTATAAACCGTTAGTTTTTGCTATCATGACTTGGAAATTTCTGAGTTATATTGAAGTGATTTATGTGTTCTGATTAATATGACAGACCCAAGTGACTCAAACAGAAACATTATGATCAAAACAAACTTTTAACTTCATATCAAACAGCTAACCAGGACTATATGCATTAAACTGGAGAAGAGCCTTTTGAAGAGAAATAGTTGGATGTTTTCAGGATAATAATGTCAAAATATTTTTATGGATCTCTTGAATTTTTTACAGTCCTGTGGACAATATGATGATCAAAAATATGTTGACCACACCAAGTTGTACCACTGGAGCAAAATATAAATATTTTGAAAATTATTGTTCATGTACCAGATGCATTAGTCCAACTGTAAAACAATTCTGTTTTGTAAATGAAGCTCACTTTCTATCATTAAGTGACCATAGAATGGATTTAAATCATCAGTTGAAAGCAATTCAGAAAATAACTCTCATTTTTAAAATGTGCTCACCAAATGAGATGCTTTGCACATGTGCATAACTGGGTTAAACAGGGGCAAATATGTATGAGATTAATGTTATTTGTATTACAGCAAAATGCAGAGGTTCTGTGAGATCAAAACCCCTTTCTGTGTATAACAAGACAGTCTCTACCCGGAGAATTTACAGATCAAGTAGACAAGTCTTCCAAAAAAATGGAAAGTCTTCTGAAGCTGGGAAAACAGTTGCTTTCAGGGTATGGAATGACCTTTGCAGGGATCACAGTTGTCTGGCAGAAGAGCTGGGAAGGAAATTCCAAGGCTCCTAAATTCCCAAACCAGTGTCATCCAGAACATAAATATTAGTATTATTACCAAATCAGTGATGTATTATTGCCATTTGTTTGCTGCAGTGCACACATGGTGATAGGGACTTTCCAGATAAATTGATGGAGTGGAATTGTAGTGTGGAAGGCTAAAAGTCTGTATCTATCTGATCCCAATTGCTCCTTCTCCAGTCCTCCTCCATAGACACTATGTGAGCAGATGGAAAGAAAGCCAAGTGGTTTATCAAAAACTGAAATAATTATCCACTTTGCCAGTCCAAGTGTAAAGAAGTTCCCAATTATCCACTTCAGTTTTTAAATTGCTGGGTATGGGATTTCTTGGTGTGTTTTGTTTTGGTTTGTAGTGGTGGGGTTGTTTTGTTTTGTTTGATTTGTTTTGTTTTCTGATCACATCTGAATTCTTTTAACTTATGCTCATGTGCTTGTCACATGCTCAGCTAGGAATTATTTGTGTGTTCATGATTTTCAGGCTTCAAGCCCAGAAAAGAATTATATAAACATAAACCAAAGTTAGATTCAAGAAGTTTAGGTTTTATGAAAGATAAAAAAAAATTACTGATATTGTCATATAATTGGGAAAAAAAGGCATTACTGAAAGCCCAGGAGTGATATTCAATATGCACAACAAGATGTTTTAACTTAAGTGATGAGATGTACATTTCTACATGTGAGCTACATGTCTCTTCTCTCATTACATTCCCTGGACACACATATATATAATACAGTCAGTGAAGTCTAGAAAGCTATTCAATCATTTGCTGTAAATGTCCACTTTGGGGTGAAGTTAGTTTCTAGACTCTGTCCAATGTATTGTCTATAGCTCTGTTACAGTAGGAGATTAGACCCCTAACAAATATATATGCATATAAGTATATGAACTCGTAAAATAAATACACAAATCCTCACTTGCACAAGTATGAGAAATGACAAATTCATAACAATGGTTAATTGAGGTGTTTGGAGCTGATCACAACAGCCTAAATCCTTTGCAAAATAAAAATATAAGTAGTTTATACTTGTAAGTAGGAAATGGTTCTACTTCTGATTCTTCATGTCACTGAGGAATGACTGCAGCAATGAAGAATGTGTTGTGTTTAATCTGGTTGAGGTTTATCAACAGTAGGCTTAATTAAGATCCGGTGACAGAACCTCTCACTGGAAGCAATGTAGCAGTCAGAAAGCACACGGTTTGGCACTCCTGAATGGATGTGTCAATCTGGCATCTTCCTGTGCATAACAGAAACACATTTATCCTAGAGATAACTGAGTGCTAATAAAAGTGGAGACCAATATGCTGTTAAGGTTATTTTCTGGATTCAAAACATATTTGTTTTATTGGTATTCGTAGAGAGTTATGAAAGAGCTACAAAAATGATACTGAAATAGCTGTGCATTTTGTGTGGATTAGTGATTAATTTCAAACTACGTGGCTCTTCTCTGTCAAGCATCACTTAAAACATACATTTAGGTGATTAATTAATTGCCATAATCTCAGCATCCATGTACCATTTGGTACACATTGATCTGATCAATTTTATGCTCTGAAGTAAATTACACCTATTCTTAAATAACACTTTTATACAAATTAAGAGCAAGGCACTGACACTATTCTACTTTTAATGCTACACACTAAATAAAATTTGTTCAACTCAAATTTAGACATCTGTCTGTGATTCAAAAGTAATTTTTAAGGGGGAAATGGAAATGGAGGAAGTTATGAAAAGAGAACCTGGTAGATAAGAATAACTAATATAGTTGAATTTATTCTGTGGGCTTAACCCAGAAGGTGTCACACTGGACCAGACAGAGCTGAACTGGTGTGATGGATTCCTGTATGTTGCAGGTGGAAAGCAAGAAAGGTTGTTTTGTTGCCACTGCAGAGATAGAAGGAGCAGGCACAATCCACAGAATAATGACACCAGTGGATGAATTCAGCAAGCAGAGAAAATGTGTCTGCTTATGAGTGACAGGGCAGATGCAGCTCCTTTCTCACAGTTAATGTTGCTGTTACCCAGCGTTTCCATCTCTGCAGCTGACTGAGCAGATACGCTCCTGAATTTCCTTGCTGGTACCTGTGTGCTTTCCTTATGAGCTCTGTGAATGGATGTACTCCGAGAAACATTGGCACTTTTAGGCTGGCCGGCAGCTCTCTACAAACTGGGTCCTGAGGCCACCCACTGATCCCTGCTTTTTTCTGTGCTGTTTTTAATGTGTTATACCCAGCATGCCCAGGACTGAAACTCCAACAGGTGTTAAACACAGATTTATTAATATCGCTAGACAAAAGACAAAATTAAAAAAAAAACAAAAACATGGGTCAGTCTTGGTCCTGCATTTGAAATCAGGAGAATCCTGAAGCCTGGGAGTCTTGGAGAATGTGTCTCATTCAGGGAACTAAAATCATGGCTGATTTTATATGAGTTACAGCTCCAGCACTGGTTTCCTATAAATAACTCACAGATGTCATTTGAATTACAGTCTTCTGCAAACAAGGGGGCTGCAGGCATACCCAGAAGCCTGTTAACAAGAAGATGACAAGCTTCAGGCATCTAATTGCTTTAACTCATCACCAGTAAGACACTAGCAGTCCTGCAGCTAATCTGACCAGCAATTGACTGAAAATTGAATCTAAACCAGGAGAGTTATTTCACTGACTTGAAAGGCCTGCCCACTTCCAAAAAGAAAACCCAAACCTCTATCTGTTCAGTCAGCCTCTATGTAAAAGAGCCAATAGATTTTTTTAAGATTTTCTTAGCACTTTTGTCTTTGCACCTGGTGTCTGCAGAGAACAGTCCAAGTACATGAAGCTAATTGCATTTCCAAATGTGATGCAGGCAGTCACAGATAATTAAAATATCTTTAAAAAAAAAACCAAAAAAACAAAAAAAAAAAGCAAAACCACTGCCAAATCTTGTCCTCCAATTCTGTGAATCAGAATAAGGGAACAGAACCAAGGATGTATAATCTAATGTTTTGCTGTATTATAATGGTTCTAGCAAGCTGTACTGACATACCTATATCAAGCAGGACTGACATTTCAAGGATGTGTTCTCTTTTTTTTTTTTTTTTTTTTTCCAGAAAATATCACTAAAACATTATCTTGAAGCCATGAATCGTAAGAACTGAGCAAATCTTTCTTCTTGCACACTTGTGTCAGGGAGCCTATGAAGCTGAAAACGTGAAGATATGGGGCAGGGGAAAAGGGGTAAATAACTTTCCTATTTCTATATACAGTTGGAGGAGACTGAAGTCTGCAACTTCAGCCCTGTCTCTTGGCAAGCCCTACTATCACCCACACCATGGGGTTTTCTCTCCATCAGAGCACTCTGCTCAGACTGGCTGGTTAGTAAAGGAGCCTGGAGTAAAGGATGATCTTCCCCAATGAGCTGCAAGAGCTCCCACATAGCCCTAGGACTAAGAAAACACTCAGGAGATATGATGCTTTGTGTGTATTCTCAGTTCTGGCTCTGTGTTGAATATAGTTCAGTCAATAAGGGGTCAAACCCATGCACAGGCTTCTTGGTATGGCAAGGATACTGTGCTTTAGCAAAGTCAGAGCCAGGAAACCTAGTGAAAGCAAATAACATTAAATGCTTCATGACGAGTTTGTAGCACATCTTGAAGAAACCATCATTTTGTTTCAGATATTTTCACTGTCTGGAAACTCCTTAATATGGACACAACTTTATTTAGATACCTCCTGGGCCAGGCAGCACTGGGAAACAGATTGTGCTCTATAAGATCTGGGCACCCTCATCCTGCCCAATCATCTATTTATCCTTCCAGTTCAGGGCTTTATTCTGAAATGTGACAAACATCACCAGCTAAATCCCACAGTGTTATTTAGTTTCAGTAACAGGAGGAGCGTAGATATAGTAGCACCAGGTATGAGCTTGGGTTTATAATGTGAGGTGTGTAAATGACATGGAGGCAGCTTCAGAAGTGGCTCTCCAAAAATATTTCTCCTCTGATATTCTCAGGTAAGAGAAAAACACCAGAGAGGAGCAGAGGGTGTTGAGGGAAGCATGGTATATTCAGCAGTTATTCATGGCCTCCTTGTACTCGTGTGAAAGTCAGTGGGATCACTCATAGAAAAGGGCATTATCCTTCTCTTCCCTGGTTTTATAAAAAGACAATAAACTCAGCATTTGCTGTGAAACTATTAACCATTTTGAAAATTTCAAAGACAAATTTTGCAAGTTAGTTTTTACCCACAAGAGTAGGAATTTCCTGCAGTCTAATACCTTTGTCCTGGGAATTGCTTCTCTACATGACAATCTAATGCATTCCTCATTTTCCGTTGTAAGTATCAGATTGGGTATGTCAGCCCAGCAGAGTACTAAGCATGCGTCCAATTTAAACATGTGTGTGGTCCAGCTGAAATGAAATGGACTTTTCAAACACTTCATGCTCCTGCACTTAGTGCCCTGAACCATTAAAGCGTTAGAACTATTTAAAAGTATAAGCATTTACAGGATCTTTCTCTTAGTCCGCATCTTCCTAACTGCAGCTTTCTCACAAAAAGCAGCTTATTGGATGTGCTATTTTCCTACTGCTGCACTATCCTGAAAACTCAGGGAAATTATTCTACAAAGTCATTGAAATCCTTTGTTGCTTTCAGTGACCACGTAAGACCTGCTCTCTATTCACAGTGAGAAGCTAAAATGGTAAACATTCTGCTTCAAAGAAATTAAGATATGTAAACACATTCATTCCTTACCATCAGGTTTAGCCTGTGAACCCAAAGAACATTTCTATATCAATAGAATCACACAATTGTATGCTTTTCTTTCTCGCAGTATAAACTTAGGTTCTATCATTTTCATCATTCTCAAATACACACAGATATTCAGTACAATGCATTTGGTACATTGCACTGCTCAGACCCCCATCGTTAGCTTCCACTCTGAATAACTGTGGCTTTTTAGAAAAGGGAAGGACACTGAAGAAACTGACAAATGTTTATAAACAACGGGCATGGTCAAAAGACTTTGATTTAAAAAACAAAACCTTATATTTAGCAAATATTTCACATGCTGGTAGAAAATTCTCTCTCGGGGCAACAAAAAAGCAAGAACCTTTCTCTCTTGTAGATCTCAATGGAAGAAAAAAAGAAAAGCTTCCTTCAGGGTTTTAAAGTTTCTAATAAGAAGTGTTTGAATGTCTATTGTAATTTGAATAAATGTCTTATTCTCTAAATAAAACAGACTCCACAAGAAACTCTTCCTCTATTAGGGATTTTTCAAGTACTGAAGGTGTTTCTTTTTTTCCCCTCTTGGCTGTATCTGTTGCCCTTCCTTCATTATTAATACTGACACTTCTCTATTAACTCATTAAGGGCTTGTGACACTGGATACAAAGACTCCATAATTACTATTCTTGCAATTCCACTTGAAGATTTCCACCAAGGCTGAAACTTCTTGTATTAGACACAGTACAGACACAAGAAAAAAACAATCCATGTCCCAGAGAACATTGTGTTTGAAGGGACAAAGCTGGCAAAGCCAACAAAGAAAGAACAAAGATTTAAATAGATTTGTCCAAGATCATACAACGGGGATTTTTTTCTTGGCAGAATGGAGGTCAAACCTGGGTCTGTTGACTTTCCATTAGCTTCCCATCTACCTCTTCATAATCCCATGTAATTAATCTCCATCTCTTTCAAAATGTTTGCACTCTCAGGTCACATTCATATAAATGGTTTCAAACGGTCAGATGGCACCTTACAGAATTGTGGTCTGTAAGGACTGGAAAAAAACTATGGAGTAAAACAAAGTCAAAGAATTACTAAACAACAGCGATGTCCATCCGAAACCAGTGCACTGGGGTATTATTATCTTATGGGGAATAAAGTTTCAATGGAAAAATCCATCCCTTAAAGAAAAAAAAAAAAAATCTTAAATTTCTTTATATTTAGCAAAGTGTTCTGGTGTCATGCTGCTAATCAGCATCATCTTGCATTGTCATGGGCAGCATCACCTAGAGAGAAACCATTTTTCAAGGCTGTGAGGTCAACTCTTAACAAATTGAGAATTTGGGCACTAGTATGTTAGGAATAGGAGTTTGCTTTTGTTCAGCTGTATGTTAAATACAACTTTAAAAACTGTGCCCACTGTTGCTAAGCAGATGGACTGCAGGTGGCAGGTGGGTTTGTGGAGATCCCTGTATTTCAGACTCTTTATCCACTTGCTGTTTGCCAAAGAAACTCAGGATAACACTTGTCAAGAGATAAACCTCTCTGGAATTTGGCAATTAATGTTATTTGCTTGTAGCCAGGATCTTGGAGGTAAAGAAACTCATGCCCTCACTTTCCCCCAATTTGTTAGGTAAAAGATGCTTGGAAAGAGGTGTATAGCCTTGGAGAATGACTGAACGTGAGGGAAGCATCAAGGCATTAAGAATTAGGCTTTCCCTATGTAAGTGTAAAAATGAGAAATCAAAAAAGAAACAGTAATTAAATGGTCTTTTACAATAATGGTCCTCTTTCAGCATGAAGGTTATGATGATGAGTGGTTAGGCATCCTGGCACGCCTTGGAAATCCTGGGAGCCACAGCTTTCCCATTTCTGTCATTGCATACAGCTACAAAGACACTCAGAAAGGCTTCCTTCTATAGCTCAAAGACAGTGAGTGGCTCCTTCCTTTCTCTGTTCCCTGTGATAGGGGAACAAAAAGGTAAAGTTAAGACAATGTTATTTGTATATTTTCTCCAGGGATCTTTAATTAGTGCCTTTGCTTAGATGACGTTTCCTATTGCAATCCAACCTTAAAATACAAAGATGTTAATTTACCAATGAAGTATCATGAGAAACAAAATGGTACAAACTCTTCTAATGTTTGTCTTGGCAAGAGTTTTGCAAAAAGTCTGATTAAACCCTACATACAGACACGATGAAAGAATTGACTTCAAGTTTGAGTTGCCATGACCTACCGAATACCTCTTCTTTTCCTTGCAGTGACCTGGAGAGTTATTATTCTGCTTTGTATCCTCAGATCATGGGATTTCATTCTTTTTGATGGCATACTCTGTATTCAGTCAGAGGTTGGTAAGATGCATGCAATTTAATAGCCAGCTATGTGTTGGTATAACATACTTTGCTGCCAAGGCAACTGAGCATGCAGGAACACAAAAGGATTTTAAATAGTAGAAAATGGTGACAATCAGAAACAAATAATTTAGATGCCAAGACATATCAAGAACTCACATCTTTTGTTGTGTATCATCTTCACATTACCTTTGCTTCTTTTTAGACAGAGTTTGGCCTGAGATCCCTGTTCAGGTCTTGATTTTGACTGGGCATCATGAGACATGGAAGAGGGTGGTGCATCTTTCATGCCCATGAGAACTGGCAGGGTTGTCTTTCTGCCTCTGGCACTTCGGTCCATACTTCCTAACCAGCTCTCCAGATAGGTGCACATAAACACAGAGCAGAAGAGCTGAGATGAAAAAGGTAGAGGAACACCAAAAATGATATAGGAAAGACACAGGTTTGCAGGAAAATATATCAGTTTGCACAATGGGGGCAAAAATGTATAAATAAGAGAAGCGAGGGAAGAAATAAGGAAAAGTGTGAGAATGTGTAGCTCCGAGGACTCATTTTAATCTCACAGAAGAATGTTAAATGCTTAGTATGATTATCATAGTAATACTTTGTAACACCATCTTAAAGCCAGGGTTGTTATATGAGCACGTAGGAAGCAGAAAAGAGCTTTCAGGAGAAAAGTTGGTAAGAAATTGCTAATTCAAGAGGCAAATAAAAGCTTCAGGGCTGGAAGACAGTATTGAAGAAATAGATGGAGTCTACAACTCTGAGCGGAGTGAGAAGTAACCCTTACCTTCTCTGGTGATGAATATTCCAGACCCTGGAAAGCAGTGGCTAAATGCAAGAATTTCATACCGGGGGGGGGGGGGGGTGAAGAGGGAAAGTAGGGTAAAATAATTTAAAGAAATGCTAGAGGATGCAGATGAGAAGGGGAAAGCAAAATCTATGAAGAGGATAGAGAAATCAAATACAGGCAATTTGCAGAGAGAGCAAAGAACAGTGGAATTAAGAAGCCAAAGCGTGCACATAAAGGGTGTGAAAATTTAGCCTTAGTAGTATTTTTGTTTTTTGGGTTTTTTTTGCCTTTGAAATGCTAAGTGATATAGAACTTAGTAATTATTTCCTAGGGACCCTGAAGACCTCAGGTTACATTGAATGTTCTCTGCCCTCCAGTGACTTCCCACAGAACTGATGTTTGGGCCCATCTCCTCAGGGCTCCTTCTTTGTCCAGCGCAACAGCTCAGGTGCAGAATGTTTTAACTGTCAGTGGAAGGTAATAATGTCACCTCTCATGTACTAGGGAAAACTTTTATACCGGCAAAGAGAAAGCGGGAGGTGTGGAATGAGTTTGTGGAATGAACTGACACACTATTATCATACATCTCATTACTCTCTGCCTGGAGTGTAGGGTCTTTGCCTTTGTCTTGGTTTTCCTCAGCATAAAGGATGGAGCAACCTTTCTAAAATAACAGTTCCACTAAATGATGCCCATGTCCTTGTTCAGACTAGGACAGAACTAAATCTCCTTTCAGTAATTTTGCCTTTCAATTAAGTTTCTTCTAAGGCTTTGCATAACAACAGATTATACAACTCATTACACAGATTTCTCCATCAGCAGAAAGACAAAAGAACAAAAGCACCCAAGAGATTAATTTAACTAATTGAGGGAAGGCTTAGAGATACTCCTTTAGGTATCTGGAGTGGAGGCAAGACCATCACCTTTAAAAAAAAAAAGTCTCTAAAAATCAAAGTGCCCCTCCCAGCTTTTAATATCTGCTGCAGTCCTACCTCCTTCTGCTCCACTTTGCGATGCTTCTTCTGGTCTTAGCACTTCTGAGGGCTGTGGTCCCAATCTGACAAAGCAGTCAACATATGTTCTTCACTGGTGTTGCAGATATTAATGATTTGATTTGATTTGCTTAATGATGATGACAAACATCTGAAAGTGAAGTTGTTGTCTCTTCAGCCTTTCCCTTCGGACACATTCTACCACTTGGACTCTACCAGGTGCTTCCTGAACCACAATGCAAAGAATAACAAAATAAAACAATTGGGTTAGCAGGACTGGTTGCTTTCCATTGGATCCTAACAGAAAAGGAAAGAATTTATAATTGTAGCTTTACATGTTTTATTCTTAATTTCTGCATCCTTTTGCAACAAGATAATACCATTGCATATATTTCCACCCAGACAATGGTAAATCACTCTTTTTTAAGGCCCAAATGTAATATTATTTAACTTTAGAAATAAAATAAAATAATAAAAATCCTTCCCAAGAGAAAGAGCTCTAGAATCTTTTCTAGAACTCAGTATAAGTAATACAAGACTTCATTTTGATACACAAGAAAGAGATATTTATAACAGTCTGACCAGATTGCAAACAGATGCTGGTAGAAAGTGAGTATATTATTAAATTAATTTGACTCTAAGCCCCTAAGAGACTGTAGAACATAAATGAGATATATTTAATAAAAATCAAGTTTGCCAAAAAGGTTCAGCGCTGGACCACATGCAATAGGAAACTGCCAAAACCATCTTCTTGTCACAGTTTTGAAAATAATTGATAAAACATTTTGGTCCTAAGAGATGTTAGCCATGGATGGTTTTAGGGACAAATGATCACCCAGAGTGAGACTACGTGACCTTTGCAAGGAGAAAGCAGATGAATTAGCAAAGCTGACACTGACCCATACATATCAATTTGTTTCCATTGGATGGACAGATTCAATGACTAATCAGTATAGGTTGTTGCATTCAACAACGTAAGAAAGTGGTATGAAAGGGTTAATTTAGCTGTTAGTGAAGGAAAATATTTGTCTTAGATCGTGGAGCAGGATTGACACATGATACTGTTGAGCATTTCTGGGTGCTTGGGAAAAAATCCCTTCTGGTGACAAACTAAGGTGCAATTTATCACTTTTATCGTTCTCTAACAGAAAGCAGGAAAAAAAAAAAAAAACAAACATACAAGAGGGAAAATGCAGAGGTGCTTAAGAATTGATTTTATGTCTACCAGTGTCTGATTGTCAGGTTATAACAACACCCTTATTGCAGATGTTCAAGAAATGATAAAAGGAAATCTAAATGGCATTTTTAGTGAACAACTAATTCACAGAGTTAGACAAGAAGCTATCACATCCTGGTGCATAAATGTGTACGCTTAGCTGGCACAAATTTGTGAGCTGTGCAGCAGACTAAAGCATAGAATCATAGAATCATTTAGGATTGCAAAGACCTATAAGATCACAGAGTCCAACCATAAAAGAGACCTGTGATTCAGCCATAGGTGCATAAATATCTGTTGCTATATTGGAGCATCTGGTGCCCTGTCTGGGTCATTATGGATCTTAATAAAAAAGCACTGAAGTTGAGATTTCCCCAAACACTGTATATTGACTGACATTCTGGGGTAGCAGGTACAAAGCGGGGTTCACACGTTGGCCTCTGCTTGAAGTCCACATAAATTCTAAGAAGCAAAACTCAGGCTGGAGCGATGCTTGCGTTTTGAAATGTTACTTCAAGGTAGACACTTAAGCAGGTGTCTAATGGAAGTGCATGCTTAAACCCTAAAATACCAATGGGGTGACAACTCATTTACATTTTCACTCAAACAGACCTTTCAAAACTACTTTGTTGGTCTCTTGGATTGTGCTAGTTTACAAAGAAGCAGCAATGTTGCTACCATAATTGGGGTAACCATGCTGCCTTCTCTTTTTTATTTGCAATCTGTTTTGTTAGGAGTCCCTTTAAGATCTGGAAATTCAATTCAAACTGAACTCTTGAAAAGTGATACAATGATTCTGAAGGGCTGTATATGGCAATGCTGTGGGGATGAAAACAATAAAATATAAAGAAATAATTTTAAATGTTCTTAGCTAGAAATAGGACAAAAGTGTATCCTGACAAGTAATAAGATTTTAAAGATCACATTTGGGCTGTCAGGAAGGATTTTTATTTTAATGAAGTGATGACTGGGGGCCAAACTCATTATTTCTATCTTTCTTAGAAGTTTGAGCAAAAGCAGTAATGGGGAACTCTTTCCCATCTTTCCTTCCTGCCAAGCAGTGAAGAATGAGAACTGAGACCTTGAACCAGTTCTCTCCAAACTTTCCATTTGCTTCAAGAGCTCAGACCATCAGGATCATCCTGAAACAGCCATGAGCTGGATGCAAGCTCTGGCACCGGCTTCGTTCTGGTGCTCCCATATCCTCATGTTTAGCCAGAACACACAGGGTTTTTGGAACTCTGTAGAACTGGGCTTCTCCCAGCCAGCCATAAGCATCCTAGGTCCCATTAAGATGAAGTTAACACGTCACCAGCCACCTGATGTACCTTTTGCCTGTCTCCTTTTCATCCCTCTGCCTTTCCAGATGCTGTCGAGGTTGTGGTGTTTTTTTTTTTTCTTTTTTTCTTTTTTTCTTTTGTTTTGTTTGTTCATTTGTTTTGGTTTGTTGTGTGTTTTGTTTATTTGTTTGCTTTTCTTTTTTTTTTCTTTTTTTTTTAATTTTCTAAATGCCTGAATTCTGGGAACAAAATTGAACTTTTAAGCATGCAGATATTTTTAATTCCAGCTTCCTGCTCCCAGGAGCAGTAAATACAGCCTGTAGGATGTTGTGCTTTGACTTGCACTCAGCTGGAGCGAGGCACTGCTGCCTGGATGCTGCTTCTTACACAGAAGCCACCCTGGTAGCCCAGGAATATTTTAGGCAGTATTGATTATGATAATTATGAGCAGCAACGGGCAGTTCACAAGTCTGGGAGAGATCATCATATTTCAAAAACATGAATTTATTTTCACTGCTATTGATTACTGTTGTTTATCAAATTAATATCTAAGATCTGAAATCTGAAAAGTCCTCACAGTGTTTTAGAAGAGGAAACAATAATAAAAACTACCTATTCTCTTTAGAAATGTGGAGTTTGTAGTAATAATGTAATGAACTCGGAAAGGGTGATGTTCCTATTAGAATATAAAATAAACAAAATGGAATAATCAGAATTCTATCTGAGCAATGCACTCTCTGTATCACCCACTGCCTATAAGATTGTGTGTTCCATTATACTACAGCAGTAATAGGAATGAAACTAAACTATTTGCATCAACAATAATGCAACTGCTTTTCAAGACTTGCATGTCAAAAATCCATTATTCCAGACATGATTATCGGGAACTGCCGATAACAATTGTCACCAATTACACTTTTTTATAGTGTAGCAAAATTTCTATTTCTCTTTCTCCACCCCATCTTCTCTTCCTTTTTCTATTTTATTTTATTTTATTTTATTTTATTTTATTTTATTTTATTTTATTTTATTTTATTTTATTTTATTTTATTTTATTTTATTTTATTTCCTCCTCCAAAAGGGTGGGGTAATATCTCCATCATTTAGATTAGAACATCACATTTAGTACAAGCAGCAGATGTTAATATGGAAAGACAGAACATCTCAATTTTCACACTGTTAATTCAGCTTACTGAGCCAATTTCACAATTCTCACATTCCTCTAGTCCTAAGAGAAAATGCTAATTTAGATTGTTAAAACTGACACAGGCTAGGGTATAAAGGGTAATTAGCATAAGATCCTACACAAAGTGTTTTTAGCACCATTAATCAACACCCACATATGCATACACTTTTTTAGTCAGAAGTGGTATTGAATAATTCTGAAAAAAACTCTAAAATATTCTGTACTAGTTAAAAAAAAAAAAAGTAGGATTTTGTTGGATGCATTCTCCACTGAAAGTACGTAATGTGCAGATAAAACAAAACTTTTATTTTACACATGAGAATTATTAAAGACTCATAAAAATCATTCTATAAAAAACATATTTAGGATTTTTTAGATTGTAGGGAGATCTGCTAAAAGACAGAAATAAGTCAAAATTCATTAGGTGTTTTGGGGTTTTTCCACTTTCTTGACCTGAATGCCAGAAAACGTAGTCACAGTTATATAAAAAAATATAATTCTGCTTTGCGTTCCATTTAATTTACACACACATAGTTCAAGTAAATTAGGTTTTCATTAGTACAGACTCATCTAATTTTCCTTTACTTGGGATGTGAAAATCCAATATAGCTTTAGAATGCTGAATCTAGGAGTATATCCTACATAAAATTTATTTTATAGTTACAGTTAATATGGATTATTTTAAATGATATAAAGTGAACATATGAACTACCTTGGAAGGAATTACTAAAATTAACAACTGAAATAAAGTGATATTAGTTTAAAAAAGAGTGGAATTCTACATGTTGGGTAACCTTCTTGTTGATTATTAAATCAGGTTCCATTAAAAAAAGAAGTGTATCTCCTTAATGACAGAAACATAGAAATAAAAATTCCAGCTGCCAAGGACAAGGAGTTCCAGGCATCTTAATGCTAAAGCAGACAAGTCAAGTAATAAATGTTTCTAATTGGCTCTTCCACAAGATATAACAATTTTTACAGTACCCAAAGCCAAGTGGCACTTCAGAAGGTGAGAAATTATTTCCTGCCTTAAGAAAAAGAAAAAAAAAAGGCAGGGGTGGGAGGAAGAAAATCACATGTTTTTTCTAATCTGAGTTTAACAGAGGGAAAGACTGGCCAAGTACTTCAAGGTCTGAAACAGCAAATCACTTAAGCACATGATGAATTTTAAGAATGTGCCCATTAAAACTTGCCTAAAAGGCTGTTTTTACATCTCTGATTGACATCCTTCAATGCTTTATTGGTTCAGTGTGTGTCTGAGCCAAATGATCACCATATTTGGGGTGGGATTCAGCTCCAGATTTTGACAATTAATTTTGGTTCTGCATGAGCATCTGAGAGAGGCAGAACAACTTGCTACTCCTACTCCATATAGGATAGAAACAGGGCTTAATTCAGCTGTCTAACACACATCTAAAGACTTTGTGAGTAACTGAGGTCATCTTGACATCCATCTCCTGCTAAAGAGGGGTCTGAATCTTCTCGAGGTCTGTGTCACATCTTCCAGCCCTGTGGATCTCAAGGAATTGCCAGTTTCAGTGACAGTAGATACCACTTTCAACAATTAAATTGAGTCCTATTCCAGTACAGTCAGTAGTGTTTGAATCAAGTGACCATAT
This sequence comes from Patagioenas fasciata, assembly GCF_037038585.1. Classification (NCBI taxonomy): domain Eukaryota; kingdom Metazoa; phylum Chordata; class Aves; order Columbiformes; family Columbidae; genus Patagioenas; species Patagioenas fasciata. The sequence goes on from NC_092520.1 coordinate 209,706,168, forward strand.
TATCGACATATACTTCCAGTTGAGATACCACAGAGCATCTCACCTGAGTACCAGTTGCTGCTCCAGAAGGCACAGGTCCCCGTATGTCATGTCATGTATGTAAGCACCATGAGGATGTAGTAAATACACTCGGGCTTCTCAAATACTACTAAATGACTATGCGGTCAGCTGAAGAAGATAAAACTTCGGCCCATTCAGAGCTCAGCTGTGAGGGATTCCATGGGAAGCATACATGGAAGATAAAGGAGCTACTAAGCGACTGGAGTTTTTCAAGAACACTCTCCTAGAAGCAGAAAAATGGTTTATCCCCCTTAAAGGTAAGGGAAGTAGGCAGAGAAAGAGACCCCCTGGGCTTAATTGTGAGCTTCTGAATCTGCTCAAAACAACAAGAGAAGCATACCAGAGGTGGAAAAGCAGATGAATACCCCTTGAGAACTACAAGGGCATTGCCAGGGTGTGCAGAGACAAAGTTAGGAAAACAAAAGCTGAGCTCATACTGAAGTTGGCTAGAGATGTCAAAAAACACAAAAAAGGTGTTATTCAGATATGTAAACAAAAAGCAGAAACACAAGGAAAATATTGACCTGCTGTTAAACAGCAGAGGTGAATTAGCCACCAACAATGCTGAAAAGGCAGACGTTCTCAACACTTTCCTCACCTCCGTCTTTACCAACACTCCTGGTCCCAAGGCCTTGGGAGCAGAAATCCAGGTTGATGCTAAAGCAGATCCACCATCACTGAAAGAAGAGTTGGTAAGGAAACAATTATAGGAGTTCAGCCCGTAAAAATCTATGGGCCCTGACAATATCCACCCAAGAGTGCTAAGAGATCTGGCTGATGTCATTGGGAGGCCACTTTCCATAAACTTTGAGAAATCGTGGAGATCGGGAAAGGTTCTAGAAGACTGGAAGAAGGTTATCATCACCCCCATCTACAAGAAAGTCTTAAAGGAGGATCTAGAAAATTATAGACCCATCAGTCTGACTTCAGTCTCTGGGAAAGTTATGAAATGAATCTTCCTGGGGTCAATTGCAAGTCAGTTGAAGCACGTGATTTGGAGTGATTATGTATGAAATGCTAAAAGGGTATCCACCTATCTGCTCAGAAACTCCACAAGAAACTTATAGGACAGTTATGAACTGGAAAGAAACATTGGTATTTCCTCCAGAGTTGCCCATTTCAGACAAAGCGAAGGATTTAATTCTAAGGTTTTGTACTGACTCAGAAAATAGAATTGGTAGTAAAGGAGTTGAAATAAAAGGTCATCCATTTTTTGAAGGAGTGGACTGGTGACATATCAGGAAAAGACCAGCTGCAATCCCTATAGAAATCAAAAGTATTTATGATACTTACAACTTTGATGAATTCCCTGAATCTGATATTTTATAGCCAGTGCAAAACACAATGGAACCTGACTACAAATCCGAAGACTGGGTTTTCTTCAGTTATATCTACAAGAGTTTTGAAGGGCTCACACAGCACAGCTCGATCCCTTCCTACATGAAAGCTGGGAAGTTGTGAAACAAAACACAAACCCACAAAAGAAGCACGCAATTGGGAATAGCCAATTGAATGTGTCTCTGGCCTTCAGTTACCAAAAGGTCACAGGTCTCCCTTAAGGTCTGCATTGTCTTTGTCAGGTCTGTACAGATGTCTTGGCTACCCCCAGGCACCTCAGATGGCACCAGATGTCTATTCATAGGTAATTTAATGTATCTCCAAGGACTGGATGCAGTTCCAGGTTCAATAAGTTGTCTAGTATATAGTGTTCACAAGTGAATTAGATTTCTAACCTCCCATTTTGGTCTATAGAGCCTATTAAGCTCTTCAGCTCTTCAGATGCAGGATACTACTACAGGGACCAGCTGAATGGCTCTCACCTCCATTGAGTTCGATTTAGAATCATAGAATCATAGAATACCAGGTTGGAAGGGACCACAAGGATTAACTGGCCCAAACTTTCTTGGCAAAAACATGGTCTAGACAAGATGGACCAGTACCCTGTCCATCTAAATCTTAAAACTGTCTGGTGTTGGGGAATACACCAGTTCCCTAAGGAGATTGTTCCAATCAGTGTTTTTACTCATCTTGAAAAGTTTCCCTCTTGTGTCTAATTGGAATCCATCATTACCATTCAACTTTTCCATGTGACTCCTTGTAAATAAGGAGTCTCCATCTTCTTTGTAGCCACCCTTTAAATATACAAAATATACAAATTAGCCTTAGAAAGTAGCTCAATTGCTAAAGTGAACTAGCAGTGGAGTTAACTGTCTTCTGAAATCAAGTTCTGCTGCACAGTTAACCAAACTGATTAATTAATGCATCACTGCAATAAGATGAAATATTCATGTTTGGTCCACAGCAAGTAAAAAGCCATAGAACATCATTGGCTTTGGCAGAGTTTTACCATGTGATGTCTCCACCTGGGGTTGCAAACTTTTCGTTCACAGAGTAAATCTCTGCATAAACGTCATTAACTACTAGTTTGCAAATGGAATTCACCGAGAGAGATGAAGCTACTACCTTAAAGTCAGAAAACCATAAGAAAAGAAAAAAAAATCTGTGACATCTTACAGAACTTTGTGTTAGTTCACATTTGACAGAAAACAAACAAATAAAATCTTCAACTAAAACCAAACAAAAATCTCACTACCACCATGCTACTTGAAGTTCTTAATTAGGTTAAAATAATTGTTTGCCTTTAACTGGACAGAAATTAATGTTTTATTTCAAGATACAACTGAGTCAACCTACCCTACCTGACTTTCTGTCTGGAAGTCAATGGGCAGGTAATGCTATCCTAGACACAGCTCAAATGAAGGCGGGGATCCTGTGGCTGGACAAAACTACGGTGCCTCTGTTTACAATAAAGCCAGCCTTCTCCGTGACAGAGGTACTGATATTTTAGGTTGGTGACTTTATATCTGTGCAGATGAACTGAACTGTTAAACTTAATAGTGCAAAATCTGCAAAGTTTTCTGGCTTCTTGGTTCTATGTTTCTTCCTTCCTGAGAAGTCCATGTGAGGAGGCTGCAGACTGGGAATGTTCTTGTGATAAAAAGTCTGGTATATACTGTACCTGATGGCCCATCATCTTATCTAGGTACTCTGCATCTTAGGATAATCTATGATCATGGGATACTGAGGAGGTGAGCACATAATGAGAAAGATGATGGTTAGGTATGGGTTGCCATCACTAGATATTTCTGGTCATAATTGAAACCTTCAAGGAGTCTTGGTGTAAATAAATAATTGCCTGTGCACACAGGGCGTAACAAGAGTGCACTTGGCCCACTGTTTCCAGAAAGTATAAAAATTTATGTAATGCGGGTTAACTCTACTGACTGTGTAGGGTGAATCATAGTCCAAAAAGCACAATGCACTTTTTCTGCTGTTCGTAGGCTAAACTAGATTTTCATTAGACCAATGTTTCTGGAGAAATAAGAACAGATACCACAGATGGGGTTGAAGGATTTTTTCACTCTTTTTTACTACTCACCAAAAGAAAAAAATCTGCTTGCCCAACTCCAGAAATGTTTCTTTCTTGGAAGTAAAGTATAGTCGATTAGACTTTTTAACTGCAGTATGACTCCTTTCCTTGTTATAAGGTAGACATTGTTGATGACAGCAAGCATAGCTCAATAACAGACATTATCCAAAAGACCATGATGGAAAGGACTGATACTTTGTACTGGAACCATTTATGGACATAATTATGAGCTCTGTACTGAAAGAACAAACTATCAAACTAATTTACACATCCAGTCTGTTAGTATGACAAATAAAGCCAAAAGGGAGGAAATCCTCAGTCTCCAATAGACATCAGATATAGCTGGCCCACACATAGAGATCAGACCTAAATTTACTTTGGTCTTCATGCACATTGGCCCATGCTGGGGATACCAATCAGAACTGGCCAATTTGTTTTGTTTTGTTTTTTGTTTTCTAGTGAGTAGTAAATTTACTGAAAAACAAAGCTTTAAAGAAGAATACAAAATCTCCAGAAACTGAGACAAAATCAGTAATTATTTTCAGCCAAGAAGAAAATTAAAAATTAAGGAAGTCCATTGAGACTGTCATAGTATTTTATTTCACTATTTAAAAATGAATGTTATTGCTTTCAGCAGAACTAACTGACTTCATGTTTTGGACCAGTATCTTGTACTTAAATGAATCATCTACACTGAAAGAAAAAAAGATCAAATAAAAACATCAACTGAACTTAAAAAGAAAATAAATAAATATGTGCGCTTGTATTGATGAAACACTTGAATAGAGCAGAAATCATCGGGTTTGTGTTCTTTTTTCTTGTTACTGAAACATTTTACTGTACCAAATTTTCCCACTTTTTTGTCTGGTTTTGCTATCAAGCAGAAAAAAAACCAAACCACCCTGAATTACTCACTCAGCTCTAGTGCCAACAAGTATGTCAATTAGTGTTAAGTATTGTATTTTTTTTATTCAACCATATGTCCACTTTGGCTATGATTGAGGCCAGCTGCTAATTTTATGCAAGACGCGAACAGCTGCTGGGTAGGAAAACTTTATGTTTGCTTGCCTAAGATTAAACTTACACATTCACAAGTAAAATTATTTAGTGATTGCTGCAGGTCAATAATGTCTACTACAGCGATCATTTAGGAGAAAAAATACTTTTGTAGACCTACTTTCATTGATGTTTTCCTTTTCACTTCCCTCTACGTGGCTAACAAAGGAGATAAGTATCCACAGGCACATACTTAAGAAACTTTACAAGCAATTCCCTTGATCCTTCTGTTTCCAGATGGAATATTTAGGTGCTCAGATGCCTTGAATAGATCTTCATATCTGCTGGTCCTTTTCCAGGAGAAAGACCTAGACACAGAGGAGTTCTTAAGTGGATGTAGTATCCAGAAATACTAAGCCATAGGGTAGATCAATTTGCTTCTAAGCCACCTGCTTGGTAATCTTGTACAACCATTCCTCCATGCATGCTGTGGTATGCATGTCATTTGTTGTCTTGACAAACTCATATAAATCTATCTATGCTTTTTTATGTAGACTATTAAATCTTAAATGTCTACGTGCTTTTAGTGCAGGACTATCCTGGGGCTAATTTCCCATTCACTGTGTTTAAAAGAATCTTGCAAAAAAGTCACATTTCTGCAGAAAGGTTAGTGTTCAAGCTTCCAGAAGTAACTAGTTATATAACAGTGTTTGACTTGCATGTGTCATAATTAAATGCTAATTTAAACAAATATAAAATAACCTTATAACCCTTTTTTTATTATTATCAAGAAGTACTCTGCTCCAGAGCCATCACTTTTAAGACTAAACTAATGTACTAATTTCTCAGAAGTATAGATTTAATGCTTATCTCTGTGAGGAATATATAGAATTATAACCTGGTTGTACTTCGCCATATGTTCAGCCTCATGCAAAAGTAAAATCAACTGGCTTTTTCTAAATTACTTCCTCTCTTGATATATGGACCTTATTTATAATCTCCCTTTGTGCAACCATAACGCCATCACATAGGGCTTAGGTTCTGAAAACCGTAGCAATTGCCTGAAAATTGATTTGATGTCTTTTGCCCATCCCTCCCTCGGGTCCCTCAAGACATTTTAATATGAGCCATGACATTATGATGGATGAAATCTGGCATTTTACTGTAGCAATGCTACTCCCATGTGGAAAATAACAGCTTGTTCAAAGCCCATCTTCCAGCCAGATTTAGGATATACAGTAAGCCACATCTTCAATCTCTCCCTTCGCTCTACTCTTTCACAGTATCCTTTACAAACAGCTTCGTTTCGTACATCAACCTGTCTCAGTACCAGATTCTTGCTAATCCTTATCCCTCTGTGAAGCTAGCTTGAAAAACAGAAATTACAGTTACATTCTTGCCCTCCCAAAACTCTTTTGGATGAGAAACATATGTGACTAATTCACTGGTAATTAACTGGGAAAAAAAAAAATATAAGAAATAAAATAAAATAAAATAAAAAAAGAAAAAAAAACAAACAAGAAAAAGAAAAAGGAAGTCTAGCTAGTACACAGAATTCACTGTAAATTACCTCTGACAATATCAAGATCCTGATGGACTGCATGATACCATGTTACATGCAGACACTCTGGCACAAAACTATTCCATCTACTCTGTTGGATGAGCTGGTTTACATTAAAGGAAGCTGCCTGAAAATGAAGCAAATGATATTTGAAGGTTTTACTTCAATTTTTAAGAAAAAGATGTGCAAGATGGCTAGTAAAGCACCCAGTGTTGACTATCAAATATTCTGCTGCATGGTAATCTGAAACTCTTTTGCTCCCTACAGCCACTTTGGATAAAAGTAAGCTCACCCAAATGTTATCATACAAATCAGCTAAAGACTGAAGCAAAGAAGCAGTTATTGAAGATGTCTGTGTGCTTAGTTTACCCAACTGAAGTTCAGGCAGAGCAAAGAGGATTTTGACTTTTTGGGCTCTGAAGAAAAGTGAACTCCTTTTAGATATTTAGTAGGTTTAAATCTCTCTAACCCTACATCTGGGAAATCCTATTCTGTCATCAACTGTTACAATTGCTTCTTTTGTTCATAAATGAAGATACAATCACATTGAATGGTGTTTTTCTTCTCATCCAGCCTTAAATATCTAAAAGACTGAAGTGGTCACCGCTTTTTGATGATCAAAAGGGTGGCTCATCTGATATATCACATGATAAGCTGAACCTTGAAGGAGAAACACCAACCAGAGCTGCCTTGCAATACTAGTTCAGGAATGGCCCTCAGCATGAAATACTATAGTGCAGGTTACAACACAAGAATGTGCTTGGAAGTGGTGTTTGCCCAGTCTGTTTTGTATGACTTGTGTTGGTTTGAGCTGTTCACAGTCATTAATGTTTATTAGAGAATCATGTTCCCCCCTTTATTTATTTATTATTTTTTTTAATAGGAGAAGGGGTTCCCTGCAAAGCCATTACTGATACTTTTTAAGTTATGTTTTACAAACATTGCTATGCAGATTTGGTGTTAACTGGCCATGCCACTTGGGCACCTAAAATGTCAGGATCCACCTTCTCTCAATAGTTATACAGAGGAAAAATGGGTTGTGGTAGTGCTCCCAGGGCAAAAATAACCCTTACCACCCTACAAGGGTCTCATCCCACCCCTGCCCATGGCCCATGATGTGGGACCATCCAGTCCTGCCACAGCGATGCCCTTGGATGCCATTTCCAGCTCTACCACATCCTTGCCCCGCACATCAGATTCCAGGTACCATTTCACTGCCAACAAGGATTTGTAAACCTTGCCTTCTGTGCACATCCAGAATCTCATGCTGTGGTAAATGTGGGAAAAAAAAAATGTAGTACATGGTGGCTGAGGACTCAGCATTTGAATAAACACTTCATTGTGAAGAGGAGTAAAACTGCCCCCAGTTTTCCATCTGTGCTTCACATTGCACTCTGAGTCAGTTAGGGCCTTCCCAAAACAGTCTTTCTGAACCCTAAACACTTATACATAGCTTTAAAGTGCAAATGAATGTGTCTGTGAAGCAGATATTTATGATTTTAGCACTGGAAAAGTAGGTTTTTCTCGTCTGTTCTCTTTTGTAATGTATATACACTACACAGCCAAATTGTTCTCCATCATATTTTACCTTAACGGACAATATGAAAGTGTCTGGATAGTTCATGGAACACTTTTGAAGGATTTGTTGATGTCTGATTTGATTAAAAAAATGAATGCCTGAAAGACTTTTGCCATTTATTTCAGTCAATTTTTGTTTTGTTTTTTTTCCTGCTGTCCTTCAACTCATGTTTGAATTTGGTTTAGCTATTTCATCCTGTTCTTTTTTTTTTTTTTCATAACTACCTTCTTCAAATTCCTTTGACAACCTGAGAAAGTCTTGCAGCTGAATGCAGTATTAATTATATTTCAAAGCAAACCTTTTATTCATTTGGGGACAATCTGTGAAACAGAAATCTGTGACTGAAGCTGCTGCCAAGCCAATTACTGCAAAATAACTCAAATATGTCTCGACAGATTGCAGTTTTTCCTATTGTTAGATTGTTTATGTTTTAGATCAAATGGTTATGTTCACTTAAATTAGACCAGCATTTAAATATTCCATAACTTTTGCAGATGATGTATCTATATGTATATATAGGGAGTATACAGTGAATGGTATGAGGAAAACAAGTTCCACTCAGCTAACAACGGATATTATTATTCCATTTCTACTTGTTTTTCAGAAATCATCTGCAAATATACTTTAAGTATTACAGATTGATAAATTTTAGGGACAGAAAGGAAAATTACAGTCTAGATTCTTTCATAAGCACAGGAAAACAAAAAGAGCTTCTTGCTCAGTCATTTCTGCACCAAACAACTCTTTTGAAATATATAAAACTGTGATTTCATATCTTTCATTGGTGGAAAAATCCATTGTGTTTTAGGTTAGCTTTTATGGCAGTTTAGAATCTATTATTGTCAAAAGGAAATTGCTACTGTATTTGCTTACCTAATTGCCTGCTCTTAATTTTTTTGTTTTTCAAAAAAAAAGGTAAGAAAAAAGGAGCAAAATCCTCCCAGACCAGACTGCATCTTCACTAAAATGTGATAATTTATATGGGTGCCAATGAAACTAATACTTCCTACAGTACTTAGTTTAAACAAAGTTAATACAATATGCTTTATTTGTTCAGTTTCAAGTAACCTGATGAATATTTTATACAAATAAGTGACAACCTATTGATTAGTCATGACATGTTTGCTACCACAGTTATTCTATTCATAAACACCCAATTGCAGAGCAAAGAGAGTCAAGTCACACTGCTGTTTTAGTTTTCCAGAACAAAATAAAGCTTTAGCAGGAGGAATAAATGTGCATGTGCACACACATAATTTTGGTCTGTCTCCTCTGCTAAATATGAATTTGCATTATTACTTGTGAGACTATTTCATTATATTAAAATGCATCCATAACAAAGTTGTTAGTCAGATTAAGGTTTGTTGACTTTGCACAGTATTGTCTAAATTCTCTTATTTCTGATGCTTTCTACATACAACTTTGTCTGTATATTTGTGGACTTGTTCTTTGTTGCTTAACTTATTCAGCCCTTGACAAGATGAAGAAATTCTGGTCAATAGAGCAGAAAACAGAGATTACTTCATGCACAAATTGTAATACCATTCCAAATAGTCATCCTGATCAAGTTTATTGATTATTGAACATCTTCTTGTGCTACTTGCATATGGACCTTTCACAGCAGCCTGGAGATTCACTGACAAGTATTAACAGAATAATTCTGACAGTGTTATTTTAACCAGTCTACGAAAAACAAAGAATGTGGATCTTGGCTTGTTTCATGTTCTGGTGAAGAATTAAACATTGTTCCAGTTCCTACATAAATTCATCCAGAGCCAAAGAAAAAAGTTTCAGAAGTGATAGACATCCTTAAACATCTATGACCTCACTGGATCCAGAGCTAAAAATTTCATCTGTGTGTCTGCAAAATCCAAATAGAGATGGCAACTGGTTCTGCTGGCAATAAAGCAACTCCCGTCCTCCAAAACAAATAATTATTATCTTTTTTTTAGAATGTTGTCTCTTGAAAAATCTTACAGCTATTCCTTTGTTAAAAGAAGAAGGAAGAAATGAGTGGTAAAGAGGCTTCTACATTCTCAAACTATATATTTTCTCATTTTACTCTTTTGCATGAGCTTGAGCAAAAGCACAAAATCTGAAACAGATCTCATTTTCCAGTGCCTCAGCCTTTTCATCTGTATTTTGAGGAATTTGCCTACAGCCCTCAAATGTTTTAAGGGCTGATGAATTTACATTTATTTTTCTTTGAGGCGCTCTTTTTAAAAGGTCATCTCACTGAAGCTGATATCACCATCATGCTCTCACATCTTTCGTGGTAAAGTAACTTAAAAGTCCACTACTTGAAAAAGAACTTTCTCAAGGGATCCCTCCCACCCTTTTTCATGCAGGAATACTTTTTAGGTTTTGTTTTGTTTTGTTTTACCTTGTACTCTGCACAGTCCAAGTCTACAGCAGTGCTTAGCGGGACACGAAGCAATACCTAGTCTATAGTTATCCAGGAACTTCTGAGTTACAATGGACTTTTTTCAAGGGAGATCTCGCAAAGTATCATGGAGAAGACTGTGACTATATTTGTTTGCATTTTGTGGGCTGTGATTACTGGTTTTGACTAGTGAATAACTGACAGCACCACATCATTCTGTTACCCCTACTTCCCACTTCAGCCACCTGGCATGTTTTTTCTTTTACACTTTGGATTATTTGCAGTAAGGTGCAGAAATGGTAATATGTCTCAATGACTGCGCAGGGACTTAGGTGGGTGGTCTTCAAGGCACTCTATTACCAAGAAAGTTAGATAAAATATTTCATAATCAGCTCATCTTGGGCAGAATATTTGGAAAACACGATCCTGAAAGTGAAATAACATAATTATTTCCAGGAAAAAAAAAAAAAAAAATCACAAAAGAAACAAAAGGTCTACAAAATGGTGTTAGGTCATCAATGAGTTAACTTATATCATATTTAAAGGTAATTTTATAATTAGCACATGGTCCAAGAGACTAAGCCACTCAGATAACTTGTTATAAAAACTCTTGCAAACCCGTCAATGTTACAATCCAGCATCTGTGTCCTAAACCTGCCAAGTATAACCTCTGAACGGTCAGAAGGCTATTGGCTCCAATACTAAAACATATTGAGGAGGAGTGGAAGAGGGGAAGGCAATCCAGAAATGGAAGAAGCTAGTGCCAAGAAAGTGTCACACAGATATATAGGAGCCAATTACCTTTGTAATTGCATTTTACCAATAAAAGCCAACATCGTGTCCAGATTCCTGTAAGCTCCACTTGCTTCAGTGACAGTTTACAAGTGTAGTTAATGAGTTAATGTGAAGACACAAACTCTCATTGAAAAGGAATGACTATATTACATGAAGAAGAAAAAATAAATCATGGATGATGAAGTCCTGAGAAATAGGTAATAGGACCTGAGGGAAGGGCAAGAAGATGTGCAGGGAAGATTTAAGTTGGACATTAGGGAAAGGTTTTTCACCCAGAGTGTGCTGAAGCACTGGAACAGCCTTCCCAGGGAAGTATCACAGCCCCAAGCCTGACAGTATTCAAAAAGAGAATGGGCAACACCCTCAGACATATGGTGTGAATTTTGGGGTTGTTCTATGCAAGAACGGGAGCTGGACTTGGTGATCCTTGTGGGTACCTTCCAACTCGGGATATTATATGATTCTATGATCTACTAGGATGAAATGTGGCTAGAAATACTTCAGATCTGTTAGTTTAAACAGCCACTGCCAAACATACTTAAAATAGAATGTCAACCTCATGACTACGGTGCCCCCAAGCAGCTGTAGAAAGGAAGCAAGTACGATTCAAACATACACCTCCCCTCAATTTAGCTAGCTATAATATGGGGATAAAGCAACAAATTTCCCATATAAAGCTTCTGGCTAAGTAAGAGTTAAGTATATTTAATACTGATGTTATAATTTAAAACTACTCAAAAGTTGTGACATCTCAGCTCTAAACAGCTGAGGTTCTGTCCTTTGCAGTCAGCTTAAGAAAAAGCTGTTCAATGAACATTTTGCCATAGCATTTGAAGTTTCAACATAAATTCTAATTAAAAGACAAAAAAAATTCTTCCACCTATTTGAGGTTTCATTTTCATGGTTCCACAGGAGTGAGTTTTCTTTATAGATTGTATAATAAATAAAGCCAATATCAAAATCTCAAAACAAAATCATGTGAGGTAAGTAGGTTATATGAAGTATGATGTGGAGAATGAAAATTGCCAACAGGACCTCTTTGAACGCGACTCGCGGGCCGGGCGAGAGTAATGAGTCTAATTCGACATGAATTTAACATCAGTACCCTTTAATGAACTCTGAACAACACTGAATATCAATGTCCGCCAGACCACGTTTTTCCAAGCCTTATATACTCTTTACTCAAAGGCCATGCGGCGAGCGCAGGCTACGATTGGTTACACTTGCAGTCACTCTTCCCCCCCACTATGGTGATTGGCTGCAGGGCACTGTCCGCAGACTGTTCATGTGCAGCGGTGACGGTGCCCCTCCTGCAGCCTGGGTCGAGGGCAGACCAGCTTCTGTTTACTTCCCTTCTGTCTTTGGTGTCTCAGGAAAAACCTTCCGCGCACCACAGCCACATCAAGCTCTGGCACGTTCACAGCACACAGCCAGAAACTCTCCACAATTCCTCCTTTTTTTCTTTTTGGACAAGCCAGGCTTGATCAGCTATGCGTTCTAATCCTTCTTTGATACGCAATAAAAAACAACTTATACATAACATATCAATAACAACAACAATCAATATGAACAATGCACTTTGCAATAAACCCTTAATCCAGCCCCCTAGGCCAAGCCAATTTGTTACTCTTTTAAAACCAAAAAATCAATCGGTTCAATTTCCTGTGGCTCTGGCCCTACGTAAAGTCAATCATTGCAATTGTCATGGTTGTCAAACCACGCGCTAATATTCTTCTTCTTAGTAAACTTGAGGTATTCCATTGCCATTTAAATATCGCAATGGATTAATTAAACAAATTCCAAGAACTTTGGTTTAACAGTACTCAACATGTAACAAACGACATGCTGGGTGTTGACAAACTTACTCAGAAGGTAGTGGTTTTTAAAGATCTACTTATATAACTATATTACACATACATGTCACAGCTAAATTAATGCAAAGGTTACGCCTCACTCTCTGACCTCTGAAGGTTCTGTTGCAGGGAGTTGATTTGGTTGAGTTTGTTTCAACTCCGGCTTTACTGCTTGGCTTGGAACCCACAATGGACCTTGATCTGTGGAGAGACACATATACCCTCTACCATTAAAAATAGCAGGTACTGGTCCCTTCCACATTCCAGTGGTGGGATCACGATATCTCACCATGAATTCCGGTAAAGTGTTTTTCCTTCCTAGTCTGATCTGATAATGATGAATGATCACAGGAGGCTCCTCATGGTCTCCAGTTAAACATAAATAATTCAAGGTAAACAACACCTTTGCTAAGCACTGTTGACAATCTAACTCTCCCTGCTTCTGTTTGTTCAAATACCCTTTAATCATTTGATGTGCCCTCTCGATGATTCCTTGGTCCATTGGGGAATGAGGTATACCTGTAACGTGTTTCACTCCCCATTTCATTAGAAAAGTTCTAACTTTCTGGCTAACATAGGCAGGGCCATTGTCTGTCTTAATCTTTTCTGGGACACTCATTACAGCAAAACAAGCTGTGAGATGTTTACATACATGTAGTGCTTTTTCCCCTGATAAAGCAGTAGCCCATATCATTTTTGAAAGAGTATCAATTGTGACATGCACATATTTAAGTCTTCCAAATTCTGGCACATGTGTCACATCCATTTGCCATACTTCTAAGGTTTTTAGACCTCGAGGATTGACACCGATTCCTATACCTAACATCTGGCTTCCACACTGAGGACATGCCTGTACAATACTTCTTGCTTCATTTAAAGTTAAATCGAATTGTCTTTGGAGATCTCTGGCATTTTGATGAAAGCTCTCATGACTTTGTCTCGCTTGTTGGAATTTACCTGTTGGAGGCATGTGCTGTACTGAACTTACTAAACTATCTGCAGTTTGATTTCCTTCACCTAGACCAAGATTCCATTGATGACTGTGGATGTGAATCACACAGCAGGGTTCTTTTCTTTGATTTAAAATAGCTCTCAACTGTACAAACAATTTTCCTAATCGAGGATTATTCGATTGTCTTAGCAGAGCATTTTCCATTCTGGGTATTACACCTGCTACATACAAAGAATCTGTGACAACACTTAAAGCAGATTTCAGCCAATTATTTAAGGCCCATGTTACTGCCGTGAGCTCTAAAGCCTGCAATGAATCCTCTTTTGAACCTTCAATTAAATGCTGCTTCCAGTGACTATTCTCTTGCCAGACACGTGCTGCCTGGTGTCTTTGTTTTCCTGCATCTGTATATACGGTAAGCCCTTCAACAGGTTTCGCTTTTACTTTGCTTCTCTCTAACCACTGATTTGTTCTAAGGAACTGCCATAGCTTCCCTTTTGGTTGTCATGAATGTACCTTGCCTATAAATCCTAATAATGCATTCTGAATAGGCAGCAAATGTCTCAGCCACCATTCTAAATCGGCTCCATTTATCGGAATACTGATGTCATCTGGTTCCTGACTGCTAATTTCTAATATTCAAGATCTTCCTTTTCAAATCAATTCTCCAACTGCTTCTGGTCTTGTTTGAATACTGAATTTTGGTTGGACACTAAGAAAAACCCATTCTAATAATCATAAATAATTTTCTGTTTTCAATCTGACAGTGACACAAAAGGAAGAATCTGTAGCAAGATCTATGGGGATTTCCCCGTCTTTGTTTTGCCACTGGCAGATGATTGCACACGGATGTTCTAGATTGTTAATAAGAAGGGAAACGGGTCAATCAGAAAGTCTTCAGCTAGACCAATTTGTCTGTACCTTTTGTATAATATCAGAAAGACATTTGAGATGTACGGACTCTAAGCTTATTTTCTTAGCTGGATCACCTCTTTTTAGAAGTGAAGTAAGAGGTGCTACATCATTGTTAGTAATGCCTACACAATTTCTAATCCATTGTATGTCCCCTAACAGTTTTTGGACATCATTTAATGTCTGTAAATCACTATGTAATTCAATTTTTTGTGGACGAATCTGTGCATCACAAATGGACCAACCAAGGTCTTTCCAAGGTGCAGACTTTTGAACTTTCTCTGGAGCTATGACCAACCCCTTTTCTTTGAGTTTGATCGTAATTTGGACTATGGAACTTTCTGTGAACTCAGCTTGTTGACAGAACAGAATATCATCTATATAATGATAAATAATTGTTTGTTTTCATGATGCATGAATAGGTTGAAGTGCCCATGCAACATACATTTGGCACAGTGTAGGAGAATTTTTCATACCTTGCGGTAGCACTACCCACTCATACCTTTTAGCTGGTTCCGCTTTGTTTACAGAGGGCAGTGTAAATGCAAAACGTTGTGTATCTTGTTCATGTAAAGGAACGGTAGAGAAACAATCCTTTAAATCTATAATTAGAATATGCCAATTTTCTGGTAACATTACAGGTGATGGTAATCCAGGCTGTAAGGCACCCATGGCTTGCATTTGATCATTTACCTTTCACAAGTCATGTAATAATCGCCACTTTCCACTCTTTTTTGGTATTACAAAAATCGGGGTATCCTCTGGCTTGTTCACAGCACACAGCCAGAAACTCTCCACAGTTATAAATCTGGATAATCTAGTGTGCAAAAGCAATGGAATTTTCATGGTTTCAATGTGTTATTAAATTATTTTTAGCTGAAGGAAAAAATAATCATACAAGACAAATATCAAGCTGCATAAGTAATATACTAGGGAGTGGCACATTCTAACCATATGTCATAAAACACCAAAACTGCAGCTTCTGCTCTTACAATGGATGACACAAGCAGAGGAGAAGGTTGCTACAATGATTGGCATCCTTGAAAGTTTTAATCTCTACATTTTCCACTGTCAGCGTTTAAAACTATGCACACTGGAAATCATAATTGGAGGAGTATTAACACTAGAGTGCCAAGGAAAATTTCAAATGTATAGACCTATTCCCAAATAAAGACCTATTCCCACCTTCCAATGTGGTTTTCATTTAGTGAATGAAGTCTTTCAGGCTTTAATATGACAGTGACAAAGGATAATAATATGCAGCCATCTCTTTAGATCCAACCCATGCAAGTATGCAACAAGTAATGTATAGTTTCCAGAAAGGACTAGGATTTTAGTATTAGCTATGTTTTCATTTGACCCAAATGTAGAGATACCCAAGTTTTTCAAGGGATTGACTCAGTTTCATACTGCTGCTGTGAATTAGGTGAAAATGGGCAAGAATTAAAATTATGAGTAACCCCAGATGGCATGTGTGATTATGCTGTCAATCAATATACCCATTTTCTTAGAGGTGTCTTTTAAGGTTTTAGCCTTGATTGGCGCATTTGCAATTTAAAAATAGCTTAGAAAATGATACGATGTTTCACATGATCCAAGACAAAGTATGATGATAAGCAAAATAACAACAACAAGAATTTGGTCAAATGGAAACAATTTGCCATGATTTAGCCAAGAATATAGGATCATAATCATGTGTGTAGCTCTAAACATGAAGCCCCTACATTTTACAAGGCTAATATTTCTGTTGGTTACACACACGACTGACAGATCTGTTCTTAAAGTCAGAGTCCAGATCAATCTTTTCTTAGCTACTTGTTAATGACACGTATACTGTGGGTAAATATCACTCACAGTTCAGAGACCTTTGATATTTAGTCTATACGGCATATGTGGAAATCCTGGGGATGAAAACTCGTGCAATCAGCCTCTGTTAGGAAATGTGGAGTTAAAAATTGAAAACTTATCAACAAGTAGATGCCTAATCTAAGAGCTGCTGGGTTTTCCTATGGTGTATCTAATTCGCCTTCTATCCAGCTTCCTTATTCCAATATTTGGAAGCTGGATTGGCCTCAACAAAATGCTTAAAGCACCTAAATGTTCAGGGTCAAGTGCGGAAATGATCTAGACAAATACTGAAACCTCAGCACTATAATACAGTTGTCTAAAGTAGGTGTTAGGAATCACGGTCTTAATTTCCTTCCACTGGCATTTTAAAGAGAGGATGATACAATCAAATAGAGGCATTTATATAGCAGATGTCTAAAGTAATGTGAGATGTTCCTACCCTTAACCATCACCTTTAATTGCATATCAGCCACTGACCTTTTGGACATCATTTGATAATTACTTGAAGGCATCCCGTGGTCCCAGGAGATCATGAAAATGTTCGTAATTACTTTAGAAAAAATGAACTTTTCTTAGCCAAAAATGACTGAAATGGATTTCAGTTAAAGTTTCTTCCTAAAATTATCTTTCTGTATAAAAAAACTACAGAAATATGTGGACTTTCATAGGAATGTGAAAAGAAAAATATGGGCAGATGAACTAAGAGTTTCAGCAGGTTTTTTTGTTCATTTTTTTTCTCAATTGAACTAGCTTACTGAAAAAATACTCATGCAATAAAAAGACAAAATAATGATTCAGATTAATTATTAAAATTCAAAAAACAATAGAAAATATGTACTATTTTTAATCATAGAGGAGTTGTAAGTGGAGATAACTTTCATCAGACTAATTAGTATAGACTAAAAAGTAAACATATTTTTGAACACAAAGTGAAGCAGTGGGTTTTAAAGCTGATTTAAAACTGAAATAAAATTATTAGTTTAATTAGATAAGTATCAGGTCATATGTCTACAAAAGGTGATTCATACCAAGGAGTAGAGGGGATATTTGTAGAGGAACATATAGATATTGATTGTCAATGGGAGAAACATTATAATATATCACAAAATAAAGACTATGAATCTGGGTTTTTATTAATGAACCAAGTACGAAATTTTGGTTCTCGGATTCAGATTAAAAGGCTTTTCTAAGTCTCTTTTGATGATGATGATTGAAGTAGTAGTTAGTAACTGCTTTGTATGAAAAATAATCTCCACGATCAAAGTTGCATTTGTTCATTACTTAGTGTCTACAGGGTTCATTCTTGTGATTTCATTTTGGGAGTAGGATATTTAGGGAATTTTCTAAAGTTTAAAATGTGCTGTCAAAAGACAAGTGAAAGATCAAAGGTTTTATGAGTCCATTCTGGGAACACTTAACGTGGTTGTAGTGGAGATGCTTTGGTAAGATTAAAACTTCTTCCCCAGTTATGATCTAAATCCCTCCATCACAAAAGGCAGAAAAATATGCATGTAATTCTACAATTAATCATTTCATCTTGAGGCATCTGTACAAATTTGTGAAAGCTTTCTCATGCAAGTGTAGGGCTTTCTAAGTAGATTTAATATAACTGGTTTGTTTATTTTTCTTCTCCTGATGGTGACACCACAGTTTCCTTTTGAGGAGTTTTATAATTTGTAGACTATGAATGGCTGGAAGAGTTCTAAGCAGATATGATCTTCCCATGTAAGTTTAAATTGTAATTAAACAAATAATTTAACCATATTGTTAATTGATTTCCCACACAGTTTCCAGGGCAGGATGGTCTGTAACACACTGTGCCTAGGATGTGTGGAAGTAATTCTTGTGATGTATTTGAAAGTTTCTTTTAAAAGAGTTTATTCCCCTGGAAAAGTACCTCATTGGATAAAATTCTTCATTTAATTATTTAGGTAGCTATCCTGAGTGTTCTGTTCAAAGTAAATATATTTATGTCCAAGGGCCTGGATGGATAATATAATTTTTTTTTCTGTATATTTGGGATGATTACTGTGTTCATGCAAACAGATGTGTGGGTTTGCAGGACTTCCATAGATTGTAGTTGGTAGGTTGTTGGTTTTTATTTTGTCTTTACTGTCTAAAAAAATGAGGATTATATTGGAGGATTCAGAAAAAAATATAATGGAATTATATTTGCCACTGAAATAGTGATGGAAATCAGTAAGAAAATCCAGATTTCTAGAACAGATGATCTTTGGAATTTAGATACAACATATACTTCATAGTGTGATTGCTAAAAAATATTTCCATATCTGCATTTACCTCAATTTAAAAAAATATCTTTCAGATTAGACAATCCCTATTAAAAAAAAAAAAAAAACAAAACAAAAACAAAAAACAACATAGAAAGGCACTAGCCAAGCATTGAGTATAGAATTTAAAGAAATACTCCATGATTGCTCAAAACAGCATTTCCTATCACTTCTACTTCAGCGTCTTCCTATGCAATACAGAGCAGTGTAATTTTTTTTCTCAGTTTGTAATGACAAAATTGGTGCCCTGGCCCAATTTTATATGTTACACCCTAATGGGTCAGGTTCATTGCACATAGTGGAAAAATAGTCCAAGAAGCTCCTGTCAAACTGGGACAAACATCTAAGTAAATACAAGTAAAGTGCTCATACTGATCCACTATGCTCTTCTCAGGATGTGACTTTCCCTGAGATAATTTTAGGGTTTTATGTGCATGTTAAATAGTGTGAGATCCCAAGGGGTATGTTTAAACATCAGGCAGAGACAGTCATCAGTCAGGGATATTAACAGAGGGGACCTGATTATCAGAGCCTGGGTTCTTGAAACAGGCTGGCTACAGCAATTAATATTCTTGTACGCTCCTTGATGAATTCAACTTTAAATGGAGTTTGTCACCCACCCCCAGACATATGGATAAATCATGTAGAGATTAAAAAACAAAAAAAAATGTTCAATCACAGCAGGAGGAAAAAATGTAGCAATTGAAAAGCTGAATGCTAAAAGAGAAAAATTCAGTTATTTTACTTCCCATTCTCTCTAAATGAAAATTAGCCATAGATAAGCAGTTTACGATACTTCCTACTTTTATTCTTTTTGTTTGTTTCTTTTTCAGCTACCTTAGCAAATTTGGATGGTGTACTCTTTTGGTGGACGGATAGCTTTTCCTTGCAAGCACCTGTAACGGAACTCTACGTTTTGGGTAAAGCAAAATAACATTTCTTATTTGAGCAATAAATCCTTCCTACTCTACACCTCACCCAAATTTTACACTTAACTCTTTTTTTGTTTGTTTGTTTGTTGTGGGGGTTTTGTTTGTTTGTTTTGTGGGTTTTTTGGTTGTTATTTTTGTCATTATATTGCTACCATCATTATTTTCCCCAGTTCGGCAACCAGCTCCAAAAAAGCAATTTTTCACATAGACTTATTCAAGAATATAAGTTAGTGTTGGACTTTAACTGAACATGAGTCTCTCAATATGCCACCCTTGGTGCATGCTCAGAAAAGATCTCTCCTCTACGACTCCGCTAGTCTGAGCATCCTTTATTGCTAGTGCAACAAGGGTGACAACGTATGTCAAGCCTGGTGGGAGCTGATCCTTGCGGCAAACACTCAGTCGGCTATAGCTTGCTGTCAATTTTACCTGCTGGCAACTCCTCCAGGAGGCCTGAGTTTGCCAGAGTTCACAAAAAATGAGGACAAACAGTGCTGGGTTTCTTTTTTCCATAAGGCAATTCAGGTGAGTGGAAAACAGGTTGAGCTGGGAGAGAAGGCAGATGACAAGTGACAAGGGGCCACCTGTGAAAAGATATTTTTTTGTCTTGCTATTTGCACATACAAGTGAAATTCACTGTTAAATGGAATCAGACAAGGAGAAAATAAATTCTCTCTTATTCATATGCTGCAGAAGAAAATTTTGTGTTCTCAAATTTAAACTGTGTTTGTAAGATATTAGGAAGACAATATTCACACACACCCTCATGCCTGTAGGAATGACACACCTGGTTATTAGCGAACACAAACGATTTCTCCTTCCTTCTGCAACCCTCTATTGACATCTGCTAGAAGTGGAACATTGTCTTTAATGAATCAGGTATTTACTTGAAACTAGGTAATTCTGTGTCCCTCTTGATTATAACAGACATGGGAATTGTGTACAAAATGTCTTTGGTCATTATTAACTTTGTATATCTTTGACTCTGCTTCATGTCAACAAGAAATCTGACAGCATCTCTGGGGGAAAAATTTTAACTGTGGTCCTGTTCCAAGAAAACTTTTATTTTTGTTGTTAAGGATGATATTCTGTACAAAAAAATGCCTTAGCACCTTAGGCATTGCAAGGATCACCAGCCAATGTGCTGAGGAATAACATAGCAACCGTCACTAGGGAGAATGTCAAAACTCTGAGACATGCAAAAAAGAAAAGGCAGTCATCTAGGGAACTGTGGGGAGTTCCAGCTTCCCTTAAATCTCCACAAAATTATTTAATTCTCACTTCTGGCAGATGAAATACAGTTAAACTGCGTTGAATCTAATAATATAACAAAAGGGAAACAAGATTTTGTATGTTTTAAAATACATAATTTGCATCATTTCATAGAAGGGAATGCAAACTTTGCAAAGGCAAAGTGAAAACACTTATTTTGGTGGTATAATGAAAAAAAAATACTGGTTGTCTACAATAATACATTTATTTTCTAAATCCTGGATCTTACTTTTGCATCTCAGGTCTCCAAAAAAAAGATGAAAACCCATTAGTTCCTCATTAATGACTACAAAGTTTAATGCATGACTTGTTTAAAACTGATACTTGGTAGTATTTTTTTCAAAAACCTCCCAGCATTTGGTGTTCTGCTTTCAGTCCTCGCTCACAGGGTAATGTGAAAAATGTCAGCGTTCACTTTTAAAATTGTTTTTAAAAAAGTACTAATTGCTTGTGGTCATAGCATCCTAGTGGAGAAAGAGGTCCATGTGCACACCACAGATGAAAATGTATGAAGACATACATCAGTTGTTTTTTTTTAATTTTTCCTTTGCCTATCATTTATGCATTTGGCTGCACTGCAGCCTTTTTTCAAGGAGAGCGACACCTTCATCTCCAGTCTGACTTCTCACCTGTCCTTCTTCAATCCATTCGTAACTCAGTAGTTAAGGTCACCTCTGAGAATTGGAAGGTAGGACTTCAAGTCCTGTTAGACCAAAGGGGAGCTTAATGATATTAAGGTCTGTTTCAATCTAAATGATTCTATGATTCTTCATCCTTGAAACGATACTCTTACCCGTAACTGAAAAATGTCTCTTCAAAACCATGACCATTTTACAGTTGTCCCTTTTTGGGTGAGGACGTGCAACTCCGTTGTCGGTAGATCACAATGATTGGTGTGAAAGTTTGATTCATGTGATCATGTTTTGGTTTGGTTTGGTTTTTTTTTCTTAGTAGGCTGGAAAGATCTCTGCTCCTGAAGTCTCTTCTTGGCAAATCCATTTTACTCAGAATGTAGGAGCCTTACATAATTATTTTCTAAGCAATAATTAACTATATAACAAGCTGAACCCAGGAACTTTTTCTTTGGTACCCAAGGCAGATGTTTTGACTCTGCTCCATCACTCCAGCACTAACAGATTTAAAAACTGGGAAAAGTTCACATTTCTTAAATCTGAGAACATTTTCCCCTAATTCTGCTGAGGAAAAATGTGGACATAGTAGCCGTGTTATACATTTCCTTCTTCATTCAATCCTTATCTCGTAATTATTTGCTTCCCTCTTGAATCATTGTCTACAGAACTTTGACACTGTGTTATTTAGCTATGTTAAAAATCTTAATGTAAAATACTCAGGACAGAGAAGATCAATATGACTCACTGGGAGATTTTAAACCTCATCTTTAATTTTGGATAAAATGTTGATCTGCTGGAAATAAAGTCTCTTAAAAAACAGTTCTGTTATTAAAAAAAAAAAAAAAAAATTCATATCTCCTACTACAACAAATGATAGAGTTAAAACCATACCTGTCATGTTCCTTTATTTTGAATGTATCAGTTCTCTAATAAAAAAATTGTTTCTCCTAATAAGCTTTTGTTTAATCTTTGAATTCTCCAGAATCACAGGACACATAGTATGAAATAGTTCAGTTTACCAAAGCTTTTCTCTGTATTCGTGTACATCCATTAATATTTTGCAGGTGACAAGGTTTTGTCCAATTCAGCATAGGAAAAACATGTAAAATACATATTTTTAAAAAAATGCAGGCAAAATACGGTTCCCACCAATCTCTAATTTTAAGAGGGCTTTCAAATAAACATACAGATTAGAGTAGGGAGCAGATTAGTAAGCAAGCAATCTTCCTGTGTTTGAGCTATTCAAAATTATGCAAGTTGAAGTAAATTTTCTCTCTTGTTACAGTCCTGAGGCATAGATGGTCCTGGGAAGTCAAAAATACACAAGTTTGGAACAGACCATGCAGCATATGGTCAATCTGGGTAATTCACTGCAACTGGAAATCATTGAGACAAATGTTGTGACTGCATCTGATAAGAAACTGTACGATTTTACAGCCATTAGCACTGCAAACGAAGTCTGTAAGGGTGGTAATCAAACATCACACTTGAGGGAATAAACTAATTACCCAGCAGGTCAGGAAATTATGTACTGCTCCTATGTTTCACTAACGGTTGATGTCCCCTGAGTTTCACCTGTTTTCTCGAAACAAGGGAAAACCAAGAATCGAGTGAACCTCCATTATTCGATGGAGAAAAGAAGAAATCCAACATTGTAAGTGATGAGATAAATGTTGCATTGATGTAGACGTCATTTTCCTGAGTAAGTCCATTATTTAACATATAACATCTTTCCACTATATCTATGAGAACTGTGCCAAAAAGAAATTAAAAGACATAAGAATAGGTATGAGATAATATTTCATGGTTGCTGGCTGACAGAAATCTAGCTATACAAGTGATTATTTTTCCATTCATTACTCTTGGTGATTAAAATCGGAGATGGTGATTTGACCCCAGAATTTCAGGATGAACCTGTTATGACAACTGAGAAAAGAGAGGGACATGTCAGGATGGATCCCCGTCTCCATACAGAAACATATATTAGGGGCTGTATGCCATTTTACTCTCTTAAAAGGCAAAGAAAGAACAAAACCAAGGAGAAACCATTTGCCTTAATGCTAGGATGCCTCTATTTCATCGTTTGCCAGCAGAGCTGCCCTGAATCCTCGATCCCATTCCATCATAATACAAGAAACAAACATTTTTTCTTCAAAGGATGAAGTTTTTGCCACTTAACAGAAAAAAAAAAAAAAAAAGCCTCTCCTAGCTCAGAAGGTCTTTATTAGGAAAAAAACACAATTTGGGGGAGATTTGCAAGGACACATTTAAGTAGTGGTTATCAGGAGCTGGGAGGGTCTGTGAGATAAAGGTCAAGTCTATACATATCCTAAGCATTTGCTACTTGCTGTTGCCAGGCAAAGGTTACCAGGCTAAATGAACCTTGTGTCTAACCCCATGTGGTATTTTTTGTGTTCTTATCTGAACTCCTGTCATGCTGAGCAGAGCAGCTCACACCTGACATTTTTCCCTTTCTGGCCTTTTAAGCTACTAAGCTTGATTGGTATAGCATCCTTAGGGAGTGGGAAGACATGGGATGGGGGAGAAGAGAGCAGGCGTTTGTAACTCAGGAAAAGGATGCATCCTGTCATAAGCTTTCAGTCACCTGCATGGTTGTTTCCTTTCCCTCAGTGACTAAAATCTGAGGCAAAAATCTGACCCTCAGTCTTCAGCATCAGCAATTTCGGTGGCTGACCAAAAAACCAAAAATATAACAAACCAAATAACTAAATCAAACCAAAATAACACCATAATACCTCTCTTTGTTAACACTTAAATCTAAAATTTAATCACACATCAGGACATCCAAAGTTAAGGTTGCCACAGCAACACTACAATAAAGCTCTTTGCACATAGCAGTTAGAGAAATGCATAGTTTAATTAAAAATGGTCTCAATTATCTGACAGTTTTCATCCTCCCAAACTCTGTTCTCTCCTCCACCCTCTGCAGATTGTCACTCAAATGTGGGGAAGGATGAGAGCCACAGTGGCAGAGCCAGGTGTTGTGCTGCTGCATGCAGGGTCTGAGTTTGGGTCACACTAACGGAGGCCACAGCAATGCAAATGAAGTTTGTTTTCCATCTGGGCAGGTCTCTAAAATCATCATGAGTTGGCAGAAACAAAAGATTTGGTAGAGTCTAGATGGTAAAAAGAAAATCAAATGCTATCCTGCTGTCTGCTACTAAGAAGGCTTTTTCAGTAATCAGCATCTAACAGAGAAGCAGGGATGGTTTGGGGACACAAAGTGTGGAAAGATGCTGGGGTACCCTGCAGAGAGAAAGGGGGAACAGCTTCTGGGGAAGCAGCATTGTCCAGTGGTTAGATGATCTTTAGCGGTAAGCAGGTTCACTGACCAGCAGTGACATGAGTCAGCTAATCTGTCTCAAAACAAAAAGAACTATGGATGATAATGATACTTAAAACCCACAGAATGATACTACGGTGCTCAAGTTTTATAGGTAAAGTGCTCCAGGATCTTTGATGAGAAATTATTAGAGAAATGTATCATTAGCACAGCAAGGTGATTTTGCCTTGTGGTTCCTGAAAGGCAGGTGTCACTTCATGTCCTCCATCATCTGCACAGCATCTCCCTGCTTGGATGGTACCTGAAGTCCTTTCCTGTCCCTTGGTGAGTTGATGGTGTCCCATGCCAGCAGCAGCAGGTGAGCACCTGGCTCAGCCCTCATGCTCCCGGAGCAGTAAGACATGGTAAGTGCTGGGTCATTCAATGACCCCTCAGCATTCATCTCCTCCACCGTTTCCAATCTGAGGTCAGACCCTCCTGCTCTGTAGGCAGCAGCAGCGATGGCAGCACAGCCCTTTTAAAGACCGCAAGAGAAGCATGATTTTATAGGGACTCATGGGGAAGGAGCCAACAGAAATGAGAAGAGGCAGCCAAAGGTCACTCTGGCCTGCCAGCTGTAAAAACCATCCTGGTGACACGGCAATAAAATCCAGGCTTGGGAGCAACCTCCTCCAGCTCCTAATGGTGCTCTCACTTAGCCCTCCCCGCTCCTGCCCGCTGCCTGCATAATGCCAGCGTGGAAGACGAAAGGTGCCCAGCAGGAGGTATAAGGCAGGAGCAAGGGTTGCACAGAGGGAGAGGAAGCTCTGTCTGCCAAAGGCCAGCGATGATGGGGGGGCAGCCACCGCAGGCCATTGGGATCGAGCTTTTTAAGTACATTTCAGCATAGCACGTTTGCTCCTAAGAAATCTAATATCCTTTGGGTCAGTGCAGGCCAACTGTTAGATATAAAGAATTCATAGCACTTGCAATCCCCAGATGAACCATTTTCAATTCTTCATGTTTCTGAAAAAAACGTTGTGTCGATCTATCAGCGGTGGCTGTGCTGCATAACGAGGGCCGTCTCCTGCCTTAATGCCAAAGTGTAAATATTGCATTGCAGCAAGCAGCAGTAGATAATGCATAATAATGAGCTGGGTTTGTTATGTGATGTGCTATCCAGATCCCTTGAAAACAATGCATCAGCTTTAAAAAAACAGAGAGGGAGAGACAGAGAGAGAAATATTTTCTCCAGAAACAGAAAATAGCCTTTGTGCTGGATGTAGAAGTGAAATAATCGTTTACAATTCTGAAAAACAGATGACATGGTCATAAACATGAAGACAAGGATAAAAGACCAATTCTGATCTGATGAACCATTGGAGTCATCCGTATAAATTCACTTAGACACCAGCGGAGCTCTAAGCAGAGTTGAATTTTCATGATGGAAAGATGGATGTTTTTATATAGTCTCCTCATTCTTATTTAATGGGACAGGAATTCTAGTCTCAGCACATGATTAAACATGATGAAAAGAAATATTGTTGGAGCCAATAGTAATCAAGTGGTAGTTTCATGATTTTCATAGTTAATTTATCCAGTTCTCATCAGTAATGCATTTTTCCTCTCTCAAAAGGCAAGGTATAGCACTTTAATGTCTGTCAATCATCACACATTGTAAGCTACAAGCACTTTAGGAATTGCTGAACCGGTGTTTGGCAGAGGCTAGAAAAATCACATCAATGCACTGTGAAGAATCTGATTCATGTACCTTCAACCAATAATTTTAACAATGTGGGCTAAAATGAAGGGCAGTTTGCTTTCTTCTTAATGCAGATTATGTTAAAGTGTTTGCAGCTGAAAACAAACGACCAACATTCACGTTATTCACCATCGAAGAGATGTGATGTTTGCAGGTATTTACATGAATCCCACCGGGTTCCGCAATGCTCTCCTAGAAGTCCCTTGCCTGGACAGTACTCAGATGGGACTGAGTAGTGACAAGCTACTGAATATCATCAGTTTTCACCGTAAGCAGTGGGAACTGATGGAGCTCTGCATCTTTCAGGATTCAATTCTGAAGGTGCCAGTAGTTCTATAATTCAATCCACTACAAAACAAGCTGAAAAATCGTTTCATACAGATTAAAACGCAGACGAGGCAGCAATGTCTCTTACTCATAGCAAGGCAAGGACATGGATGCCAAAGACATCTAGGCAAAGGCAATATATATGTTTTTACAGGCTGTCATTATGCCGTTTGCAGGTGTTTATTCCCCTGTGAGATATCCAGCAGGATAAGAATTTGGTAGGTAGGCCAGTCCTCAAAGATTTACTTAATTAAGTTCTCACTGAAGAAGAAGTTCTGCACTAAAACAAGTCGAAGCCAGGAAAACCCAGAAAGTCCAATAGTACCTAAATGTCAGAAACATTTGTGCTAATACTGGGATTCTCATTTAAATTTAACCATCTAAAATTTAGACACCCAACCTTTACCAATCAATAGTGTCTAGGGATAGGTATATCAAGGGCAAAGATCTATCTCTTTCTTTTGACTGTAGAGAGGGCCCAGGAGTCTACTTTAGATGAACAACAGAACAGCTAATCACATTACAAAATTCTTCTGCACTTCATCTTAAAACTTTTAACATATACATATAAATATTATTTTATTTTTCCCAGCACATGCTAAATAAGAATAAAATGGAGTAAGAACACCTAGGGGGTTACTTAGCATTAGCAATGAAGATGAGCCCCAGGAGTAGATCAGACTCTGCAGGAATTCAGCGGAGAAAAATGTTTCTTTCAGAAAACAATACAGTTCAAGCCATGACTTCAGAAATGTAACAACAAATATGTAAAATTTAATGTGAAAAGCCTTAAATGGATAAGACTAGGGAACAAAGAGATGGTGTGTTAATGGGAAGCCTGATACTAGAATCCAGGGACTTCCTGGGCGTATGAATTAATCTTTATCTAGACAAAGCAGTAAAGAAACAGAAGTGATTAGAAAAAAACCACAACAACAACAACAAAACCAACAAAAACCCAACAACAAAAGAAAGCCACAAATAACTGAACATATGATTTCCTGTTTCCTATTTCTTACTCGGAAATAAATCAGAAAAAAAGGACTCATTGAGCTCAGTTATTATCGCTAACCACTACTTTGTAAGAAATCAAAAAACTTATCAGGCTCCATCAATAATACTAGTGGTCTTTTTAGAGTACTTTTCTTATAAAATAAGGATAGACAGTTAAAATGCAGATTAAAGAAAATAAAAGCTATGGAGTAATTATTCTTTTACTAAGGATTACCATGGTCAAATCTTGGACCTGGCCCTTGATCAAGCCAACACAATCATAGAGAAATGCATGTAAACTGTATGGTTCTCTAGCAGACAGAAACTCAAATTAGGACATGATTTTCACAAATCCCTACTATCACTCAAAAAAAGTTTTCTTTCACTTTCATGCTGTGAAAGGGAAAAGGGAGTCCTTAGTTTTGGAGAGATGCTGAGAAAAAAATTCACTAATTCTTTTTAACATCTTCAACTGTAGGAGTGTATAATAATTTAAAGATAGAATTTCTTTTACCTAGCAGTAGTAAAGTTAGTCCATCACCTCTCTTGTATCTCTGTTTAGTTTCTATTGTGTGAATCTTCTTATAACAGAGAACAACCAGTACATATAGGCTACATTCTTTCTAGTGTCTTCTGTTGAGCTAAATTGGAACAAAGTTCTTAATCCAACCTGCATCTTAATTCAGTGCTTAACCAGCTTTGAGAATTTACTTGTAGTATTAGAATTTGGCTACCATCTTTATTCTGCTAAGCAAGACACAGTTTGGAAATGGAACCATTTTTGGTCCTGAACAGTTTTGAAAGATCTTCCCATAATTAAAAAACATTGACAGCTTTCAGATGTGATGTGAATATGGAAAAGTTCAACTGCCTTAAGATTTAGCAAACATTTTATTATCTGTTGATCTTTGCATATGGATTATATG
This sequence comes from Patagioenas fasciata, assembly GCF_037038585.1. Taxonomy (NCBI): domain Eukaryota; kingdom Metazoa; phylum Chordata; class Aves; order Columbiformes; family Columbidae; genus Patagioenas; species Patagioenas fasciata. The sequence goes on from NC_092520.1 coordinate 209,734,955, forward strand.
AAGTACTGAATCATCTTGCTGGTGTCTAACTTAAGAGTATTTTATTTGACCAAAAAAAATTTAAAAAAGGAAATATCTGAAATAACAGAAACAGAATTTTAAATTATCCATAAATAGTCATAAGTTTTTCAAAATTGCCATTTCTGTACCTTAATATCATTTGAGTGTTAATTTTAGTGTCAAAAAATTATTACATTAAGCGGACCTGTGATTTCTACTGATCAAAATGTAAGTACTGGTAAATAGGTAACATTTCCAACTTGTCTGAAAACTTACTTAGGTATTTAGTTCTGTATTTAAAATGCTCCAGATTCTGTCCAGTGAGCAATGCTGTGAGGGGAAGGCTTACATAAATTCACATATACATTTAAAGGAAAAATAGACCGTGAAAGGGCTAAAATTCCATAAAAGTTAATGAGTTCTGTTTAAAATAGTGGCAAATGTTCATCTGGGAAACTACACATCATCTGGATGACTTCAGATCAGCTTCTGTATGAAAAGAGAAGACAACTCACTGTTGGATTCTAAGAAAATACTGAGGTTTTGTGCTCAAAACATAGGCTTAGAAGACAAGAAATCTTCAATTTTATTATCAGTTCACATAACGACTCCCAAGGTGGCCACAGGAGTTTAATACATCTCTCTCTGACTTTATTTTTACATCTGATATGTACTGTAGTACATTACTAGCATGAGAAATAGTTAAAATAGAGGGCACATTTGCTTTCTTTTGTAAATTTCTCAGAAAAAAAAAAAAATTTACCAAAGTCAAAATTTAAAAACAAATAAAAGCAATGGTAAAATATTTTATGCAAATAACATTTTAACTTAGATTTTGCACTTATCAGAAAAAAATTGTTCGTTAAATTTCATTTGAAGAAAAAAAAATAAATCAAAATGAACCATTTATTGGGAAATAATTTTTAATTAAAAAAGAACTTTTCAGATAATTTGTGTTTTGTTTGAATATGAGGACCACTTCTAGCAAGTATCCATTTTTGAATTTCACTATATTATTTTGTTGTTGCAACACTGGTTTTACATTTCGATATTGCTCTGTCTGGGCCAAATGAAATAAATATTACAGTGTAAATAATCTCTTAAAAATGTGTATTTAGCATAACCTAAACACTGCTTATTAGTTAAAAGTTTTGGGTAACAATACTGTTTATTATTTAGCACATGCAGGCACAAAAGTTATAGCCAACAGTATGACAGACAAAATTAAATGTATTTATAAAACAGGTGGAGCAACTATTTTCCTCAAAATACTTTCTGTCAGAAAATACCCAGGTGTATAACTGATACAACCAGTAATACTGGGTTTGTGTTTATATTTGTAGAAAACCTGAGTACAACTCTGTATCAAACTGCTTTTGTTGTCAATAGACCCTGGAAACATCATCTGTCTTCCAGCCTCTCCAAAAGGAAGGCTAATAGAGAAAGAAAAAGATGTTCCTTTGCTGTCAGAGTACATCACGCTTCTTTTCCATCCTGCAAAGTGGAACCTGTGGCTTGAGGATCTCTGATTGTCACCTTGGGCAATCGGGCAATTGCTCTTGGTTTCACAAGGCATTTATATGAATGTCTCCAGAGGGCTGTGAGATAGCATGAGTTCATCTGAGGGCTGCTAGACGAATTCCAGACATCAGTTGAAGTCAGGGTCTATAAAACATTTAAATTACCTTTTCCATTTCTAGAATTTCAAGAAAAGTAGCTACACACTCTAGAGAACGAGCACAACTTAGTATCTACTGTTACCATCTCATAAGTCTCTATGTATCACTAGATCTTTTACATTTAGTGCAATTGTCGCTTACACAGTGTGATTTCGTTTCCCACTCTCTAACATAGAGCGTTTTGTTAACAAACTTTAAGGATTTTTCAGGATATTAGGATCTCAGTCTTGCTGATCTAGATTTTAATGTAGATCATGTTTTATGATATCTTATCTTACGTAAGAATAGTTCCCAAGGAGAATATTAAAATATATAATGATGCATGGGTAAAGCAAAGAAAGCCGCATGCCAATGCATTCTTCTTACCCATTTCAATATTCAGACAACCTTTCTCTGCCCCTTAATGAAATATGCAGAACAATCTCGAAAAGAAATACAAAACAATCTCGAGTCGGTCAGCCAATGTACCTTTGAAAGACAGAGTTGGACCTTTTTTCTCAGAAGTTTCCAACCTGGCATTCAGAATTCCTATTGATATGTCCACAGCTTCTTCAGATCCACACAAGATATCTAAGTAGTGTCAGACTTGGCGGAGATGACAACTGAGTATGTTATGCTGATACCAGCCACAAATGATATCCTGAAAATCAGGGTGTTCTAAAGAGGATAAAGGAATTTCTGTAAGTGACAAACTCTTTCCTGTTTTCAAGCTATAGATTAGCTGAATGGTAATTGTTCTGATTTCCATAAATGAAATTGTTTATAGAGTTGACCTGATCTGACAGTTGGGTCTTCTTGTGTTAGAATGGAAATCTTTTCTCCTAAATCGTTGTCTGTCAAGACAAGGAGGAGAAGTCATTCATAGGTGGGCAACAGCAATGTTATGATTTAACCAGAGCATCTGATAAAACCTGGAGATTAGCTGTAGGTTTCCTGAGTCCTGCTTTCAGTCCCTGGTCGCAAAACTCTAGCACTTCTCAAAAAATACTTTTTGTGGATGGATCTAGAGAATAGCAGACTGGTCAACATGGGAAAAGCAGCACTTAGGAAATTCAGCAATCCTTAGGTATCGTGTGGGGAAAGGAAGGGTATGGCTCAACCATTTACAATTTGTGTATTATAATAGAACAACATTATCATTTAATATCACAAGAAAAAAAGCTGATTTTTATGGCCAAAACAACACTCCACATAAAATTCTGACATATCAATTTGACATCGTTATTTGCTTCTGCTCTGGATTTCAGAACTGATGCTGTTTATGTATTTTCAAAAACATCTTGAATTAATATTCAATGTTTACTAAGCCCTTTGGATTTCCTGATGTAATTTGCATTAGCTCATAGCAGCAGGGGCCTCAGGAGAGCCAGTACCACAAAATTAAATAGTAAGACAAATGCTTTGATCTGTTAAAAAATAGGGTCTCCTTCACCTTTACTATAAGATCACCTGTGAAAAGAAGCAAAAACAAATAAGTTACATCCATTCTTCATTCCATTACTAAATAAAACAATGTACTTCTTGTTAAGAGAATATTTTAATGACAGCATATTTGAATACCAGGGATTACTGAGCATTTGACAATTTTCTATGTTGAAATCTTCAACCTCACCATGCTTGTTACTAACCTGAATCCGTTAAGCTAAGTCAAATATCCAGCAAAGAAAGATGGGTTTGTAGCGTTAAAAGCTGCTTTGGGAGGGCTGAGATTCAAACTTATCTCACAAAGAAACCCTTTTTGGTAACCTTTTTTATAATCTTGGAGAAGTCTGCTTGTGACTGTTTTTTGTCTAGTAAATGTTTTGTTTGTTTACAGGCTAGGCTACTGCAAGAAAGGTTGGGAGCTGTTATATAAACTCATATCTGTGAAACAGATGTTAGGATAGGTCAATTCTGTCTATTAGGGTCTTTTGCAAATAAATTGTGAACCTTTACCTGTCGTCACTCTAAAACTCCAACAGAAACCAAATTCACCAGCATTTATATTCAATGCTTCTCATTGCCCTGGTGTGTGTTGTCTTCCATCCAAGAGTAGGATCAGCATTACAAACCTTACATAGTCAGAGAGAGGGCCCAGGAATCATCACCCCATAAAGCTATACATTAAGTTTCCAGACCAAATGGTTTCTGTATGGTGGATCAGTGTGAGTTTTCAACATCAGTCCTGAATATCGTGAGATCAGTAATGTCATACTTCTTCAACTCACCTCATGTACGGAAGTTATTGAAAGCCATAGCCTGATCAGGATAACCTGACAGCTGTCTTGTTGGTAAGGTCACAGTTTCTATCATCAGAAAGCTGGACATACCTCACACACCTACTTCTGAATCTTTGAATTACATCCTGGACTAAGTTTTGGACCCAAGTCTTCATCAAGCAAACTTTTCAAAATGTCTGTAATAGTTCATATCTCTCAATATAAAGTTCGGGAAAGCATTCCACATTCTCTGAACACCTTTCCTAGTTAAGTGAAACTGTGAAAACTTGTCAATGGGCATGCTGATATTAGATGATATGACAAAGCAACTTCTTCCTTTGCTTTAATGGAAATAAGCTCTTTTTAGGGTAAGCAGCTTTTGTGCTCATGTGATAATAGTATAACTGTTATGGACAAGTTAGATGAATAAGGAAAGACATTGTCAAAAGTATTTAAAAATACTGAGAAATTCATCAAATAAATTATTCAATCTATGTTACAGTACCTATCTATGTAGGTGTTTCTACCACCAGAAGTATCTGACAGCCTCTAGAGTTACCATTTTTTTTATTGTTAAATTATTAATGATGCTTTCATGCCCGAGGCCTTACGGAATACTACATATCATCTTTTATCTAAAGATCTCATCATGATTCACAAAGATTAAACATCAAAACATCCCTATCAAGACAGTAGGCTGTACAGTATAGTTGTACTGTACTGAGTTGTATACAACTATAAATATGAATGTAACGCTCACTCAATTTATCTTGAATTTTTACTTCTTGTGCTTCAGGGCCTCAAATCTCAAACTCTCAGTTCTTGCAATTTGTGGAGTAACCTCTAGGAAAAAAAGCATGAGAGAGAAATTATGTCTTAAAATCACTGAGTTCAAATTCTTTTCAACTGACCACTGCTCATCTTTTATGTGGCACCCAAGGAGTTTACCAATATCTCTCCTTTTCCAGTGCTATACCAAATTGGAAAATCACTGAAGAAGGGCTTCTTATGAGATGAGTTTGTGGTAGGTGTTTAAACCTTTAAGCCTTTGATCTAAGTTTCTAGATAGATGGGAAACCCAGGCTGTATTTTAATACACGTTGCAGTTTACGATAACCAGGTCAGTAGTATCATAAACTTACATTCATATGACTTTTATGATTTTTCCTTACTCTCTATTAAAAATAGGAGTTAATACATTCCAGAGTGGAGCTGAAAACACAGATTTTATTTTACAGTAATGAGCCTGGCCTTCCCACTGTTTAGAGAGGGATGAAACCGTCCATTTTCTCAAGTGCTCAGTAAACTTGTGGCAACTTCTGGGAACAGCTCATGTCACCCACACATAGCATCCCTCCTGTTGACAGCAGTGAGACTTTCTGGTTCAAAAATAAGTAGATACCGATTTCACTAAAGGCTTCAGCTGAGGCAGGCATATTAAATGACTTGTCTGAGCTATTACAATAGGAGTCTGTAGCAGAAAAATTCCCAATAGTATGTTTCAACTACCGGGTTGGTTTTGCTGTTTTCCTTTCTTTTTCTGTTTGAGAAATACAGATGAAAGTGCCACCAGCCTGCCAATGCTGTCTGAGCAGACCTAGGGAAGCAGAACATCAGTTTTATACGCATATATTCCAGGCTCACTAGCATCTTGCCCTCAGCTTATTCTCTTGTATGACAAGCATGATCAAATACACAGAAACCAAGCAAAACAATGCCCACAAAATCTTGCCACACAGCCTATGGAAAGAACTTGTCTGGACACAGCAGGAAAGCAGCGCATGCAGCATGCTGCTCTTGAACACACAGGTTTCATTTCTGATCTGGACAGTCAAGTTGGGAATTGTGTCTGTGATAAAAACAGCATCAGGCAGAGCGAAGCTGTTTTTAAAAGAACTGCCTGCAGGCCAAAGGGGAGCCCCCAAGGGGAAAAATAATCAGCTCTGCTTTCTTTACATTTAAGCCTATAGCACTGTCAGGGCCTGACGGTACTGGGCAACATTCATTTAACATAAGCAAAGAGAAGTGAAAAATAAATACAAGAGAATGCATCAAACGACCATATGTCCCTGATTCTAGAGTCAATACTTGCATGGTTGAACCACAGCCCAGCATAAAAGAGATGGATGCAAAACTCATCTCCCTTACACACCTGCAACATTAGAAAACATCAGCTCCAAAGGCAAATGTTTCTATGATGATTTCAGTTTAAATAATATGAAATGGATGCGAAAAAAAACCCAAAACCTACTGACTAGCTTTTAAACTGTTAACACAGTCCTCAAAAATCTTTCATTTTTTTAAAATCCCCAAGAGAAGTAAAAGTTAGAAAATGTTAGAAGTCATCTGACATAACTTTTAAGTGCCATGTCTGAGCCAACTAGTAAGACTATTATTGTAGTCAAAAGAGATAAATAGGCAAATAGGCATTCAAATGTTCACAGGTCTGAAGGGTAATTCAGGTTGGAAGGGACCTCAGGTGGCACTCTTGTCCAACCGCCTTCTCAGAGCATTCCTAGGATGCTTATAGTCTTACCGTAAAGCCCCTGTCTAGAAGAGTGTCTAGAGGTACACTGCATCATGTAGCTGCTGATTCCCAGAGAGTCAGGGAAACTGGATCCATTGTGGACTCCTGCATCATGGACATCTAAATAAGGCAAAATGAATCTCACCTCCAATACTTAGTTACCTGTGGTTTCTGCAGATGCAGAGGTCAGAGCAGGAAGAAGTAGAAATTCTGCAGATATAACTTGTCTCGCTCAAAGATGAAGAATCACAGTCGAGAGCTGCAGGATGTTGTACACAAAGGAAGAAGTTCTTTCATATGAAAATTCCTGTGATCACAATTTGATAAGTAGAGAGAGACTCAGGGAGTTCCCCTAGTTTTGAAATGCAGAATCCAGGACTTTCTGTGCAAGCAAAACAGGTCCAACAACCATTAACATGAGTTCTAGCAAATACTTGCATTTCAGACTCTCATTCTTTAAATGTTGATTTGAAATACAAAGCTCAATTTGGTTAGATTAAGGTTGTGATTTTTAAAAGCTAGTTGGGAATCTTGAACTCAGTCCCAACGGCAACCTAATGTGACAATAAAGTAATTTCTATTTGTAAGCGGTCCATTAAGGTGACGTGTTTAATATAGAATTCTAGTCCTTGTGCCACTAAGTTGCTTTATTGTCACAGCTGGGCATTTTACATTGGTTAACTGCTGTAAAGAAAGAACAGTGTATTTTGAATAGACTGTCTGAGACATAAAGAACTAACCTCTGTTTTCCTCCAAACTCTTTTCTACGACTGCAGAATAATATTGACTGCAGACCCATAATTACTTTTCTCTGAACCTACTAGTCTAACACTGTTGATTTAAGATATGGATGATATTTTGCCGGAATTGGTCTAGAAAGGGACATGGGGACAGAGTAGGCTCTTGATTTTAAATATTAAAACTTGTTTCTTCTATTGCCTTTTAAAAGACTGCATGAGCTGATATACCACTGAAGAAATTTTGTCATTTAAATAGTTAAAGAAAAAGAATAAACACACCCTCAAAGAGTTGTGAAGGTAGCAAGGCAAAAGCGACTTCACAAACATTAAGTGCAAGGAGAAGAAATAGTGGATCATTTCTTAGCCAATTAATATCTACTTAGAAGCTTGTGCCCTGGTGTGCACATGTAACTCTATTTAATGTTAATGAAAGTTATGTGCATGCTACAGAGAAGGCTAGACTTCTTAAAAGGGGTTGTTCAAATTGCTTCCTGCAGATACAGGTCAAAGATTAATCATTCAATTTGGCTTCCACTGCATTACCCAAAAAAAAAAAAAAAAAAAGGTTGATGTTCACAACAATACACAGTACTCAACTGCAAAAGCTGAAGTTGCATATATTACTCCTACCATATTTTTGTCAAGTTTCCAGGCCATCAATGCCATTTCACTTTCAAAGTAAGAGGAAAAAGTGACAGATTACTGTGATGAAATGGATGAAATGTTGAGGTTACTTGTACAACTGTACAGTAAGCTCCGATTCTGGAGATTCATTTGTCATTACGTATGATTTTGATTCTTGCACTGGTTAAGTAAACAGAGAAAAAGTGAAACTGGAACAGAGGGTCTAGAGACTTCAGTGATGCATAAGCAATAAGAGATTAGTTCTGTTTTGCTGGATTTGAGTAGCTCTACTAGGCAGATGTAGAGTTCAATAAACTGATATAGTGCTTATAATTGGATATCAATGGCCTATTCACCACAACAGACACAAATGTGAACTCATCAAAGCGTTCTTCAGTAGATTTTCTTTCCATTTACATATGTAAATCTTATTTTCTGTATTCAGATGCAACCACTGCATCTACCTGAGTGACACGAACAGAGGACTTTTAGTTTTCTGTTTCCCTTTTGTCTTAAATAGTCATTTACATTTGGATCTGATGTTTGAAATGCCATCTAATCAAATCAGTAGGTAATCAAGGCAGTAGTCTTGTATTTCTACTTTCAGTAGGCACAAATGACCAAAGCAAAATGCAAGAAAGAAAAAAAAAAAAGTTGTTGATCATATTCTAACATAAGCACCTTCTTTTGTTCAGAAGAACTGTACTTTGAAATTATTATGTTGAGAATAAGGAAAGTCTAGACAGGTAGTTCAGATGATAGGGACATACACAGCCTTCACTTAGGATTTTATATAGTTGTCTGAAACCAGGCATTTAATGTTATTTGAAGTGCCCTGAGGTATCCAGAACATTTGTGCAGGTTTGAGTGGTGTAATGCAAGACTCATGGCAGAACCATACCTTTGTGGAAGGGCAGATGGATTTAAGATCCTAGGGAATTTGAAATGGGATCAGATACCTGTGTTTGAGTAACCAAGTAACTCTCAGACAACTGCATTTTGGACTATACATTTTCTATGCATAGGCATCTACATGACAACTCTAAGATCTTTATAGGAATTAGAGATCTAAGGCCTGACTAATTTACTCTCAAATGGGCACAGACTGTTGTTTAAAATGTCCTAGATTACCCTGGTGTATCTCCAGCTGCTCGCCCAGAAGCACATGCATCTTCCATATGTTCTATGGCACAGCTGCCAAGACCAAGCTGATGTGTTGGACTCCTGAGTTCATATCACATGGCATTAGGAGTCTGAGTCATCTCAGTGGGTGGAATCTTGACTATAATACCCTTACATATGCCACATAACATGTAGACACCTCAAAGTAAACACCTACATTTGTGTATCTTAGCTGTGCTCTTTATCCTCTTACTCAAATTAAATTGAGTGAATCCAGACTGAACAATGTTTGAGATGTCTTAGTTCTTTGTAATGTGTTAGACTGTCCCTCTCTGTGGCACACATGCCATACCCCTCTAAAGACCCACTAGAGTTCATTTGATGCTTCAAGATCTTTGTATTCTACCTTTACCAGTTACTCAACCATTGCAGAAATTCTGTCAGAAGCAAGATTACATTATCTGAGGACCCAAATAACAACATTAAATCATGAATAACACTGCCTATCTAACATTAAGAATCCTACAGCACTGTAGAATTTACTTTTCCTTGCACACTTAGTATGATCTATAGAATAGTAATAACTTAAATGGACGGGGAGAGAAAAAAAGCGTTTGGGTTGGTTTGTTGTTTTTTTCAGCTGAGAGAAGTAATGGTAACATAAACAAATATTTTGTAGAGTAGATTTTAGAAGGCCTTGATGGGAGAGTTTAGGAGATCTTTAACTTCAAAATTAGGATATGGGTGCAGAAGACAGGTAAGCAGGGCATAGGCATAGGTCTGGGATTATAACTAGTGATGACGTGTTTATACAGCAGTAGGGACTATAGTTTGGCTTGACAGGGAGAGGCAAGAAAAGCTAAAGTACACTCAGAATACCTGAAGCATGCTCTCATGTTTGCTTCTACATCTGCTGATGGCATATGTCACAGTTGTGAAAGTGTAGAAAGAGAAGGAATCCATGCAGTTGCCTCCTCCGAGGTCCTTCGGCCCATGGCCCAGTTTCTCTGGTTTCACTCTTCCAGTCGTGCCTTGTGAGATTTTGTCCCTGTATTCTGAACAGCTCTCTTCTACATGATCAGACTGGAGCTAAGTAACACAGTGTGCTAAAATAGTCAAAGTTGTTCAGGTGAGCTCAGAGAGGACTGCTAGAGACAACAAAGATTCTTGACAAAGTTTACCTAAATGACAATGTTTTGTGAAGCATCAAGGTTTGAGCTGCTAATTCTTCTTTTATTCAAGAAAACCCACCAATTCGAGGGCCAAATCTTTAAGGACAAAATTCTACCCATTTTTACCTCCATACAAACCTGTATTTTCAACTAGGAAAGACAGGTTTGTTCTTAATAAAAAGCAAGAACATTGAAAGAAAAAGAAAATGATAGGATAAGAAAAGCAGTCCTAAAACTACCATATCATCTGAGTAGTTTGCTTTAACGTCATTTGGTATTTGCATTTAGATGCAAAGTATTTGTATTCCCATGATCCCATAAAGCCTGCATCATATTTCTATGTCTTTACTTTGCTCTTCTCTCTTAATGTAAAATTAACTCCAGCTAGACTGCTGAGCTTCTGACTAATACTCTCAAATCAGCCCCAGTTTTGCATTTCAGAATCTCTATCAGCTCTGCAAAACATTGTGTCCTGAGGGAAGGCAACAGTTGACATTTTTAAAACCTAGAAGCAAGTGTTTGAGTTTGATGAGGCTATAAACTCGTTGACTGATGTTCCGTGCTCAGCAGGAGAATGGGTACAAGGAACAAGAGTCTCCAAGGAAAGGGTCTGCTCAGTGTCCAGACCCAGTAAATCCTTTACTGCTTCCTGAGGTTGCAAATAAGGCTGCTGATTACAGACAGTTTTATCCCAGGGTCTTTATCACTCTTCCTGACAGTTTGTGATTATTTATCAGCAAGATCTAATACCTGAATTTTTTCTGCAAGTTCTCTTGAAAACACCGCAAGAATGAGTTGAGGCAGACAGAAAATACAGAATTCCACAAGGGGAAGCAATTCTTTAATAAACCTGATCTTTCTCTATATAATATTCCATCAGTTATATTTCTCTAATGAAGCTTTATTTGACAGATTCAGACTACTGCAGGATAACTTAGCATGGTTCTGAAAGCAAGCTTTCAAGCCTCAGGAGGTCAAACTGACTACATCTTTTTAATGGATAGGCATGGAGCAACGCAATGACCTAAGAGCTGTGAGAAATAAGGAAACATTCTGTCATTGCTGCCTTTCTGATTAACTCCCTGGCTTTCTCCTGTGATTACTGGAGATTTTCCAGTCAAGGAACACCTTTTGCTTGACACTGATACATGCTGCTTATGTGACATGAGAAAATGTAGGAAGTCATCATCTCCTCTCCAAGTGGTAAAAGACTGAGGAATGCTTTTTCTTCAAATCCGTAACACAAGCATTGCTATAAAGGACTAGTTTGATGCTTTTGGCCAGGCAACAGGAGGAAAAAAAGGAAAAATAATATTTGCTGTTAATTGCAATGGTTTAAGAATTTCTTTGGAAAAGTAGTTTAACATAAGAATTTGTGTTTTGATACAATTCTAAAGTTCTTTGCAAGTACTATAGAAAAAAATAATTTCTGTGAGACTTTGGGGATTGTACAACACTACCATGCTGGAAATATGCCCGTGGGTGTTCATTCCCAGGGACTGCAACTCTCCTCACCAAAGCTACCCGATGCTTTCCAAGTAAGGTAACACATGAGTATTCAGCCTATTAAATTAGTGGGCTACTTTACCTGTGCGGTGTCACTTTATTTTCTTTAAATATACTCTTATAAAAAAGTCAAGACCTATTGAGACTGTACAAGAGAGTTCACACCTTGGTTGTACTCTGGCCACATGGAAATGGAGTTTGAGAAAGAGGGCTTTATTATTCTCTTTGCTTTGAAATGTAGGTTGGCATCTTTTTAGCAGACGTGTCAGATGAGGTCTTCATATAACCTCTTTGGGGAGTGAGTGCTTGAGGTTTCCTCTGTGCTTGTCTGTAGTGAATGTGATTAATTAATGTAAGACAGAGTTACTCAGATTTTAGCTCAGGAGTTCTTGGGTCAAACACTGGTATGTCAGACATCAGAATGGATAGCTCTTGTGCTGGAAACAGTGAAGGAGGGAATCAGCAAAACTGACAAAAATACAACATTAGGACAGACACAGTTTACAGTCCTGGGTAGTTTTCTAGTTTTGTTTGTATAGCCAGCCCGTGAGCTTTCTTGTTTGGTGTAAGCTGGAAATGCAATAGAAAAGTCTTCTACGAACCTGCCCTGGGCAGGCTAACACTTCGGGTACAAACATTCCCAGAGAAAAATACAGGATGGATGTGTGTTTGCACTTTAGGTACACTGAAAGAAATGGCATAGATATTTCTGTCTAATGATCAGAAGAGAGAAAATATCTGGAATCATCCAATTTAACACACAATCAAGTACACATAATAACCCATCTTCTGAAGATTATGAGCGTTGTGGCAGAGGTGATATACAGCATGGAAGGAGATGGACAGATAGATCAAGTCAATATTTTCTTTTTTTTTTCCCCTCACTGGATCAGTGCTTTCAAAATCTCACTGTGCTGGTGAAAGTGTTATTTTAGCCAGGACTGAAACATAAGGGTGAGAACAGAAGAAGAGCTACGCAGAGAGGCAGAAGGACCATGAAATACTGTGAACCTTATCTCTGACAACATCCCACAGTAAATGTTTAGGAAAGAATATAAGCACAAAACAAGATGCAGTGACACACCCATGGAAACTACAGTTCAGGGATTTCTGGGAAAAGAGGATGTTTCTGTAGTTAATAAAAATTACTGGGTTTTCATTCTATGGATTTGTGAGGTTAGTTTTTGAACCTGTGCATACTCTCTTAACATCTGCAGCATCCTGAAGCACGGAGTTCACAGACGTTCTCAAAAACTTTACACAGTCTGAATAAAAAAGGATCTGTTTCTGTTTCAGACCACTACGTTGTAGTGTCACTGAGTGTCTTCTAGTTCTTTCACTGGAGGAGACAGCTAGCAGTCAATCCCTGTTTACAGTTAACAGTCAATCCCATGACACTCACAGTTATGTAGATTTCTATCATACCACATTGACTCATCTTTTTTCCACACTAAAGGATCTTAGTCTATTTAGCTGTTCCTTACACAGAAACCATACCACATATTTGATTATCGTATGTCAGTTTTCTCTGGGCCCCTTTTACTTGTAGTATATCTTGTCTGAAAAGGAGAGCTAGAATTGTATTATTCAAGGTATGGACACTGATAGTTTAATAAAAAACAGCAAAATTTTCTTCATTGTCTTCTATACATTTCCTAAAAATTACCAAAGTTCACTTTGTTCTTTAACCATTCCTAAACACTGATCAGCTAAGTATTGATGATAAACTCAGGATCTGCTTTCTGACAATGAGTGTCAGTTGATAAGTGTATACATAAAGTTGATTGTTTTCTCTCAAGTGCATTTCTTTGCATTTATCAACACTGAATTTCATTTTTATTTGTCATTTATCCCTAGTTATTCTGTAATTTCTTATTATCTTGAATAACCTGAATGCCTTGAATAACACAGGTGGCCAGCCACTTGCACTGCCATTTGGAATCTAATCCAGAACACGTATCTTGAATAGAGGCAGTCCTGACATAGCCTGGATGAGATGTTTGCACATTGTAAAAGAAAAAAGACATGAGAAACACAGTTCTCGGTAAAGAAGCTCTTCCCATTTCTTACAACTGAAATGGGGAAGATGTATTTTGTAAGCTCTACAACATACTTGGAGAACCCTATTGACATTTGAAGGTCCAGTTGATTTCTTTTGCTATTAAACGTGTTTAGGTTTATTTTAAAGTATCCAAACTGTGCTGACTAAACTACCCTTCCAAAACTATTATTCTTAGCAAGAAAGTGACGGCAGTCTGGAAACTAAATTTGTTACCTCATGTCCATGTCAGGCCATTTTATGGCAAAAATTGAACCTGTCAAGATAACAGGAACTGCTGAATTAGAGGTAATTAGCCCAGCAGGACAGCCATTGCCACAAAGATGCCTTATTATATTGGCAACCTGAGAAAGGTCAAGATAGTAACTTGAAATGGATATATAATTTGCCTGTTTTGATAACAAGCTTTTCTGAGCTTGCAGAAACTCAACTACAATGGTCTGTTTTGGGGTCCTTGGAGTGCTAGAGCAAAAAAAAAAGTGAACAGATTTAATGATAAATATAATGATAAAGGTGACCCCAATGAGGAATCTGAGCTAGGTGAGGAGTATATTACCTTTCAGGGCCCATGAACTTAGTGTAGACATAATACAGAAGGTTTCAGGAGCTCATAGTATTTTAAAGAAATGTTTGATTATGAATTACAAGGTTTGGCCTTGTTTAAAAAAAGCAGTAGTCACAGTCTTCATCCCTTGAGGACAATGTGGTAAGTATATACTTGCATTTACTCCTAAACTGTTAATTTATTAGGTTAATTGGACAGTAAAAGACATTGCTTCCATTATGAAGTTCTGCTGTTTTATATTTCAAGTTTGGCATCTTGACCTCGGTTATTGAACTTTCCTTCTTCTGGTCCCATGACATTGTGTAGAAGCAGTCTGAGCAAATGCAGTCTAACCCACTTGAAATAATCATCCTCAAATTGT